>NC_086195.1:73842005-74467005 GCF_035770615.1 Melospiza melodia melodia
TGTGAAAATGCAATTCAACAGCAGCAAGTTTTTCTTGGGCAGAATGGTTCCCTTCCCCTACTCCATCTCTGGAGTAAGGAAAGAGTCCCAGCTCTGTTCCCAAAGAAGCCTTCTGGACACTGTGGAAGGAGGCATCCTCCACCACCTCCCCTATGCACAGGCACACAAAAGAACCTCTCAGACAACTTCCCTCAACATCAGGGAAGTTTCTTCAGCTGACCAATCCCTCAACTCCTCCTGAGCTGGCCGTGTCCCCTTGGAGAGCCTGTGCCTCCCAGTGCTGACAGACTGGCTTGCTCCCCACAGTTAGTGTAACAATTGGCATCTCCAGTACCTCTAACTACTGTCAGGAACAAAGTTTCTATTTTCCACAAGCCTGATGATACTCAGTACCCTAGGAACACCCAACTCTGTCTCCAGCAGCTGCTCCACAACATGCATTTGGATTTTTACCTATAGATAAATGAAAAACCCAAATCCACTTGTTCCAGAGGCTGGATGCAGTCTGCCTGGCTGCAAAGCACCCAAGGGACTGCCAGCCAGGTGGCCCTGTAAGCCTGCTTGGCAGAAAGGGACCTCAAATTCCCTGTTAGATGTCCCTCTGAGAAACCTGCACAGCTGATAGCTCAAGCATGGGGCGTTTCACCAAAGAAAGAATTTCCTTAGTGAATCCACTGCATTTTTTACTGTAACTCCAGACACACTCTTTGACTCTGTAACTCTTTGACACACTACTAAGCAAATACTGAGTTTCATCCTTTTGAACCACATTTAGCATTTTCCTGTCCAGAAACAATCTACTACGGCAATTAAGTGTCTCCAAATGCGAGAAAGAGCCTCTGCCCTTACCAACAGTCAGTGACAGAGGAACCTTGTTTTCAAGGTTAAGGCTGGGAGGTTGTCCCTGCATCTGGGAGGCTGCTTGGGGTTGGGAATTGGGAAAACAGGAAGCACTTGACGCAGGACAGGGGTGGTGGCAGGTTGGAAAATGACAATTTTTCCCCTGATGAGCAGCCAAGGATTAAATATCTGCAAGAGAGACCTGATGCAGACTGGGGGAGCAGCAGCACGGCCACCTGCCAGGAAATGTGCTCTAAGGAATAAATTAACACTGATCAAGATGCTCCTGAAGTTTCCTCATACTACTGTGCTCTCTCCATCTCTCACACCTGTAATCTATGCAGTAGGTATGAAATACTATATTAATTTTCATTTGGAGATAAAATGTTTCACTTACAATTCCTAAATATAGGAAAGCTGGTGGATGCATCTTTTCAGACAGACATAGCGCTGGGGGACATGAGGAACTGTAAACCTGAAGTTCAGGTAATGAAAACTGACATTCTGTCCAGCTCTTGGAATGACTGCTAACAGCAACTAAATCTTACAGCTTTATAGTCAGATCTGCTCTGGCAAAGTTCATTTACAACAAATCCACTCCCTCTTTTGTTTTGTGCAACATCACCCCTTATTTATGGGAGAAGGATCCAAACATACAGAAAGTAACTGAAAGAACATCACTTGAGATCAAGAAGATTTGGGGTATTTCTTTTGATCCAAAAATGTTTGGTTCAGGCACATGTTATCCACTTACTCCCACCAATGAATGTTTTCTGTAAGTAGAGCCTAAACAACCCAGCTCTTCTAAAAGGGAGTCCAAATTCTGGATAATGAGCCTGAAATGTATGCCTATGTTCATGGAAAACACACATGCATGAGAAACATTGAGAACCTGTTCTGCAAGAGCAGTGGCTTACAGTTTAACTGCTTTAGGAGAGATTTCTCTAAGTCTACATTAGGTCCCCAAAACAACTCATTTCATTAACAATCACTGTGAATCACATGGATCTGGTGTATATTATTCCTTTAGTCTCTATGGAAATTAATTTTATTCTATTTTATTTAGGTGATTCAGTTTCTTTAAAAATCTGACTCAAACATTCAAATGGGCATTTTCTAGGATTTTGCTGAGTGCCTGGGTGCTTAAATCCCCACTGAAATTTAGGCAGCTAGCTGGTTTTCTCAAATCCCATGAAAATATCAGTAGCACTACAAACAAAAACACACTTGAAAAATCTGGTGCTTTGATTTTCTGCACTCAAGTAATACAGCAACAAAATGTCTTCCTTTTTGTTCTCTTCTGATCTGTTCTAAATTTATACTTACATTTGTAATTGTTTACAAGCACTGACTTTCCTGTCCTTAAAGCTTTTTTTTAATACATAGGAAGAGCTGATAGTGGCAATTCTTTAACTCTTACAACTGAAGTAAATCCTTTTCAAGGATCAAGGTGTTGGGCAAGGGAGGGGATTGTCCCACTGTGCTCTGCACTGGGGCAGCCTCACCTCGAGGGCTGTGTGCTGCGTTGGGTGCCACAATATGCAAGATATGAAACTATTAGGGAGCATCCAAAGAAGGGCGACAAGGATGTGAAGGGCTTTGAGGGGAAGCCACATGAGGAGTGGCTGAGGGCACTCGGTCTGTTCAGCCTGGAGGAGACTGAGGGGAGACCTCACCGTAGTTATAACTCCTTTGAGAGGGAAGAGGAGGGGCAGGCACTGATCTCTTTGGTGACCAGTGACAGGACTGGAGAGAATGGCCTGAAGTTGTGTCAGGGGAGGTTCAGGTTGGACATTAGGAAAAGTTTGTTCCCCCAGAGGGTGGTTGGGCACTGGAACAGGCTCCCCAGAGAAGCCTGACAGAGTTCAAGAAGTGTTTGGACAATGCTGTCAAGCATATGGTGTGACTCTTGGGCCTGTCCTGTGCAGGGTCAGGAGCTGGGCCTCTTGTGGGCCTCTTCCAACTCCAGATTTTATGATTCTGTGATTTTCATTTTAATGAAGGCTTTAGGACAAAGGATATATGTTTCAGTTCAGCCTTGATGAAAATAAATCCATCTACAGCTCACCAAAATTCTCACAGGACACCACTGCACTAGCTGTAGTAGCTATCTGCACAAACTGCACCCAATTTTAAAATTATTATTTCTGTTTTAACGATTATTTCTGTTCTTGTATAATGATACTCTCATGAAATTCAGCTGTGGGTAGAGTGTTCTGGGAAATGCAAATGCTTTCTCCAGTTGGCACCTTTTTCACTTCTCTTCATTACCAAAAAAAAATAGAGCAAGGACATACTCTACAGCAACACACAAGTTTTAAGTGACTCTGCAATGATAAGAAGCTGTTCATGCTCAAAAGTTCTGTTCCCTACTCACAGTGTTCCCTGTGCTAGCTGGTTAATTTGTACCTATCAGGCTTTCTCTTCAGCAGACAGGAGACTGTACACTTTGTTTTTATGTTGGTCACGGCTGGGATTTTGTGGACTAACATGAATGCTGGTAATTACCAATTCCAATGAAGGAACACAGAGGGAGAGGATCTACACTTCCAATCATTATGGTACCCTTAAGAAAAATATTAATGAACAAAGTGTGAAGATTCACATTCATGCATGCTTTAAAAATGCAAAAAAAATTCCAAGAACACTTGCACATTAAAACCTGGCACAGTGTGAACCTAAAGCACACATAAAGTGTATGGCAGCGTTGTCTGACTTTAAACACCTATTTCTGAGCAAACATCTATTAAAAATCCCAAATTTGTGTATAAAAACTAGGCTATAAATTGTTGCACTGTAAATGCAATACTTTCAAAAAAATGCCACGTGGAAAACATTTCCAGATGTTTCAAGTTTGCATGTAATATTAAAGAAAAAAAACAGAAATAGCAAACTAGTTTTACAATGACATTTCCTGTGATGGAATGTCTTGCAGGCCATATGGGACTTGATATGGCACTTAAAAAACCAAAACAAAACACTGGTTTACTACAAGTTTTATGAAGCAATCCATTTATGGTTTCTGTATTTCAAATCTGCTCATGTACTTTGCCCATGAAGGCATTTGAGCTGGCAAGTATATTTCATAAGGAAAGAAGTAAAGGCACTCATGTTTCCAAATGTAAAACTCAACCTACTCCAGAAGTCTTTGCATTTCTGAGGGGAAACAAGCCATCATATTAGTTATCCCAATCTAGTTTCACCTCCTTTCCAGAGCTCAACTGTGCTTCTTGAGGACTACTTGACTTTTCAACGCAAAGAAATTTAAAGTAGTACTGAACAGTTCCCATCACTTGAAAAAAAACAGAAGTATTGCATGAAAACTTCTCTCAGCAGAAGCCATTAGGTATGGCCACTACAATCACAAGAGGGGGGAAAAGATCATAACAATTTAGAAAGTAAATCTAAGTTCACACACAAGAGCATCTCAGTATTTCTGAGAAATCTTTGCCGTTAGCTATACAAGATAAGTAAATCTGATGTTCTACCCAATGCTCTCTAGCAGACAGACCAGTGCTGTCTGTTGGGTAGTTTTCTAAATAGCCAACATGACACTTAAAAAAAATTAATTACTGATTTTTTTCTTCAAAAGGTTTTCACATGCAGAGTCTGCAGTCTGAAAGTGCAGAAAAGTGTACAATCATTGGGCTTTCCAATCTGGAACGGACAGATAAAGCAGAAAAAACAACATGCAAAGTCAAAGCAAGGATCATGAAAAGGAAGAAAAGAGAAAACTAACTTTAGTAGAGTACTGGTCCATGGTTTTGTAAATGGAAAGTGTCAAAATATGACTGGTAGTATTTTTTTTCTAACTATTCTGCAATCACCAATAAAAAAAAGTCCTGCATTAACTACTGCAATCCAACAGAACATTAAAAATAAACCTGTCTAGTTAGTTTTGAATGTATACCACAGAAATAAAGGTCACCCTCCTCAAAAGAAATATGAAAAGTCCAAACCAACAGACAAATTTGAAGCAGTTAACTTGTGTTCTACTGGGTAAGTTTAAGCATCTCTTTAGGCACTTCACTGGTTCATTAAATGCAATACAAAATAAAGCTATAAATATCAACATTTTGTGCTCTCAAAAATTAGTCAAAAGCAACAGAAAACAGCACAAAAGTGTGACATTTTTGGCAGCTTATTTCTTCCCTTCCCCAATATTACTGGTTGTCCAAAAATGCTTTGTTTTGGGGATGCTTTGGCATCTCAGTATCAAGTTGTCTTAAGCCATAAAAGCTAAAACAAAACTGCTAGGCCTTAGACATTAAAGAAATTTGGTTTTAAAATTTCTTTATGGCTATATAAGAAGGACACTTTAGCAGTGGCATGTCAGGGAAAAAAGCTTGCTTTCTTTTTAAATATTGCACTTTTCTTTTGTTCACTCACACTAATGCATAGAAACTTTTAAAACTTTGAATATTACAATTTCATGCTATGAAAAAGTTATGGGAAATAATTTCTATACATCCAATATGAAAGAATAGATATACTAGCCTTCCTTTACTTTCCTTATTTAAAACATTGATAAAGAAGAGAGTGCAAAAAACCCCACAACCCTATTTTTGGTCAGCCTGTGTATTAATTTTATAGGTGCCAACTAAACAAATTGCAACACATGATGAGCATGGATGTTGTCAGGACAACTGAGGGTGACTGTCAGTAAAACAAGACTATGCATGATTGAAACACAGTAAGTGTGGCTGAAATGGCAAATCGTGAGGCCTCTTCTCCTTGCGAAGGGGCACGACAAAGCGTGAATGAATTTTGCACTTCAGTAGCATGCTGTAAGATTTATCAAGATTAATTTCACATTAAAGTGTGCTCGATGTTTGCATCCACATCTTGCATCACCTCCAATTGCTGTAGTAAGACAGTGACTGGCAGCAGTCTCCGGGACACACAGGAGAATCCAGTGGGCGATTCGATGCAGCACAGCCCGCGCGTCTCTGTCATGAGTCACGACGTGGTGGGACGTTCTCAGGACAGGCAGAACTGATCTTCTGCTGGACTCCACTCATCTGAAAAATGATTGCTTGGAAAAAGAAGTCTCTAAGCACTTCACTCCAGTGCCTAAAGAACAAAGCGCTAGGATTGGATACAATAAAACCAGTTCCAGGATCCTGACTGCTGTGCAGAAACCCAGCCAGAAACAATGCAGAGTAGCGCTCCTCAGTGTTACTTTTGTTATCATTAGTAATGTTAAGCATCAAGAAAATAAAACACGTCATTGCACATTACAGCCGCCAAGAAGCACGGCTAAACTTTGACACTAGAGAATTGAATAACCTGATGCTACATCACAAACAGCTTCTGGTGTGTATCTATTTCAAAAGGTCTTTACATACTCAGTAAAAGCCCTGTACTCCTGGCCAGCGAGTGCTTCAGGTTAAGTGACGAGTTATGGCACGAAGGGCATACAGAAGTTCGGCTTGCATCCGAGCTTCCATCAGAAGTAGATTGACATGAACCTGTAAAAAATTGCATCAGCCATTTAGCTCACCTCTGAGTGCAACATGGTTTATTCATTCAGGCTGAAAATTCTAACTTTTAGTAAAGTATAGCTGCAAGAAAACTTTGCCATTTCTCCTTGTACCCTGCTGCAGGACTACAGTTCCTCTAGAAACAGCTGTGTAGTGATGGACAACATCCCAGGATGCTGTCAGGACAACAAACAAGATTGCTGCTTCAAGCAATCTTCCATCTGAGAAGCCAACCTTAAATATTTTTTGTATCCTAATGGAATTAGTTCTTTCAAATTATATTTGGTTATCCTTACTACCACCTGGGACCATTATATAGGAGAACAGAATAAAGAACAGTTTCCATGCCAGAAAAGCTAGAAGGCACTCATGCACTGAACCCTTCTCAGGAAGCATTTAATGTGATATCTGAAAGCACGTTGACATTTTTATTGCTGAAAACCACTATAAAATATACATATATATATATATGAGTTTAGGTATTTCTTGATCTCCAAATCCCAAGTATTGGCATAGTTGATCACTTCTGCATTCTCAAGTTTATCTTTAAAACTTTTTAAAAGTAAACTATCTTGACTTTTCTTTTACAGTTGTCCATTCAATTTTATGGAGAAGTGACTCAAAATAACAACAATAAAAGTTATTTCCAGCACACTAAGAAGCATTTTTGTCAAACTGGTATCTAACACTCAAGGAATGCTTCTCATTTGTTTTTCTCTGATTTAAAACAGTTCATATGCCAGATGCTGCCATTTTAGGTGTCCTTATATTTTAATTTTCAAAGAGCACAGGGCTCTGTGTGAAGCCACTTTGGTTTTGGAGCACATACCTTCTCCGAGTGCTTGAACTGGCGCCAGTAGCTGTCGTACATGCGCTTGGTGGTTCTCTCGGGGTAGCAGGTCACTGTCTTTATGTAAACCTTCAGGCTGCGTTCAAGTAGCTGATTCACTTCTCCATAATCGTAGTCATCATACCTACACAACACAAGCAATCATTCTGCTTGATGTAACTTTCTAAAAGCACTGTCTTTTGCAGCATCGTGTTCTTAAGCCTGGGAACTGGAACGTTTATCATACATGACCAAAAACCATGTGCTAAGAGAGGATCTTAAAGGCTTAGTAGGATCATAGAATTTTAAGGCTGGAAAAGACCTTTAACATCATCAAATCCAATGGTTAACCCTAAACCACAACCATTTCACCATTAAACCACGTGCCCTATCCACCATTTTATGAACACTTCCAGGGATGTTTTTTTCTCCCACTTCTGTGGGCTGGTCCAATGCTTTACAAATCTTTCTGTGAAGAAATTTTCCCTAATATCCAAACTAAACCTCCCCTGGTGCTACTTGAAGCCATCTGTTCTCATCCTGTCACTTGTTACCTGGGAGTAGAGGCTGACCCCCACTTGGCTACAGTCTTCTCTCAGGTTGTTGTAGACAGTGATAAGGTGCCCCCTGAGCCTCCAGACTAAAGACCTCCAGCTCCCTCAGCTGCTCCTCTTAGGACTTGTGCTCCAGACCCTTCCTCAGCACCACTGCCCTCTCTAGACATGCTCCTGCTCCTCAATGTCCTTCCTGTAGTGAGGGACCCAAACCTGAGCACAGGATTGGAGCTGTGGCCTCAGCAGTGCTGGGTACAGGGGGACGGTCACTGCCCTGCTCCTGCTGGCCACACCATTGCTGATCCAGGCCAGGATGCCATCGGCCTTCTTGGCCACCTGGGCACACCCTGGATCATGTTCAGCTGCTGTTGTCCAGCACCCCCAGCAGCACTGAGCAGCTTCCCAGCCACTGTCCCCAGCTGTAGTGCTGCCTGGGGTTGTTGTGACCCAAGTGCAGGACTCGGCACTTGGCATCGCTGAACCTCATACAATTGGCCTTGGCCCACTGATCCAGCCTATCCAGAGCCCTCTGTAGGCCCTTTATCCAGAGCCCCCTGTAGGGCCTTCCTAGCTCCTTCCAGCAAATCAACACTCCTCCCCAACTGAGTGTTGTCTGTGAACTTGCTTAGGGATGCTGTTTTTCCTAAATGAAGGATACAGAAGACATTTCTGTGAAAATTTCCATCCTGACTAATTTTCTGCAGTGGAAGGAGAAATTATACTGATATGCCAGCAAAACCACTCTAACTTCCATATAGAGGTATCATCTCCACTTTCAACACCCAGCCTAAAACGATGCTTTACACATGGTTTATTTTTCTGTTTACCATGTATTCCTAAGTTTTACCATGTATTCCTAAGCCAGGGAATTTTTGTCCATACCTGATTCCATACATACAGTGGACATAGTTAAATAAAGCTCTTCTTAGTGTAGTTGTATCAACATCTTCATGTGTTGCCATAGTGTTATATGTGAGGTTATACACCATCCGAAACTTCTCATCCAGGAGATGCCCAATATCAGAATAAAGCCTGTTTACAAGGGAAAAGCCATGATTTTCCCAAGTATAGTCCTGCAGGAAGAGAAGAAAATATATAAAGGCACAAATGAAGTGAATTCCTTATGTCATCTTCTCTACAACTCAACAGTTTTTGTTGTCTGATAGTTATGACTTTATTCTCTTCCAAAAGTTTGCATTTTGAATCCTTCATCCACATCACTTGCTCCATTTACCGAGAATTCTTGGCAATGAATATCACATTGCGACACCCTAACCCTGGATATCATTAGCCTACAGGCGAAAAAATCCCAAGCTTCTCCTGAAGTGCTTATGGAATCTTCTGCTTTTCCACTCTGACCAGTATCATTCCATGTGGGATTGGCTTTTAAGTTTAAAAACTTGCTCCTCTTGGAAGCTTTGGTGCTTAGCCTCAAGCAGAGATGGAATCTACTTCCAGCGAGGATGTACAATCATTGGGTAAAGTACTGAACCATCCCTAAAAATCAGGTAAAATCCAGGCTGCTTTGGTCTTAGACAGCCACCTGGATTGCAAGATAAAAGCCTGCCTACTTATATGAGGAATGGGGAATCTTTGCAGAGTGGTGGCACAGCAGGAAGAACCATCCTGCTCTAGAGCAGGGAGCAAGGGCGCTCTGCACAGCCGTCACACGGAAAGTGAGAGTGTGCCCAAATCCTTGTCAAGTGCTCTGTCATCCCATCACTGACGGCATCTTTACAACTGAGGGCATCATCTCCATGTCCTTCCTGTTTCTGGCTGTTTTCCAAAGGTACTGCCAGGCCAGGATCCTCACCTGGGCACCTTGAGGCACGTCCACTGTCCTGTCCCCCGAGCAGGACGGCAGGGAAGAGCAGAACAGTGCTCCGTTGTCTCACAGAGGCATCAATACAACATCTAAAACATGTCACACTATCACGTTTGGCCTCTGGCTGCCAGCACAAAAGACTATAAGGCTTGTGAGAAATATGCCATACCCATACAGCCCTGGAAAGGTGTCCAGGACATCACAAAAGCCTCTGAGAGCCAGAAGGCCCAGAGAGGAGAAAGTGCCGTTGACTAATAGCAATTGATCCCCATTATCAGTGAAACCTCCAACCCAAAAACAAGCTTAAGGACATTCTGCTGTGTATAGAATACCTTTTCTCTATTAATAAATTTAAAACCATAGAGACAAAGGCAGTTTCGGTTTTTCAGAGTAAGGATTAGACTTATTGCAGGTGTCTGGGATGCTTAAAATTTGAAATACCATTAATAGGAGAAAATTTGGGAGGCTGTGCGTACATACATCCAACTGCTAAGAGTAGGACATAATAAAGTTAAATTATCAAGGTGACTCCTTTGAATGTAAGCCAGAAGCTGTCCTGTTTATTCAAGAGCAGAGAGGTTTCAGTTCCAATTTCAGCTTCTTTGGAGCTTCTTTCCAAGGGAGTCTGTTGCTCCTAAAGTAGTTAGGCAGATTGTTTGATATATAGGCACTGACTGTCCCTTATTCTTTTTGGCAGTAATAACCTACTTCAGGCTCATATAAAGACCACAGAATAAATTATTCAGTTCAGCAGAGACTGCTATAAAGCTAAATACATTTCCTGAGAGCAGTCGTGGATTCTTTATTTTAAAGTCTCAGATACATCTTCTGACCATGGAGTTTTCCTGCACCCACTGTCATTTTAATTGAAGTTCTCTGATTTGAAGATTCCTTCCATTGCTTTCCATTTACTTCTAGACTGCTTATGAATGTGCTCTGTAAGACAGAACAGAACCACCTAGAATGTCCCTACTGTTATATATAATATGAACCTCATGATTCTGGTCATGGCAAAGAATGTCAGTATAGAAGACAATCTACACATAAAATGTATATTCTGTTCTTCCAACAGCACTGAGTAATACATATTAAAATACTGCAAAAACTTCAGTAATCATATTTCAGCATTCCTTTTCTTTCATAGCATTCCAAGTCCAGAGATTTGGTGCACATACGAGAACAATACTCCCCAAATCACTCTCACAGACCTGTATGTATCCAGGTATTGAAACCCACAGGACAGAGAGTACTTGGTAAAGTGACAGGAACAAAGAGTTGCTCCAGTGGATTTTTTTCTACAACATCTGAAGGGATGGGAAAGAAATTCTTGCTTTTCTACCTTTCCCTTTTATTTCAGATATGCTTTACAGTTTTTAAACAATAATACTAGTAATAACTGAAGTAAGGTGGAAAGCCAAGTACTGCCTTGCCAGAGACTGACAAATAGTGAAAGACTCCATCTCAGGGAGATTTATGCAAGGTTGTGAGTTATTTAATAAACCAGGACAAGAAAAGGAGCATGCAACCAACATACCCCACTATAATCCCTTCATGTTTTGTAGTGCGATATATAAACATTCTTTGAGTTGAATGTGGTTTTAAGAGATGGTACCTGAGCTCTGAATGTTGGCAGATGGTCTTCTCCTCGCCTTGCAAAGTCTTTGTACCCAAACCCAGGATCTTCAACATAACGGGAGACATCTGTAGAAACTATTTCATCATCAAATGCTGGGAATAAAACAGCAAAATGCTTTGCTTTAGGCAAGAACATGAGTTAATGCTGACTTCCAACTACCACTCTACTACAGGACTAGAGGACAACTTTAGAAGTTATGCAAAGGAGAAGAGTGATACAAAGGAAAGAAACATTTCAATCCTCATATGCTTATATTGGATACATTACTTTCATTAAGCCCATTAAATGTCAGCCTATACCAGACATCTAATGTACTTCTACAAAAAGAGAAGAGATGGGCTATACTTCTGTCTGGAGGTTTCCTGTTCTCTCTGTTGACTTCTGAGGGAGGCTAATTAAGTCAGGAAGATGAACATCATTAGCAAAGTCACTGTGTTAGCATAAGAAACAAAATAATGGATCCTTGACAGCAGGATTGTTGTACTGATTAGCCTTTGTGTCAGGAATCACACTGGCTCTGTCTGTAAGCTGGAGTATGAGCACCAGACAGCAACACAACACTCCACTGGTAAGTATCAGCTGAAGACTATATGAAAGCAAAGAGCTCCACAGTACACCAGGGTGAAATTCTGCCAGAAGCTGTAGTAACTAAGCATATTCAAAGAGCTCCAAAACATATCACTAAGCACACGCAGGTTCTCTATCAGGAGTCAGTCTTTCCCTCCCGAATAAACAGGTGGCTTGATTGTGTAACTACCTCTGCAGAAGTTGACTGCTGCATAGCTGACTGCATTTGACCCTGATGTTAAAATCATGGCTTGCTTCCACATGCATTGGTAGAACAGTTGCCATATGTCCACTGTTAGCACCTTGAAAAGTCTGTTAATCTAAGAATTGCAGAAGTGCTTTATCTCCTCTTTGCCTCATTAAACAATCAAAACATAACCGTGTAGGAAGAAGCTTGGACAACATCTGCTACAGTAAATTCTCAGCAAAGAATAAAAAAACCTGTACACATACACTCCTCTGCCCTGACAAGGACTGGATTTCTTGAAAGGGGTAAGGGCCAACACACACAGACTCCTCAACTGAAATCAGCAAATGGTAAAGAGGAAAGAAAGTCAACAAAACTATCAGCAATCCTACTCAAAACCCCCTTCTGTCTTGAATGATTCCTTTTCCTTAAACACCTGAAGTTGCACAGACTCATGGAAGTCCTGATTTGATAATGAAACTGCAATGAGTGTCCATTTAACTGCACTGCTAATACTGCCTGACCAAAGGAAACTACAGCAGGAATTTACAATGTCCATTTCAAAAAATCCAGCTTGATGTTGCTGGATGTATCTTCTTTCACAGATTTTTCCATGTTCCTGGAGAGCCACAGAACAATCTCTCTGCTGATCCTCAGTGCATTCTTCCTCCCTTTGGGGCTCTTTGCACAAACCCATTGATTCATTCAAATACATTTGGTCTGAAGCTGTGGAGATCTAAATTCACTAAGAACAGTGCAGTAAAATGTGAAGCATTTTAGTAGTCACTTTTTAAAAAGACACAAGCAATCATCTTCAAGTAGCTTCTACTATGAGGAAATAGCTAGAGATTCTGATTGTCTTAATAATATTCTTTCTTCCAACACTTTCTTGGGGGAAAAACCACTTTTCTGTCTGTATGAAGCAGCCTTCATTCAGTAGTTTGTTAGAGATGAAGGCATCCAGAGCATATGAAGAATATAGAAAAAGAAGGTTTCAGCTCAAAATTTGGAAAATAATTTGAGAATAAAAAAATGCTATCAATCTCCATCACAAGATAGGCAGTGGAACAGCACAGCAGTATGATCACTCAGAGCAGCAAATTGGTAATGTCCTTTCCAGGTGGGCAGTAAATGGTAAAGTAATTGAGTCTCATCATCTTATTCCTAAACTAAATGCCATATCTGAAAGCTACTTATGAGTGTCATTGAAGTTCTAAGCTCCACAGAACCTACACCTGTGAAATATCACTGAATATTTATTACTAATTTGTTAATTATAATTAATAAATTATTAATTATAATTGACAAAGTAATTGTTTTGGTTATACAGAACATATAAAGAAAAATGTCCACCCTACTTTTTAAGGAATCCTACAGGCTTTTTTTCCCCTTAATATACAAAAGCTAAATTCAAGTAGTAAAAAGGATATTTGCCAATCAAGAAATCCTAAGATGATGAAGCAAAAGGTAAGACCACCCTTACTACACACTTCCTACATGAAGAGCCAGAATAAAGAAATGGACAGAAAACGTTTCAGTCACTGAACTAGCCTCAAGCATTTATTTCTGAAAAAGCACACAAGAAATTGAACTGGAAAAGCCCAAATACCTCCACTAATTACTAGCAGACTCTCCTTTTTCTCCTTCTCAAAGCGAGTTGCCATTTCTTCCTGAGAGGCTTCTTCATCCTCTTTATCTTCCTGTAGTCTCTTCATCCTTTCCATCAGGGCCTCCAGCTCACTTAAAGAGTCTGCAATCTGCAAAAAACACCATGACATTCTGCAAAATTAGAAGATAGACAACCTGTGTCATCTTTGGATTACATGCTTGACAGTAAATGTTCTCAAAACCAGCCAGCAGCAGCAAACACAAAAACTCAAGGTAGAATGCATTTTGTCACATAGATCATAGACAAACAGCTTTCACACAGCAGGGAGACAGGAGCTGGGAAGTGTTAATGTGGCCTGCTGCAGCAATTTACTGCAGTGGGATTAACAGTGAAGAGGTGGTGCTTGAGTGTGGAAACCACAGTCACTCATATTCCACCACATAGACAGCTCAGGAAAATCCATCTGCGTGCCCTACGTCTCCCATAAACAACTTTTCATACTAAGGGAACTATATTCAGTCCATTGGCAATGGAAAATATGCTTCTGAAGAGATGCAGTGCAGCACTGCCTTACAGAAACACAACCTGAGATGGCAAATCAGTATTTTTCTTTCATTATGTGTAACCAAAACAGCCACTTTTCCTTACTTTTGTGAGGAAAAAAGACCTCTTTTAATTAGAAATGCATCAAAATTTTGGGTGCCCTGTACCTATCATTCAGATTTTTTATAAGATAAATTATTTTGGGTTTTTTTTCCATCTTTTTGAGTCTGTTCTTTTGCCCACAGTTACAATTCTAGCAGACTCCTCACTGCTTAGCAATAAGCACAGTCAGCAGCAACGCTCTGCCCTCTACAAATGGGGAATAAGGGACCTCCATGGCATGAGCTGGCATGTTTTACAGCCCAGAAATTTAATACACAGTGATTGAACTGAGTGATGACATGCTTACATTCTACTGGTAATTGTAAAAATTGTATCTAGCAACTCTGCTCATAATCCTGATTTTCCATCAAAGGCAATGAGGCTAATTCATCTGTCGGCATTAATTCAAGGGCATGTCTTCAAAAGCATTCTAGAGCACCTTCCAGGAAAAAATGTCCAGTTAATTAACTGGTAATCAAATTAATCAAGTTAATTAACTTAGTAATCAAAGTTCTCTGTTGATTCAAGACAGGAATGCCAGCATGAAGAATTAAGTAATTTTATTTCAGACATTTCCTCCCATCTACATGGAAGTGTTTCAAACTGTTTAGTGACTGTAGGCCTTGAAGTAAAAATAATAATTATTATTATTACTACTACTACCACTACTACTACTTGTATTTTTTTTCCATCTTTCTTTTCACTCCCTATGTTAGGAACATGGATGGAACAATGCTCTAGTCAATGCCCCACTGTCTAAAGAAACTGGGACTTTGAGTTTTCTGCTGAAAGCAAAGTTTTAGTCCTGCCCGATGGGTGGTGAGATTACCTATCAAAATCACACTGCTCTGACTGCCATCCACTGTTACAGGGTGGTTTTCAACAGATTACACTGGAAATTGCCAGAGTATATGTAAGAATTATCAGACTCAAGCATTCCTGTAAAGTAGGCAAAAAGAAATTTCAAACTAAAATTTAAACAGAACAGAATGGAAGTAAGTTTTCTAATGCAAAACAGAGGCAAGCAAAAGAATTTTCTTGCAACACTAACCCCGAAGTTGCTACTTGTGAGGGATGCATTTTCTATGTTGTTGTCATTGGCAAGATCACAGACACAGAAGTTGTTGACTGCTATAAGTCTGACTCCATTGGATGTATCCGGATCTCTCTCTGGATTAATGCCACTACCAAACACAAAACTTGCCAAGGCATGATAATGGGCCAACAGGACAACAGCATGAACCAGTTCAGGAAGAGACCAATTATTTTCCCCAGTCTTGACAAGTTTCTGAAATGAGAATAAAAAAAGTGTAAATATAAAATTTCTTTTGGCCCCCAGATTTTCTATAAAACACTACACATTTCAAAAAGGCATCAATTCTTTCTTCCAATAATACCATGTTCCCCTTGCACACAAACTCTCATGGGACAAAAAAAGAGACACCTAACATATTACTTCTTTTCTTTTGGGCTATTTTAGCCAATGCTACTCCTCAAAAGAAAATCTTACTGGCTTTGTCACACAGGAGAATCAGCTTGTTTGGTGCACTAGTACTTCCCTGAACTTTTTAACTCAGGGTAATGAAGCCTAACTAGGCAGACTTCTGCCTGTAGTTCCAAGCCTACCTTGCACAGTTCTAGGCAGTTTTTTCACCAGACATTTACTGGTATTTGCAGGGCATGACTGAAGAGGTACCTGGATGTGCTCTTTTGTGATCAGCCAGGGCCGGTGTGCAAGAAGTTTGTTTATTTCGTTCAGGTTTTTCAGTCTTTGGGGAATGTATTCTAAACCATTCAACCACTCTGCAATCCCACCAGTCTTCAGAAACTCATCAACGTGCATATTTATTAGGTAGGAACACTGATGTCTGGCAGCAGCCTGGAATAATTAAACACAGAGGGAACAGTGCAGCACATTAGTGTGTGATCTGCTTTTGCTGTGGGTGAGAGACAGGTTAATAACACAAAACAAAAGTAAAATATAATTCCAAAAGGCCTTGTGCAAATGCATTTCAATGCACTTCTATATAGTATAGAGGATTCTCCAACAAAAATATATTTGATTACTCTGGAGTGCAAAATATAATTTTGGGTGGAAGTGATCACTAGAAGAGAAACCTCACAGAGCTGACTTAGAACTTGTTGCTTGGAACCTGGTCCAGACAAGATCTTCACCCTTGGAGATCACAGAACCTTTCTTGCTGCAATGTCTCAACATCCTCAGAGAGAGAATTGTTTTCCTTGTGTCCCTCTGGAATTTCTTGTGACTTGAGTCCACTGCCTCTCACCCTACTGCTGCACAGTGATGTGGGCATGTGAGAGGAGCATCACTGCGGGAAACAGGGCATGATATAGGTTGCCGATTCTCCCCCCTCACTGAAAACCTTCTGGCTAGGCATGCTTTACTGTGATTAAAGTCTACAACAAAAATTCAGCCTCTGTCAAATTACCACCCTAATTTCTCCTTTCTAAATTCTTCCTGCTTTTGTTCTTGTTTTTACTATAGAAGTCAGCGCTGCAGGAGAGGAGGCCCAGCCTGCTGGTACATACCATGATGGCAATGTAGTGCCTGTAGGGCAAAGGAAGGGGCCCATCCATGCGCAGCATGTAGAACTGGCTGCGGAGGAAGGACTCCAGGTACTGACTGTGGATGCTCATGACCTGGGTGATGTTGTCCAGGCGACCAGACGTAGAATATTCTTCCACAAGAAGATTAGTACGTTCATCCAAACCATTTGCTTGCATAACCTTGAAAATAAGATGGAGAAATGTTAACAGAGGGAGAGATTTTCTCTAGCTTTAGCCTTTGGGAGAAACACACTGTGGTATGAAAGGTTTATCTGTGTCCAGACTTAAAGACAATGATGGAGTTCTGGATGTGTATTTGCAAACATACATGCCTGCATGAATGCAAATACACACACAGATCCTGCTTGTATACTGTGAGAACTGAAGAGGACTTTACACTGAACCTCTGTTATTTTTTATACGTTTCTAAAAACTCAAAGCCATTTTTCTATTCATCTTCTTGAAACAGGAAGTCGCAGATGCTGAAATCAAACCTGTACAGGGAGCTGAAAGTAAGTAAGAGCTAAATGGGAAGTAAATTCTTTATGGAAGACAACCTGTTTAGACACACACCACCTGAGTGCTCAGCCCTAAAATCAATTTCAAAATTAATGGAGAGGAACTGGATTATGTAACCAAATTATAGAAACAGCCTGGCAATCTACCCCTTCTGTGCTTGTATAATTGAACAGGAGATCAAATGCTAATTTGTCCATAACATTCAGGTATTATTTAGAATAGGAATTTAATGCTTTCTTTAAACAAAAGCTGTTCTTTAATTATTCCAACCAATCCAAACGTTGGGCACAAGATGAAATGAAACAGCAGAAGAGTAAGTAGCTCTTGCATTGCAAGCCCTGACACAGTATGAGTGCTATTACTCAGTGTTTATCACCAGGAACAGCCATTCTCAACATGTTCACCACTGAAGTTACAAGCACAAGACTAGAAAACCCAGTATTTATTCTGACACTGTGCAGTAATAAACCAGCCAGCTTACTATTGCAAACACCATGACATTAGAACATATTTTAGTTGTTTTACTGCACATGAAGGTAAAAGTGCCTAAAACCAAGAAACACAATGCTTTTGCTGAAATATTGTATTTAAAATATGTTTTCTTCTTTATGATGGGCTGATGAGTGGTCCATGTCTCAAATATTTTTCTACCAGATCTTATATAGAAGTCACATGCAAAGAAACAAAACAACATATTACATCTTCATTTCTCACCACATTTGTGGGCCCAGAAAGAAAGGGGAGAAGCAGCTTCACAGTTAGGCAGCTCCACCTTTTTAATATGTGTATCTTCACTATGGCAGCTTTTCTGTGTCTTATACCCAAACTGATGCCTTCTCAGTGGTCCTTAATAATGTTTTTACCATCAGAATTTTATTCATACATTAGAGACAATTTATCTTCCTGTATATACCTCACTCCACTCCTAGGAGTCCCCCTTATTCTTCAGCAAGTGTATCTCCCATGTATTTAAGAGATTCTTGTCTCATTTAGTGGCTTCTTGGGGAAATAATATTTTTTGTATCTCCAGTAAGGTTTCTGATCTTCTCCAGCTTGTCAGGAATTTTTCTTGTAACAGTGCAAGTTATAGAAAGAAATTCTGCTAACAGAATCAAAATATAATCCTGTAGGACTGCGCTGTTGCTATGTTAGGCATAGCAATATGCCATATGATTATTTCTAAGCTTTATCTTCATCTCTATTACTATCCTCTTCATACTGTGCATGTACTTCCTCCTGATTTATTTCCATCCACAGACATTTTTTTTTAAATTCTGCTTTCCAAGCCTTGTGGCATGTTAATAGGAACCTTTACAATTAAGTCATTATTCTCTGCCCATATTCTTTCCATTGCAACAATAAAGCAGCCTTTAACACCAGTAGTGTTATTATCACTTCAGTGTGTTACTATTCTGTCACTAAACCCTCTCTATTCACTGCACCATTTCATGACAAGGAGTGAGGGAGAAAGGCAGTCGTTTGTTCAACAAACCACAGTCGGCATTTGTCATGGTAGAAATCTCCAGTCTGAAATCCACTCCTTCCTTTCAACCATAAATTCTCTCAAGAGCCACAGCTATAGTCTAAGGAGTGAAGTCATATTTGCAGGTTCACTCAAACTGAAGGTCAGGCACTGCTCTGAGAGCTAAATAATCACGCTGCTGCAATACTGGACAGGCCTCCCCTCAGGTCTGGCATTATAAATAATGTGTTCACACCCACCTGAGAGGAGCAGAGCTGTCACTCATGGCTGTCTCTGGGAAAGCTGGTAACAGAAAAGATGTCAAACAGTACCACTTGTGTGAAAGGATGGGGTGGGTCTTACCCACTGGAACCTGCTCCAGAGACACCATTGCTTTTGCTTTCAAGGGAGCTCATCCAAGTATCATGGAACAAGCAGGGTCATAGAACCATCCTTCAGTGTCATTATTTTCAGAATTATCACCCAAGCCCAGCTAACTGCAAACTTACTTCATTCTCTGGTATAAAGGCACTTGGTCCTCTTGTCAATGGCGGGGAGACCTGTACTCTCTTTTCCTGCAAAACAGTCACACAGTTCAGTCACTGTCAGGAATTACATATTCACCTCAGGATGAGATCTTCAAGGTCTGGATTCTATTCTCTTCTCAAAGCCCCCTGAGTGTCCACTGAGGATGTATGGCACCACACCACATTAGATCAGCTTTGCATCCCCTGTACTTTGCATGATGGAATGGCATTCATTTTGGCAAGGAACAGCACCAATTTTGGGCAGGGGTAAGGCAGAAACAAACCCCAAAAATCCAATTCCAGTTGGTTGACAGACTAGTTTGAAGATACACAGACAATAGCAACAAAACATGTGGCATGATGCTAAAATTAGCCAATTTACTGGATTGAATGGAAATTTGAAAACAGAGGGGGAAAGAAACCGCACTCAGGAAATTATAAGCAAGATGCTGGCTTTTTTCAACATCGGCATCTGATGAGATCCTTAATGTTGTGAAGAGTGTAAGAACTTTTTGTGCCAAATATTGGCATGAAAAGCAAACCAGCAAGACCCAGTTACATGCATTTTCAAGAAACCTGATGAAAAGGCCACCTGACTCACTGCTGAGCCTGGAGCACACTGCAAGCAGCACAAGCCTCGGTGTGCAAACCCCACCTACAAGGCAGGAGGATATATTTAGTACAGAACAAGCTGATAGTGTAAGAAGAGCTAGAGGAATTTTTTGATTTATTAGGGATAAGAAGCTGGATTAAGATAAACTGTGCTGCCAACCAGAGGAGTGAAGGGGACCTGGGAAGGCTGTCTGCTCCTCCAACTCATCAAGGGCAGGACCAACACTGTCCACATGATTGCTGAACAGTGTTGGTCCAATTCTCCTGGAGGTTCCTTCCTCTCCACGGGTCATTTATTTCAGTGACTAACTCCTCAAACTGTTAAAGTTTTCCTAATGCCTAATCTGAATTTCCCTTGCAATAATTTAAAGCAGTTGCACCTTGTCTTTTCTTCTTTTCCTCTTTATGGTTATTTTCCACCTATCTGGCTGGCTGCACACTTGTCTCAAGTCCCTAATTGCAACCACTGTGTTGGTGACTCTTAATATGTTATCCATAAACAGCAGTATTGGATTTGCATACTAAGTATTTCGTGCCCCTAACATAAAAGGCTGAAGTTTTCCATAACAAATGACTCTTAAATACCTCTACCAGGGGGGCTTTAGGCTTAGCTGCCAGTGTGCACAAACAGCAGTGCCAGTCCCATAATGAATGTGCCACTGATTTCCACCCAGGAAAATTAAGCCACTGGAGCTGCGTAACTATTGTCCTGATCCTTAGAAACATCCTGTCCTTTCTAAATTAGATTAAAGAATAACATGCAAAAATCAGCAATGATTACTCAGGAAAGATGTTCCAAAGCAAACTCTCACAGGACAATTGAATTTGTGACTTTGGAACAATTAGCTGCTAAAAGACGCAGAAATAAGCTGGATCAACCACATGAAGCCCAGAAGCCAGGAGACAACTTCCTGCATCTGCTGCCTACTGTCACAGCCCCAAAAATCCTGTAAGACACTTCTCATGTACAAAAAGTACTCAATCTAAAGTATGAAGAAACGGTGAAGAGAGTCCTGGTATCTGCACATGCAACCCCCTCCTCACACAGTTACACAAGGCACAGGAAGGCATCTTCTGCCCTCAAATACACCGTCTTGCCAGCAGCCAGTCATTTCCACCAACATTTAAAAAAAGAAATGCTTTCCAAGATTGGATCCAAGCTTGGATTTTACTTGGTTCATGAAGGTTATCTGGAAATTAAGATTTAAAACCATTATTTCACACTACATAATCTGGAGGAAGCAGCTTGTGTGAGTGATACAACTTGGACACCTGTACACTGTCAGCTTTTGCTGGAGCATACCAGAGCTCAACCTTCTCCATCCTGCTCTCTGATCTGTGCCTTCTTCAGGCTCTGCAAAGCTGGTCCTTAAGGCCAGACCATGGCAAAAAAAAATCCCTTTGTTGCTTCTGGCAGGATCTGAGCTCCATTCCCCTGTTCTCCCATTCAGTGTGACTGCAATTACTCCTTTGTGCCTGCAGATAAGCTACTGCTGAGGAAAGGAGGAAACAGTACTTGGGTGGATGAATACAGGCAAGTATCAACAGCTAATTCCTGTGAATGATGACAGAAAGTTCAGGAGATAGTCAGACATGAAAAATGTGTGCAAATCTACTACAAAAAGAACAAAATCTAACTCCTTTTGGGTGGTGGCAATTCTAAAAAAAAAACAAGCCTGGGGAAAAAAAAAGACAAACAACCAAAACAAGAACAAAATCCCAAAAGCCTGAACATGATCATTCAAGCTGATGAGTCTTATCACTAGACACTTACAGGGAGCTGGGCTTTTTTGATATTAGAAATTATATTCTTCTCTTCCACCAACAAGAAAGATTATTTTGCCTTCTTGCCAAAGCTTTTATTTTATTAAAACGGGTTAAAACAAGATTGTGAGGAGAAAAGGAGCAAACATCATCTGGTTGCCCAAGTTCTCGGGATGCTATAAATAAAACCACGTGAAGTTTACAAGCATTGAGAAAGATAATGTTGGCTTTGTTGAGCTGCAGATAAGAACCACTCCTTCTGGGCATGCTTTATCTAGAACAATGATTTAAGGTCTACCCAAGAACCCAAACATAAAAACCAGTTCATAGGAATTAGAAAGCAACAGTGCAGATTTATGGTCCTTTATGGTGAAAATTCTTGCAAAGCTTCTTGTTTTCCAAGAAAGCCATTTTGTTTTCCTGTCCAAGTAGTCTTTGTAGATTACACTATCACTAAGTCAGACAGGGTCCCAAATATCTTATTTGAAACTGGATTCTTTTGCTAAGAGGCTGAAGCAAGAAACAGGTTGCTCAGCAACTAAAATGCTGCACGCACATCTACCAGTCATTCTCTGCTTCATGATCCTCCAGAAACAAAATTACTTGAGTAAGAACAATTTCCATTTACATCAACACTAATACTTTTTTGAGGGCTGTTTCCTCAGAAGGAATGAGATACGAAGGGCTTCAAAGCAGAAAAAAGTGTGCCTGAGCATCTTCCTGAGAGAGAGGCTGCTGCAAGCTAGAGCCTCAGAGTAGGTTTGGCAGCAGTGTCACTGTCACACTGTGGTGTCAGACAGCAGAACAAGTCCCCTGCAGAGCATGGGAGAGCTAATGCAGGAATTAATGAAAAATCTGACGTAAGCTCAACCTGTGACTTCTGTCCTTAAACTGCACTTGCAATGGTGTTAGAACCTTCATCAGGAATCTGAATGGTGACAAAGTAGCAGCATTTCCCCTTTGCCCAGGATAAACTGTAAGAAATACCTTTGTCCTTGGGCGAGCTCTGCACAAACCCAGCCACAAATCTGCAACTTGCCATCTCACGGGTTTATTTTCAGTTGTGGCAGTGACTGCACACCCTTCCCTCCAGAGCCAAGATGGGCACTGGAATGCAGCACCTGCATCCCAAATAGCTGCCAAGTGGCAGAGCAAGGAATGCCAGAGCCACTGGGGTTGGTGATGTGGCCATGAAGGCCAAGGGGCAGCAAGCACGAGCCCAGCTGGCACCGGGATAGCACAGCGGCTTTCCTCCCAAAGCCCAAAGCTAAAGAAATAACCTTTCTTCCTCTCCACCACCACATGAATCACCGTGTCCTCAGGCTTTAAAGAAATGGCTATTTTTAGCAAGCTGTAAAAGGAGGCTGTTCTGCTTGAGAATGGAAGTGCTAGCTGGTGGGGCTGATCAAACAGCTGCTTTAGCAAGCACTTCACTTTTGTGAATCTACGGATTCTCAAAACACGGGCAAGAAGCAAGTGCTTGCACTGCTATGGGTGCAGGGAGGATTCTTACACACATGGCACATAAAATCTAATTCATCCTGAGCTTGACATCAAGGTGGCCATGCTTCAACAGGATGGGGGGAGGGGGATCACAGGGAAGAAACATTCAAGAGGGAATTTTGTGAGCCATGACAGCGCTGCCACTTGTGTCCCTGCAAACTCTCAGCGCAGTGCAAGTGTCTGGGAAACACTCATGAAGGGGCTCAGAACCTCCACTCTCACAACACCTGCCACCACTGCCAAGACATCAGGATAATAAACAACACCAGATCAAATATAAATCCTAAGGGCATCCCAAAATTAGCTTTTCCTGAGGAACAAATTATTTTTCTTAAACAAGCAGAAATGTTTTGGGGGGAAGGCAATGAGTAACTTATTATTTATGAAACCTTTTCTTATATTATAATCTACAAGCCATTTTGCTACCATCTAGGATTTGTAAGGATCTTTGTTATTTAAATTCAGTGGTCCATCTCTTTAAAATACTCATTATCATCTGCAGCAATAATCTGAGTCAAGTGCATCACTGGATGGGAGTGGAGAACTATGTTTAGGATTCTCTATCCGGGCTTATTCCCCAGTCTCAGTTTTATCTTACAGTTCTTCAAACTCAAAATACACCAGCTCAATCTCACAGACTCAATGTAATGGAGCACATATTTGCTTTTCAGCTGACATACACAAATGCCTTGAATTTTAGTTCACATTACAAGCAGCATTATTTACTGCTGCTGCTGCTGGTTAAAACCCCACCTATAAACTGCTTTTTCCTACTCCCACTGTTGTTACTGAACCTATTTCATTTTTTGTTCTTGGATCCTGGAACAGGGTCTACCCCGACTGGCTCTAATTACAGTCAAATGCTCTGATTTTCGGTAAATTGTAACACAATTTTAGTCATGCAGTCATACTGGACCATCTGCTTATTCCATCCTCACTGGAAACAGAAGAAAGCATTAAAAAAAGTTATCTGAATACCAGTTGTGTCTTAGCATCTACTTTTATTCAAATTTTTTCCTAGGATGCAGGAGGGATTTTGTCTACTTCTGCACATGCCAAGTTGCCTTTTGATTTAGCTCCCCAACCTTGGCAGAGGAACAGTAGTTTAGAAATGTGGCAGAAGTTTAGGATGCATCTAATTCATTTTAGGTGGTAACTTTATTATTTGTTGTAAATTTGCAGAGGATTAATGTAATAGTTAAAACTACACATAGTCTTGCTGACTAAAATGAAAACCTCAATAGTCACAGTTTACCTGTCGTCACATGTCAGTTCTCCTGGGAGAGACTGATTTACAAGAACAAAGAAGTATATTCAGCAAAGCTGAGAAATTTTGACATTTATTGACAACAATTTACTGATGTATCGTTCTTTAAAGAAAAAAGAAACTGTTTATGGTATCTAATGTAATAAAACTGGGAGCTTTATAGCTTCAGAACATATTTACAATTCATGTCACATTAAGTTTCCATTGCAACTTCAAAATTTGAGATATACATTTAAAGGGTAAACCTTGGTGTCCTGTTTTCAAAACAATTTATGTAGAAAAAGAAAAGCCAAATGACAGAAATGTGAAGAGCAATGATTTGAATGATGCATAACATTTTATTTGCTGTCAGTGCAGAACTCCTCCTTACAGCTGACCTATTCCTATAATTAAACCCAGGATATAACTCCAGAAGCAATAAAAGAAATGTTCAGAACAAACAATGTCAAAATGTTGAGAGTTCACAAAGCAAAAGTCCTTGCCTAGGGTCATTTGTTAGGGGCATTTCAAGTGATTTTGCAACAGTTTCTTCCTCTTAACAGACTGTCCAACTCCAAAAACGCAAACTAAGCCATAAAGATGAAAATTAGCAGGGGAAGTCAAACAGCAGGAAATCTTGTTTTTAAATGAAACAGCATTTCAAAATACTTAAACCAGTAACTTTTAACATTAAGAATTTGGCATCTTTGTGCCTCACAGCTGATGAAGTGGTGCAAAGAGCTGGGAAAAGAGCCAATGTAGCACAATTGATGGAGAGCTTTTGCTCTGGTAACAGGTTACAGCCCTTTTGGATTTCACACAATAAAAGGAAGCCTATCCCAAGTTCCCATCCCTCTACCAGCTATAAAGAACACAATCCACACTAATTAGAAACCAAAGGTCAGCAGTTTCTACCTAGCCCAAGATGGATGGTCAGGCAGAAGTCCCACAATGGCTCCTTGCTCTTTGAAAGATATCCGGTACACAAGGGACAAAAACTCAGCAGTGAACACGGAGTTGTGGCAGAAAAGCCCATCACCTTTTCCATAAAGGAAACTTCTTCTGCATCCTTACTCCTCCTACTGCTGTGTCTCTCTCCTTGTGCTGGAGATCATTCCTAGGAACCAAAACCAGCCTCCAACTGCACCTTGGAACCTCCAACTGCACCAAGGACCACAAGTCACATGGCACAGTAACAAGTATGCTGAAATACACTTCTTTATTTAAGAAACCTCAACTGTATCTCACTTTTTTTTTTTTATTAGAATAGATCAAAATGTATCAAGTTAAAGACACACCTGTAACTTAATACTGACTGAAGTTCAGGGTACATCTAGTTGTGTAACTAAGTCTGAGGCTCCTCAATAAAAAAATGGAAAGACCTTCACAGCAAAATTCGCACAACTAACGGTGCCAAGTCAAACCTAAATATTGATTATTAACATCTGAAAAGGATGAGAGACAAGCAACAACCTTTTCTACTTCCTTGTTGCTTGAGAATCACTTCTATTTAATAGAAGCCAAACCTCAAAGGCTGACTTTTCACTCATGCCCCAGTTGTTCTCAGATACCAAGGATGAAACTCAACTGACCAAACACAAGCACTCAAATCAGAGTTAGCCAGCTGCCTGCTGGTTCAAATGAAAAAAGGAAAGTGATGTCTAACTCAGGATGAGAACAACTGTGTCATGGAAAAGCCTGAATTTTCACCATAGACTAAAAGGACTTCATGGCTAACCAGGTATTGGTCTGAAGACCAGCAAAACATGCATCACCAGCAGACAACAAATGGTCTTCTGGTCTATTTCAGCCTTCAAAAAACTGCTCAAAAAACCAAACAAAACAAAAACTCAAAATCAAAATTATGGGGAAAATAGAAAAAAGGAGAAACAATGCTTCTCTCATCCATCCATGGAGAACTTCCTCCTTCCCTCCCTGCACACCCAGCAGTAAGACTGGAGTCGTGTGCTCCTCAAAAACTGCCCTCAGGACAGAAGATCTTGTGAGTGAATGTCTAGATGACTCAATACACTACAAGCACAGCAGAAAAGCATTTTCTATGTTTCAACAGCACCAGATATTAAGAGCAAAAGTTAGAAAACTTCAGTGGTTTTAGCTGGGACTTGTTTCATCTGTACCTTGGCTCCCTTCCACCTTCAGGTTTAGTCCACATCTGACATACTGAGACAGAGCAGCATTATCTAGTTTGGAGAACATAGCCTTTAGCCATTAAGTTGGCAAAACTGCAGAACTGCACAGAGTTAATCTGGCTGCTCATCAGCCAGGACAGGAGCGCTGCGTGTTGAGAAAGGCTCTCTGAAGCAGCACAGCATATCCTTTAATCCCCTGCCTCCTTGCAGAGGGCTGCCTTGTCCTGCCTGAGCACAGCCCATCTAAGCAAGCCTGGTTTTGCTCTGCCAGAAGGGTCCCATGAGCTCAGGAGGCTGCAGGCTCAGCGTGGGCAAGGGCAGTGACTGTGGTGACACGTGTGGCCTCCATCCTCTCAGGGAGAGACTGGATTGACCTCCCCGTTGGATCCATGCAGCAGAACACTGCCAACAGGTACAGCAAACATTTGCCACCAAGTGCAGACAGAACAGCAGCCGCTTTGACAGGCCTGAATTAATACCTAAATTAATGACTGAGAGCACAGCCTCTTTCCAATGCAGTAATTGAATGGTTAAATACTTCAATTCATAAACACACACACACACATTTGATTTATTTGGCATACTGCCAATTGGAGATTAAAAAACAAAAAGAGAGAAAGACCCCTGGGGTATGCAAATCCATCATGTATCTCTGGCAGAACTGTCTTCCAAGAATGCTCTACCGAATTTTTAATAGAAGTATTGTCCAAAAGGCATGCCCTGTAAGCAAGCAAAATAGAATGGTATTCATCCATACTGTAAATGCATAATGGCATCCTCCTACTGTTAAGAAAGCGGCCCAGGGTTTGGTGGTTTTTTGTTGTTTGGTTTTGGTTTTTCCAAGTATTTCAAAGATATTAAATGATTGAAACACTAAATTGATGTAAAGGCAGCACACTGCACAACACTCTGACAATTTTTAAAAGAAAGTCTTGAAAGGAATCCACTGCAATTCATGCTAGAAAAACTTCAAATGCTACAGTATTTCAGCAGAGACATCATCACCAAGGGTTTATAGAAAAGAAGATGCATTTAACAGCATGTTACTATAAAAACAAACCGGTTGAATTTTTAACTAGGGACCATCATCAAGGCTGCATTCTCTCATCTCTCCTCTTTGTTACTGGTGTTGCATTCATTATGACAAACAGCAGAGAGAGAGAGATTTTAGGCACAGTGTGCCCTAAAACATTAGGATTTGGATTTTTACCAAGGTAAGACTCTTGAGATTATGCCTACATTGCAGTCACTAGCAAAACTGCTGCTCTTCTACAAGTCAGCTTTAAAGAAATTCTTGAGATTCACTGGTTTTGAAGAAGTCCTTGGTTAACAGTTCCTAAGTCAGGCAGGCACATGAAGCTCTGCTGCACAACAGGCTTGAGAAACCAGACAAATGTTGAGTCAGCCACTGCTGAGTTTCCAGTTAAAAGGATGAAGCTTGACAGCTCAGAGTGAACATAAAGAGATCTGCTAACAGCAAGTATGGAGTCCTACCTTTGCACTTTAATGGAAAAATAATAACAATATCTTCCTCTGATTAGCATCTCAGTCCCCCACAGCTGAAGGGGAGGAAGCTGGGCTCTGACCTCTGCACCAGCTCACTAAAATTATTTTCCTTCCCAGCTTCAACTTACCTGCATGACAGACTACCAAAAGCAACAAGGTCTCCTGCACTGGTCTCCTGGCCACAGAAAAGTATTTTGCTGCCTGAGATGTTATTCAAGCAATGTTTGTGACTAATGTCAAACACTAGATGTTTGCAGGCTACCAAACACTGAAAAAACTTCACAAGCTGAGTGTGGTGGAAATCCACCACAGAATTTAACTTGAGAAGGCAAAGGTTGAGGACCTTTTCCATGTGAAAACCTGTTTGACCTGTAACTATGAGATTTTAGATCACACAATCCAGCTTCCCAGGCATTTCCACTCCTTTTCACCCTGCAATGTCACTGTACAGCTTACTCTTCTTGTAGTTGTTCTTTTAAAATTCAGTAGGAGGTGCACTCTGCCAGCTCCCCCGATTGGCCATTGAACCAGGACATATAAGTGGGAAGTCTGAATTTTATCAGAAGAGCAACAAATCCACTGCAGAGACACATTTTGCTACCTGGAGCACATCACAGGTGCTTCTTTGTTGCATTTCAGGGAATAGGTACATGAGCAGAAGCCCCACCCTCCAGAAATAAACTTAGCATGTGTCCCTGCCAACACTCCTTTCTGATAAATCCATGTCCTTGTAGTGTTTTCAGCTCAATAAAAACTTCTAGGAGACCATCTCTTTGCTGAGTAGTAAATGCTGCTGCAGACACACACTCCAAAGCACCTTTCACTAACCAAGTTGTACATAAAACCAAATTCTCTTCAGAGACATAAGAAAGTCAAACAAATGGCACAAGCATGGGCTTTCAAACTGCTTTCCCCATACCTTTAATGTACCAAATGATCATAGCAGTTATTTTGAATCTCTGTGTATGAACTATCTTAAGTGACATGGAAGTAACTTGCCAAGCTTTAGAAAACAAAATCCTCTCTCACAGATTAAAGAGGGAAATGTGCTCTGCTCAGTACTGGAGCTCCTTTAGCTAGTTTTCTGCCATCTTTTTCATACAGGATTGTGAAACACAGTAGCTTGAGTCTTAGAAATAGCAACTCTGAACTGAAGATGCTGCTGTCACAAGCAACATCTTTATTTTAATTGATTGCCTCCTTGCTGTCACAGTCCATGCATAGTGTGCTTGTGCCACCTTCAATAAAAAATTATCAACCAACCAGCAGGTGACAAGCTCAAGCAGAGATACTTAGCTTTTTCCACAATGTGCAACTAAGCTGTGGAAATCCTTGCTGTAAGATGCTAAGGACAAAAAGCCAGAGTGTGTTTAAAAGTGAAGTGTTCAAGTTCATGGAAGAGAAATAGAAGAACAGTTATTAAATACAGAAAATTCACCTCCAGCTCAGGAAGATTTCAAATGGCAAATACTTGAATAGAGGTAGTGCTGTGGGAGTGCATAACAAACCGCTCCATTTTGTGTCTCCTTTCTTTGATATCTTCCCCTGGCCACTGTCAGGGACTGGAATCTGAGTTGCAATCCAACCTACTGTATCTGCCCTAATGTTCTCTCTCATATATCTGCAATAGATTGGCGCGAAGATAATACTTATTTTTTATGTCCTATTAAAAATGGAACTTATTTTCTAATAGAGACAGGAATTGACATCCCCCAAGCAAGGAAGCATTTTAGCTAAACTGAACCATTTCAGAAATAAGCATTGTGCTAATCCAGGGTAGATGATGCAAGCCATGTTATGGAGCTCCTCAGTGCCTGGGTGAGCACATTCCTGCACTGCCTGTTCAACACAAGTGGTATCATATAATTTACTTCAGAATCTGAAGTACATTACACTTTAATTCTTTACTAATATGGTTTTAGGAAGCTGGTGTTATTATTCCCATTTTCTAAATGCACCTCATCAGAAATGTCCTCAATTTAGATTTGAAAAAGGTGAAGGACAAAATGCCTATTGTCTTTATGTTTTAATGCCTTAAAACATGAAGACAATATACTTATGATCTTCACTACTCACCTAATGGGCAGAAGATGTTTGTTTAGATAGATGGTACTGGAAGAAAAGTATATTTTGGCTATGCTACCTCACCATGGAGAACTTTAACCCCTTTGCATTCACATTCAAGACAACATCAAACATGAAAACATGAGCCAGAAACATAAGGTTTCTAATTTATAGCAAAATTTGTAGCTGATGTTCCTTAAATTTTAAGTTAATCCATTGAAAAGCTTTTAAAAGAAAATGAGAAGCCCCCTTGGCACAAGTTTCTTGGACAAATGCTCGTGTACAACTGATGGTCTCTGACATCTTTGCAACAGTTCAAGCAATGTAAGGCACACTGCTGATGTTCTCCTCGCTCTGCCTGGGAAGGGATAGCCCTCCTGGACATCCAAAAGGAGCAATATCCTCCTGCTTTAAGAGAAGCACCTTTTTTCCTCCATCTTTCTTTGGCTGATGACTCAAACAAAGAGAATGCGCCAGACAAAAATAAAATCTCCCTGACTAACATGCTTTACGTCTAGCCTAAAGGTACAATTTCCAAGAGCGAGCGCCTTGCTGTCTAAGCCAGGAGTTTAAGCCTCTTTTGATTAGTTGACTTGTAAGCATTTTTCAGGAGGTGGCATCCACACCATGCCTCTGAGTTTTCTGAAGTAAGTCTTCTTACACAGTCTTCCTGAAGGAAGCCCAGAAAAATCCTATAGGTGCTAGGGCCACAGATGGAAAACCATGGGTGAGCCCTTTTGATTTTTCACCTGATAGAAAATCCTAAAATGGTCACCAATTAGAACAAATTATTTCTGCAAGGAGTCTTGTTTGCAAAGGTAGGAGACTGTTTTACAATGAGCAGGGAGCTGACACACTGTTTTACATTTGATTAGTCTGGGAAAGTCTGGCTAAGAGACAGACAGGGAAAGGCTTCATCCCAGTAGCACATTCGCAAGCCACCGACTTGCTGGAACGACCATAAGAATTCTTGCAGTCAGGCTGTTTCTTCCCTTTTTTTTTTTTTAAAGAACATTTTGCATCTTAAGTTACATCTTACCAAAGTGAGTCATTAGTGAGATACAATCTTCAAAACACACTGACTTAATGTAGCTGAGCTGGTGGCAGCAAAGACCTAAGATACAAATGTATTTTCATGATGGAGCTTAAAAGATATGCTGATTTTCAAAAATGAAGACTCCTAACTGTTAGAGAAGATTTATTGCATGTAAATACAGGATTCATCCAGAGACAGATCAGCTATTCCTGCTCTCTCCAGCCACCCAAGCCAGCAGATTGACAGAACTTCAGATTTACCTCCAGCCTCTGCTGGCAGGTGCTATTATTTTCTCAGAGTACTGCCTATACTTTTACTAAGAGGGCTTTTGCTACAGTTTGGTGACTTAATGACTCTACCAAAAAAACAAAACAAAACAAAACAAAAAAAGCACCAGCAATAAATAAATAATAATAAAAAAAAAATAAACTCACTTATTTTATACTGTTTGAATAATGACTTCTGTAGCTATGGGAGAGTGATTTACATGCACTGCCTAATAAGGTTCTTCATTGCCCTCCACTCGACTTGCCCTTTTTCTTAATGAAGTCACCAAACCCAAACTGAGACCTTTTCAACAGAGTAAACACAGCTCCAAGGAGACATATTCACAGCTTTTACTTGCCCCAGCCCTACCTCTATACAGACAGAGGTGCAATTTTTCGTCCAGCTTTTCTGGGAAACAAGAACTCACGCCATAGACCTACCTTCTCAAACAAGGCACATTAATCATTTTGGATGGCTGGATGCTGCCTCTATGCATTCATGAGGCACAGCTTAACTCCAAGGAGTGTTCCATACAAAACAGCAACAGCACTGGATAGTCAAACTGCTTTTGCTTGTATGGCGAGTTTCTGTTGGATAAATAGGTCAAGTAACTACACCTTTATCTAATACCTTTGGCATTAGTGGCCTAAAGAGCAGGGGCACGGAGGGAGACCCTCCTTCCCCTTCCTGCTTTACTAAGCCATGTGTGAAAGATGTTTGCAGCAAACCCTCCATGGCTGCAGCCTGCATTCCTTCCCCTCGGACTCTGCCTGCTGGAAGAGGCGCCAAGCTCCATGTCTCCTGAAGAACTACAATGCTGGCTGCAGGCTCCTTCAGCCTTTAATTACGTTAAGCTGACCTTTTCAACCAACACACCTTTCCTCCTAACTACTTGTCAAGCGCCAGCACAGAAGTGAGACAACTTTTAAATTGCTGGAATAAAAATCACTTATTTCAAAGCAGATTCTACTTGAATGATCCCAAATGTTACTGCCTCATCCAGTCTTTCCTCAGCAACACAAAACTTAAAGTAATAACGTAATTGAACAATTTGTTTGTGTTTTCAGGAGGGAAAAGAAGATGAAAATATTCTGTGAACCATTAATATGGCATAAACTAGTCAGGAGTTTTTCTAGTTCAACCACTGCATTTGTTTAAATGTGACAACTGCAAAATGTAAAAATATTAAATATGGTGGAGAAACAGAACTGAAAAAAAACCCCAAAAAACAAAAGAAAAGAAAGAACACAAAAGGCCATGTCTGATTCTAGTGAGATGTATTAGAACCTGTCTTCTGGATTTCACAGGGAGAAGGCAACCAATCAAAATGAACTGTTGACTCATGAATACCAAGCACCTCAAGTGTTCCTTAAGTATTTTGATACATCTCCTACCACTAGAGTCTGGAAGTTTCCACCACACGATATTAACAGAGATCCAATTTAGAGTTTTCTAGCCATAGTGGTCTAGAGTGAAATTGGCTGCAACTGAATTAAAGAGGACTTACAAAACATGGGTGCTCAAACAGCTGCCACTGCATATAATGGGTGTTGCAATCAGCTTCCGGAGGGAACTGAAGGAGCCAGCTCATAATGGGGAGAGAAATGTGGTGCTTCAACTTTAAATTCTTATCAATAGTGTGTTGTTGTCACCTTATTACCGTACAACAGGGACAAAGTGGGAACTTCAGCATGTTTCTACCTCATATACACATCAAGCTGTGTATAATGTATGTGCACAAGCACCTGGAGTCCAGCTTACAGAGTTACTTCTCTATTAACAGTTGCCTTAATTTTCTAACTAAGCCAGATATTGCAGTCAGGCAATCACTGCTCACTGGAATAGTCACATCCTGATGCTGATTTCCAGGGAGGCACAAGGTTTGCTCTGCCTGCTGAATAGCCAGTGGGTATTTGCAGGCAGGCAGCACGTTGACTTCAAGACACAGAACATATTGTAGTAAAGCAACATTTCAAGTGTTCTTCCACACTGGATGAGATCCAGCTGGTGTCAGGTAGAATATTTAGACAGCATGTAGGCGCTCCATTTCATTAGAGGTCTAATCAAATTTCTAAATGCTAGAACAAATTACTATTTCCACACCTCTAATCAGCAAGGAGGGTGCTTTACTGAGAGGAATGTCAATCAACTCAGAGGGGAATATTTTTTATTTTTTTAGTTAATAGGCATAATTACTTTAAAACAGATTTAGAACCATATGGCCAAAACCCCTCCAGATACATTTAGACAATAATGTAACTATATTCCCTTTACCACATGCTACAGCAGGAGATATTAAACATATTTACAAGCACGTGCTATTAAATTAGGTTCAACACTGTTAAGACACTGTCTTATTAAACAGTTTTTAACTGCAGAATTCATATGGAGGAGAGAACATATGCTAGCTTTCAATTGTTCTGTTAGTATCAGCCAGAGTAAATCCAATGCAATAACAAACTGCCCAGAGACAAATAAATGATGACTTTGAATAAGCAGCTGTGTACTGCTCTAGAATGGTTTACACCAAGACAGCTTGTATTCCTTCACTGTCATGAGCATAACTTTGTTTACTGAGGTTATGTGCAATTGCTCAGAAGCATGAATTTTCATTTGAAAATGTTAAGTGAGGAGTCATTCCTGCAACCATTCCTCCCTTCTAAGGAACAATTTTAATCCATCCTATAAAGTGTCAAATGACTCTGAAGGAATTTACATTTCTCTCCAGTTTAATGACAAAACTAATTTGAAATTTAATATGCTTTAAAACAGATACACAATTACACATTTTGATTCCAAACTGCAGCAATTGAGACATATTCACTGTATTTATGACTTTACTGCTCATTCTGAATAGATAAAAACCTGATTTTCAAGTTACCTTTTACTTTTCTTCTAAATGTCTTTTGCACTTGCAGAGGTAACAGATCTATGACTCCAAAGAATTCTCATGAATGCGATTCCTCCTGGCTTTCCTACACTTTAACCTAAATTAGTGTTTGTTGGAAGACTTAAATCACAAGCCAAAGGGTGGTCCACACACTGACCACACCATATTCCCTTGTGATAAAGACTTATTACTTCTGCTCCAGCCTACTCTCAACACATGGAGCCAAGAATACTTCATATTCCACTCCATTATTGCTTTTTACCACCTGATCCCCTGAGGAGGGGGACTACAGGTAGCCTCACACTATTACCAAGTTCAAAAGGTTGGAGGCTGAGCTCAGAATCCATTAGAAATCCATTGCTAGTCTAACAAAACAAGGTGCTTACCTTAGGAGTAACATGAGAGTCATTAACAACAACAAAAGATGTTTAATCAGGAGGTTGTATCTGTTTATTTATCTTACCCTAATTCAGGTAACCAGGGACATTCAGGAAAGAATTAATATATCTTGCTCGACTAAGAGCACTGACTTCTGTCTCTTACCCTGAGCACCATCACTTACATCAGCCTCTCCCTAACTTAAATCCATGACTGCCACAAAGATTATGCCCACAAGAAAAAAGCCCATGCTTCAAAACACCTTCCTCTCATTTTAAGAATGATGTGAGAATGAAGATATCTGAATAAATAAGTGGTTGATATGGTCTGTAACAGGAACAAAATAGTTATTCAGCTTCATAAACACATAATATTGTCTACCATCTCTACCAGTATTTTGGCCCAAGTGATAGTTATCTAATGTCTGATATGCAAGAAGCATCCTATAATAAAAATTTGAAACTAGTAATTAAGAGAGACATTTAAAATTAATACCCCTTGATCATGCCTCCCCTGTTATCAGTAACACTGCTCTGCCCAGGATGGCATACCAAGAACTGCATAGAATTTCTTGAACTATCTGTAATGTATTTCATGGATAGGCAAACAATCAGAAAAAAATTGTTTGTGAAGAGTCTCCCTACTCCCCTCTAATGGCATTTCCCAATTTGATTCATCTGCATTACATTTCCTATAGCTTCTACTCAAAGCACAAAGACTACCAGGCTGGGCTGCAGAGACAACAATGGGGAGCACCTCTGCATACAAACAGGAACACCTGCAAAGAACAGAGAAATTAAACAGCATAAATTATTTCCATACAGGTTTTTCCAAAGATGATGAGGTGCAATTTCTCATTAACTGAGGTCTCCCTCCTGAGAATTCAAATTTCTTTTCTACTGAAAATGCCCCATTTCCCCCTGGTCCATCCTGACCCACTTAGACAAAAGCCAATATTCAGCCCGGACACGCAAACTATGCTTGAGATCCCCCATTTTTCTCTAGCCCTGTAAATGGAAATCTGATAATAAAATCTCCAGACCCCAGCTATGCACAGCCAGGGGAGAATTATACCACTATCTTCTCTCTCTCAAATCTCCCTAGCCAGAAAAAAAACAGTTCAAATCAAGAATTAAATGAGTATTAGCAGCTCCCTCACCAATGTGGGAGAGAGGAAAAACCAAGGATGCTTAATGAACCATAGTATTTTTTTCAGATTTCAAAACACTGCCATTTAAAGAGATGTGAGATTTGAAGCCCTAATTAAGTAATATGCATAAATTTAAAGCAAATGTTCACAGAGTCCACATCTCCGAACCACAGCCTGTGATTTGGCTAATGCAATGCTCCACTCCCAGAAGTAAGTCTAGCAGAAGACAACCTCCACACTCGGCTAACCCACTCGCAACACTAAACCTCAAAGTTTCTTTTGAAGAAAATCCTCCAGCTCACTTTCTTTCCTTTCTCACCTCCATTCCCTCCCTGTAATTCAGGAAAGATCGTGTTTTTGCTTTTGTTCTTTTTTTTTTTTTTTTAAATAGAATGACTACTCTAAATGAACATGGTTGCTACAAGGCCACCTCTTACAGCTTTTCATTGCAAAACAGCGTCATTCACCAGAGGTTCATTTCACTCATGCCACTCTCATTACAGGTCTAATGAAAATTTAATAGTTCTGCCATCTCATTTTCAGCCAGCAAAACTAGGAAAACACAAGGAAGTTTCTTTACAGTAGTTTTTAAGGCAAAAGTGGGAGAACCCAGGCAGCCTTAGGACCAGCATACATGCGCAAAGAGCAATACTGCCCTTTGATTTCAGGATACAAAGACTCTACTCAGGGGATGGGAGAACAACCAGTTAAATGGATCAGATTCTGAAAAGGTACAAATTACTGAAACACTCATGAGGATGGGGAAGGAGAGAAACCACCCAGCTCTGGATTTTCACTGCATTTATTTCACAGGAAAGAACCTTGTTCTTAGTTGTTCATTTGTTGGGAGTTTTTTTAAATCAAATCTTTCAATAAAAAAATGAGAGTGAATTATGAGAGTGAGGGGCCTGTTGCTGTCAACTTTAACTGCCCTAAAAAGTTTAGTTTGTTGCTCTTGGTTTACACCTTTACATTTTTGGATCCTAAAAATTCCATCTTGTCCCCTAGCTGTGCATGCAGGATTAGTTGGAGGAGTGACCTGAGCTGGTTTCACCATGTTTCACCAGGGTTCCAGGGAACTGGGAGACACAAACACTGAAGGCAGACACAATGTTTTACACAACAGAATGTTGCTAAAATTAGAACCAATGAAAACAGAGTTGATTTTTCACGACAGACTTTGCAAATAATTTTGAGAACTCCTTTAAGAAGAAACATATTGAAGATTTAAAGCCATCTAGGCAGCTCCTCACACCCCCTACAATGTGAAGAGAGATTATTATTAAGAGGCATCAAACTATAGAAGACATAATTTGGTTTTACAAATTAAGATTCTCTGTGACAGCCAACATTTGTTGATGAGATTTCCAAAGCCAACTAGACTATGCAGCACAACAACAAACAACAACAACAACAACCAAAAAAAAAAAAAAAAAAAGAAAAAAAAAAAAAAGAAGAAAGTGCTGCATTGTGGAAAACCCAAGGTGTTTTCCAAGCAACGACATAGCAACTCTGGTTTGCCTATGCTCAGAATAGACTGAACCAGGTTGACTTCCCTCAAAATAACTGAGATATCCTTGAAAGGCCTCTGGATTTTTACAGTGCAGGTAACAGCATCTCCATGCATCTTCATGACTCATGGTGACACATATTTTAACTTACACAGGCTTATGAGACCTGACATTAAGCTATTTTTGGCTCACTTTTGGGCTACTTTCTTATTCACCCACACAGAAGAATAATATGAATGAAAGTGTGTCTTTTCTTTTTTTTTGGATATGACCTCAACTCCCTGAGCCCAGGTTAGTGCTATTGTAAGCGCAGCATCATTTAATGATGTTCACACATTTTTCTATCTTAAAAGCAGGTGCTTTTTTTGGCAGCATCAGAACTAGAACAAACTCTTCCAGATCCTCATACCTGTGGACACTTCAATTTTCCAGCCTAAATGATTTATGACCATATTACATCCATCTACTCTTGAGCTAATTTCTCCTCACTTGCTCTTACCATGAGATGTATTTATAGACACTGATCATATCCCTCTTAGCCTTTGTTTCTGCTGGATTAAAAAACCAAACTTTTTTAGTTTCCTTCTGCAAAATCAGCACACCCTTTCTCCCAGCACCCAGCCAGCTCCCCTCTGGGCCTGTTTAATTAGGGACCATCCTTCCCAGCTTCCCTCCTCTTCAGCACCACAGCCCTGCAGGGGGACAGGAAGGTGCTGCTCCTGCACTGGCATCCTTCTCCCTGCTCCTTCCAAGGAGCTGCTCTTATTAAAGTGATCAGCAGCAAACAGCCAAGCCTGTAACTCTCACCTTTCACACCACTGGATTTCACATCACTTCAACTATGCCTGTGCTCAACATCTCCCAGCTCTCCATGAAATGTTCCTGTCTCCCTGGACCAACAACATTTATCACTTGTATTGTCCTCTCAGCACAGCAACTTCTCCTTCCAGCATGGCCCACCATAATTCCCATTCTCTTCAATTCCTAATCCCTGTAATTAACAGTAACAGAAAAATAGACAAACTGTGTCAGATCAAAGGTCCCTCCTGCCCAGTAACCTGTCACTGCCAGGGGACAACAGGATACATGTAACAGCCAGGAAAGCACACAGAACCTATACTGAGAGGTGTTGCTATTTCATATTTACATGTGTTGTTTAATTTTTCTGTTATGAATTTGTGCAAATAGTTTTCAAATCCAGTTAAACTTTTTGATATATAGAACATTTGAGTAAGTAAATACAAATATTTAATTAGCACTGACTTGCAGTGTCAAGTTAAACCTTTGATGTTACTTCAGATGTTTAATGACTACAGTGCAGTTTTAGCCCATTGAAAGCTTTTTAAAGAGGACACTCTAGTAGCTGTCTTATTAACAGAAGACCACTACATTAGTCTAGAATGGCCTGCTTTTGGTGATATCATGTAATATATATTTTTTTTTCATATTTGCTTTAGTAACTTTGTACATATTGAGAGTTGTACTAAAGGAGGAGACATGCATGGGAGGATGAGGAGCAAATTATGTCCATCATTTTTATGGGTATTTCCCCTCTCACAGGATCACCCTGATCAGGTAGGTCTATAAATACCAGGAAAGGCCTGGATTTAATACGCCTTGATGCTGCACTCCAGAACAGACACTGGCTCAGGCCAGGAGGATCAGCTAAGTCAGCTCCACTTCCACCTCACCAACACTGAAGGTTGCTTTTAAACCACACTCCTCTGTCACACACCTGGCCACTGTTCTTCTATCTCCCTCACTGAAATCTAACACAAACCAAATATTCAATCCTGGAACCATATTTATACTTTTCTGTCCTACCAACTTGTATGTACACGCAAAAGAACCTTTTACTTCACACGCTTTGCAATTTGCAACCAAGCTTGAACAGTTGGCAAATCCTCCCTGTTCCTACATTTCCTGACATATCAGGATTTTTCCATCCCCTGAAGACTTTTTGCTCATTCCTAAAAGCCTTCTTGAAGCAGTGATTTATCCAAATAAACACTGAGCTCTTCCTATATAATATTCTCTTATTTCTTGCTTGGATATTGATTTTGTTTAGGCAAGAGAATCTTGGGTTTCCATCAGGCTCCAGGATAACACCCTGGAGCTCCCCTGTCCAGGGACTCCCCTACATGTATTTTCCAAGGGAGAGCTGGAGCTGTCCTGGTTACTGAAGTGGCAGCAACTCTCAGGCACCTCTAGGAAAGACTTGGCAACAGCACCTCTGTGCCCTGCTAGGCACTTTCCCCTCCTGGTATGCCAAGGTTTGTTACAAAGGCTGACCATTCACCCCATGAACCACAGCTACTCCGCTTGTTTTGGTCATTCCTCCATGTATTTAAAACTGATTTTTAAAAGCATTAGCCTGGGTTGTGTGTTCAACAAGCTCACTCACCAAACCCAAGACAGTATCACCTATAATCACCTATTACTGGCTGTCCTTTTCTTTTTCCTCCTAAACCAAATAAGGATGCAGTTGTTGTACCTGTGACTGTCTAAGCCCTTCTGATTAGCAACAATTCTTCTGCAAGCAGATCTGATTATCTATAGAGTGCCATAACAATAAACTCAACTGGGATATATATCCTTTTATTATGAGAAACCTTCTTCATAGGTTTCATCCTTAGCAAGATTCTCAGTGCTGCCCTCATAGAACTTTCCATAATAAATGTAACTTTGATTAATCTGAAATTGAATGAAGCATAAAGTGCTGCATCTAGCTTTTCCTGTTTCCCAGCTGAAAGAGAAACTTACCTTCACCCATGAGAAACCAAAACCTGCTAGACTATTTCAAATTTCATTATATGCCACTGAGTTGAAAGCTTGCTTTGCCCCTTATGATTTTGACAACAGCTCTACCTAAACTGTGAGCATTCAAATGACTTCAAATAAAGACTTAAAACGGAGGAGGGCAGAAGAGATTCAACATGTTCCAAGGCCAATCATTTTTTCCAGTACATTATCACATGAACATTAAGAAAAAAACCCCAACACCATCAAAAGAACAGATGAGGCAGCACTTATCTGAAGATTATTACTCCTCAAGATTCAGGTCAGATTTACATCTTGCTTCTATCAAGCGTTTTGTTTTGGTTTTTTCCTCATGTCTTCTACTTGCATGCTTGCCCATGAGGTGCAAAAGGTTAAAATTTACAGTGATTTTTATTACACCAACTTTTAAATAATGACAGATGTAGTCAGAAGCTTTGCACTTCTGTTTTTATTGTCCAGCCTACAACAGAGATGGAACCATGTCCCAGTGCCACCACTGAAAGCACAGAACACCTTTCAAGAGGCTTTCATGACTCAGTTCCTTTATTCTTCCCCATTTTTGTATGGTTGGAATGACCACAGCCAAAGCAGAGCAGCACTAAATTGCCTTCCTCAACAGACTCAACTGGGTTCCTACGTTTCACCATCATCCCTGAACTACTTTAAAATAAAATTAAAATACAACAATAAATCAAATCCAGCAAGTTTCCCATTACCAGAAAAGTACTATCTAACCTTGCCCCCACCTTCTACCTCCCACTGATATTAAAGAGGTATACAAAAAAGTCCTACCCAGCAGGATGGGAATACGACTTCAAAAAAATTCACTAACTTAAATTTAATTTTAGATCTACAAGTGCTGCCAAGCACCACTTTATTTGTCAACAAAACATTTTGATTATTTGGCAGAACAAAGCAAGCTCCCTCCCTGCTTGTTCTACAGACATATTTGGCACTGGGTAATTTGTATGTCTTCAGACATATGTCAAGTCTGAAGCTGTTACAGGCTTTAACCCTGCAGAACTTCTCTGTTTTAAGTACTTGTTTTCCTTTAAGTGGGAACAGCAGCAAGCTAAAGCCAAGAAGGGGTTTGGTCCTGCAATGAAATGGTTAAAAATCAGACTCTGCTGATGTGTGCTTCTCTGATCCATTACATTTCTCGCAAGCTGAGCTAAGAGCTGAGCACCAAGTATCAACTGTAATATGATCCAAGAGTTTATGGAAAAAATAACTGCACATACCAAGCATGCACATTTAATAAGATTTTGTTTCCATTAAAATATTCAAGAAACACGATTTTTAAGATCTGCTTTTCTCTCTGACCGATTTTTAACGTTTCTCCTCCCCCTCCCCTAAATACACACCTCCTTTCCAAAAACCAAACCCTTAAAAAAAAAAAAAAAAAAAGGGAAGAAAGAAAAAAGCAGTCCTACTGCAGGGAAGAGAGGCTTGAAAAACAACTTTGATTGGCACTTGGCCTGACCCACAGAGGAAGAAAAACAGTTTTCGGACAAAGAGCGCAAATATTTGAGCTCATTGACTTACAGTCTTTCTTAGCATTTGCAAGAACCAACCTGGAGCAAAATGTGTTGGGAGAGATTGAATTAAAATAAAAGCAAAACCGGCATCGCGTTCATCTCGGGCGCTCGGAGACTCGGCGCATTTGAACAGCTCAGCAATTTTAATTCATTTGCGCTGGACAAACAAAAAGCACCTCCACCGATGCTCCCCGAGAGGCAGATGCGGGCACCGGGGGGTGCAGCCGCCGCACCCCGGGGGATCGGGGAGGCGGCCGGGGCTGCTCCGGGGCTGCGCTCTGCGGGCCGGGCCGGGGGCTGCCCATTCCTGCGGCTTTCCTTACACCTTTAAAGCTCTGATCCCAAATCCCCCCCGCACAAAGACTTGAGGAGATCGCGGGGGTGAGTTTCGCCGCTGCAATACGTGGATAATAAACTTTACGAGCGCGGCGGGGCCCCAGGTCAAGCCCCGCAATGCCGAGCGCCCCCCAAACCCTCGGGATGCAGGGGGGCAGCCTGGGACAAGCCTGGGCAAGTGACAGCCGTCCCAAGGGGGATGGGGGCGATGGGAGCCATGGGGGTGCGGCACTTGGCACCCTCGGCGCCCCCCGGGTTCCCCTCGCCCCGCTCCCCCCTGCTCCCCACACTCCCGGCACTCTCCTCCTGGGAAGCCCCCATCCCACCCCTCCTCCATCCCCCGCCCCACTGCCGCCCTATTGCCCACTTCCTCTCTGGCCACTGCCGCCGTACGCGTCCCAGCCGCCAAGTCTGTCCCGCTGCCCCTCGCTCCCCGAATCCCCCCACAAACCTCTCCCGCCGCTCCCGCCGCCTCCTTGCGGGCGCCCCCCGATACCTGTCTCGGCACCTTCCGGCAATTGCCGCACACCCGGTACTGCCCGGCGGCGGCAGCGCTGCCCACGGGTCCGGAGCTGAGGCGGTTCATGGTGGCGGGGACGGCGGCGACGGCCGGGCGGGACGGGGAGGCCCAGGACGCTCCGCGCCGCTCAGCTGCCCGCACCGCCGGCCGCCCCCATCCCCGGCCGCGGCCCCAGCGCCCGCTCCGCGCCTCCGCCCCCCGCGCACACCCCCGCGGGCCCCGCCAATCCGCGCCGTCCGCCCCGCCCACCGCCGCCGCCGCCGACCAATCGGAGCGGGCCGCCCGCCGCCGGCCAATGGGCAGCGCCCGCTCCGGCTCCCATCTCCGGGCAGCCTGCGAGAGGGGGCGGGGCAAGAGGCGTGGCCGGAGTTGCGGAGGGGCGTGGCCGGCGGCGTCTCTGGGCAGCCTTGGGCAGAGAGAGGCGGGGCCCGCGCCTCGGCGCGTGCTTCCCGCTGACCAATAGCGTGGGCCCCATGCAAAGCAGGCCCGGAGACCACGCCCCCAGGGCCGGGGTCCCGGCGGCCGCGGCTCCCTCAGGGCCGCTCCCGCTCCCCTGAGGCGTCCCCGGGGTCCCGGTGCGGGCACCGCGGGCATGAGGGGCCGGCCCCGCTCCCGCTCCCCAGCCAGCCCGGCTGCCTGCTGGGGTCAGAGCCAGTCCCCGGCCATCGCCTTGCTCCTCGTCTCCAGATACCCCGGCTCCCGGGGCGGGGGGCGAGCTGCTCTCGCCGCCAGGGCGGCGGGCTGCACATGCAGGGACACGGCTGCGCTGGAGCAGGATGAGCTGCTTGCTCTGGGGGAAACTGGGAGCAGAATGCGAGACTCTGTGTGTGTGTGTGTGTGTGTATCTGTGTATCTGTGTGTCTGTGTGTCTGTGTCTCTGTGTGTGTCTGTCCGTCTGTGTGTTTGTGTGTGTGTTTGCCTCAGGTCGCCGGGATTGTTAGGGATGATGAGTCAGGTTTTCTAGGCTCCATGCTAATGCACGGAGATGGAGTGTATAATTAGGACAGAGGCAAATCTATTATCTGCAGCCTCGGAGAGCTGGAGTATGAACCTCTTTTTTTTTTCTTTTTTTTTTTTTTTTTTTTTTTTGCATCACGGAATCACTGCAGCTTCCCTTGCCTTTGTGCTCCTTAGCTTTTAAGTGTGCACAGAGGAGCTTCAGCATAAGTAGTCCCACCGACGTCAATAAAAGTTCATTATATGTCGAGCGTTACATAACTCATATTTTGAAAGATGATGATATAGAAGGATTTTGTTTTTTATTTTTTAATGGGATCAGAATGCTATTACTCTACAAAATTTCTAAGCAGATTTGGAATGTTACATTTTTTTCAAGGTTTCTCTTGGAGAAAGAATTTGAAATCAGCTGCTTTTGCTTTGCCTGGGAATACTTTCTATTTTTGTAAAATGAAGTGTTGTATAATTTAGTCAACTGGCTGGCTAAAAAGGGCACAATGCAATTAGTAATTTACATATCTTAAAGGAGACTGATTGAACCTAGATCTGTCTTTGAGAACTACCAAAAAGTTTCACAGATCAGACTTTGCCAGCTTAAGTAAAATCACATCCACAGAAACATTCTCCTCCATGCTTTCCCTTCTATCCATTTGAAAAGGGATCTTTTCCTCAGGCAGAGCAGCCTTCAACAGACAGACATTCTATGGACTCCACTGTTGGGAATGCATCCAAATGTTACACTCACAGGCAGCCATACAAAATGCTTGGAGAGGAATACATGGAAGGGGGTTGGGTTCTTTTGTTTTGTTGTTTTGGGGTTTTTTCCCCCAAACAGTGTACTAGAAATGGCATCCCAACATGAGAAAACAGTTTGTTTGTCTGAGTGCAGGTACTTGCTGTTGTGCCATGTCTGAATCCCATACACTGCAGCATGGTGCTATTTAAGCCAGGGGAGAAGGGCAGCCAAACAGGTTAGTTTTCATCATGTAGTCTGAATGTAATGCTAAATTCTAAGTAAACTATGTGAATGATGTAAACAGCCTTTTATTTCTTGCTGAACTTCAATATAATGTTATCTGAAATAGGAATGTTTAAAAGAAGCTGTAGAGGGTCAGTGTAATTAAGCCACAAGCAAAGGGGAGTTTTCTCTTCAGCTCAAGCAAGATCACTTTGAGCCATTTGCTGTTAAAGTGTCTGGTTCAAAACTCAAACCCATTGGCAATGATGGTAGCCAGGTAAGAGAAAGATTTTGGCCGAGTTACTCCTAACATTTAAGATCAGAACATTTGCAAATACTCAGATATCGGTAATAGCATCCATTCATTTATTTTATATCTACAGTGGCATGTCTAAACATTCTTAGAAACCTGGTTGGGTCCCATTCCCCTGCTGAAATTGTTTCTGCCTTGAGTGACAACTTCAGATCTTCAGCATAGTTCATTAAACCCAGGAAAATTTTCCATTAGCCAGGTGTGAAAGTTAGGCTGACTTGTAAGGCAGTTCAAAATTAAAGAAATTTGGTATCTAGTCTCTGTTCTGCCACAAACATCTTGTGAAAGAAAGCAGGACATGCATGCCTAGATGCTTAAGTATTTGGTTGACTAACCCTTAATTAAACAAGAAGCACTTAAGTACCTTTGTGGCTCCCAGTCTTGCCTTTCAGTACTTTAGTATCTGAGAAATGTCAAGAGAAATATAAACTTTGAAAGTGTTTCATTGTTTTTGGAAACAATACAGCAAATAGAAGTTGCCTAAAACCCTTTTTTGCCTTCAACAAAAGATCTATTGGATATCTTTTCTGGAGTTCATTTTTCCCGTCTGCAATTTTTTTAAATAAAGAGTTTTAATGCTACTAGAGATCAGACACGTACTTAACAGGGCCAATGCTCACCCAGTATCAGTCTTAGAAAACTTGTGTATAGACTGGAGACAATATGACAATTCTCAAAATACCTGAACTCCTAGATGTCGTATTTGGAAATGAACTGCTGGGCTCTGTGTGACAATGCTCCTGTAAAACACTGAGTTTGTGCTCTGTTTACAGCATCCATGCATCCTGCTGCCTGAAAAGGCTTGAGCCTGTGGGCTGGATTTTGAGCTCTTGGATTACTCCATTTTGAGTTAAACATGTGCATAAATTCTCCAGAATAAAAGCCTGTCTTTGTATAGGCTGGTTTCTTGGTGAACATATCTGCATTCTTGAAAGTTCTCCTTGTAAGCTTAGTGCTCAAACAAAGTATGCAAAAATATCCAATGCTGCCTTCACAATTGTCTGGCTGTTCTTATGATTCAACTGTACCTCACTTGCCATCCACTGCTGTGGATTTCCTTCAGTTTTTGCCCAGCTGCTGAGTCATAAAGGAAAGCAGAATGCTGAAATTAAGAGGTACTTGAGTTACAAGCAGCATGGCATCTTGACCTGCCTGGGAATTTTACAAAGATTATCAGTTCTGTAAACCCAGTCAGTTGTCTCTGCTGAGCTCACCTAGACAGGCTGTGAACTGTGGCTGTGTAAGGGTAAGGTGGAGATATTTTTTTAATCTTGATGACATGGAGCATACTGGCTTGAGACCATCACATCCTTTCACAGAGATTTCTGACCTGCTGGGATAGATTTGCACAAGTGGTTACTGGTTTAAATAGATTTTTATCATCAATGATCATAACTTTCCTAAAGTTTAAAAAACAAACACTGTGATGAAACAACAAGGCAGGAACAAACTTCCAAAGGAAGTAAGAATTACTCTGCCTCCTGAAATCATCAGATGCATTTTTGGCAGACACACTGCAGCCAGGCGTGGACTGCTGCCCTTGCCATAGGAGTGGCTGAGATGTGATGGCCTTTGCTAGAAGGTCAAATCTCTCCTAATGCCTTATGCAGCCTTCAAGTTAACGTTGTTCAAACAGATTGGCTGAGAGACGCAGGTGCATCCAAACACTGAGCTGCCTTCATCCCCCAGAGCATATACCCATGCTGTGTTTTAACAGTGTGATACCAGCTTTGAACCCCTGCTGAGGCTGCACTATTTCCACCTGGAATTTGGACAAAATGCATCTCCACTGTCTTCCAGAGAGCATCACACCCAACAAGCATCTGCTGCACAACCATTCTGTAAGGGAGCATGGAGTTATAAAATTTTTTCAAGAGCAATAAGAAGATTATCTGTAGATTGACTGCACTGATCATATTGTGTGTCCCAGAACAGTCAGCCTGGTGGCAATGTGCTGTGCAGGTGCTAAGGGATACTCACAAAATCTACATTATCTTTCCCTAAATTATGCACCTATTCTACAAGTGTGCAGTGCTTTTGTTGTTCATACATTATTGAACAGCTTGATGCTTCCTGAAAAGGCTAGATTGACAAGATCAAGTGCTGTAAAATTGCACTCGTTATGCAGTGGGAACGTTTGTTATTCATAGACACCCAGCAGCTTGGAGAGAGAGGACAGGAGGGGGCAGCTGCCATGCAATAGCTCTGACTGGATTGCTGCAAGACTAGAAATCCCATACGAATTTAGAAGATCCTCAAGTTTTGCCCAGAAGCAGGAAGAGAGAGCATACCTGAGCACCCAGTTCTGGAGCCTTACCCAGCTGCCTGACTGCCACAGTGAAGTGCTGTGATTAAATGAGCTGATTGACACATGTCACATGCCTTACATTTCATGAGTCATTCAGTAAAGCCATACTGAACATGTATTCACAGGCAAATAGTTGTAGTTTCTTCAGGCCAAAACTCCAGCCCATTGACATGAGGTCAAATGAGTGATAGCCCTGCCTTCATTATCATAATTTTTGTTGCACAGTCCTAATATCATTTGCACAGCGTTTATATTATGTTGTTAGGGAAAGGAAGAGCAACAGGTAAAGTCTGTGCCCTGAGTGATGTTATGCACTATAAAACAACTTCCCATCCTTACTATTACACATCCTAATAATTATGGAGACAGGGAGATGTGATAGTTTGTGGAATTCTTCCTTGAGGGTGATGGTACACGCCTTTTCATTTGCAGGATTTAAACTCTAACTAGATAAAGCTCTTGAATTTATGTTTATAATAAGAAACAATTGTGGCCTGACCCAGGAAAGCTGAGCTCAGTGACCTAATAGGCCTTTTTAATATCTGATTTCTTTGACAGAAAACATTAAATCACTATCCGACCAAGAAAGCTCTTCTCTCTCTCTTCATGTTCTTCTGTGGTTTGCATGATAATTCACTAAATGTATTTCAACATGTTGTTTACTTCAATTTAGCCTTCTGAGACCACACTGGCCAGTGCTGCAAGCCCATAAATAGGGATCATCTGGAAAAAAATACTTTATGCTTCAAGTTAAAGCTGGAAATGTTTCAGCCTGTACAATTTCTGGGAGCGATACAGAGGGGAAAAGTATTAAATGGAAAAAATCATATCTGAAAATCAGGACAAAGGCAGCCTGGTCTAACACCCTACAAAAGGAGAACTGCAAGTAATCCCTTATAATGCATTCCTATTAATATTGATGGTAGTCCTACAAAACAGATTTAATGACAGCAGCAAGGCTACCTGTGGGGTCAGAAAACGCTCTCCCCTCCAGGACTGGAGGTGGAGTTCATGGGGCAGACAGGGATGCCTGGGGACAGGCAGGATGCAGAGCAGGGACAAGTCTGGGTCTCAGCGCTGGCTGTGCTGCCGCAAGGAAAGGCACCAGTTCCAGCCCCGGTAAGGATGTGCCTGAGGTTTTGTCCCTCTCCTAAACATGTGCGCCTGCATCAAAGCTGCAGGTGTGACATCTCTGTCAGATGTAAGTGTCCTCTGGCACTGTGGACCAGTGGCAAGATTTCCTCAAGAACACAAAAATGCTGCTGGCCTTTGGGTGAGAAGTGGGAGCTCCTGCCTTGGCTCCCAGCTACAATGTGTGTCTCTGAAGAGCACAGCCTAACCACACCTGTGTAGCTCAGGCTGGGCAAAACATGTCCAGCTTTCCCTTTTGCAGCCAGGATGCCATGAGGCCAAGAGTTCAAAAGCCAAGGAGCCAGAAGAGGGCAAGCAGATGGCAGCTGGCTGGGGAAGAGAACTGGAACCTGGGGGTTTGCTGCCTGTTTCCTCCCACTGCTTTGGCTCAGTTTTGTGCCTGGCCAATGCAAAGCGTACAAATGTCTTTGTCTGACTGAAAAACTGTAATGTTTTTCAAGCAGCAGAACTTATCTGTTTGTATTTTGCAAATGAAACACTTGGTACAGCATGATGCCACATTAAGGATGGAGCTGATAAGTGAAATTAGCTTCCTGTATTCACTGGCAAAAATATGGCTTTCATTATTTTCAAATACAAAACACAAATACAAAAAACCCAAAACCAGAACTTAGCAGCCTGTGGGATATGGCACATATTTTAGCTCCATTTCTCCTTGAAACCCATGAGATATGAACATAAATATGTTGGAAGATCAGGCTAAATTATGGCAGAGTTTTATTCCTTGTTTTTGGACAAAGAAGATCTAAAGTGCTGAAAAATATGAATCTGTTAGGGACTTGGCTTATTTTTATTTAAAAAATGTTTTTACCCTAGTTCATTATTTTTCCAGTGGTTACACCCTGAAAAACCAGAGTGTCAGTGCAAGTGGGATTTTCTGAGAAAGTACCATACTTAGAAGCAATTAGGCGTGTGAGTGGAGGCAGTTAGCACATGGGATCTTCCCCAGCAAAATCAGCAAAGTGCTGAAGGCTTGTTTGCATGGTGTGTTTTCTTCTTTCATTCATCTCTGTCTGGATGCTGGGGACGTTCTTGGACAGGAGAGGCGTTGAGATTCAGCCTTAAAGAAAGCCCCCTGCAGGGGAGTTGGCTGACTGAATCAGCAGCACAATTTGCCTGTGCGGAGCCTCACAGCCTGCTAACCTTGGCACTCGCACCTCCCTCCCTCCTGCACAGCTAGGCGCGCCTGCTGCGAAACTCCGAAATGCAGCGAGCGGGACGGACCGGCCATCTGGCGCTGCAGAGCAGAGAAAAGGAGCAGCAGTTTCCCTGGACCAGCACCAGCCAGCTCCTTTCTGCTTCTGCCTCCTCGAGCCTGCTGCTTGTCTGCCGCTGGATGGAAATTCATGACTCCTGCATGTAGATTTTTCTTTGAAGGCTCCCTGACCTATTTCAGCTCAGTGTTGCAGTAGACGTGAGCTCTGTTTGTAATGTCAGGAGAGGGGAAAGGGAGGGTCAGTCTGGAAAGGAACAAAGGCGTAATCAATGCACCTTGCTCTGCTGGTGAAACCCTGACAGTCACTGCTCCAGGGCTGGGTCTCCTGAGCTGGAAATGGCAGAACCCAACTCCTGTTTGGGCAAATGATACTAACATGGGTCATTGCATCTTGCTCTGCTAACTTCCAGATCTGTCTGGTATAACTGAACCTCAGGCACACAGACCAGACTACTTGCTAAGGCCACTGAAGCATTTATATTGATGAAGATTCGTGAGAATACTGGATAGTAGAAGCAGAGACTGCTTTATAGGTGAAGTGATGTCTTTGTACAGCACAGGGTTTGAGATGGAAAACATAAAAGGATTCTATTTCCACAGCAAGGTCATGTCATAAGAATTTTATTTGTCCTTATTTCTATTAAAAGGTCATTTTACAGGGAGAAATAACTTATTTTAGTCAGGTTGTATTGCTCTTGAACTTAACCTTCCTCTAGCTGGACTCTAAATCACTGGAGAGCATGGATTTTCTTGTAAACAGACTTCAGAGCAGTTTTCTTTTTTGCATTATTTGGCTCCCTTGTTTCAGAAAGAGTATGGACCAAATTCCTCCCTGGCATAACTCCAGTCCCAGTCCTAGTATTCCTGTTCTGAGAATATCGGGCCAAATTCCCACTCCTTGTTTTGTCAATATATGTTCAGATCAACTCTGCTATAACCGCTGGAGTCATATATCATTAGCACTAATCTACTGCTGAGCAGAATGCAGCCCCCTCTATAAATATCACTTTGGTGAAGGGACGTAAGGAAAATAATGCTGAATGTGGCCTTAAATGTATTACTTACTCTGTTGAAAGATCATTCACTCTTGGCTTAACTTATTTCAGGCATGACAGTCCTGGAAAAAATGTATATCTGTGACTGGCATAGGACTCAATAAGAGTCAATAAAGGCCTGGTGTTATGTGGTATTAATAAATGTATATTTGTGCTGAAGCATGCTAAACCTCAAAGGCTGGGTATAAATATCAATGTCTATTGAATTTCAGGAAGAGATGGCTGGCGGTAACTATGCTCGATGTCATTCTCCAATATGCAATCTGTGTTTACACAGTGGCTATTCATAGGCACATTCCTGCTGGTAGGCAGAGAATTTGCCTCTTTCTAGTCAGTTTATGAGAAGTGAATTTCTTCCCTTACATCTCTGGCAGGATTGTTAGATTTCCTTTGAGTAAAGTAGCAGCGATGTGCTATCGAGCAAGTAACGTGTGAGCCACAAGCGCTGGAGAAAGAGTGCCAAGCAGTCCACTATTGGATGAGGACAGCACTTGGCTAAAGGCAAAGGGGGTCCTGGTGCCTGAAGCAAGTTTCTGCAGCTGGTGGGCAAAGCATCTTTTGTGCAGACTGGGGATCCTCTGAGCATCCGCAGTGACTTCTCTCTGCGATGGAGCATGGCATTCATGCATTTAATCAGAAAGTGTGTGTTGTAAGCAGTGGCGACAAGTCATTCTGCAACAGAAGGATGTGGTTTCCAAGCGCTGTCTGCAACATGATTAAGCTTGGAGAGCAGAAGAAAGTGGTTGGTAACTGTTTGTCAGTGTGGTGAACAACTTGCAACTGTGCCAGGTAATTTTCTTGGTAGTGTTCTGAGCTGCCACGTGCAGCTGTTGTGAGAACATCGCCAATTTGTTTGGCTGTGGATGGGAGAGAGGGTCACAAGTGAATAAATCACATCTTTGGGTTTGCATACCTGTAGCTAGCCATCCCAAAGCAGAGAAGCTGGCATTTAATATGAAAAAGGCTGGAAAAAATATTGTTTGATTAATAAAATAATCAAGGCATGTCCTATCTGTAGCATGTTTTCCTTTTCCCCACTGGGATGATGTTCATGAGAGATTATTCAGAAACAAAAACGGAGGCTGCTCAGCTGCTTTGGTGGCACTTGTCTGGGGTGGGCACCTGGGCACTGTGGCAGCAGTGAAAATCCTAAATGCTAAAAAATTTGTCATTTTCCCAAGCCACCTGGTACCTGAGGCTGAGTCTCCACTACCTCCTTGCATGAGACTCATGGTTAAAACAAGGCACAAGGGGCAGCTGACTGCTGCCTTCTGGGACTGCTACAGACTTCTTGTGTCTTCTGTGTGAAAATTATTTTCTAGAGACACAAGGTCCACCAGCAAACAACTTCATCATGAAAAGCAGACAGGATTTGTAATTCTGTGAAACTGGATTCTGCTTTCCCACACCTCAAATTGCTTTGCAGGCCTTTAAGCTTTATGTTATTATGAAGGGCAGCACGAGATACTGGAGAATCAGACATCTGCCTCCAGATATTCCTTTCCAGAGCTTCCTGAAGCATATGGAGATCCACTCCTGTAAGATGCTTGTTAAACAGTGAAAATAAAAGTCCAGAAATAGCAGTTATTTGTGGAGTTGTCAAAGAACAGTGTCTGTACTTGATAAGATGCAGAGAAAGTAAAACAGGAAAGTACTCATACTGAAGGCAAAGCTGATGTGGCTGCTGAATTCTTGATAATAGCATGAAGGGGAAGAACCCAACAGATCATGCACAGCATGTCTGAAGTTATCTGAGCGATAGGCGGAAGTTTTATTCTCCTCACCAAGAAAGGCAGTGTGATGGTTTTAATGTGAAATAATTTTCTTCTGCTATCCAGAGTTTTCTCACAGTTGATGCTAAAATGATTAGCCAGATTGGGGTTTCCTAGGCCAAAAGGCATGGGGGGACATTTGCCATCTAATTAGCTGCCACTGGTTAGCACAGGGAAAAAGCTGAGCAGCAGCTTCTCTCTCCCCCTCAGTACCATGGTTGCATCCATCCCTGAAAGCTGGGATGTTGTCAGAAGAGCAGAATACTTCTGATCTTGAGGGAGCCAAGGCATGGTCATAGGCTGTGCTGGAGCATGGTGTCCAGACTGACAATCTTGTGTTTCCTAGGATTTGTAGTGACACACAGGACAGTGGTGTGCTGGGGGTGATTCATGAGCAGAGCCTATTAGCTTCCCCAGCTCCGGGTTGAATGCCTGTTCCTCTCTCAGCCCTTGTGCAGAGCCAGTGAGCAGCACCACAAGCCTTAATCCCATCACATCCTGTTCCTTGACAGGACAAATACCTATCTGAGAAGAGCCCATAGGAAGGCAGGTGTGTCCTGGGCCTCTGAGTTTTCCTGCATGCCTTGCCTAACTGCTGCAAAATTTCTCGGGGACTTGGAGTTAAGGTGATCTATTCCAATGCCACGCTTCCCATGAGAACTGCAATGGCCACCGATTTTTTGAATGTTTTACTGATCTGCAAAGTTTTCATTTGCACCTGAACACCCCTGCAGCACAGCAATGGTGTGACAGGGGGTTTCCAGCCCCAAGTCCCATGCACTGCAGCTGAAATCAGAAATGGACCTGCTCTGTGCGGCAGCATTATGGGCACATGGTGGGCTTGCCATTTTCCCACACAATCTGTTGTTTTACCATGCCTCGCTCTCCATCTCCTAAGAAGAAGTGCATACTGTGGGCTCCTCACACCACTGAAGGTATTGGCAAAGGTTTGGGGTTTGCTGAAGAGCTACTAAAAACTGCTGGCTGAAGTCAGTTGCTCATGGTATAATGAAAACCAAAGGTAGTGTGCACTAGGAGAATATCCTAAGCAGCACCAGGAAATTTGCATAAAGTTCTTGCACAAATATGCATTGGAAGGAAGAAATCCTCAAATATTTGTGTTTAAGGCTCTCTTTTGCATTTCTGTACATGAAGACCCACGGCAGACTTGCAGCGTGGAGTGGTTAGCAACTTTTCTCTTTGATTAAGAAGCTAAAAAGTTGAAAACAGGAAGACCGTCCAGAGGTCAGGACAGGCACTCTGCCATCACAGGCAGCATTCAAATGACTCTGTAATCAAAACTGTACTTCACAGCAAGTGAGGTCGCAGCAGTGAATTTGAAAGAAACTGCAGGAAGAACCGGACATTTTAAGCAAACTTTGCTGTTTCTAGGTCTCCTGTGGCTTATCCAAATGGCTCCAGCTCCAAAGGTTCCTCATGGCCAGAGGCTGCAGCGCTGTGAAGCAAGAGTCCTGACGGTAATTGCAGAGGTCAGGCAAGTGCAAGGCTTTTGGCTTTTGGCTGGTGAAAATGGGACTCTGGAGCCGCAGATGAGAAACAGTGATACTGAAACTCCATCTGAGACAATCGCTACCAGGAAGATGAAACCAGCAGTTAAGGGTGTCGGTGTGAAATGAGGCAGCCAGTCAAAGAGGCGCGTTGGCTTCAGGCACCTAGGAACAAAAGGCTGTTTCATGAAGACGATGCCCTGAGAACAGTGCTGGTGGGGGGAGGAGGGCAGAAATCAAAGAGTGGGCAAAAAATAAGGTGGCTGGATATCAGTGGACAGGGTGACTCCAAAGACTGCCAGTCCTCCCAGCTGAGATGAATGGTTTCTTTCTATTTACGTAGATCTGTATGCAGAAAAACATTATAACTATGATCTAAGCAGAGTCACAGACATTTTGGCGCCTGGGCTGGTTCCCTCCTCCCACTCCAAGGAGCAGGGCTTGACCCGAGTGGTGAAATGCATCCCGCCAGCGCTGTGCGTGTTACCCCGCCATGCCGAGCCCTCCGCCCGCCACTTCACCCTCGGCCTCCTCTGGAGGGACTGGGGTGACCACATCACTTGGGGGAGGTTGTGTGGGCAACACATCCCCCTGCCCACCAGTGCTGCAGAGCTCTGCCATGCCCCACACCTTTACATTGCATCTCTGCGAGCGTTTCACCTAGAATCCAACCAAGCCAACAGAGCCTCAGTCGCCATCCCAGGCTGAGCATGTGCTGGAGTGCTCTGGGAGCAGCCAGCTGAGTCATAAGCCGATCCAGCAATTCCCATTCAAAGGCTGCTGTCTCTGCCCTTGTGGAAAATGCATTTATTGTTTTGGTTTTTTGCTTCTTTGTGCTAAGGTTCAAGCAGTCCTTTACTTGTTATTGCACGTACTGGTTTGTAGGCAGCACACAGCCCAGCGAGGCTGATGCCAGGTTGCAGCAGCACTGGGACTGAGCAGGTGCCCTTTGTGAGCACAGCACAGCTGTGGCTGGCACGGTGGAGCTGCACTGGGCACCCTCTCAGCATCAGATGAAATGGGAAACTCAGGAACTACCAAGCTAAGATGGGTCTGAGCACAAAGCTACCAAAGGTACTTGCTTGCCTCAAGACTGAATTTATTGAACTGCTTACTTACCTCAAGATTAAGTTTTTAAAATTATTTGTAAGTTAAATTTTTTTTCTCTCTGCACGCTCAAGGTGTAATATGTAAGTGGATAAGATCTGAGGAAGGTCTCATCTCCTCTCTTGATTCACAAATCTGCCTGCAGGCTGGACTTTGCCACAGGTTCCAGGATCCTACAGCAAGTAATTTCACCTCTCACCTTGGGAGGGGCGATTCCAGAAACCCGCTTTGGCATTTTATTCATGCAAATGAACAAATGGGAGGCAAATCTTGCTGTGGACTGGAGCTCTGCCCCTGGGCGTCCCACCTTTCCCCAGTGCATTGCACTGTGTTCAGCCCTTGGGGGTGGTGATTCCCTCCCCAGAACCTCTCCAAAAGGTCCGTGTGTGAGGTGGCTCTTGGGTGCTGTCACCTTGCTGGCATGGTGTACGTGCACCCTCCAAAGCCCCCAGCATTGACCCCAGCTGCGTGGTGGTCACTCCTTGTCACCCACCCTGGGCCATCTGCATCACCTGCTGGCAACCAGGGTTCTAGGAGGAGAATTAAATGAAGATGCACATTGTTATAGGCAGAATAATGACCCATTATTCCCATTTTAGCAGCAGGCTAGTAGGACACCACACTCCATAAGAAGCTAGCCATGGAATCAACAACAATAAGATAGAAAGTCTATGTTTCCTCCTTGCCAGCCCCTTTTCTTACTGCCTGGAGGGCTGCCCTGAGCAGCACATAGGGAGCAGGAAGATTTTGGCTCAGCAGTGCTGTTTGGAGGAGGGGAGGAGTGCTGGGCCGCCAGCATCGTGTGCGGCAGGATGCAGAGAAACGTGGGGCTGGCCTGATGGAAAGGGTGAAAAAACCCCACTGACAGCCCTACAGCCTTTGAAGGGCAGCATCCTCCTTTGTAAACAGAATATGCAGATATATTATGTAACTCCTGGTAAATTAACTGTTTTTCCATACTGTTAAAAGAGACAGTAATTAAATGTTTGCTTGTCTAGTGCCTTTGCAACAGCAACAGTTTGACTCTCCACTGCTTTTACTGTTGTGGCTGTGTTATTTGTGTCCTTTCTGTGTTACTGCCATTCTGCTAACACCAAATGTTAAAAATAACCCCACCTCACCTCTGCATATATTCTCAGGTATGAATAACTAGTGTGTGCATTTTCAAGCTTGACTGAAAATCTACTTTTCTTTTAAATGAAAAATTAATTTAGTGCAACATCCCAAGAAAGGATATTTCATTACAGCCTCCAAACATGCAGACCTTCAGTAAATCCCCAAGAACTGGTAACACTGGCAGTGCCAAGAGGCACAAATCAGGCTGACAGCTCTGGTTTACTATGCATTGTACAAACACAATGAAACTCATCTGCCCAGCTCACAAGCTGTAGAGATAAATGCAGAAAGGTTGGAATGGAAAAGGAAGCATGAGAAGATGAAGTGACTGACACAGGTCACAGCACAGGTCATGGGCACAGCTGAGAACTGAACTTTTGAATCTGTCTTTCTGAAGTGGTGCACTCTAGAAACAACTTGATTTGACTGTACTCTTACTTAGGTTGTACTGGGAGCTCTCTCCCACCAGCAGACAAATCAATTGCCCACATAGACTCTTTTTTAGTTGAGGGTATCACACAGGATATACCAGTGGTAATGCAAAATCAGCACCTAAAGGGATGGTATCAACAGGTGAGATGGAGATTTTGAACAGCAGTACTTTTGTAACAACCACTGCTATGAGAAGCCCTTCTTGTTCATGTTTCTGCTTAGTTATTGCAAATAAAGCAGGTCCTTGGATGTAAACCTTATTTGGAAAATCCACGATGGAATATGGTGTTCAAATGTCTGCTTCAATTGAATGTATGCAACAGCAGCACTTTGCTGCTCTGGTTGGTATCTGGTCACTTCTGCTGTAGCTGTTGATACACAGACCGTGGTGAGGGGCACAAACGTACTTAGAGTGCTGCAGGTCTCCTGCTTACTCTCTGCACTTGCCCATCACACAAGAATGAGGTAGGATAAAAAAATTGGTGCTTAGGCAACTTCAAAAATGAATCCGTATTAAAAAATAATGCCTCAGGCTTTCTTTCAAACCAAACTGCATCTTCCTTTTCAGTTCATACCCTCCTTTTGCCACCTATTTCAAAATGCTACTGCATTGAGAACCCCTGTTTGGCACACAGAGCTGATCTCCTTCCCTTGCCCATCACTATTGAGCCAAATTCCTTGGCCTGTTTTAGCAGTGCCCCAGATAAGGGGTCAAGGAATGAACAAACATTTTCCTCTCAGGAGTTCAGTGTGTGTTTGCACAGGCTCTTGGACAGCTCTTGGGCATTATTCAGCTCACCTAAGCTCAGTTAGACACTTGAGGTCACCCTTGGTAGCCATGCTCCAGCCATGGGTCCAGGCCAGGGAGGCAACCCTGGTCTTGGTGTTGGTGAGTCCTGTCTTGGCACAGGCAGGAGAAATCAGGAGCCACAGTGCAGTGCAGCTGTGTTGGCTGTCACTTACTGGCCTGAGCCTTGGTGGCCTGACTTCCGTGGGAGGTCACACAGGCAGGTGAAGGGGAGGTGGGTGGTGTGGGTTTTTACAGATATACAGCGCACTAACATGGGATGGACAGCAGTGGGTCCCAAGTACTGCTCTACCCAAAGGGGGCTGAGCAGCTGAAATCCTCCATCCATTTAATAAATGGAAGATCTCCAGCCAAGCCCCTGCACCTGGGCTGACTGCCCCAGCCCTGCAGGAGGTGGTGAGCATTCAGGGTGCTGCAGGAGCTTAAGGGGGCCCCCAGACACCCAACCTGATTGCTGTCTCAAGTCTGTCCTCCCATTTCCAGCTCTGAGTTCTAGTTCCTGTCTTTTTTGAGTTCCCAGAACAGCCCTTTGTCAACTGCAGTAGTTATTTATAAAGACAAAGGATATTAGGAAAGAGCTTGATATCTTTTAAATTGCATCTGATGAAATCTGCTTGCAATGGCCACATGTGTGAGAATGTCCTTTTGGCTCTCTTGGAGCCTTTTAGCTCTCAGTGCTGGGCCCATACATCACAGCCATTCCATTATCCCTACCTTAGGGCCCTCATCTTCAAGTGGAGAAGCCCCTGCCCCCTCAGCACTCATGAACACTTTATCCAGTTTGTCCCATGTTCACCCCAAAGCTGGAGCTTTGGCCACTGCAGCTGGCAGTCACTAACTCATGGGCCAAGGCCAAAGCTGGAAGGCTCTGAATTTTGTTTCTTACATGTGAGAAGTATCCAGCATTCTTCTAAAGTCAGTAAGAAACTTTCAGGTGACTTTACCTTGCCATGGTTCAGACTTCAGATTTGAAATTAATTTTTGAGCCAGTCCCATTAGTATCCAATGAGGGATGTGCTGACCATCCTCACCTCAAACACATACAGAGACCTGGGAGGAGAGAGAGGTAGAAAAAATAATAAAGTGAATATAACAGAAGTAAATCAATATGAAAAAAAGTAAGTCTTCCATCTTAATTTCAAACACTATTAGAAATGGCATAACATGAAGAGGTGAAACTGTTTCCCTGACAGGCAACCTACAGACAACCCAAAGATGGCCACGTTGTTAAATCTGTTCATGTTCTAATAATGCCAAAGAAGCTCAAATGGAAATGGAGCCCCATTTTCCTACGTGCTTTCCAAAGCCAAGGTTTTTCCTGCACTGCCTCCTTGCCTCATGTTTCCAGGGTGGTGAGCTGTAAAACGAGGTGCCTGTGTCGCTTGGTGGATGTTCCTGTGCTCCCTTGGTGCCAGGATGGGCAGTGGCTGCACCCATGATGACCTGAGCCAGCAGGAGACAAATCTCTCTCCTAGACTTCCTTATTACTGCATCTCAGTTAATGTGAGTGAAATTAATGTGTATTATTGCTCTTAATCCCCTAGTTGCTCCAACCTGCAAAATTTCCTGTGAAACTTGAGGCATGGCTCAGAGTTAGCTTTCCAAAGTGGCAGGTACCAGCGAGTTTCATTGCTGCTTGGTGGATTTGGGAATGCAAGATGATTGAGAAATTATGGGTGCAGATGCTCTGTATGAATAGAAGATAGGACTCATGGCATTCAGTTTTGGTACTCTGTAAGCCAAGTGATGCATTTTGGTGGCCCATCTCCTCTGGTCACCTGCAGAAGCAGGAGTGCTCAGCAGATGGTTTATCCCTTCTGTTTCAGAGGCTCAGGGCCATGTGAGTCACCATTCCTCTGTGGATTTGGAGGGCTCGTGGCAGGTTACTTGCTCTGCTGCACCATCACTGCCCCCAGTCACAGAGGGGCATGAGGTGATTCTCAGAACAGCTGCTCAAATTTGTGCCAGACCATACCAGGGGAAAGAGTAACAAAACAGAGCTGTGCTGGCCAGCCCTAGGAAGCTGGGCTGGTTTTCTGCTGATGTGGAAACAGAATCTGCACTATTGTTCCTACCCAGGGCTGTGAGCAAGGGCACACGCTGTGCTCTGCCTTTGCCGAGCAGGTTCAAGGTCTCCATTTCCTGCTCACCTTACAGCAGTTCTATAGATAAACATCTGCACTTTTCTAGGCTGAGAGTGCTAAAAGCAAATGCCACCCCTGCTCAGCTTTTCAGATGGTTGACAAAGCACTGTAAAGGTCCAAGTTTTATTTGGAAATGAAAAGATCTTTGTACCAAACAGAATATAGCTTGTGCGCTGCTGAGGCCGACAGTCACTAAAAGCGAGCACATCTGCTGATGCAACCTAATTGCTGTTTTGATTGCCCAGCCATGACGGGGCATAAAAATATTGTCTGTCTACAAAAAAAGAATGAAACCTCACTTGACCGTTTTGTGCCCAAATACCTTGGCACCCAGCCCTGCCGAGCTAGAGTTGGGCAATCTGAATTCAAAAATTTCCCAGTGGAACCAGCTCCTAACAATACAAAGCTGTGCCTGTCTGACTGGATGGGCTATTTTCATGACTCTGAATAAAAACCATGTCTAGAGCACTGCACGTTTCTGTGGGGGCTGTGCAAGCAGGCGGGCACGCTGGCCTGTGCCCAGGAGCTTTCCAAGCTAAGTAGGTAGAGAATGAGCCACTGTTGAAAGGCAGTCTCTCAAGGCTTATGGGCTTTCTGCTTGCCAGTGGACAAGGATCCTTACAAAACATCATTAGGAACATTTCTGAACCAACATGGCAGGGTTGGAGCTAATAGCTTGTTAGGAGAGGCCACATCTGCTTACTGAAAGAAGTCCTTGACTCTTGTGGGAAACAGGAGAGTGGCCTCCTCAAATTCAGGTATAAATCACAAGGATGTCTCACTTTCACTTGATTTCAATGAAAACCAGTTGTTGTACCTCGCCCTGCTGTCTAACAGGACAGCTTTTTAACAAGTTACACCAGCACGGCTGACCCTAACTTTTCTCCTCCCTGCCCCAAGTAATGTGGACATTGCAGAGCCCCAGTTCTGAGCTGGGGCTGGACTGGGATGGGGTGGGGACCCTGCCACAGCCAGCACAGCCCTGCAGGACACTGCTCCAGCACAAGTTTTCTGGGTCAAGTCCAGCCTCCCACAGTCCAGCTCTTCTGGACATACCTGGTTACAGGAAGTGAATAGAAGGGAGCTGGGGTAGCAGTAAGCACAGAATCATAGAAACAGAATTCTTTGCATTTCCAAGTCCACTACTCCACATGTTCCCAGTGTGACATCTACACATCATTTAAGTACCTCCCAGGGGTGGTGACTCCACCACTTCCCTGGGCAGCCTGATCTGGTGCTTTCTTTTAGGTCAATATATTCTTTGTGATATCCAAACTAAACCTCCCCTGGTGTATCTTGAGGTTATTTCCCCTTGTCCTATTGCTTACTGCTTGAGAAAATAGACTGACCCCTACCCCACTACAACCTTCTTTCACAGATCAATAAGATCTCTCCTCAGCCATGTTTTCTCCAGGTTAAACCACCCCACTTCCCTCAGCCACTCCCCATCAGAGCTGTGCTCTATAAAATTCAGCAGCTTCATTGCTCTTGCAGAGAAAGAGATTGATCCTTCCCTCCCATTAAAAGGGGTATTGATTGATCTGCCCATTTAATAGGCTTCACCTGCTAAACCCCAGCTTGCAGCCTGTCTCTGCCTCTTCAGCCAGCTCCTCATACCAGTGCTTTTGTGTTTTTCTTCCTCCGTGGTGGAGCCTTTCAAGTTTTTCTTTAAACAGTGAACCAAGTGATTTCAATCAGCTGCCAGCCCAGCCCTGTACCAGTGAGGGGCTCCTGGCTGCTCCCTGGCTTGGCATTGCTGCATATGAAATCCTCAAAATCCTCTTCCCTAAATACAAAAATGTCAGACTGGCTTAAGACTTTTGAATGTGTGTGTGGGTTTTGTTTGTTTTTTGAGGTGCTTTTGTTTGGGTTTTTTCTTTTTTTTTTTCTTTTTTTTTTTCTTATATCTTTTTTTCTTTTTTCCTTTTTTCCCCCTCAAATTCCTCTTGGGAACCAGTATGTTTTACACACTTGTTCAGAGACAAGCTGCTGTGCAGCAGAGTCAAGCTCTTGCAGAGCTCTGACTGCAGCATACATCAAACACTGTGGGACATTGCATTCACCTGATCACAGGTGAGAAAACAATGGAAAAGATGGGCTGCCCCTTTTCACAGTCTGCTGAGCAGACCCTAACTGCAAATCTGGCTGTGTCTCTGCTGTATTCAAACCTCCAAGGAAAAATCAGTTCTGAGTCTAAAATCAGTCCTGAATTGCATGTTTTCTCTGAATTATGAGACTGTGTAATAGAGTAGTCAAAAGAGCTGGCATGGCTTTCACCACGTCTCCATGTTGCCATAATCACCCTCACCTTGCCTCCACTGGGTTCTCTTTGGATGATCCTTGGCAGTGCACCAGTGGTTCCCATGTAGAACCTCACCTGTGTTCTCCAGACCAGAGGATTCAGTGCCTTGACTTTGGCCACTGTAGAGCTGATAAGAAAGGAATGCTGCATCTTGCTGAAACAGCCTTTCCTTTTGGTCACAAGGAACAAGGGAAGTTGTCAGGATTAACATCTTTCGATGTCCCACAGTCAAGAGCCCTTTGGGAGGATGTGTGGGAAGTGGAACCATTTTTGGAGACCTCCCAGGGAGAAAGAATGAAGCTGCTGAGAAGAGGTTGTGTCTACTCCCAGCAGCATTTGCAGGCAGTGCAGCAGCACCTTGCTGTTGATAGAGTCAGAGGTAACCAGTAATTTGAACAGATGGATCTACATTGTATTCCATGTTCAGCTCCACAGATGACACAAAAAAAAATTAGTTTACTTCAAAAAAAGTAAGCATTTGCAATGGTGAAATTTCAGAAGTCATTTGAGAAAACTTTTAGACAGAATTTTGTGTGTCAAGCATTTACAAGTATTCCCAAGGCTCTCAGAGAGAGGGCTTGGGGAGGATGGCTTTCTTAGCATGGTAGCCCTGCAATCACTCACCTTTCTGTGCAGCAAAGGGAAGCTCCAGGAACTTGGTAAACCCATGATCCTTGTGCCTGGTACCCAGCAGGGCAGCCTGCCAGGGGTGCTGTGTGTGAGCTGACAGAAACAGGGAGGGTTTGGAAACCCACCTGGCAAGTGAGACTGTATTGGAAAATTGCCTGGTTTCTGTCAAAGTGTTGTCAAAATCATCCCATTCTCAAAGTATGGGTTTTTTGTGTCAGGTCAGCATTTTCAGGGTAAAAAAAAACCCAAACCAAAAAACCCCCTGAGGAAGACAACAAAAAACAGTTGGAAAGTTTTCAACCAGCAATCAGCCCAATGGCCGTATGTTGTTGGCCTTCACAAGTCTCCAAAAGGAGGTTTCTAAGCTGACTTGCATTTTACACAGAGAGAGTGAGGAGGGTGAGGGAGAGCAAAGGCACTTGGCTCCTCTGGGACCTGCTTCTTCACAATCTGATCCCAAAAAGAAAATGCTGTAGCTGAATGTGACCAGAATTACAAATACTCAGCAATGACTTGAGCAAAAACCACTTATTGACTCCTTCAAAGCAAAATCAGTCTGTCTTGATCAAAAGCAATGCTGAGCATTTCTAAGTCAAGGACCTGATGTTCTCCACCAGCTTTCATCTGCCACAGATGATACAGATGCAAGATATTTTCTTTTTTTTCCAACATCTACACCACCTAAGCAGTACCTGTTGTCCATGCTTTACAGAAGATGAGTACTGTGTTACCTTATGGGTTTGTTCCACCACCAAATCAGTCCTATCCACAAAAAGTATAAGAACCTCATCCTCAGTATAAGAACCTGGCTTTGCTGTGAAAGCAAGATCATCCAGATTTACCAGTCTGTCTAAGACCAGAAGAAACCTGTCAGAATTCTGGATAGCAAAAAGGACAAAGCCATGCCATGCATGGAAAAGAGGTTGTTTCAGGGAGGGATGTGCTTCCCCTCTGAAATGCTGAGGTAGTGGTTGATGCACAGTGTAAGATCTAATTTACTATACTCCCCAGTTGAAAATGAGATCCAAACATTCAGGTATTGGTAATCACTGATGTGTAGCTGCTTTATGAACAGAAAATTCACATCTGCCTTCCCAGATCTGCCATTTCCAGGCAGGTGGACAGTGCCCCAAGTGACCATGTCCAGTGTCACTGTACCAAAGAATGCATTTAAGCTGTGAAGTGACATGAACTAAGCTGATGGTACACCTGGGGAAATAACACACTAAATCCAGTGTCATTTCATGCTGAAGTAGACATTTTCATCTCTGAGGACAAGCTCCCTTCAGAGATCAGTACAGCCTCCTCTTCTCCCCAATGGTCTTAAATCCTGGTCCACTGCTACATGATGGGCATGTTCAATACCATTCTTGTGCATTGGTAACACACTACTTCTAATTTTTGGATTGCAGGTTGATGATTTTTCCACCAAAAGAACATTTCTTGTAGTTAACAAGGATTTTTGGGTGGCATTAATCTCACCCTATTTAAAAGTCCACAGTAATAATCTATATCTGACCTGATTTCTCTGGGAATTTTTTGATGGTTGTTGGAAGAAACAGGCAATGCAATGTACCTGTTTTACTTTAAAATTCTTATTTAGGATTGAAACAATGCAAAGTGATCTCAAAGTCTCCAGGTGAATTCCACCCTTGTATCACAAGGATTTAAGATCCTCAGAGCATGAACTGTAAAGAACCAAAATTAAACTCTTTGTGCAGGATGTGCGGTCTCTGTGGTTTCCCTTACCTTGTTTCGAGGAGCCACAGGGACTGAGGACACAAGACTCTACTGCTGATGTTCTTCTTGGGTCCCTGTTGTTGCACCAGTGACAGCAGCCTCTGCTGAAGGCAGCTGACAAGCAAAGAAGTCAATAACAAGAGTGACCTTGTACCACCATACCAGAAAAGAACTCAGATTTTCTGCCCAGCTCCTGCTCCTTGTCTCACAATGAAAGGCTTTCCAGGCATTATACTTCTGCCCCTCTTCTGCCCTTCTAAAATCCCCTTTTGTCACTGTGGCCAAAGAGAGGTGAATGTGAATGCAGTCACTCCTTAGGCTGGTCTCTGGCTAACCTCTAAATCCTGCTGCCAGAGTCCTAGGAGTGAGGGGAGAGTCAAAATTGGTTTGTCTCACGCCAGCAGGGGTTTCACCCATCTGCAGTACAAGCCCTTCCTCTCTCCTCTCCCCATGATAAGACCACCTTTAAAGAAAGAGATGACTTCTTATGCAACTAGAAGGCTCCCTAGAGCCTGTCAGTACCAGTTGTGCCCATTTCTGGCTGTTCTTTCTCTCACAGAAGCCAAACTATATGAATTGCATTAGGGATTCAGGATTTAATGAAGTCTTGTTCTTTCCTGTTGCTCACACAGCAGAACCATCACACCCTATCCCACTGAGTCTCTCAATATAACCAATATGTAAGGACCGGAAGGAAGGAATTTTTATAGCCAGGGAGATACGAAGGTAAGTCCTTATCCTAGATATGAGTTCCCACTGAATGAGAAACTCCTCTACCCACTAGAGTGGTGGTAGATGGGGAGAAAACAGCAAGACAAGGTTCTGAGCTGTGTGGTACTTCCCCACTGCCTGGGAAGAGCCCCTCTTGCAGGCCAGGTCCCTTCTCTAGTAATCCTCTCTGTTGCTGGCAATGTGGGTCTGCTATGTAAGGTGAAATGAATTAAAAAATCCAAACTGGTATTGATGCAAATGAAAAACAGGGAATTTTTTTTTTAACAGCTGTCAGCTATTTGAATTCTTGCAAAAGTCTTACTCAGTGTTGGAGCTGAGTCACTCCTACAGTGCATGGCCAAACTAACATCTTGTGGGGATATGTTTGGGGAGGGGAGTGGGAGTAAAGGGGAGGGAGGGGGCTAATCATACTCATAATTTCTCATCTTCCAAAATAATCTGTTTTCTAAATGCGCTGCTAAACCCTTGTGCTAGCAATCCACCATCTGCTCCTTCTTTCAAAACACCCACTATGTAGTCTGCTGTCTTGTTATACTGCCAAAACTCTCTATATTGTGGGTAGAATAGTCTCTTCTTTCAGATGCTTTTCTTAGGTGACAGGGGAAAAGAACCTTTGGAATTAGCACCAAATATAAGTTAGTGCATGGCCATGCAGTTTGCTCTTATCCTGCAATCTGTGATGTAATCTCAGCAGCAAATAAGCAACTAAATTTTATCCATCTAATTCCAGGCAGGGGCTCTGGTATCACCCTCCAGCATAGACTGGAGCTGGAATGTTTTGGGTAATCTCTGGAATGCCTCAATAGAATTATAAATCCATAAATCAAAGCAGTCATTATGTATTTGAATAATATGTGGATCAAAGTCTCAGATTGAGGGCCCCTTTGTTCCCATGGTCTTTTTATATCTTACTCAGTGAGCATCTATTCAATGAGAAACAATTACAGTGAATTTAGAGCAAAAACATACAGTGCTAATGGAGCTCTGAAGACCTCCTCTGGCAAAACATTTGAGCATATGCTTAATTTTAAGCACATGAGTGGTAAGAGTGAAACTGCACACAAAAGAGTGGTATTTAGTTCAGCAATATGTTGAATTGGTATCTAAATTTAAATTATCAATCTCTCCAAACTGAGCCTGTTTCAAAGCAGTTCATCTTTACTCTCCCACCCAAACACTTTGTTAGCAGCATTTCATACCACAGGTCTGTGCAAATACTGCACTAAATCCTGCTCATCCTACTCTAAGGCAAGTCTGTCCTCAGTAGGAGCAATTAAAGAAAGAGGAGCAAGACAAAGGCCATGTCTTGTTAAACAGTGCAATTATCCTGGGATATATGAGTGCTGGTTGTTTGCCAAAGGGAAACTGAAACAAAGGAACCAAGTGAGTTATGATGTGCATCAACTCCGTTCCATGACAGACACGGGACCAGACCGTTGGATCACAAAATGCCGCCACCAGAAACATCAGCCAAAAACCTTCTGCCTCCAGTCCGGGATAATCCCAGCCAGTCCAGGGCTCCTTTCTCATCTGAAAGGAAATTGTGATGAAAGGCAATGTTTGCAACACTGTGCTGGTAAGCCTCTGAAAAGCAGTACAAACAAAGACAGGTATGACTGTACCTCCAATAAAGGAAAAAGTAGCACTGATGGATCTGGAAAGGTTCTTCACATGGCCGTGCTAATGCTTGCCAGGCAGAAGTGAGGCCAGCGAGACAAGGGCTTTGGTGCACTCTGTTTACACATGGGGAAGTAGAAAACCCCCTGGCTTTAAACCACCTGTGGCAAACAAAACAAATCTGACATCTTTGCTCTGCTTTGCTCCAGAGAGGCTCCCCTGGATGTGCTCTGATGCTGAGATGAAACGAGGCCTTGAGGTGGCCTGCACAAATGTTTGGGAAGGATGAGGACCATCCTCCAGCACAGCTCCTGCCCCAGTGCCTGGGCTCTGCCTGAGGAGCCTTCCAGCTGCTCAGGGGCCACTTCCCTGCTCCAGCTCACGTGGGTGGTCCGGCTCGGTCCCTGCCTGGCAACTTCCCGCTGTGACTTGCCCTGTCACACCGGCAAAAGTAGGGATTGTGAAACATGTGTCAAGGCAATTGGGAGCACAAAGGTGGTCTGCTCACAAGGTGCAAATGAAAACATTATTTTAAAAGATAGATGTTGCAAAATACTTAATAAGATCAGAAGATTGCGTAAATAGTGGTGAGAGGAGCTCACATCACTGAGAAAATGAGCCAATTTTTCTTTATCATACAACCTGCTGTGTGGACTGGGGTAGAAACCTTTCCAAGGAGAGCAAAGGAGAAATGGATAATCTTTTCCTACAGAAAACAGGAGAGTTTCTGTCTTGCTTCAGCACACATCAACTCACCTGCATAACTTTAAACATATTCCTAACGCTTAAGGTCTTTCCAAGCTGCAAAATCCTAGATCATCTCGCTCTATTAAAAAAAAAAATAAGTTGCTTATTCATCAGCTACAAAAAAATCTCCTACTCCACTTCTCACATAAACACCAGACCAAATATGAGCCTCCAACCAAGCAGCAAAGATGAAATTCTTTCTAGACTTGTAGTTAATGAACATCCCAAAGACTGCCATGCTTTGTCTTAGAATCTCCCTGTAGGGATGCTGCTACACAACTTCCCTGGTGGACATGATTAAAATCCAATGAAAATAATGGCAAAGACTTATTCAGGTCAGCTACTGTAATGTGAGAAAATGTTGTTTATGTGTAAGCTCTTTTTCCCTTGTATGTGTTTCGCCCTTTTTAAATGCTCTTCAGTTTGGCCCCAACTGAATCACAGATCAAAGCATTTCGGCTTTTGAGACCAAATTGCAATTTATAATGTCTGTGGTTTGAGCTAATCTGTCTCTGTGTCATCTCATTTTAAATCAACAGAAAGCAGCATAAAATAACTCATTTTGGTATGCCCTGCTGAATGAGGATTTTAACTCAAGCATCCTGTTACCAGTTCTCTCCACAGGTAGACGGGGTTTTCTGCCTTTATCTGAGAGTGTTTTGTTCCTATTGTAGATATCAGTTTTGTAAACAACTTGTGTTCTACTGAGGTGAAACAACCACACCTCCAAACTTAAGGTCTGGTTTGTCTCCCTTCTTCTAACTTTAACTGTATCAAATGGTAGCTTAATGCTGTAAATAGCCTTTCATTTTTAATTAAGACAGTCCTAATTTCAAACCCACTTGAACGATCTGGGTTTAAAAGTTCAATTCATGATTCATGCCACAGTCTTATTTATTCTCCACAGCAAAGACCATAGCAAACAGGCCAGTTCTAGTGGAAGCACTGCTCCCCAGCTCCCAATATCACTGCTGTGTGACTTCTTGCTTCGTGCTGATCCTGCTCCCCTGACAACAAAGGGGATGCACCAAAGCATCATGAGGATGAGTCAGTGAGTCAGCCCCAGGGTACAGCACACATCAGCATGTCACTGGCACAGCTGAGTGCATCTCCATGGGCTCTCTGCTGGGCTATCACCATCCCTGCATCCCTGCCCATTTTGCTGTGTACCACTGTTTGTGAAGAGAAAATCCAATCTAATGTACTCATTTCCTATTCTGATTTCACTCTTCCAGCTGACCTTCCTCTCCTTTTTCTTGCAGCCTGGCAGACCCTCTCATGCTGTGCCTGGGTTAGTTGTCTCCCTATTCCTGCATCCCCCACCTGGAGCCCAAGGGAGGGAGAGGAGGGTGCATGCTGGATGGTGGCTGGAGCAGCCACGGGTGACTTTTATGTCATAATACCCTGGGAAAGTCAGAGACAGAGGCATGGGCTCCTGGTGTTGAGACTACAGATTAGCTCTGTTGGAGCAGATCTCCTTGAGGAACGAGTAACACATGAAATTCCCACTAATGCCAACCTGGCTTTTGTTTGGTATTGCTTAACTTTGATGAATAATGGAAGAGTCCGGCCTGTGGTTCTTTTTATTTAACCACATCTCTCTTCAAAACAAAACCAACCAAAACCCAAGCAAACAAATACCCCTCCAGAGCAAGCTGATGTCTGACCTAAATGAGCTTCATGTGCATGGCAGAGATGCTGTGTGTGGAGGGAAGAGCCACCTTTTGCAGCCAGGGCAAAAGTCCACACAGCTCAGTCCATGCTCAGTCTGGTCCATAACAGGAGTTCAAGTAAAGAGATAAAAGCAAAGAGACAAAGCAAAGCCAAGATCTTCTTGGCCTGGAGGTTGTACCCAGAACATTAGTTTCAGCAGCCCTTGGTAGATCTGTCCTTTATGAACTTGTCTGAACTATTGGCCTCCAATATCCATGCCACCAAGTCCCACAATTTAATTTTGTGTTGGATGAAAAAGTACACCAACTTGTTTGTTTTAAAGTTCAGGCTGGGTAATGGCATATCACAGTTCAAATACAGTAAAAGCTAAAAGAACAAATGAGATTTTCAGAGCTGTTATTTGCACTCACATTCTTAAAATACGACCCAATTTCTTTCCACATTGGTTGACTAAGTTAATACTGAGTGACAAAAATGACTCTTGTATATTTGAGTGTCCAGAGACCAAAGCCTGTTTAGGGCCTCAAAACCCCAGATGCTGCACTCCTGTTCTTGGGGAGGTTTGGGTGCAGGGGACAAGGGTTTCCAAGGATGAGGCCAAAGCAGGGCTGTCACCAGACCCCAATGGGAGGAGGGGCAGATACTGTAGAACAGCTTGTCTTTGGTCCCCATGATCTCCCCATTTAAGTTTGAATCAATTTTCTCTCACACCAGTGTAAAGTAGCCATCTTCTCCCAGTCAAGGGAACCAAGCCCATCCTGAAAGGATATGGGCCACTCTTGCTGCTGCAGTAATTTCCAGCCTCCAGCTTCCTCTGACAATGTGTCCTAAACCTCTCATGTTGCTGGTGAAACTCTGGATAGGAACATGATTGATAGCCTGAATGAGCTTCCCATGGAGAATGCACAAGCCTGCAGACAGGGCAGTGCTGCCTCCAGCTCTGCTGCTGGCTCATCCCCCAGAGAGAAACATTCACCTGGCTCTGCCCAGCTCTCCTGGTGGCACACAGCCTGCCTTCTGGGCTGTGCAAAACCCCAGGCCAGCCAGGATGCCCGTCCTCCTGGGAGACAGTGAGGGTTTGTGTCACTGCTCACGGGGTAGCTGAAGGGAGACATGTGTTAGACCATGTCAGCAGTGCAGTGCCTTAAAAATTGGGGTGTATCTTGGGGAGGGATCCAGTTCATCCAGTTCAGCAGGGGTCAGGGGGGAGCATGGAGGAGGAAGGAGAGCAATGCTGTCAGGAAAGGATAGCTTACCTCTAAGCCTCTTTCACTGAAAAAGAGCAAACGGCACTCTGCCTGTCAGACAGAAACTGAAATAAACTCTGCAAGATGGAGAGATTCCTGGCATGGCTGAGCTCTGCAGGAGCACGTACCCCAGTCATCTTTCCAGATCTGTTGCCACAGGTTTACAGCCAGAATATAGAATTGCCTGAAAAGCAGCATTCCAAGAAAACAGAGTTAAAGCAGCTCAAATGTGACAGGCCTAGCCCTACTCTGCAGAAGGCATTGGCAAAAATACCTCTTGATTTCTTCTTTGTGGTTTTCATGTTATAGTGTCCTGTTTTGCCCTCGAGTACCTATTGGTGTCCTCTGTAAGGGGTGGGTAGCAGGGCCCAGTGCCCAGGAGAGGTACACACTGGCACAGTGAGTCAGAGGACCCTCCCAATGTGCCCAGAACCCACCACTGGGAGAAGCTAATGCTGGCTGGATTCAAGCAGTGGGCTGGGTAGCAGGAGGAGGTAACACCCACGAGGGACGGAATGGGGAGAGTATGACCAGACAATGGCCAAGGCTGGGTGGGGACACGTGTGCAACCCCAGAGATTGAGAAATGAGGAGAAGGCACCAAGAGAAGGATGGAAGAATGAAGAGGTGAGACAGCGGCAGAGACTGTGTGGTGGTGGCCTCTGATGAGGATGTGACGAGACATTTCCAAATGGTTATTGAGAAATGTTTGGAAGTAGAAAGTTTTTTCATTTCAAGTGTAATTTGAAATACTTTGCTTGACTTTCAAGACTTTCTTCTTCTTCATGGCTTCATCAAGGTCAGGACCTGCCTGACCAACCGTGGGCAATAGTGGTCTTCTATGATAGAATGATTACAGCAGTGGACAAGGAAAGGGCCAGAGGTGCCATCTACCTGGAATTCTGCACAGCCTTTGACACAGTCCCCCACAACATCCTCTCTCTGAACTGGAGAAGAAGGATTTGATTGGTGGACTGTTCAGTGGAGGAATTGGTTGGATGGTCACATCCAGAGGACAGTGGTCAAGACCTCAGAGTCCCAATGGACAGCAGTGTCTCTCCAGGGAGTTTGGACCTCCAAGTCGATTTGCCAAGATGTATACTGAAGTAATTTTTTTCCTTTGGCTGAGTCCAGTCCTTGGAATATCTTTCATATTATTTAGTACAGTCCTGTAAAAGATCCCCAGCATTTTGAGAGAAGCTGCATTTATGCTGGTATGCTTCAGCACATAAATATAATCATGATCAATATTAAAGAAATAACTTTGCAGGGTGCCTTGATGCAAGTTTTTTCCATTGAGGTAGTCTGCATGAGTTGTTCAGACGTACATATATTTGAGATTTTCTTCTTTTGTACCAGTTTGAGACATAAGAGTTTTACAGTATTTTAGTAATTTCTGCAGCAAAAGAAATGCTGTTCTTTCCAAGTCTACCTTGACTTGGCTGCAATATCCTGACGTGAACGCTGTTTGTGCCTGTTAGTAATTACAGTTGTTCTGCTAATTGCAGATGGAGCACTTATCAATACAACGGCTTTGTGAGTTTTAATTCTGCTAAGCTTATTGACAGAATGGAATCTCTAAGCTCTTCAGGCTGCTCAGCCATTGTGAAAAATCAATTCCTTTGAAAAACATCCATCTTCTTTATTCCAACCAACTTCCTTTGCTCCTGGAGTTGCAAGAATGGTCCATTAGCCATCCAGCCCAGCGGAGCCCAGCAGGGAGTGCCGATACCTCTGGGAGAACATAACCCATTTTGGAGTGATGCCTGGCCTGCCAGGGCACAGGAATCATTGGCTCTGGCAATACACAGCAAAGTGCATTTGGGAACTTGTGCTCTGCACCACTCGTTACTGACCTGTGATTCATCCTCTCCTGCTCTGAAAGAACCTCTGACCTTTCTGTCTTTATTTTCTTCTTGCCATATCTTTGCAGAGACTGCTTTAAAGGGCACCAAACAAACTGGGTACTGCAATACCTGCAGCCTATGTCATGCTTTCTGAATTTCCCTTCCTTGCAGCCCTGTGTGTCACCCTGTTGGATGATTTCATTTCAGGAGCACCTTGAGCTTTTCCTTGGGGACTGCAGGTAATCCTCATGCCTCAGGGAGCCTGGGCAGCTCATGCTGCTCCTACCAGCAACTCTGCTGCTACATTTTATCATTTTATTGATGCAGCTCTGGAGCTGATGGCTTTACGAAAATTGTATTGCTTTTCTGCGCTGGGATGCAGTGAGCAGGAAGGATCTGTTTAATTTTAGGTTTAAATCCAAGGGGTGCTTTCCCTTTCAGGATGGGACAGATTAGGATTGCCTATTTTTGCCATCATAAATCCTAGCAGAAGGCTTGAGTGTGGCAGTCCCCTGCATCCCCTCCTTGTGCTCACCACCCTGCAGAGTGGCTGTGAGCTGTCTCTGTCCCTGCCTCAATTTCCCTATCTCTGAGCGGGAATTATTGTCCTGAAGAACCTTGGGACTTACTGGTGAAAATGCAGTTTAAGCCCTGCAGTGTGCTAGGGACCCTGCCTGTTCCCACGCTTCCAACTTCATTAGACAGCTCTGAAAGCTGCATTTATCATCTGTATTTCAACAATATGACCAGCTTCTCCAAAGCAAAGAACCCCTTATCCCATGTGTTATTTGAGCACAGTCTGCCTCCTGAAAAGTCTAGGAATCTCTTCAGTTTTGGCTGCAATACATCACTTTGAGCCACTTGCAGATCTTTCCCTGTGCTTCTGTTCCTCCCTGCAGGCACCAAGGAGTCTGTACAGCTCAGAAATCCTCTGAAGGGACATGAAGTGCTCTGTCTGGTGTTGCATGGACCCTGTCACCGGTGCCTGGGTGGATTGCTGCTCCAAACCAGGCGCTGAGGCAAGGCCATAATGCTGGGATGTGGAGGATGCCTTTGAGCAGGGATCACTGCATGTGGTGCCCTGGAAGATGACATGTGTCCTGCTTGTCCCTGGCACCCATGCTGAGACACCAGAGGGGTCCCACACCCCTTCCATGTGTCACAGGGCAGGACAGAAGCCACAGAAGCAGCAAGGGAGCACAGTGCAGGAAGCATTGCTAGGTCTATTTTTGGATTTTCACCAGAGGGTCAGTCACTATCAAGACATTTGACAGGCTCAGCAACAGGTCAGAGACTGAGCTACCATAGCAGGATATGGTGGTTGAATGTCCTTCCCAAGCTGGAATACAGGCAGAGCTGCTGACCCTGTGAGAACCAACACAAAACAGATCCCAAATGCAAGATATGAGACCAAGAAGCAGGAGATTTAAGTTCTGATACCTCCTCACTCACCAAGGGTAGCTGGAACCAGTTTCTATGCCCAGACAGGATGCAGGATTTTTAATGATTAGCCTTTCTGGTCCTTGGTGATCCCTGAGTCATTACCACTTGGGCAAACTTGGGCAAATACTTGTTACCTAGGCCAATTTGAGAAGCTCAGCTAGTCCTGATGGAGGTGGGAGGTCCACTCTGGTACAGCAATCAGTCCAGCTGAGCTTAATGAGAAGTCTTGCAGCCTTTGTTTCAACCTTGACACTGCTGGTGCTTCTCAGTGCATGGAAATCCCAATCCAAGGGTCAGAGAAATCAGTCACAGAATTTTCATTGGTTCTGAAGAACTTCAGACCTAAAAGGATTGTTTCATGGTCCATTTTATATCCTCCCTCCCCCTGCTCCCAGCATATCTTGTCCCTCAGTAATGCTGATAACATGGTTTTGGCAGATATTGACTGACCATATTCCCAGTTCTGGGAAGAAGCCCGCAGTGCCAGGTATCTAGGGAGCATCTAACCTTACTTTGCATCTCCTCAGCCTCCTCCTTGTTCGACTTCCTGCCTCTTCTCCTCCTGCACCCAGTTTCTTTTATATCTCATGGAAGCAGGTTGGCTCTAAATACACCCAAAATGTAGCAGCAGGCAGATTCTGCCCATACCTTTGCGCAACAAAGGAGAGTGAAGAGAGCAGGAAACAAAAGTGAAAAACAATCTGGAAGGAATCTACGTGGGAAGAGTATTGTGCTTTGGAGGTGTATTTTATTGTTTGTTTTGTAGCTTTGAGCTTGTCACAGGAGGTACAGTTTGCTCCTGGCAGCAGGGTAGGAGACTGTGGGGATGAATTCCCACTAAGTGCCCAAGAAGTGCTCTGACTCAGTCTCCGTGCCCACAAATAGACGTGCAGACCATTTTATGCACAATGAAAGAAGCTGCACCGAGAACTACAATGCCTAACCTAGTTTTTATTCGTCCTATTTTGATCAAGGCCCCTAAAAGGTTTCTGGCTCTTTTAAAACTATGGCAAATGTGGATAGATGCCCAGACGCTGTCCTGCTGACAGTGCACTTCTCTGACACATGTACCCTGTGCTGCTGAAGCGCTGATAGTGGTTTCTCACAGAGGTCTGCAATCTATTAGACAGCACTTACTGCTATGTTTCGATGCATCCACCGATCCAAGGCTGAGCAGACCATCAAAAATTATGAAATATTTGGCTACATGGCAAAGATCCTTTTAACCATCAATGTGCATGTATTGCACTGTGCATGGATATAAATAATACACACCCACACAAAATCAGTGGCATTGATCCTGATAAACTGATTGTGTACCTTTGATCACTGCTGCTCTGCTCAGCCACGCTATTTCATCTCCTAAGGGTGCTTCTCTCACTCCCAAACCTCCCAAGAGGCTGTCAGCAGGAGACATCATTGACGTAAATCAACTTGACACAAAACTGCTTCACTCCTTACCCCACACTGGGAAATTCCTCTCCCACCCACCCCATACAATTTCACATAGAAAAGCAGACTAGACAATATTATGAGTTCTAGACCTAAAATGAGATTGAGGTCCAATTTTTGTTTGATCATGCAGGACAGAAAAAAGGGAATTTTATATGACAGGAAAAGGTAAATTCTCAGCCTTCTTCAAGGACCACTGACATCATCTTTGACTGTCAAATTGAGACACAGCTGACCTTAAAGTCATGATGTTTTCAGCTCCAGCAAATTTAATTTACATGATTACTGGAGGTGTTGAAAATTCATTAATTGGAGGTTTTACTCTGTTTTAGTTCCTGGGCAGTTGAACTTATGCAAAGAAAGATTTGACTTAACATAAAAGGGCCTGTAAGGAATATTTTGTGTTAATATTACCTTCTCCAATTGCATGAAGGATTTTCTTTTTGAAGGAAAATGCACAAAATGCATGTTAAGAGTTGAGTGACATAAATTGGTTTGTTCTCTTTTAGGTTTCCTTCCACAATCAGTTTATCATAAAATCATTAATGTTGGAAAATACTACTAAGTCCATCAAGTCCAACCATTAACCCAGCACCACCATGTTCACTACTAAACCATGCCCCCAGATGACACATCCTCGCAACTTTTGAATACTTCCGTGCATGGCAATTCCACCACTTATCTGAGCAGAGTATTTCCATGTCTGACCATCCTTTCAGTGAAGAAGTTTTTCCTAATATCTAATCTGAGCCTCCCCTGGCACAACTTGAGGCCATTTCTTGTTGGCCTCTCACTTGTTACCTGGGATAAGAGACTGACCCATCTCTCCTTTCAGGCAGTTGCAGAGAGCAAGGTTTGCCCTGAGCCTCCTTTTCTCCAGGCCAAACACCCTCAGCTGCTCCTCATAGGAGTGGTCTTGGTTATTGTGTTAACCAAGAGTTGACACACATTTATAGAGACTTTGGATCCAAGCATTGCTCTGCCATGTACGATACATGGCTCCAAGCATTTGTGCAGTAAAATCTTTATGCTGCGCCTTATGCTGCAGGTGGAGTGGATTTCAAGTACTGTCTGAGCACAGGTTTGAAAGGTTCCTCAGAGCTGTGTTCTCAGAATTACCCGCTTTTAACCCCCATAATTTAGAAAGCAGTTCCTCTAAACACCAAAAAGCCTCCTGAACAAAGATCCATTAAGCTTGGCAGACCCTTCTGGCTTATGTTTCTCTAAAAGTGTGCTTGCAAGGACTGAGATGATGTCAATGTGGTAATGGCCTTTCCTATTTCAACCAGCACTCAGACAGGACTGCAGAAGTGATGTTAATATTGTGTCTGCTTCATTAGTTCACCTACTGGCAGTTGTCTTGCTGAGATCACTGTTTTTTCCCTTTCTGTATTTATAGCTTTGTGTGCAATTTTCAGCATTCAGATTATCAGAGTCCAAATCACCACATTTTGTAGTTCATCAAGACTTTGTTTTGCTAATCATGAAAAAATAGTGTCAAGCAACAGGGTGGGAGGGAAATTTTATTTCTCCCTTTTTCTTCCATAAATTTGTGTATGTTGTTCAAGTATTTAGACACACATACAGTAGCTTAGAAAATAACTAGTGCAAATGTTGTCATTTCCAGCATGAAGCTGCTATCATGTAAGATCTTTAGAAATGTTTAAAGACCAAACAGGCTCAACTTATTACTAGCTTGAGAGGTAACACAGGACAGGAGAATAGCTGTTTACAGATGGACGTGCTGTTTACATGGAGCCCGTGCCTGGGTTTAGGACTGGTGACCAAGTTCTCTTCATCCTTTCTCCACGTCTACACCAGCGGGTGCTTGGCAGACAGAGCTCAATCTGCTGGTTATTCTTGAGTTTTTGCTGTTTTAAAGCATTAAAGCTTTTTATTCAGGAGACAAGTGATCTCGCATTAATATCAACCACTGCCTTTTAAGAGAAAGTCTGATTTTCAAAGCTGAAGATGAAGCTTGCTATCAAAGTGAGGAGTCTAAAATCTTGGATGCCAGCAAGTAAATGAAGAAAGACATACATTTCCTATTAAAAAGAATGGAATGATATAATTCTTGGCTGAGAGGCATTAACTGCTGTCAGCATTATTTCTGTGTGCTAGGGCCAGGGCTGAATGCACAGGGCATGTCTGTGTTCCAGAATGAGCCAGTGAGGGCTTCAGCTGTGTGCCAGCTCAGCACGCCCAGCCCAGCTCTGGATGGGGTTCTGGATGATCTGGATGATGACTGTCCATGCTAATGGATGGCTCCTGGGCCACTATGGCATTGCCATGCCTACACCCAGCCCTCATGTCATGCTGGGCATGGCTCAGAGGCACCTGGGGCACTGGCAAGTCTCTGCATGAAGGCCCATCATGAGACAAAGGAATCTACTAGAGGATTCCTTTTCCATTTCATTTTGATGAAGGGTTATTTCTTGTATCTTGTTGCTTTTAAGAGAGGGCTTTGGCTTAAGCACAGAAATGTATATTTCCCCGAATGCTTGTCTTTTGTTGAGTAGTTTCCCTTTTTCATACCTCCTTTATAAGATGCTTGGATCCATTTTTGTGTGGTCAGCAAATAATTCCCACCAGCTGAAAAGGAAGAAAGTTTATAATGTCAACTCCTATTTGACTGACTTGGCTGATTGTTGGACAATACAAAATTGTTCTGTCAATGTGAGGCAGGTTCTTGGACAAAAAGACATGGATAGGAATTGAGGAAAATTCAGTTGTACAAAAGGTTTTGTGTGTAGTGTTCAAGATTAGATTAAAACAACAGCATATTGTGACGGTGGTGTACTGTAAGACAAGTAATGCCAAAAAAGATGCCTAAAGCAGATGGGATTGATCACCTTCTGATTTTACTTCTTGTTCCTCATCAGTGGCCCAGAAGAATTAAACAATTACCTCACACTGAGTACTAAGTCATCATTAGGTTACCTGAAACCAGCATTTTGAGCCATTTGAGACCCTTGAGGCCACGTGAGACACCTGAATGAGGCTGGTGGGTATGAGTGCCCCAATGAGCAATGGCTGGAAGGCAGGCAGGACAGTCAGGGGCACATCACATGGCACAAGATATTTGTGACGGGCAGTGACACTCAGCCACGAGGGTGGGGTGCAGCTGCCGATTCAGACACCTGCTTTTAGATATTGACTACGTGAGTTGGGTGTCCAAACTCTCACTGTAATCAGGGCAGACCGAATCCCTGTAATCAATGGAGCCTAGAGAGAGATTCAGGTGGGCACATACAGATAGCTACTTACAGGAAACATGAATTAGTCTCTAGTCTCCATTGGCTCAGGTAGGACTTGGTTGTCTACTTGTGACACGTAGTGCTACATGAGATGATTTGCTGTGTCAAGATACCAATATAGGGTGGGTAGATTGGAGCTTGACCTGAGACCTTCTGGAGACTAAGATGAAGGATAGGCAGGATACCCTGGGACATACCAAATACCTGCACCATGTGAATCATGTCTCCAGATCTCAATGGGTATGGAGGAATTTTGACACACAGCTCACATCTGCACCTATGTGGCAGACATCCTGATAAAGCTGTCTCAATCTACAACTCCTCTCACTTCCAACTTTCAAAAAGTTGGCAAAAAAAAAAAATTATTCATTTTAAAATAGATCTTTACCCTTAACATCTCATGTTAGTTCACAAGGTCCCTTGAATTCCTAACTTCTCATTCTTTTAAGGACTTTGAGAAGGAAGAGAGTCATTACGTTATCAGCTAGGTCTTACCTTGGGAGTTAGCTGCAACTCAGGATACACTTACAAACTCAGTGCTCACATAACTGGAGAACACTCATCTGCTGGTTTTCTCAATCAAGAGTCTGCAAAGTTTAGAAATTCCATCAAGTGCCTGATCTCTTGCATAACAGAGGGCATATTATAAGTTTTGTCCACCAGCTGAAGCCAGAACATTTAAATCTGTGACTTCCATGAATCAACCAGAACTAAGGTATGACTTCTGTGGAAAAACATGAGCCCTGAGTTTAAAATTTCCTTTGATAAAGAATTCTCCACAGCACTTGGTGACCTAATCTGTTGCTTAACCCTTTCACATTAAATCTTTCTACTCTGGATGTATGCCAAATGCCAGCTTATAGACATTGGATCATATTGTAGGTTTGCCCATGATAGTAGCTAACACTTTGTTGTTCCAATACCTGCATGAGGCACTCAGCATTTTTATGTTTGTTCAATCACTTTGGCTTCATTTGCTTTTGGCTGCAAGTATTTATTTACCCACACGTGGCCTTAATAATTGTTTTCGTTAGCATTCCCTGCTTTTATGTAAAACCAATACTCTTTGTTGTTAGATATTTACTCTGTCAGTGATGTACTGTCCTCATTAGTTGCTACTGTGCATATATTTATACTATCAACTTTATTAAAGAATTCTTTTTCCGTGTCATTGTCAAAAAAGTTAAATAACATGAAATCTCGGGGGATCTGGTCTGAGGATGTTTCCCTGGTTACCCTTGGATCTGAAATTTGTCATTGCTCACAGTTAACCCTTGTCCAACCATGTGCTGTTCTGTTTTTCCCATTTGTTGAGCCTGTGAGTGAAAGTGCCACATATAAGGCCATTCTGGTGCTTTGTGGGAATCTCTTGGATGAGCATTACACCTTTATCAACTCAACCTGTGATTCCATCAATAAAAGCTAGCAAGTTACATCTTGTCACAATATTTTATGTACCAGTATCCTGAGGGAAGGAATCCCTTCTCTATCCAGTGGCTTTTCCTTTTCAATAGGGACAGTCTCGTTCCTTGTCTTCAGGAGGAAGGACACACAGAAGACAGCAGTGGCCCAACACCTTGTCACGCACAAGTTGAATTGGGTGACAGTGGAGAGCTTCATCCTCACAGGGCATTGCTGGGGCTGCTTGCCCTTCCTGCTGCCCAAGGAGTGCTGCTGAAAGAGGGCTCAGCTCAGCAGCTCAGGGGACCCACACCCTGCCCAGGGGAGCTGGGCTGGGGGCACTGCCACAGCTCACTCAGCCCCAGCGCTGCTGTGCTGTCCCTTCTGTCGGGGGACAATCACAGCAAACACCCACCCACCTGCTGTACACTGGCTAACTACTGCTCAAGCTGTCCTTTGGAATTGCAGAGCATTGTGAAGGCATGAGGTGTTGTCACCAGTAAATCAGTGTTAGTCCCTAGTTCTGCTTAAATTTACAGCTCTGTGCTAGAAGGTGTGGAAAAGAGCATCACGAGAGGGGCTGGACTCCAGGCGTACGCTCAGACTTTAGCAGCACTTTGGACATGCAGTTTGAATAATTGCAGGATTATGGAAGATGTGGGACTGAAAGGTTACAAAATATGCACATTATTATACTGCCTCCCTGCACTGCTTCAGCTCACAGACAGCAAATTCACTGAAGTTGAGGGAATGATATCAAGCTTAATTTGACAGAGAGCATTGGTTAAAATAATAGTAATGTACCATATGCAGTAAATTACCAGGACCTGGAAGGAGGAAGGGAAAAATCAAAGGTATATAAATTTATTGTTAGTGCAATTGATTATGGCATGCATAAAATTAATAATTAGGTTTAAAATCCTGAAAATGTATTTTTGGTTCTGTGAGCCATCTGGGCAACTGGATTTTTAACAAATCATAGATAGTATCAGAATGCAGTGCTGTTACAGTCATCTGCTTGTGCTCACACGGTTTTGTCATAAGGCTCGTGCTATTTTGTGAATTCTCGCTGGATCATCAGTGAATATCACTATCTTCAGCTTCTGTTTACTGCAGCTTCTGAATATTGTAAATTTTACAGGCTTAAAAGAATGATGCCTGAGGCTCTCAGAGTCTGGACTTGGTTAAAATTTGTGGTGCAGAGAAAAGAGAAAGGAGGTGGAGTGGAAATGAAGATCTCCATCTGAGGTAAATTAAGATAGTGCTACTCCAATCTATGGCATTTCAAGACCACTTTAAGGAAAAAACATATGCTGAGAGCTCATGGAGGTTAGCTCAGAGGGCCCCTGCTGAGTAGCCAGCCAGGTGGTATTTTAATCCTTTTGTTTTGTTTAGCTGAGAAACCTGAATTAAGTCCATGGTTGTATTCTGGTTTTGTTTCTTCCTCTCTACTGTACTGATAGTGCAGTGGCAAGAAAAAGAAGTCTACTTGTAAACCAACTACTTGCTTTTTCCAGATAAAAGTTTAGATATCCCATTTGAGGTGGGGTAAAGTAAGAGAGGGTGGTTCTGAGGCCGGTGATTTATTTCCTGACTTTAGAAGGAAAGAATTAATTGGCAAAGTTTACAGGAATTTCAACTATTGCAAACCCTGGGATATCCTTACCTAGATTTTGAATTTCAGTCTCTATGTCCTTTAAGGAAAAAACACTAAAATGTTAAAGTGGTCTGTGAGCCCATATTCTGCCCTTCTTCTGGCTTCTTTCAAGTACTTTCACAATAAACTTCATGTTATGAAGGGCAACTCAAATTTTCCAATATTTTAAGACAGATTAGGGAAACGTCTCAGTTCTGATATCACAGAATGTCAGCCTTCACCTTCCAAATGTGTGTGTTGGGGGCTTAGGTGGTTACAGCTTGGGAAGTATTTGGTACTTCATGAATTTCGTGCATTTCTTGCACGGCTGTGCACTTCACCTCCTGTGCCACCATGAGGAACAGTCTCTTTAGACAACTAGCCTCAACAAGTATGCCAAGGTGAGCTTGCTAGTCAGCATTCACAAACTCTTTCCTTATTAAGGATGAGGCCAGATTTAGTCCATCATCCCAGGGGATGCAGACTCAGGAAGGCTACTGAGCATTTTCAGCAATTGCAGTAAGTATTTTCTTGAGGTCAGCAAATGCTTGTCTGAAAATGAGTTTTAGGATTACAGCTGGAATGCTTCGAATGGGATTGAAAAAATGCATTGCTCTGTTTCCCTAGGCTTCCTAAGGTGTTATCCCAGTGAATATGACAACTGAACCTGGAGTGATTTGTTGAGCCTGGATCTCAAAGCACCTCTGAGCTTGTATAGCAGTCAGCTGGGCATCTGTGTTTGGGGTGATTTACTATCAGGATTACTTCCCGCTTGTTTGTTGTACTAAATCCTGATGCTGGTTTCAGCAGTCAGAAAAAGACACCTTTTCCTGAGTTATTTTACTAGCATTGCACAGACTTACAGAACAGAGCTTCATTTTACTTTTCCTTTTTTTTTTTTTTAAAGAAAAATTTTTCTCTCTTTTTGTTTTCTTTTTACTATTCAAATACCCTATTAGGTGTTTCTAAATGTAGTGCTTTTATACATCATCATGGATTTGTTAACAACTGTGTGCATCTGGCCTAAATTAGACCACCTATGAAGGTCGCCTACAAAATCTAGATATTACCAGAGGAAACAGTGGGAAAGGCAGTTTACAACCAAGAAGAGAAACATTTTAAAGCCGGCCCACCAGCAAAGAGACCCTGGCAGTCCATAAAGAACTTTTCAATAGAAAGTGGAAAGTGCATGTGAAGGACAGATATTGATCCTAATTCGTCCAAAGGTAATTAGCTGTGTTGACCTTGGGGTACTTGCTGCAGCCTTACAGTTGTGGGGCAGAATGATGCATAGAGAGCAAGATGCAGTTCTGAGCCCCTGTGAAGCCATTGAAGATTATGTGCTTAAATTTCACCTGCAGGAAGAGAAACCCACTAGGAAACCAAAATATTTCAAGAAATTTTTGGAGAGCATTGATAGCCTAGAACTCTGCTAGAAGTAGCAGGCTGTAACAAAAGTAAAACTTCGTGGCTTGTAGTGAGTTTGACCCACATAATAATCCAAAAAATAAAGGAAATTAAAGTGAAGATGCATACAATTAAAGTACTTCCCATTTCCTCTCTGCAGAGCTGAGAAGTATTGATGCTTACCTCACACACCAGAGCAGAAGGACTACATGCTGTCCTATATAAACACTGCCAGTCCAAGTCTGATTTTATGGAGTCCAGGTTTGGCTCAAGAAATTAAGGCTGCTTGCAGCCCTATGCACTCACCCTTGGCTTCCTCACCATTGCACAAAGCTAAGTGGGAATAACAACTCTTACAAACAGGGTTTATCTCTCCATTACTGAAAGAAAAAGGAGTGTATTATATTGTGGCAACCTGAGAACAGGAACTGAGCATAGAGTGCCAGTGTTTTTTGCAGACTGTTGTTAGAGATCCTGTTACATGTCTGGTATTCTTTCAGCTAAACCATCACAGAGGATCTCGTGCTTGGTGCTCAGCTGTTGCTATTTGCTTTTAAGACTATTTAGGTGGTGAAATATTTGGAATAAGATTTGAGGTTGGTGCATTCGTCCACCCTGCCGGATGAACAGAGTGGTCCAGCAGCCTTGAGGGGAAGCACACGAAATGTGAGGTCTTTCCTGGATCCTCTTTGTTCTCAGGATGTCTGGATGGGTGCCTCATCCTACAGACTCAGGTGATTATGGTACTCTTGGGTACTCCACTAGGTCCTCTGCTAAACCCTCAGGACAGCAGCCAAGAGGCAGCAGTCTCTGGCATGAGTTTAAAGGTGAGCGGGGGCTGTAGGTCATTAGCATCACCCTTTTTGGGTAGTCCTGCTTGCCATTTGTGTGAATACTTGGTCTCTCTCACTTTGGGGCTTTGGCACAGATGAGGGAACAGCAGTGAAAGACCAACTTAAGCTGCTTCAGAAGAAGGTGTAAGAAATCCTGTTAGGACAAATTGACTGTGAGAAAAGTTTATCTCTAAATTTTATGAGACAGTAGTTTGTTTATACCAACTCTTTGATTGGTCAAAGGCATATCTCAAGCCTAGAACATTAATGAGTTAATGTGGTGGAGACATATTGGCACCTGAAGAGTGTTTCCATCTTGTCCATCCTCTTTGGACTGTCAAGTCCAGACTCTGTGGCACAGCTACAAACCAAGATGAAGGACTGAGTTTATACCCCTGAGTGAAGGACAGGAGCCATTCAGACATGAAAACAAATGAATTACACAGACTGGCTCATTGCCTTATGCTGGTGCACTGTCCTGAACAAGAGGCACTTCGCCTTGTGCTCCTCCAAAGCCTCAAATCCCTCTGGTAAAGCAGGCATCATGTACGTAGGCTCTTACTCTTACTCCTTTCCTCACAGAGTGGTCTTTTTCTCTGCTTCAGACAGAATGGCAGATGCCTGTTTGCCATAAATAGTGGATGATACAGAGGCAGCTGGGTCAGGGACATGGTAACATGAATACGGGAAGGGCATTTATGTTACCAGTTCAGCTATGGGGGATACTGGTGCTTGGGGTTGAATGTGACACATGAAAGAGCCAAGTGCTTACATTTCAGTAGATAACCATGCTGTGGCTGCACTTGCCATTTTCTAGCACCCGCCTGTAGTTCATTTCATCCCTGGTTTGGGTTTCCTGAAGACACAGGGTGAAGGGTGAAATGGTCTTGTTTCTCTGAGATCTCAACATGAGTAAACTCCACAGGTGAGCCTGTGGAGACAGCCCTAGGAAGAAGGAAAGGGGTGAGTTTCCATACCCCTGGAGCAACAGGAAACTCCTTACACTGAATCACTTGGCATGGGAGAGTCTGCAGAGTGGAACTCTGTCTGGAGAAAGGCACAAAATCACTCCATAGTTTTCCATCTCCTGTTTCCCTGCTCATAGCAGCTCCCATCTTGTGCTGGTTTTGCATTAATTGATTTGTGGTGAAGAGGGAAAAAGTCAGCCACAGAAGTGGCTTAAGTCTTACAGAGAGTGAAGAGAAACTGGAGGCAAGCAGGGAAGATATGGATAGGAGCACATCACTGATGTGATCTGTTAAGAAAGGTGAAGCATCCTAAGCCCACTCACTGACTCTGTCACTTCTTTATATCCATGGCACCTGTGAGAAGATCTCGAGGAATGGACCAAGTAAAAACCACCAGTGCCAATGTCATCTGGCTTAGGCGAGGTCCCAGTGCAGATGACCCCAGCTAAATTTGGATAAAAGTACCTCTAGGCTGAAGGGAAAAAATCAGTCTGCAGTCCTGTTCTGCAGTCATTCAGCCTTTCAGGGCTTGGGGAGCAAGAAGCTGATCTCCACCTGCGGATGGCTCTTGTGAGGATAATGCAGACAGTCCTGGACTGCACTGTTGCCTGTGGCTGATGGTGACTGGCACCTGCTCTGAGCTCAGTTTGCTGTGAGATACCACAGGAAAATTCGTGCTTTCTGCTCAATACCACCTGGGTTCACAGTGGAGAAGGCGATCCAGCACTGATGCTATTGTGGAGCAGACATAAGGAATCAAGGACCAACAGGTGAGGAAAGGGGAACCAAAGTAAATAAGGTCACTAGTGCCTGGGAAAGAGGTAGCAGCCACGCTGGGTGTCAGCATGTGCTGGAGGAAGATTTTTTAAGTGATGTGAAGGCAATGTCTGATTTTACCAGGCAGTTTGCCTACAGTAGACCCAACTCTCCTGGACAGGGTGCTAGAGGTGTAAACAGAGAGGTTCTGCTACATAGAACATTGAGGGATTTTGCTGGGGTGCAGGATGGCCATGTCTGTCCAAGCTAGTCACATTAGTTTTGATGAGTGTTACTGCTTCTTGACCAAACCTGCATGCATATGCGATGAACTTTGAAGGAAACCATTGTTTTCTTCTAGAAACAGGACTAACTTGTCCTTCAAATATTTGTCTGATTCCTGCACGGATTCAGACTTGATTGCCTGCTGTAACCAGTGAGAGCTAGGCAGGGACTCTAAACATCCCACTTTTAAAGATAAAATTCAGCCAGCTGTGTTGAAGGATTATTTCTGAGCTCTGCCCAGCTCCTGAGGGGCTCAGTTGTAGCAGGACAAGGAAACACATCTTTCCTAGCTTGTATGCCAGTAGTTTGGACCTGGAGCCCCAAAACTGCTGTGTGTGAGGGAGGAGGCAATTGTTGTCCTCACCAACTGCTGGGAAGAAGCAGAAAGGGTGTTGTTTGTGCTGCTTCACATTTGTGAACTCTGAGATCTATCAACCCTGAGATACTTTTTGAACTGTTGTCCTCCTAAACTCCCACAGCAGAACACACACTGCCTGTTGCCATCAGCTTCAGGCAAAATGGAGTTTCCTTGTGGGCAGGAAGAATATGCCTGATTTTAGGTGTTTCAGATATTTTACTGGCCTACACCAGATTTTTCACCAGTGAAGGTTTTTTTTCATAGTAAACATAACAAGCAATTCTTATTCAAGAGCTTGGGGAACTCCCAGATTGGGTGTATGAAGTTATTCACAGAAGTACACAGCAAAATCTTTGCTTAATTGGTGGAAAAACCTCCCCAATCTATTGTCAATGCTGCTTTTGCCCTTAGTTTATAACTCCCAGTACTCTGAGATGTAGGGTGCCAGCTCAGAATCAGCTTAGGTATCTATTTTTTCTACACCAAAGGATCCCCAAAATCCTGTTATACCACTCAGGTCACACCAACAGCTCCATCTACATTCATGATCTGATTTTTGTCTAGCAATTTCTTCAGAGGTTTGCTACTGTGGGACTATGCTAGAAGCGATCCAGAAGAGCAGCACAGGGCATACTGGAGAAGCCACAGATGCCTGTACTTCCCATTGCAGGCAGAAGAAAAATTCCTCTTCTACCTTTGCTACTGAGGTTCCCAGAGCATGAGTAATGCATTCTCTTGCCAGGTAAGTAACTTTAGGTACTTGATATAAAATGCATTTGTTATTTTTTAAAGGACTAAACCAAAAATAAAAAGCATTGCTAATTGCTTCCCAGATGTTGCTATTTGCATTTGCAAGACTGGGAGAACTGATGCTGAGGGTCTCAGATGTGAAGCTGTTCTTCTGAGGGCCCATCTGACCCTGCTCCCCACCTTTCTCCTCCCTTCCTGCAGACTGCAGCAACACCTGTTGCTGCATGGAGCAATCCCTGATGTTGAGTTTTGAGGTGCAGGACAGCTAATTGGGCTTAAACTTTGTCTAGCATTTTTGTGAATAATCTGGTGTGTCATGTGTCCCAGGCCACTGAGCAATCACCTCACTACCTCTGTTTTGAGGCCAGTTACTTACAATTTGATAAAGCACACCTCGTGCATTTTGACTCCCTTTTAATTCTTCTAAGCAGAGATTTCCAGTTTTTATATCTTTTCATGTCCTGCTAAGCACAATAGCCAGCTGAGACCACCCATTTTTCTTGGCAAGGGTCCTTACCCATTCCAGTCAGAGCTACCTCTCAATTTTCTTCTTGATAAATTGTGCAGCACAAGACTCACATAATTCTCCTTGCAGGAATTTCTCCTTACGCTCACATTGTTTATGTTAGTATTTTTTTGCCACCTCTACAATTTTTTTCAAAAGCCCTTTAAAAACGCTGACATTTAACTCAAATACAGTTTTATGGTACTTTACAAATCTGTATGAAGAGGTAAAATCACCTTCCTTGCTGTAATCACCATTCTCTTGTTTAAATATCCAAAGGTCATTTAACCAGTCTTGCTACATGCTTTCGAGAGGTGCTTCTCTTTTCTGGTCCTGAATGCTCTGAATCATCTGAGCTTTGCTCGGTACACCGGCAGATACAAATCAGGCCTTGTTGAAGCATATTTTGTTTGAATGAATCCTAATTGCTTTGTATAATGGTCTCATTATTTACTATTCTGGTTGTGTTGGACCACCCACATGTCATATCAGCAGTGCCTTTATGGTTTGTTCCAGACAGCTGATGGCCCTGCTGGGGCACTAGCTGAACATCCATCCTGCTTTCCTGGTGGTGTCTGCTAGCTCTGCAGACCTGGATAAAGCCATTGAGGTTACCAGCAGAGCTGTCTGTCTAAAGAATCTCTCCACATTAATTCAGAGGCTTACACCCTTTGGGAAGGGGGGCGCAAAGCTTTCTAGCTCCCCAAGGCTTTTCCATCCCAATGCCAAACCTTCTTGCTTCAAAAAACCAAAACCCTTCCCCATGTTGTGTTTTCACCCTGGAAACATTGTGTGTTGATGGTTTTTATTGATTTCAAGTGAAATACAGCCAGAAAAGGCATAGATGTCTGCAAATAAAAGCTCAAATATGAAGAGGCAATATCTGACCTAAGTTTTGAGAAGAAATGCACTTGTCCCTGCTGTTTCACCCACTGTTGTGTTTATCATGCCCAGAGCCTGTGGGAAAGCCCCTGGCAGCCCCAGGCAGCACCAGCACGGGTGCAGGAGCTGTGGCTGGCTTCTTGGCCTGGCTCTGGACCACAGAAACATGGCATGCAGAGAACTTCTCACAGCCCTCCCTTGCTGGTAGGAAGGGAAGGAGCCCAGCAAGCAGCCAGCTATGCTCTGTGCCTCAAGGAGCCTCCCAGGCCAAGCAGGAGACAAAGTGAACACACCAGGGATACACTAAAACCCAAAGGATGACCTGCAGCTCTATAAAAGCAACGTGGGTGCATCAGCTGATTCAACATGGCTGATGTTCTTCACCTCACATCTGGAAAAAAAAAGAGGACTCTTGCTGGGACAAGGAGGCTTGTGCCAAGCAGCAATTATTTTAGTAGTAAAATACTGTTTTCTAGGAGCTTCTCCCAGCAGAATGGAGTTCTTCTTCCTCTCTCCCTCTGTTCATCATTGCTCCTTTGTGTAAGGGAGTGGGCAGGTGAGCGTGGGTGGCTGGTGTGCAGACTGAGCACATCATTGCAAATTATCTGCAGGCTTCAGGTAAAATGTAGATCAGAAAGTAACACATAGCAGGAGCTGTTTTTCATATTAAGATAAGCAAGGCTTGATGTGGGATTTTATGAAGTTTCTGTACTGTTACCGTAGCACCTGGTTCCCACTAAGAAAACATTGAAAAACCAAAAGTAAAATCTCCCTGGTGGGGTCTTGAAATGTGTATATCAGGCTGGGGCCATGTTGGTCCTTCCAGACTGTGTGCCTGCCCAAAGACCAGAGAAGAAAATTACAATTGTCATTGACTGTTGGCAAGCACTGTGTTAAGTCATATTAGGTCTGTGACCAGAACTTATCCATGAGAAAAACATGGCTTATTTTCTTCTTCATCCAAATGTTAATTAGCTTCATTCTCTGTGAGGGAAACATCAGTCAAGAATATGGCAGGTATTAATGTGTGCCCCTCTTTTTATTTCAGGTAGAGCACTATGTCTTGGAAATCCCAGTGACCTACCCATTTGTTATGGAGAAGTAACTTCTTGTTTCCTTGTAATACTTATTTGTATGCCAGTTCATGGTGCTCTGTGAATTAGTAGCAAGGGACTGTATAAGCTTTATGGCGTTTTCTATAAGTGAGGGGAATGACTTGGTGATTAATGTTTTGAAGGATGACATTATTCCCAGATCTCAGATTCTTTGGACTCAGTGATCCGAGCAACTGCACCCAGAAACACTACTCACAATAGAAACATGATCTGAGAAATTGTGATAACATCCAGGATTTAAAAGCACACTTCTTCCAAGCACATAAGAGGAAGAAATCATAAGACAGGCAAAGTGAGGTGTGAAGCTGTTGGTCCTTGGTGAAATGCAGCCCTGTCTGGAGTGTGGGGGTTGGGCTGGGACCCAAAGGTCTCTGGATCTGCTGCAGATTGCCTCGCTGACCTGGGCAAGTCCCTGCCCCTCCACTTCCCTTCCTTGTTCAAAGAGCCAGAGCTATCTTTTACAAATATTTGCCTAGGTAGTGCCTATCACTAAGAGTCAAATGTCAAACTTGCCCCTTATTCTTCTTCAGGCTTAAAGTTTGTAGGTGCTATTTCCTCTTCCCAAGGGTGATGCCAAAGGCTTGTGGCTCTACATGCAGCGCCAGGGGACACTAAAAGGCGTCACACATCAATGACATCAATGTGCAGGCTACATTTCATAACTTGGTGTGGTCTTCTCTCTGGGATATCAGAGTACCCCCTCTGCAAGCAAGAGGTCAAGCAAGCCTTCTCCAGTGGCTGGGGTCTGGGTGGGAGCTGCCTCTCACTGAGTCACAGATTCCTGTGGGACACGCTGGGCTATGCTTGCCCTTCCAGCCAGGCTGGAAAGCGATACCCAACATGCACTCCCCAGCACTTGTCAGCATGCTCCAAAGCAGATCCTTTCCCCTGAGGAGCCCCAGCACTGTGGAGCATCCACCAGTGGCATTTTGCCTGAGCAGGGCAGGCAGGATCAGGCCACATGACACCAACATGAGTGAGCAGCTTTCCTCTGATCTAGGAAACTGATATGGGCATGAAACGCTTCTCTGGGATGGGAAAGAGTATCATGTGTCCTCTTAGGAAGGATAGAAATGTTGTCCAGTTGTCAATCAGATGAGAGGGATTGATTGTCCCTTCTGTTGTGACTTACTATGTGAAAGACAGAAACCAAATGGTGTGCAGGAACTCTGAGAAAGAGAAGGATGAAACTCACTTGTGTGTAACATCCATGTATAAAACTCATTCTTGTGGGAAGTATCTTCAGAAATCTTGTGCATCAGACAAGACCACAGAATCAGTCCCACTAAAGAGGCTTCCTGATGGCATCATTTGAATGGTCTGATTTTCAGGTGTACTGAGTACCCAGTGACCTCCTGGCAGACACTCAATGACTCTGAGAAACAAGACCCCTTAGCCAAGGTGGTTTCTGTTTTTGGAACACGTAAGAGAACCACAGTCCACCTTATTCAGAAATCAGCATAGCTCTCCAGCTATGAAAGCTCCACCTTACTAATTCAAGACTGCATTGCATCAGCCATCTCAACTCCTAACCCTGACCTCTGATTTGAGGAGCTGCAGATCATTTGGGCCATAAGCCAGAGATTGTTACAGCTCCTAGCTACCTCCTGTGTCCAAGTCATCCTTCCTACATGTTCAGAGATAATTTACTTATCCTAAGATGTGTCTCTAAGCTGTACAGCAGCACAGTGGTAAGGCACAATCTCTCTCATCCTCATAGTGTTAGGCAATGCAGGAGGTACCCAGATGCACTTGGTGCTCAAAGCCTGATCCTTCTCTTGTTGTATGCCAGACTTACCCCATTATAAATCCACATGTGGTAATCTTGATTTATAGCAGAGCAAATGGTATCAAAGTTAAGCTTCTGATCTGTCTTGCTTGTGGTTATAAAATGTTAGTTTGCAAATCCTTGTGAACTTAGTTATCTGAAAATTTACTCATCCTTCTTCTTCTTTTTTTCTGTGCATTTTTTTCCCCACCACAATTAACCCAGCAGCTTGTCATTGTCTTATAAATGCTGAAAATGACCTTGCTTATTTTGATGGGCTCTAGAACAATAGTACTCACTGTATTGCACTCATTCTCCATCCTGGGATGTGAGTCATTGTGGTTATAAAAGACAGAACATTGAGTCACTGACTGTCAAAAACCTCTGCTGTGAGAGATAGAGCCTTTCAATAACCCCTGTCCTGGTAATCATTACTCTCCTGTGCTCATGCTGCCACAGGACCCTGATCCCGAGCCGGAGCTGAGGCTGTAGTCACTAAGTGCAGTGCAAACACATTCATCTTACCATAGCCCCTGCCCTGATGAGTAAGTATGGGATTGATTTGGGGCTATCTACATCTGGAGAAACTTCCACCTAGCAGTCTTAACAGATATTGATTAATTAAAACTTGCAACAGTTGTATCTGTTAGCTGAGAGTCATCCAGTAGGGCAGTAATTTGGCTGGTCACTACAAAACTAGGGCTTGGCTGGTCAAAGTCCCCACCTGTGTCTCACCACATATTCCCTATGGGACCTTGCATAACTTGTCCGTAGGTGCTGGGCTTCTGAATACCCATGAAGGATGTCTTTTGGCTTAGATGTGCCCCAGAATTACCTCTGTAGGAATGTATTTACACTGTACCTTTCACAGCCTGGTTGAGAAAAGACCACAACCTGACATGCACAGTGGTAGGGAAAGCCTGAAGGTGAAAATGTTTCTGGCACATGGAAACTTAACCCATGTGACAGGGTACCAGGCTTTGTCTCCTGCCTGCTCTGTCCTGATTCCACATGTTCAAATGAGCTTTTTGGGGGAACATGTCCTGTGAGGTGATATCATTTGCCAGTGTTAGCAGCAGGTCCAGGGCTGGCACTGCTCTCCCTGTGTTCACTGTACCATTACCATTTGCCTTTCCTAATGCAAAGCACCTCTTATGGGGTCTGAGCTGCTGTGCCCTGAGGGCCATGCCCAAACATTATGAAGCCCTTACTTCTCTCCCAGCCCAGATCCCAGGAGCAAGGTGGTTTCTGGCTGGAGCATGCCACCCCAAGGGTAGGAGTGTCCATCCTCCAAGCCCCTCTGCATGTTCCAGCAGTGACACCACCTGTGGTTTGTTACAAAGACACATCACACCGCTTGCAGCACTTCCATCCACTCTACAGTCAAACTGAGGTTTACATTGCTGCTTGCCTGATCCAGTTCTGTGCTTAATCCTTCCTGCACAGTGCTTTGTCCCAACAGGCCAAGCATAAGCCTCAGTGACGCCTGCTTTGAGCTTTATACAGGTGTCACTGGCAGTGCAGACTCTGGGGCTAAAGCACTAAGCCATGTGGATCTCCCCAGATGGATTTTGTGTTAAGTCAGTTTTGCATTTGTGCCCTGGGAGTTGATGATGCAGAGTGGAGAAAACAAAAGCTTTCAGTACCTGCTTCAGCATGGCACTGGTCTTCAGCAGCCAAGGAGCCAGAGGCTGGTTTCTCATCTTTGCCATGCTTCTACTGACACTGGTGTCAAATGGCAGAAATTCCCGTTGTGTGGAGGACACGCAGTTTTCTGTATGGGGTGTCACAGCTGAGCAATTATCTGCTTCTTTAGGGCACTGCATTTGAGCCCTTTGAGGGCTGGCTTGAAGGAGGGTTGGCTCCAAACCATTAGAGGTTTTTAATGATTTGTGTTGATATAATTTTTTTTTTTTTTGCAAAGTGAAGTGCACTTTAATGAGTTGTGTTTGCCCTCTTTGGGGTCAGATTAGTGATCCCTGATGTTTCCAGCAGTGACCCAATAAGTGAGCACAAGAGCCACATGTTAATTAGATCTGTTTCTTTTTTATTATTCTGGCTGTGCTGCAGCCACTAACCTTCACACCTAGCTGGTGAATATCTCACCCCATTACACTGAGCTCAAGCTTTTTCTAATGTTCACTTATGGAAGCCTTGCTCTGTCAAAGTCCATGGTAATTTAAAGATTATTATGCAAGCAGACATTGCTCTGTCACTGAAAGATGGCTTGAAATATTGTAGCCAATAAAGTTTGACTGAATTATTTGCAATTAATGATCCAAAGGGCTGGAATGAGAAGTGCTGCCCTGCCTGGTTAGGCAGGAAGGGCTTCCTTCAGGAAGATGGGTTTCATTGCTTGGCTCTTCTATTTTGGGTCTACATTTTTTTTTCAGATGAGTGTGAATCAGCAAGGTGTCCAGGTTGAGAAGTTCAGAGCTCCTTGTTCCCACACCAGTCTCGAGAAACAGGCCCTCTCAAATTGTCTTGAGTTGTGCACCTGGAAGCAAAGTCAAGTGAGAATAGCTGGTCATTTTTGAAAGTACTGATTGCACTTAATGGAGGGGGAAGATAATTGTTTAACTCTCTGTATCTATCTCTGTTTTGAGTTCAGAGTACAGAAATGTATATTTCTTGCCCTCTTGGTTAGGTAAAGGATGCCATACTGTAAAATAAAACCTCTCCAAGTGTCTCTCAGTGGTAAACGGCTGCTCATTTTGAAATTTTATACTGAAGATGGCAGAAGTTGCAGGTGGCAGGCATGTTGTGGCAAAGGTTTTTTCAGATTCTAACTGGGCAGCAAATTAAATTAAAAAACACAGTGACTAGAGGTACTAGGCCTGTAATTAAGTGGATGGGTGGATGCATGGCTTATCTGCTAACATATGAACATTAAAGAATCCCCTGAAACCACATGAAAAAGCTTATACGGTTAAGCTTAATTGCTCTTCTTCTTGTCTTGCAGTTGGTGAAATTAAAGGAAATTTTGGCTTTACAAAAAAATAAAGAGGGTAATTCAGGAAGAGAACCGTCTGGCAGGGCTCTGAAGTTTTATTGCAAAACGCATAAGAAATATTCATCTCTAGTTGGATAAATAGATTATTTTCATACAGGGAAGCAAAATATATAAATGTTTTGCAATAAGTAGGGTCTTGTTTTGCGTAATGTAATTCCCATGAGTAATTGCAGTGAGACCACTGGCTTTGTCAGGGCTTCTAACAAGAATATTATTTTCCACCAACTTGCGTCATTCCAAACAATTTCACTCAAGCTGGCCTAGTTGTAATTATTCACCTGGCCTGCTGAACCTCAGCATTTGATTGCCTGTCTGATATTCTCCACTTGTTCTCTCCTGTCCCATGCAGGATAGGCCAGGACTTTGCTTCTGTGCGGGACGAGAGGCGCGGGCAATGGACGGAGCCGATGATGTGCCTGGAAGTTTTGGGCAGAGCCAAAAGCAGAAGGCAGCTGTTGGCAGCTCAGTGAGGAGCTGCTGGTTTATGAGTCTGGGGATTTGAAATTAAGCTCTAAGCTTCAGGATGTGTCATGTGCTTACTTACAATGCAGTGCTCTGTAAAAATTACAAGAACCACAGAGAAAAGGAGAAAAAAATTAAAGCAAGGCACAAGGTGGTTGTTGCTCGCTTTACCCATCCCCACTCAAAAAAGGATATTTTTCCTATTTTTTTTTCCAATTTCTTATCCCACAGAAAAGACCTATTAACCTTTTTTTGACTGCATTGCCTTTAAAATCTCATAGAGACCGCCTTTAGAATCTCATAGAGACCGGCTGCCTTCTGATTTTACTTCCTTTTCTGCCATACTAGCTCCCCATTTGCTGGAAGAGTATAACTGCAAGCAACAAAAATACCGTCCCCCCCCCCCAAAAAAAAAAAAAAGAAAAAAAAAAGAAAAAAAAAAGAAAAAAAGGCAGCTTTATGCTAACCTTTAGGAACCAGCAACCTGCTATATTGCAATACACAGAAGGCTGCCAAATTTTTCTCCAGATTGTAACACAGGAAAACAACTTCCCATGCTACAAGGAGCATTGGAAATGCATGCTTCCCTCTTCTACTTTTTATTGCACACCATTTAAGAGGACTAAGCCTGCATCAAATTCTCCATGACCCAGCTCTAAGCGTTCCACTTAGTTAGCCTAAACCTCTTTACATTCCTCAACTCTGATCTGCTAATCCCCCATAAATCACCACCGTTTCTCAACAAACTCAAGCCAGTGTTAAGATTTATGTGGAAAGGATTTGTCATTTCCCACCAGCCTTAACCTGAATTAAGATGGGTGAGTGCTGAGGGGGGGGCGACAGAAGGAGGAGGACCTGCCACATGAGGGGTGCATTTTTGCACAGAGAGCAAAATCATCTTGTTTTGCAGATGACCAAGGATTTCAAGCTGCCAACAGGAATGTTTCTGAGGCTGTTTTCATCAGGACAATCCCCTCAGGGAAGGGTCTGGAGAGGAAGTGTGTTTTAGCAGCTTGAAGGTGCTGCATACCTTGGGTGCCTGTGCCCGACCACTGGCAGGGCTGTTGGGGTGAAGAGCCCCATGGGCACACAGGGGCACACAGAGCTTGCGTGGCTTGAGAGAGCATGAGGGGCTCAGTCCTTTGGTGCTTAGCCTCCAGTCCGAGTGTGCAGTGGGTAGGAAGCATGCCTATGCTCTTTGTGGGGTAAAAAGCAAGTGGCAACAAACCCCCTTTGTGCCTCCATTGGGGCTGCCTTGCTTTCCTCAGTTTAGGTGGTTGCATTTCCAGTTACCCCTGTACTGCAAACACAGAGGCTTTGTTCCAGCTGTTACAGGTTACCTCTCCTCTGATGCGGCCAGGTTTTCTTTTCACATTCTGTGAGCAAGGGTTCAGGAGAGCAGTCCCTAGCTGTACCCCCTGTGTGGCACTGAGACTTCATCCCCTTCCTACCAGATTGTTTAGACTTTCCACATGCATCTCTTGCATGGCAGAGCATTTACAGCTGTATTGACTCTCTTCACATCTAGGTTTTCTTGCTTGTTTGCTGTAGAATACAATCTCTACTCTTGTTCTTCACACCCAAACCATCACCCCTTCCTGACAGCTATCTCCTGTGGCCACCAGGTCCTGACCCCAGCAGCGTCTGCTCTGGCAAAACTGGTCCCTCTGCCCCTCCTGGGGGCCACTAACCCTCCCTTGGCCCCTGACTTCTGGGGCTCAGCTGGGCTTCCACATGAGTTCTCCAGGACTTGTCCAGCCCAGCTCTACGGAGCTGGTCCTTACACTCACCCTTCTCATGCTGCAATCCCCGTGGAAGTTTGCTCCATGAACAGTTCCATCATTAGAGAGTTCTGTGGACATAAAGATTTGCCAGGGTGTCCTGAGCGGAGGCATCTCTGCCATACTCTGTTCACATGGATGCCAGCAGTCAAACTCCTGCAAACAGATGCTCCCAGCAGTGACACAGATGTGTTTGGTGCATGATAAACTGCATGTTTTGGATGAACATTGAGCATTCCTGAAGAATGAATAGGCCCATTCAGAGCCTATCTCCACAGACATAAAGATTGCATCTAAGGAAAGAACTCTGATGCTGGGTGAAGTTGCATCCATGGGGTGGGAGTTGAGCTGGCTGGGTTGGAGCTGGCACAAGGATGTAATGGGGACATGGCATTAAGCAATGTATCAGCAGCCACCGATGTTCCCAAGACAAAATGTGTGTCTTATCCTATAAAGGATATGATAAATAATAATAGAAATAACAACAACAACAATAATAATAATAAAAAAACACCTTGTGCATGAGTCACCTGGGATAAATATGTTCCTTTTGGCAGTGTGTTGTGCTGTATCCTTTGACTGACCTGGGCTCTGATTCAGGATGACCTTTACACCAGGATTAAACAAAATTATGACTATTGATCAGGATTTTTGTTGGCCTGACTGAGTGGACTTTGAACAAAAAGGCAGACATGTTCCTCTGCAAATTTTGTGACTTTATAATCTTGATCTTGACCAACAATGGTAGTCAAAAGACACATGCAGGTGAAAGGGAAGAAAAGACACCCTTCCAACCTGTAAGGCAGGTTTTCCTTGTCTCTTCTGTTAGTTTTCATATCATGTTTCCTTTGTTACTGTGTGTGTCAGCTCTTGTCCACTCCACCTTAATTCTTTTCCTTTTTTAATTTCTCTGTCCCTTGTCTTTGATGTTTTCCTCCCTACCTCATATTCCCTGTGTGCCCTCCTCATTTCAGTTTGAAGAGCATCGCTCCAGCACCAGTGCATTTGTACCTGCTGGACTAGAGCAGGCCCAGGTGGCTGGTGAAACACCAGGACACTGCCCTGATGCCTGCTATTGCTCTGCCTCCCCACAAATAGCTCCAGTGAGACCCTGGGACTTCTGCCCAGGGACACCAGTGTCCCTAACTCCCCAGGGCCCTGCTGCAGTGTCCTGTATCCTGTGGTAACACACGCTTCAATGTTTTCTGCTTCAGCTCAAATTCTTGAGAGAGGAGCCTCAGTTTTTAACTCCAGCCTGTCCGCTACTGCTCACCACTTTCCCAATCTGTAAAAGGCTTTCTCTGCACTTGTTCTCTTGGATTCAGAAAAAGAAGGTCCTGGTTTCTTCCCAGGATTAAAGTGTCAGGCATCTTTTGCTCATTTGCTGAATCACCCCACCCTGACTGGTGGTGAAGTCGCTCTGTGCAGTTGAATGGTGGCAATAGCTGTCCAAAACAGGCTGCTTTGGGGTGAGGGCTGAGCCAGGGTGCCTGGCAAGGCTGTGGGGCTCCAGCATTAATTTATTTTAGCAAGAAAGCTGTTACAGCTCTTATTCTCCTCCTCATGCAGCAGGCCAGCTCTAATTCTGCTTCAGTTCTTACCTGGAAGCAGAATTTCACACCCAGCTCTAGAATTTTAGTTGCTTCTAGTTAAATACTCAGAACCATCCTGGTTTTGAGCTGTAAGCTGATGACAGGACATTTAAGAAATGCCTGGGCATTCAGCATTCGTTCTGCTTGAGGAGCTGTTTCTCCTGGCTCTTTGTCTAGATCAGATTAGAAAAATGCAGCTTAGCTACCCTTTCCATACCATTCTTGCCCTGTTCCTCTGGCTTTGTCAGGTTGGCTTTTCAGCTGATGCCCTGTTCTAGTTCTGCCAAATCACTTCACTCTCATTCTAATTCCCATGAATCTCAGTTTTTCACTTCTTTTCACTTGTTAACAGGGACAATGTTGTTTGGATCCAAGTGAAAGTCATTGGTTGGGTAAAGCTAGGTGCACAGGGGTGAAAAGAAGCAGAAACACTCGTGAGGAGAGCAAACAACACAGTGAAGAGGAGCTGGAGAAGCACTTGTGAGAAAGCACTTTTGGGCTGATGGCTGACCAGATCAAGCAGAACAGAACAGAAGCAGAACACAGCAGAACAGAAGCTTGTTCAGTTTCTTCTGTGTGTTGGGAAATAGGGGCCTTTTTTGTTCCTGGTAAATAAGCAGTGTGTGTCACATTGTGTAACTCCATCATCCATTTGTTCTAAAGGAAAAAAAAATTCAATAGCCAGAAAATTGCAAGCTGCTTTGTCTTTAGCATAAGATAACTGCATGGTACACCAGGCTAACAAGCCTTTTAAAATATAACAGGTTTAAACCTGCTTTGCAGTAGGCAAGGGCCTCAGTGTATGAGAGAAACCTCTGGAATTTGGTCCAGGCTTACGTGTTCTGCTCCCAGTGTGATGATACCCCACACAATACTGAACCTGGCGGCCCCGACACGGTGTCCTATGAGTGGCAGCGTGACTTGCAGAGGGCACCTCAGTCACTCCCTTTGCTTCCACTTGGCTGTTCAATGGCAGTGCTGGGAACAGCACGTCCCCCATGAGTTACACAGTACCTGTGGTAACAGCAAGTGGCTCCAGAAACCTGGCTTGTGGGAGCAACCACAGTATGAACCAGGTCCCTGAGGATTCCCAAAGGAGGACCAGGACACCCTACCCTTCTCAAGGCCAAATGATACCAGAGTGGAGCCAGCTGAGCTCCTTGTCCCCATCTCTTTTATAGTAAAGATGTCGAAGTCCTATTATATATCTGTTACTGCAGCTCCTTTGGATTTAATTTAAGCTACATGACCTTGCATTTAGAGCGCCTGCCCTTGTCTATAATCTAATCAACTCAGTCAAGAGGAATAGTTGGACAAGGATGAATGTAGGCCCAGGAGCCAGAAATTAGATTGTGTGCAATTACATTTGTGGATTTATAGCAGAAATTTACTGCAGAAAGTGGGGATTTTTATCTTCTCAGGAGCCCAACAAGAGGGAAAGTTAATGGCTGACACATTTATTGCATAGAATCTGCAAAGACCTATGGAGTTGTCATTAGATGGATGGAACATGCATGAATCAATAAATTGGTTAGTACACAAGTGGAAGCAAAATCTTGCTAGAACCATTCTTTCTTCATTGATGGGACAGTGTTGTGATGGAAGCCATAAACAGGGGTGTAGGAAAAACATAAGGGTTTTTTTTACCTTCTGAGGGCACTTCAAGCAAGCGCTTTCTAAAGCACAGTTTGCATTCTGCTGCTGGCATTGCTCAAATGCATTTTAATTCCTCCAACCCAGCCAGGCTGCTCAGCTCCCACCCTGGGCTCTCCTCCTCGCTCTACCTTATCAGTGTTATGCCTGGCCCTCATGTTGGATCGACATCCAGGGCTTTGCTTCCTGCATGGCAGAAATGATGCATTTGCCCTGACACAGGCCACAGGGAAGACACACATGCACATCATGGTCTCAAATGGCCACTTCGCTCTTGTTTGCTTTCCCCTCCTGTTGTCCTAGGTGCTGTAAAATCACTTCAAAACACCCCAGATCCTCTTCCAGGAATTGTAATGTAAGGCCAGAGAATAGGGAACCTGCATAGCATCTGGGAGATGCTAAGAACTAGATGATCTTATTTGTTTTAACTTACTTCATGTAGACAAAAGCCATTTGAGCTTGTGTATGAGCTCCACAAGAAGTTTGTTTGTGCTGGCATAGGAGCCTCAAATCATTACATTCATATTTCCAGCCCTGGATAGTAACATTTTGAATATAAAATTAAGCAAATGTTTTACTTTAAGTCACAAACCCCAAGTCTATTCACATTGGATTTTGGGAAACCTTTATAAAAACAACATAACACAAGATTGCATCTAAACTGCTTGGCAGTCAGCCTGTAATGGCAACCCAGAGCTTTATTGTTGTGGATTAGTTATTTAGAAAAAGCTGAAAGTGTGATAAAATAATGACAAGAAGGTTTTTTATTTGTGGAAAGTCAAAGCTGATAGTTCTCAGTGGGAACACGCTGCACAATGTTAGAGCAGAGACTGCACCAAGAGAGATGCAAACATAAGAACCTGACTGATGAGAAGTGAGAACAGGGGGAATAAACTTGTGATGGGGGAAAAAGCAGAAGAATGACCAGTGCCTGAAAAACTTGTAATGATAAGGGATTTCTTTATTCTATTCCATGAAAATCTCTCCTACTACACTGGAATTGCATGAAGGAAAAAACACAGACAGCTGAAGAAATGGACCAAGAAAAGACTTCCTCTGTCCTGGGTATGCCGAGAGCGGCTTCGCTTGTGAACCCCGAGGGCATTGTTAGTGCAAGCCCTGTTCCTTGTGAAGGAAGCCAGCCTGAGAAATAATGAGCAAGAATAAGGGGGCTGTTGGCACAATATTATGATTATTTGAGGAAATAATGTGATATGAAGATTAGCAAAGGATAATAGCTGTTGCATATAGCAGTGTTTTATGGTCCATTCTGCGTTGCCTAACATTATTACTCATTCTGTGTCAGGCACTGTTAAGCTGAATTTTAAAAGGAGGGCCTTTGCCTTGCTCTGTGTTGGCAGCCTTGGTGTATTGTTAAGCCTTACAGTCTACGTGTCTCCGTGCATAATGTAACACTTACTGGTTTGAACTGTAATTCTCTTTTATAATCTTTTACTACTGTGAGACGTTCTCCCTTATGGAATTCCCATAACCTCAAACTTTATTTTCTCATAAAAACAAACCAAAACAGTTCTTTCCTGAACTTTGTAAGTTAGTGTAGACTCACTCTCTGCAAAGGACATGGGCATCTCAGTATCTTCTTCCTTCTACAAACTGAGAAGCTGTATTTTTCTTTGATGTCTGTGGTAGGAAGGAATTCATCTGAAGCAGCATGATTGGGTGACATCAGTCCTTGTACAGGCCTGTGGGGCCCTGCAGAGCTGGCATTACTGACTCTCGCTGCCCACTCTCCTCTGCAAGGACTCAAATGAAACCCCATGCTAGGACCAGCCTCATGAGATGGCTCTAGTCCATGGCAGAGCCAGATATGGCATGGCCAAAACAATCCTGGCCCTGTGCAATTCAAGGACAGATACTTGGGAGGCATAAAATTTGGCTAGAAACTTCAAGCTATTAATCTGTGCAACATAGCTATGAAGATCTTGTCAACTTTTGTCAAGGGCATGTAGTGATAGGGCAAAGGATAATGTCTTTAAGCTGAAAAGGGCATTGGACCGCTCTGGGCCACATCCTGGCACTGTCACAGTCCCTGTGCACGGATCTGAAGGAGACTGAGGAGACAAAGCAGGTCCTATGCTGTCCAAATCAGCCCTAGTGGTCTCATGTAGGTCTCATCAGGAGTCTTGGCCCATCATTCCATAAGAGGTAGGTGTTATCTGGATGATCTGGCCTTTTGGGAAGACTATATTGCAGATTTAGGATGGTCCCTGCAATGCCTGAATTCAGCCCTGCATCAAATGCACGGGGTTGTAGGGCAGCTCAGGGCTGGACCAGTCCTCAGCTCTGGCCTGCCTTCAGTGCACAGTGACAGATCAGCCTCTGTGCCAGCATTTCCTGCTCCAGGCCCAGCTACAGGAGTGTGTGCTTGGGCATGGCTGCAGCGGGGATTTAAATTTGCTGCTCCAAACTGCCTGAAAACTACAGCTTAGGTTTAGTGTTGATTTTATTAGCTGAGGGCCAAGGGGTGAGCATCAAGACCTGTTTTGCTTGGGCAGTCAGGGTTCAGGTGGGCCTGGGTTCCAGAAGAGCTGTCCTCTCCTTTGACTGCAGATTGGTGGCATTAATGTCCTCCAGCATCCCAAGGGGATGGTGGCAAACATGCACGTTTGTGAGAGGCTGTCCCCAGAGAAATTGTCCCTATTTTCAGCAGTCAGCAGGCAGCTGTTTACCTGCCATTTCCCAAGGAACAAGGTGGGGGTAATGCCATTTGCTATCACCCTCATTTTTCCTTGCAGGCCCATGTTCCAGGAACATCCCCATGCAGAACAAAGCTGAAAGCGCACTGCTTTCTCTGCTGTTGCCCTGGGATGAGGTGCAAGGCATACCTAATGTCCAGTGCTAAGTTTGGCTCTTCCCCTTTGTAAAATCTGTGCCGAGGAAAGATTTTTCTGAGCACAGCAGTTTTATTAGTCTAAAAAAAAATGTAAGGAGACAGGCTATTTATGTTTGTGAGTGCCACCAACAAGCACCATGCAAATTCTCTATTTACTTCTCTGCTGGGGGACTGTACTCCCAGTCTCCATTTCACAGCTGGCACATGTCTAGCAGGGACAGGACATGCATTATGGTGTACAAGTCTCAGCACCCTGGGACACAGAAATGGGTCCCAGGTCACCCCATATCTCTCCAAACTGCTGTGAGGCAGCCTAAAACTGCAGCTGGGTCTGCAGAGGGAGCAGGGGCAGAGTTTTATTTGTTTGGGAAGCACTCAAACACCATGGAGATGAAGGCCACATAAGCACCTAGGTAAATAGAAAAGGCTTTGCTAACAGCAAGCAGTAATGCCTAATGAGTCATCCTGCTGCCCTGAAGTGTTGTTATCACTTTTGCGTTGTGCAATCAAAAGCTATGAAGTTGGCTATAAAAATAATGCACGATGAAATGAATATCTGCCTGCTTTATGCACAAGGCAGCCGTTTCCTATAGACACTCAATGAAACATAGGCAGATGCTTTCAAAGCCAAATTCCAGATTATCCAATTTCTTTGAGCTTCCAGAAGGCTCAGATCTTGATTGAGTTGCCTCTGTATGGACCTCTCTTTAATTAAAACTGTATCAAGTATTTAACTGAAGAACGTCTCCTGTTCTTTCATGACAACATGCCTCTCAGGGTTAAAGAGTCACAGAAAGAGACCCCCTATTTCATACACCACTACAGTGTGGATAGCTGGAGACTGCTGTAGGCTAGCAGCTCTTCTCCTCCACATAATGAGCTGTAACCCAATATATGGAAGCAGCCACAGGGGATGTTTTTCCTGTATCTGACGCTGAAAATATATAATGTAAGGTAGGTTTTAAAGAAAAAAAATGTTTAGCCAAAATGGAGTGTCTCTTTCTCCACCCTTTTACCATTTTAAGTGCTGACCCTGAGGTGAACTTCAAAAGAATCTCTGCCCTTACCCACTTTCCTCCATATATTGGGATTTTGGATAGGATTCATCATGAAAGAGCCTGCTTCTGTCAAAGAAGCTGTGCTTCCTGCATATTTCTGCTTCTTACTGAAAGTTTTCTTTTCCTGTGGGATTCTTGAGCTGTGCTTCAAGTTCAGGTATTCAGTTTTGTTGAAGGTAAACATACCAGCAGTGGGAACAGATTTCAGCCTCAAACTTTTGGAGATTTAGACACCAATTATTTTAATAAATGTCACTTCCAGTAAAGAGAGGAGAAGCCAATCCTAAATCTCTGGGTTGAAACTGTAGAAGAATTCATTTGTATCCAGCCTTCACAGTTCAGTCCTGCCCCAGTATGAGCTGGCTCTTCTTGCCACTGCACTTAGATCCAGATCTCAATTCAGGCCTAATACTTGTGGTTTGGGCACATCTCATATTATTAGTCATCTCCTCATCATATCACTACTTCTGGTCAGTCACTCCCATTTGGAGAAAGGGTTTCTCATATCAGCTTGCATTTCTTATCCCAGAAACTCTACCCCAGTCATGGTTCCAAATTAAGTTACTGCCAAGCTTACAAACCTATTCATGTCCCTTTGAGCTGCACTCTTCTAGATATTGTGGAATCACAGAATATCCTGAATAGGAAGGGGCCCATAAGGATCACCAATTTAAAATCCTGGCCCTGCAGAGAACATCCCCAAGAATTACACCATGTGCCTGAGAGTGTTGTCCAAACACTTACTGAACTTCAAAATATACTGTCCTCTTCTCCAGAAACCATCTCCAATTGTCTTTAGCAGGGTAGTTATGGATATGTACAAGAATAGGATGGGATCTCAGCTCCTTTTCTCCACTTGACAAGTTACCCCATCATTAAGGATGAAGAATTTCTCCTCTCTCTATCCAGGCAAGGCCCCACTCTTTCATTCCCTTTTACTTATGCTTTTTCAGCTCAGCTCTGCAAGGATTCTCCTCTTGCTGCTCCACGTCTCCATGATGCTCAGCAGCTCACCTCTTTCCTCCTCCATACCCACTGCTCCCCTACTCATGGGTAGTTGAAGAGTGGAATGAGGAGCAGAATCTTTTCATTTCTTGATCTGTCCTTTGGAATTGAAAAATACATACCAAATATTTAGTGAGCCACAGAAGAATTTTCTGCAGACTGGTGGAATTACATATTATATGTGAAATGAATCTTGGGTCATGAAGAGAAGGTTTTAAGTGTCCATTAAAAAACACAGATGTTCCTCTAGCAAGGCTTGGTATCACTGGGTTCTTTATCAGCAGATAGAAAACACATGTTCCTTTCTATTAGCAGGAAGTCATAAGATCCATTATTTTTTGCCTCTAGTAGCTGAAAGAGCAGCACTTTGTGTTTACAGCTGCCTAATACAACCCATAACTGACTCCAGGACTCAGAGAGTGGGTGAGAGAAGGTCATTACTTGTCAGAGAACACTCAATGAATCCTTTCAGCAGTGCAGAAGGACAAGAAGACACTTAGCAAAATCTGCCTTGGCTTTATGTAAGTTTGGTGGAACAACCAAAATGCCCTTCCTTTTCAATTTTGGTCCTTCTAGCCATTTCTTTTTTTCCTTAGTCGTTACTTAAAAATCAGCAATAAAGGATAAAAAAGCTCTTAGAAGTGGACTTTTAAGATATTAGGAGATAATTTCAACAAGAAAGTCAATTGCAAAGAGGTTGTCTTTAACCTCAGACAAAATCAACTGCATGGTGATGTAGTCACTGAATGGATGGTCGAATGTTTTATGTTTTATTGAGTTCCACTGAGTCACTGGAACTCATTTTATCTGCCTTTGACCATTTTAAAATTAGACGTTTGGCATAAAATTTCTAAGACTTTAAGGGTCTGATTCTGGGCAATAGAGAAAGGGACTCCGGAAGGACAAATCAGCGTAGATGTCACAGAGCCTACTTAAGGTCCTCTCTGAAGGTAACTACAAATTGTCTAGAGAAGAATCCAAAAATACTAGTCTAGCCTTGATCTTTAGTTTTTAGATGGCTTAAATTTAGTGTAATAAATCCTATTCATATTACCCAGACCTGTAGCTGCCAAGGTTTCTGTTGCCTTGTGACTGATTTGGTGGCTTTGAATGGGTGTTGCAGTGCATTGTATCATAAAAGTCCTTGCTGGCTGTTGGTTTCATCCAGGCTGTATGGACACTGAACTAGCTCTTTGTCTGTGAATGGCACAGTGTGGTTCAGGGAGCAGAGATGCAAACCAGGCACACCAGCTGGTCAGTGGTCAGGATTAGTTGCCTGGCGTGAACCTTGAACTGGACAGATATGGCCAGTGTCTGCACACTTCAGTAATGTCTGTGTTTTGTAAAGATGATGGGATAGCTTTTACCACCAAATGTAAGAGCTTCCAGATCTGCCTACCTTGTACCTCCCCTGAAGAGAGGGAGGTGCTCCAGTCAGGTGGCTTTTTCTAGGTTTGTTTGTAGCTCCTTGCTACAAGCAAACCTTGTGAATGATCTGATAGCCCCTCTATGAACACACTGTAGGGTGCTTGTGGCAGAACTGTGTGCTGGGCAGTGATCCCCCAAGTGTGGATTTCAAAGCCAAATCTGTGATTGCTTGTGCACCATTACATGGCCTGCATTGGTGAGGTACCACGGGCAATATGTGACACTTACAGGGGATGGACGAGTATAGACTTGTGCAAACAAAAGAAGCAAAAAAATCTCCTGAAGGTGTGGGGAAGCCTGTGCTGGACACTTCAGCCCTTTGAGGAAGAGTCCCCTTCAATTTTGCTCTCACATCTCACAGGAAGCTTGTGGGGTCATCACCCCCTCCCTCTGCCAGTCGTACCTCAGCCCTGGGCCAGCACCCTGCACCAGGGAACCCTCCTGGGTGACCTGCACTCGCTGAATCTGGCAGAGTAGGGCAGGGTAAGGGTCTGCACTGCAGCCAGAGCAAGCATCACTTGCAGGGACCCAAGTTGCTGCTAACTGCTCAGCCACAGCCTTGCACCTCAGTCCCATCCCTAGCAGACACTCCTGCCTGTGCCCCATGTGTTGAGGACATGAATGCTTGGCCTCTCATGATACCGTTTCTTTCACTGTAGAAGAAACTATTTCAGAAACCTTCTGAGTGAGCATCATAACTGACATGGTCATCCCAGACAGCGGAGCAGGGGACAGACAACTGTTAATGGGAAGATACTCCCAGCTCTTCCCACATGACACGTTTGAGATGGAATGTTCACCTTTGTGCAGTGTGGGCTGATGGAGTGATCTTTCCTCGCTCACTGTGCAGCCAATGTGTACCAGCTCAGGCATCTGTGGGGCTCCTCTTTGTGCATCTCTGCAGCTGCCCTTCTGTGGTGCAAAGCCCACACCCTCCTCAAATAAACAGCTTTCTAAAGAAAGCTGGAATAAAACTACCACAGAGAAGCATCAAGGGAAGCAGCAAGTAGCAACAGAGGCTGTAAGAGAGATGAACCCACTAACCACCACAAGCAGATAAAAGGAGATGCTTTCTTCATACTGTCAACTGAGTAAATAGCTCCATTGTCACTGGGATATTATTTGTATAATCCCTTGGAGTGAATACTGTTTCAAATCTGCTTGTTTTCACATGCAACCACACTTCCTGCTGCTGCTCTCAGCACTGCTGTGCCCAGGCCTGCGCGCAGCCCCATTTCAAAAGTGGTAAATTCTTCCAAACTGTGTTTTTTCCCCAACAAGTTCAGGGCCAGCCAGGCGGGAGAAGGTTATTTGTGAGGACACAGGCTGCTTGGCCACGCTCCTGCAGCACCATAAAGCTGAGATGAGCCAGCAGATGCCTGCCCTTGGACATGCCCCTGAGGATGTGGTGCAGGGAGGTCCTGGTCCCCTGGCAGCAGAAAGTCTATCCTGGAAGCTGTCACTTTGTCCATGCCATCCCGTGCTGCTGGGAACTGCCCTGGAGGATGCAGATGTTCAGAGAAAACCCAGTGCTGCTGAGGAGCTCTGCTCCACCTTGGGGTATTTCTTGTTTCCCTCTAAAGCAATACCGCCTCTTCCTGCCTCCCACCCACAGAAAACAAGATCCCATCAGTGAGGAATCTGGTCCATTCCTGTATCATGCCTACTCCACACCGTGGGGCACAGCGCTGGAGGACACAGAAAGTCCTAAGCTGTGAGTTTTCATCAAAAGCCAAAGTCTTAATTGCAGAGGCACAGATCTGAATGGAAGCCTCTTACTCCAACACCAGCATGCACCTTTTAGCTCAGTCAGTCTGATGTCAATGAAAGAAACACATATGAGCAAATTTGCACTGATTTGTTGAAGGATCTATTTAATTGTATGTTGTCAAGCTGAAGCAGACACCTTGTGCAACTAAGATTTAATTTATACTGCCTTACCTGAACCACTGAGGATACAAAAATAGAATGGATAGAAACCACTTTCAGAAAGGTGCAAATTTTAAGCATTGTAAATAAATATTTCAAAAGAGAAAGTGGAAAAAAAATAAAACAACAAAAACCAAACAAACAATTACACATTTTCATGTAGATGTGACATGAATAAGTGCTCAGGTGACACATCAGTACTTGACCCATTAAATTTGCAGAGGGATAATAGGATTTGCCCATGTATCTTCAGGTTGGGGCACAGCAGTAGATGTCACCTCCTGTGAGGACAGGTGGAATTTTCATATTACATGAAAAGGAATTAAGGAAATAATGGAAAGACTTGGGAGTGTCTGTCCCCTTCCAGCTCCCACCAGCAGGACACAGCTCTGGCATCATGTTGGCCTGGGAGCTCTGGCAGCAGTAAGTACTCATCCTCATGGGGCAGCAGCTGTGCCCTATGTTCTCTGCCCAGGACAGATATCTCCTCCAGGGTTTGGAAATGATCCAAGGCAATTGCCAGGGTGGGGATCTCATGTGGCACTCTTTAAGACAGAAGTTCTCCTGGTGCTGTCTTTGGGAAAGAGTGTATGCTCTTCAATTCCCCACATCACGCCATGTGGAACAGTTGGCATCTTGTTCCCAAAGGAGTCACCTTTCCTGTCATGTCTGAGTGACCTCAGAATGGGTTCCTAATTGGATCCATGCCTGTGCTCCCCCAAGACACTCTGACACTCCTCAAACCCATTCACTTGCCTTGTGGATCATTAAAACCCTTTGCTACTGACAGTGCTACTCCCAAAAGGTTTCTTTGATGTCTGTTTGGATATAAGTCTTAAATTATTTTATAAATAAACATCTGGATGAAATTAAAAATAAATCTTATAAAGTCTTCTAAAAATAAATCCTGTTTGCAGGCACAAAACTGCTTATGAACAAAATTTTAGTTTTCTCCCCCACAAAACCAGAGGTAGAAAAAAAGCCTTTCCCCAGCCTCTGTTTTTCATTTAGTGCTCAGCTACAAACTCAGAAGTGTCAAGTTCATCCTCTGCACAGGCATGTTGAGAAGGCTTCCTGCTATGTGCCACGGCTTGACTGCTCCAAGGAACAAATCCAAGCCCTTTTCCCCATCTGATCCTTATTAAGCAACCTAGGATGCTTTTGTGGGTTGAAGATGGGGTCCTGAACCTCCTCCTCATTTGCAGTGGCAGCAGTCAGCTCCAGGTCTGGCATGAACATCCACCTCCTACCCTCCAAGGACTATATCTGTGCAATCTCGGTGTGAGACTCGTGCTGCTGTCTCCTTCCCCACTTTCTCTCTCAGAGGGGCTCGCGCTTGCACTTGGAGCACAGTGCTGGAACCTCTCTCTTGCTCCATGGCTCCATCTGCTCCACAGCTGGTTTGGCAGATGACAAGTGGCATCTGGCATGTGGACTTTTGGAGCAGAGGAAAGTGGTTGGTAGGGACAAGCTACATCAATGGTCATTAGGCTTAAAAAAGCCCTGAGAGTGGACCACTCCTTGACCAAGTGCTGTGGCTCCATATGACCCAACAGGTGGAATATGTCCCTCAGTCCATGACAGGTCCTAGGGCTATCCTCTGCACTGGAAAAGAATTTGTTCAGAGTTCTGTACAGTCTCTGCAGAGCTCTTGTCATAACATGCCTGAGACAGAAATCCCTTCTGAAGACATATGGTCTTCATAAGCACCTTGAGATTCACAGAGCTGCCTGGCAAAGAAAAAGGAGAGTGGAGACTGATGGGAGCATGAATTTCCACTTTTCTGGTGGTCTCTGCCTCACCTCTGAATGTGTCAAACTCAAGCTTGCAGGGACAACAAGGAAGGATGCTTGACAGCTGAAGGCTTTCTGCCTGGATCCCTGCTCCACACAGTTCCTCTCAAATGCCATGTCTCTTGGGACACCAACAACCAGAAATGCTGCTTCTGCTTGTGTGGTGTTGATATTCTGAACTGCTGCAAATGCAGCTGCCCTGTCAAGCTGAGCTCTGCCAGTCCCGGCACATCTCCCTGATAGTTTTGTTTTCCCTCCTCTGCTATTTTAATCTGAAAAGAAGGAGATCAAGAATTATCCATTTACTGGCTTTTCTACAGAGCATAAGCATTCCTTGGGTTTTCCTCGGGGATCCATTATTCCAGAACACTGTGGCTCTTTCAGCCCGTTTCCGCAAATCCTCTTGAAAGAGTGTCTGAGTTAACAGCGTGCCAATATCAAGCTTTCAGGAATAAGGAGCCAGGCCCCCAAAGTCATGAGATTAGCTTTAAAATAGAGAGTGGTTTGGGTTTTTATAAAAAACAAGCATTAAAATTTGGCATTCATTTTATTTACTTTTTGTTTTTAAATCTTTGGCATATGCTCAAGTCACACTTTGAAGCTTTTCTCCTGTAACTGTTAAAAACAGAAGCTGGCACTCTCAGGAGCTGATTCCCAAGACTCAGGGAGCTGGGATTTATGAAACTGGAGTTCAGGGATAATCACTATAAAATTGCAAGAGCTGGGACCATTGAGTTAACAGTATGGTAAAAACTGATTGCCAGGAGTGTCACGACTCTGGCTTTCATTTGCTTTTAAACCTTTTTGATCTGTGAACTCATTCTATCTCTGAGTATTGCCAAACCTATTAAATAGGCCTAATTCTTTTTCTTTAGAGTCATCTTGCACTGTTGCAAGCTTAATTTCTCTCTCCAAAGCCCAAAGAGTATCTGTCTTCCTCTGCTCTGCACAGTAATGTTTTGGGTAGATGTTTGAGTAGGAATAGATCATCTAGTCCATAAAGATCATCCAGGTCCAGTCCCCCTGCCATTGCCAGGGACACCTCTCGCTTGACCACTTGCTCAGAGCCCCATCCAACTTGGCCTTGGACACTTCCTGGAATGGGACACCCACAACTTCTCTGGGCAACCTGTTCCACTGCCTTATTACTCTCACAGTAAAAATACCCCACACAACCATTACAGTCTATCCAGAAGGCTACACTCTTCCATTGGGTCTGTACTTGCCCATGTGCTCTGATGCTGTATTTGGGTACCTCAGCAGGCACTTGCCACCAGCAAAGCAGAATTCCAGGTCGAGAGGTGGCTGAGCTGGTGAGCTCAGCAGAGTCTGGAGAGCTGCTCAGCTGACAAGAGGGAGGCATTTTGCATACACGTCTTCAGTCTGCACCAAACCTTGCTGTTACACATCCTCAGTGCTTTAAACTGTGTTCCCAAGGTGAGTGATGAACTAACAGAGCTGTTTGTAGATGAACTGCTCTCAGTGGTGGCTCTCTCAGTATGGTCATGAGAATAGGAGTGCTGTGCTGAGAGCCCCTGTTTATAAAGTCTCTTCACTACTTCTGTGAACAAGAGTCCCCAGTCTGCAGTGTTAACTCTTCTTCTAAAATGACTGTTTTTTAATTTTTGTGCCTAGTTAAACCTGTACTGGTAACGCTTGTGATCCTTTCTTATGTCTAATTATATTTCCTTTGTCACACCTTTACAATGGCATTTTTAGTGACCTTCATTTTAAGGTAGAACCACTAAAACCAGCTCTTTCTCTTTTCAATGATTATGCAATACTTTCTGACAGTTATTAGAAACCTTTTTTTTTCCCAGAATCTTTGTGTGAGAAACCTTACAAATCACTGCTGCTTGGGATCAGAGATCACAGGCACACACAGAGAGGCACTTTTATGGTGCTGACACCTACATTCAGTAAAGGTTTTTCCCATTGTTATGGGGCCCAACTGTGATTTGCTGAAACCGAGGTGCTACCGCTGCAATGGTTCCTAACAAGTTCTGCAGCAGCAGTGCAGGTTTTCTGCCTCACCAAATCTGACCCCTGCCCTCCCTCTGCTACCAGGAGCAGCCATGGCCTATAACCCTTTCCAGAGGCTGGACTAACCCTACCCTGAAAGCAGTTGTGTTTTTGAGCTCAGTCCTTCTCCTGGATGGCTGTTCCAAAACTTCATGCCTCCGAGGAGAAACCTCATTTCCAGCTCCGCAGTTAGTTTGTTCCCATTTGTTCTTATGCCAGTATTCTCTTTTAAATTCAGTGGATCTTTCTGGCCCCGTGCCACATTTACCTTGGACGAATCTATAGTGATCTTTTGTACTGCTAATCAGCCTGACTAAAGTTGCATTTTTTGTCTCATCTCATAAAGCTGGGTCTTCTTCCCAGCAGCAGTCCTCTACACCTCCACGTATTTGACTTCATTTTCTTGAACATGACTTGCCAGAAGTCTACACTGTTTCCCAGATAGTAATAATACGTCTCCCTTCCTACTGGAAGTGCCCCAGCAGCAGCAGCATCTGAGCCTTATTTCTCTTGTTCAAAGCCTTACTACATTTATCACCTATTCCAGTTGATTAGTACACCCATGTTTTTCCGTCAGTACAGGATTTTCAGCTGATTCAGAAAAAATTTGTAGAAGTCTGCAAAGATCCTTCCTTGCTCTGAGTATAGGACCTCCAATTCTCTATAATCACATTTCTACCTTTCCTGCTCCTGTTCTCATGGTGATTTTAGTCTTTCTAAATGATACTCATCTCCTCCTGTTGATCAACACTGTTCTTTGACATTGTGACATCAGGTGATTTCACCAACGCTTTCCTTCATTTTTGTTGAGGTTGTTGATGAAATATTCAGTAAGAGCAGGTCAAAGGATCTTCTGTGATGAACCCTTGTAATGACCTTCCTCCCTGCAGATGTTGTGTCTTACAGGACTACTCTCTGCCATCTCCTCTTTGATCAGCTGTCTCCCCACTTTACCATTCTTTGCTTAATCCCTGTTTTTCCCAGTCCAAATAATGAATTCTCCTATGGCATCACATGAGATAGAAGACTTACTGCAGATCCCTGTGTAGAAAACAGTTGCATCAGAGAAAGAGATCAAGTTCATCTGGCATGACTTTTACAAATCTGAATGCTTTTTAATTCCTTTTCCTTCTATGTCCCTTAAAAAAAACATTATTTTAATGCAGTTTATTTTCCTGCCTGATACACTATTGCTGGGAAGCAAGAGGATTGCAGTTGCCTTTACTACTTTGCTTTTCCCTCTTGAGAGTAGGCACCAATTTGCTCTTACTCTCAGCTTGACTAATTTGAAAGTCTCCTTTGCTCTGCCTGTTCAGTTTCATGCTGGCTCTTCTATCCTTTAGATACAGACACCACACCATAGATTTTGAGTACCTAGTAGTTTTTAAAACTTTTTTCTAGATTGGGTATGAACATTTCTGTTGTCACAGAAATGAGAACAGAAATGACCACCTTTATTTCTTCCTATATTCAACATCAGCAAATTATTAATTTCATTACTTAGCCTTAATATTACTTTCACACAGGTCCATTTGTTTCAATTGCCTTTTCATTTGAAGAACTTGCCTATGTTTTTAACAACCTCTGCAAGGTCTAAATAAACTACTGTTCTTGTAAATTCCCCCTTTTCCTTTCTAACACTAACATATATTTTTAGTACTCCAGAGAATCGTTTTGCACCTTTTATGTAAAGACATTTCAGGCTTCATTGATGTTCAAGTCCTTGAGATAATGTAATTTGTTTCCTTTGAAATTAATTTGCCCTTATGAAATTGCAAATTTTATGTTACCTTTTATTTCTTTTCTTTTGCATGAAGTTCAGATAAGGCCTTTTTGGTTTTATTCTATCCAAGAATACATTTATGGACTAAGATTTTTGTGGCCATTTAGCAAGGAAAAAGCTAAAATACCAGTGCCTTTGTTTGATTCAATGATTATGTCATTAAAAAAACCCTGCTGATTCTCACTGCCTGGAATGGCCAGACACCACCATTACTTGTAGCACTAGCTCTTCCATCTATATGTGTGTGCAAAAAGGGAAAATTTTATGTTACACAAACAATCCTGGTTGTATTTATCTCTCCACTAAAAAAAAAACCTTTGTTCATAATGTTACTGTTACCAGACAACTGGAAACTGATTCATATTACTAGTGGGAAATATTTTTTGTGTTCTGGTGAGAATGTGGGTAGATGCCTAGGCCTTTGATGGATTTCTCAGCCATTTGAAATTAATAATGGGCAAAAACCAGTATGACTACTGCAGTCTGTATTGTCAAGATACAGGCTGGAGGAGAGAAAGTCAAGAGATCCGTGCTTGGTGGTGAGTGGATGACAAATTAAAAGGACTCTTGTGGGTAGGTTAGACTCATAAGCACCTACAGATGATGTTCCCTTGTGCTTTGATGAGGTAAACCCACTGCTTCTTCTGCTCTGTGGCATTGTAGGGGTGCTGGACTGCTCTGAGACAGACCTGCAGTGCTGAGTCACGCTGCACATCAAACTCTCCATCATTCAGCTCATTCGAGATATGAGAGGTTTCAAGCAGTCTGGGGCACATGGAAGCAAGGCACAGATTTGCATCCACTCACCCTGCTGGGTGTGAGCCTGCCTTTGCTTGCAGTACATGGACACAGTCCCACTGGAATCATGTAATAGAAAATTACATAATTAGGGAATTAATCCCCCTAACTGAAAAACTCTTTCAAGCAACTGTCACAGACCTCCTGGTGCCTGAAGGATCAGTTTACTCCAACTTCCAAGTCCAACTTCCGATTGGGGTTTGGCAGTCCCAACAACATCGTGCCTTGGGAAATTTCCCCCGTAAGACTTTGCTGACTGAAGCAACAGTGATCTGTGTGTTCTATCACCCTGCCAGCAGAGAACTCCCAAGAGCGGTTTCCCAATGTCTGTGCCTGGCAGAAGCTGCTGGGCTCAGTGCTGTGCCTCCTGTCATCCGTGCCCAAGGTCCCACTGCCTGCCTGCTCCTCCCTGAGGCTGCCCAGGAGCTCCTGGGTGGAGAAATAGACTAGAAGAAAAGAAAGCTGACAAGGATAGAAGCAATTTGGTCTTGCGAGTAGAACCTCTGTCCATGGCAGGGAGGTTGGAATTGAATTATGTCTAGTTCCCCTTCCAACCCGAATCATGCTATGGTTCTAAGAGAACAGGTCTCCTGTGTGACGGCACCTGCACCAGCACAGTGACCACCTGCACATGGGCTTGGGCATGCCACGTCCCCTGTCCTACACAGGGCCTTGCTTCAGCCTCTCTCATTGCTGCTGTTCCTCCCAGGGTCTGCTAACATCCTGCTGATCAGTTTTCAAGCCTGCTGTACCTCCTGGACCCGCTGCTCCCATTTTGTGGGCGTGACGGATTTGTTCATTTCCACTGAAACACACTTATTGCACAGTGCAGGAGCTGGACAGCACAGAGCAGAGGCTTCAGCCACAAACAGTGTCAGATCTTTCACCCAGAAATGGGTTCTTTTGTGACATTGAAATATATACACATATAAAAAAAGAATAAATGAGTCCTGGTGTAATGAGTGTATGAAGCACTAAATCAGCAAAAGGACAATACAGGCTTTTGATTTGCATCAATGGGAAACACAGAAAACAGTGTATAGAGTAGGCAGATCATAACTCACACTGGAGTAAATAACACAGATATTGTTCTGACCTTGTGTGTAGGTTTGCTGCTTCAGTAAAAATTTTATTGCTGCTGACCATTTGTTTCAAAGGGGAATATGATGTGTAGAAGGACATTTTTAGAAGGAGTAGAGGAGTAGAGGATAAATTCATAAAATGGTCTTCTGCAGTCTTAATGTTCAGGCAGCATTCTATTTAAAGACCTGAAATAAAATGATTGCTAGCTTGACTCTGCAACAGATTTGATTTTTTTCTTGGGTGTTAGCTCACAGGCATGGATCCTCTTGTGTTGGAGGCTGCATGGAAAATGAGTGTGTGCCCATCCTCAGGGGACAGTGCATGTGCCAAGGCCCAGTGGGGGGCAGAGACATGCAGGGAAGCACAGAAAAGGTGACTGTTCTGCTCAGGTCAATAGCAGTGGCCATGGCGCCCTCAAAACCTTCTACACAAAGGTCAGAGAAAACCATCTTCCTTTTTGACATTATCTCACACACGAATTAAATGTTTTGAGACGCAGTGATCTTGTGACAACCCTGGGCATGAAAAAGAGATTTGTGATAGCATAAAGATTATACCATACTTAGTGCACTCAGGTCCTGGGGTTCATTGATTTGCCTTTGAAGATCAATAACCACCCAGCTTGGTGTCCACCCTGCTTTGGCAAAGAGGAGTGTCACAAAGGGCCACAGCTCCCGCAGGGAGTGATCAGCCCTTTCACAAAGCAGACCCCTTTTAAGGGAAAAAACCCACAGTTTTTAAACAGGCACTTTCTGTGAAAGCTTCTGTTGAACTGAAAATCTGAATTTTTTTTGGAAAAAATATTTGGTTAAAAAAATAGGTGGCATCTTATCATAAACCCTTAGTCTGTAGTTTACTTCCTGGCCAAGCCAGTTAAACTGACTTGGTCCATCAGTGAAAAGCTCTGCTCTTTCTTCCTTAAATTGGAAAGGATGATCATTTGCAGTCAGTTGGAAATCAGCCCTTTCCCAGTCCAGTTATACTGTCTTCCTGACACAGATACACTTAAGGATGGATCTGTGGTTTGAGCAGGTACATGTAACAGCAGACAGCCCATTCATAAAGAAACAGACTCTTCCCCACAGTCCTGCTGAGGGGTTTCTGATGAATCCAGCACCATAAAGTGCCCAAGCACCATAAACTTGATGATTCCACCCATATTCATCCCATTGCTTAGAGAAGCACTCAAGAGGAGCTGCTGCATGAGGCTGCAGCAGGCAGGAGAAGATGACATGAGATGGCAGGGCCAGTTGGGTGGCTTAGGCAAGAAAATAAATCCCCCGAAGCTTTTGGGCTGCAGTGATCTGTAGATGGGTTGTTTGCTCATTATTGCTATTGTTAGCTCTTTCTGCAGCATGGAAAGCAGTATCTCAAGTCTGAAGCGCCAGAGCTGAGAGGACGGAGGGAACAAGGGAGCAGAATTCAGAGGGATGCAGCAGGGTGTTACAAATCAGGTTGCAAGGAGCAGGATGAGGAAATAACAGCCATTGAGTGGGAAGTGACAACAAAATGACCCCAGTGAAGCTCAGGAAGTCTCTGGGCCCACACAGTGCCTGCCTTTAACTGAACCCCTTGCTCCTGGTGCTGCCTAGCACAGCGATGTAAGCTCCTTAGGTGTAAGCTCTTTGGTGGAGCGAGGGCTGGCACCGTGGTGTTCCGTGCCCCAGGCACCACGGTGGGACAGGGTGCCAGCAGCTCGGCTGCACCAGGCCCCCATGCACACACAGGCAGTTTCAGGGCTTGTTTTGTAAAAGCACTGCTTTGCTGGTGTTAGTGTGCTGTGCTCCAGGAGAATGGGAAGGCAGCTGCAGCGTGGGAGGTGCTGCCCTACCGGAGAAGTGCGTGCCTTGTGCCGCAGAGCCCCGTGCTCGAAGCCCAGCACTGAGCCTCCATCGTCCCCGGGCACCTCTGCACCACTGGCTGCCTCAAACAAGCAGAGTCAAACTCCTTCGTGCAGATGTGAAGGCTATACTTGGTGAATCCCATCAAGGCAAGAAGCAACCACGTGTCTCAAACATCAGCACAGCAACAAAAAGCATATTATGAAGCCTGATCTTACTTTAAATTCTTTTTTTTTCCCATGGATATTTCCCCATCACCTCCAGTTGAACTTGCCCCTCATTCCCGAGCTGGGAGATCTGGCTAATCTGTGCTGTTTGCAAAGCTTTCTGAGCCCTCAACAAACGCTGTTTCTTTGCTATGTTTGTCGGCGTGGTGAAGCAATTATTGCCAAGATCTGAGATTTGATTACGCGTTTGTGGAGGAGGGGGGGTGGTGGAAAGTCGAGGACATAATGTAATAATGAAATCCATTGTCACAAATAAATCTGTAGGAGGATTTAGATGTTTTTCCCTTTTTTCTGACCCACTTGGTCCTCACGTGTCTGGCTGTGCCAAGAGTGCTCTTGATGCTGCAGGAAGGTAACACAAGGGCAGTGAACAGATCCCTCTCCAGGTTTAGTGAGTGGGATGGATCTTATCTATTTGCAGGGGAAGAAATAAAAATAAAAATGTACTCTCTTTAGTGCAAGTGTGCATTAAATGCTTTCAGTGGTATACTCAAACCTTCCCTGCCATCCTCCCATGGCCTGACCTAGCCATCCTTACACTAGCAGTGGGACAAATTTTATGGAGCAGTTTCTAACTTCAGACATAAATTGTGGTGTGAGAGGAGAAAAGTAGTTGGCCCTTCATCCTCATACAGAGCCAAGGCAGTCAAGAGTGCCCTGAGCTTGCAGTGCAGGGTCTGTCATACCCTACTCCAACTGCAGCAGCAGGCACCTTCCTAGTACAGTACCAGATTTCCTCCTCCTTAAAATGGACTCCTTTCTGTGCTCAACCTTCTCACTTCTGCCCTCAGTATTTCCAGATTGCTTTAATTTTAGGTACTTCTCCTATTCTGTCCTTACTTCCCCAGTGTGTCACATTTCTTACTTCATGTTTACTTGCTTAGTAATTTTAGCCTGGTTTCCTAAGGAAATGATGCACCATTCAAATGAAACAATCATGTTGTTTGTGGCTCCATATATGTCCTATTCACCCTCCAACACTGAAAAAAAACACCTCAGAATGCTGATCTACCATAAATGCATCTGATGGAGGAGAAAATATTTCCAACCTATTGCAGCAGATGGGGTCCTGGTGCTGCCAGAGGAGGGTGTGGTACCCTTCCCTGTGTCTCTCTGCTTCCCTGTCAAAATGCTGCTTGGCTGCTGCTGCTGCTGCTGCAGGAGAAAGCAGCACCAAAACCTTGTTCCTGGGTCTGAATCAACCCTTTTCTCTAGCCAGCATCATGAAATCTATGGTAAGGACCTTAGGTGCATCCCAGCTGCTTGGGGGCAACCCGCGTGGGCTGGGGTTGTGGCACCTCAGCATCCCCATCCCACCGGCCAGTCAGAAACCAAGCAGCTTGTGTGCTTGTAGACAGCCCAACAGCCCACAGGGGGAAGGCAAAGCAAGGCAAGGCAAGGCAGGACAGAGCAAGGCAAGGCAGGGCAGGAGGGCAAGGCAAGGCAAGTGCTTGAGTGCTTGCAGGGCCAGAACGCAGCAGCCGCTGTTTTCCTGGGGGTGATGGGTGGGTGGAGGAGCAGAAAGGAACAAACAAGGCTTCCAGATGAGTTCATCCCCTTTCAAATCACACTCACTGAAACACATCTGTGTTTCCAGGGCTGTGTGCAGCAAAAACTGCCTTAGTCAGCTCTTGTTTTCAGTTTTATGTGTTGGCCATTTGTATGGTTCTTTTTTGTGCCTCTTCAAATCAGATCCTCTGGTGTATAAGGTCTCAGTTCAGCCAGAGCTTTATTGAAAAAGTTGCCCCCAACACTACCTAATCTCATAAACAAGAAAGAAATGACCTAATGCTACAGAAAAAACCCAGTTTTTTGGAAGTGAAGCAGTGGCAGCCTCAAAGAAACACCTTTCATGCATGGGTCTGCAGCATCTATCAAGGGGCTGCAGACTGCTGACAGCAGAATGATGTTTTCTAACCCAGGTAAATGATACTTTATTTTGAAATGGCATACATCAGTAATTACTGTGTTTGGGTAGTACCACAGGACACACAAGTACCATTTGGCAGGGAGATGATTAAATCACCAAGGTGTAATTGAAGGGTTTGATTGCATTCCACCTCCAGCCATCAGCATCTGCAGCATTTGTGTTGTCAGCTGGTTTGAAGGCCGGCACATCCTTGTGGTCCAGGGTGATGCTGCCTACAGGTCACTGCAGGCCTGGCTGTAGAAACCTGCATCTTGCCGGCCTGGAGATGCCTGAACTCATGGACACCTTGTTGCCTGCATGTCACAGATACAGGTTTCATGGCAAGATTCATCACAGCAGATTCTGATCTTACAGGCCTGACTTTTAGTGGGTATAGAAGAATTCCAGGCTTTGCTTACCAAGCCCTATGATTTCTGAATTGTCATGGAAAGCTCCAAAATATCCTTCCTGCACTGCAAAATCTCAAATACCCAAGAACAAATACAGAATAGACATTTTCCATGTTAAGTTCATGTATTTTTACCTCCAGAGCTTTCAGCTGACCAAACACATTTTTGAAATATCTCACTTGCAATAAGAATGCTGATGTTTTTCCAGAGACTGTTGATGCAATGCTGCACAATTAACAACACCAGCCCAGTGCTGGCTTTGCTAAACTGGAACAATCACCTTCACTCAGGCTGGTTACCAAAGTTTTCTAGGTACCAAATTCCTACAATTGTCCCTGTGATTTCTCCATAGTGTCAGGGAAATTGGATGCCCTTGGTGGTGTCTCTCAGAGCAAAATGGTGTCCTGGAGGTGCTGCTCATGGCAGCAGCCAGGGAAAGGAGAACTCCTTCAGCAGAGCAGCAGCTGCAGAGCATAAAGAAGGAACATTGCCCCGCAGATGTTCATTAGCATTCAAAAAACAAATATTGACTCAGTTGTGTTTGTGAGCTTTTCTTCTCACCTTCCCCAGACATCCCAGCTGTACAGCAGAACATGTGTGAGTACTTGAGGAACATTATCTCTGGCCTCAGCTAGCCCCCTGCGCAAGATGCATTCTGGTGTCACTCAGCGTTGGACATCTTGCACTGCCATCAGCGAAGGAGCCGAAGCAGCAGGGTGTGAGGGCAGAAATGGAGAGTGAGCTCAGAGTGAGCACAGGAACCTGGGCTGCCCACCCTGCCCCTGGGCTGCCCAAGGACTGTGCCTTTGGGTGAAGCCATCTGGGATGAGGAACAGCCCTGACCTGCACACACCAAGCACCCTGTTGGTTGCATCTGCAGGACAGAACGTGTGGTGACCACTGAGAAATCTGCAGAACATTGTTCCAGCTACATGGGGGAAAAAGGTGACAAAATAGTAGAAAATTTTCCTGCATCACCTGTGTTTGAGAACTCTGTGCTGTGGCCAGTCACTGAGAGTGAATTCAACAAACACAAAGAAGTTATAAATTATTTATCTCAGTCACCAGTGTTTTTGCAGCACAAGGCAACTTTCTATTTTGCTACTACTACTCCATTACCTAAATCTAGAAATACTAGTGCATCTCATTAGGGACTCCAGATTTTAAAAATCCATACTCTGGCAGTCCGACCCCCATATTCAACTCATTTAAAAATGCATATTAAAAGCTACATACATCAGCACACTGCTGGAGAGACCTATCCCCAAAGGGAAAACCTTTTAGCATTCACAGACCTTCCAGCATGCCCTGAGAGCTCTCCAGTGAGGCTGTGCAATAAAATCATTAAAAGCAGGACTGGAACAGACCTTGGGAGTTCAGCTACTGCATTGCTTTACTAATGAGTGGGATTATCTCCCAAGTCTTCCCTGTTAGGAGTGTGCCCAACCTGTTTGCAAAGTCTCTAAGGATGGAAAATCTTTTACTGGGATCTATGTACTTCATTTGATCACTGTGTGTCCTGTCTTCTGAGGATGTGGAAAAGGCTTTGTTATATCCCCCAATGCAGTGTAATCTCTCCATATTTTTCTTCCATAAATTAAATAAATTAAGCAGTGGCATTTTTTGGATGATCTCGAGGGGCACTGTGATGTAGAGACAAGAGAGGTAAGGAAGCCCATTTCTTACAAGCTCATTTAAAAGAAAAAATAAAAATCCTCTGTAGAGAAGGAAAAAAGCCCATTTTTGGCCACTCAGAAGACATGCTGCCTCTAGAATCTCTCAATAACTCTTCATGTCAACTGCTTGTGCATGAACAAGAACAAACACAATGGGAGCTTCAAAGAGAAAAAAGTAGGGAAAAAAAGTGGTTGGTTGTTACCTTGTTACCTTTCATGAGGAGCCGTGGAGCTAAGCGAGTTAAATTTGATGGGAATGTAATACTAGGAGACTGAAAAATCCCTTGAGAACAATATGGACATCATGTAATCACAGAATCATAGGGTGATTTGGCTTGGGAGATAATTTTAAGGATTATCTAGTCAAAGCCCCTGCCATGGGCAGGAGCACTTTCCACAATACTGCATTGTTCAGAACCTCATCCAACCTGGCCTGGAGCACTTCCAGGGATGAGGAAATGACAATACTGACCTGACAGACAAATTACATACTAACTGCTATCAGCAATGGAGGCTCCTGAGGGGCATCTTGGGCATACATTTGGTGCAGCAAGGACTAGAGGGAATACAGTAAACAAAATGTCGAGGGAAAAGAGGAGGTCTCTACAACAGGGACTTAAGTATTAGCTGTGGTAAGAGCTGCCTGGTGGGATGCTTTTGAGATAGGATTGAGCAACTCAGATAGGAAGAAAATAAGGAAAGACCAATTGAAAGACAGCAAAACAGGTAATTTTTTTATCCTGTGGTATGAGGGATTATACAGCTCCCGGACACAAGCATGTTATCCTGGTTCTCAATAAGAGGGAGTTCCCTGGAAAGAGATGGATGGAAACATCTCTGACCTCTGTCTAAAACTGAAATTAATATCACATAAAGAGGAAAATTGAGATAGCTTGACTATGGGTGCACAGATGTGGGTGTCAGCTGCAATATCGACCTGGCAGCAGCTCTATTCAGTGAGTCAGTGAACCTCCCTTGACTCTGGCAGGTGTTTTCCAGAACTAAGGGCAGTTGCCATTGACAGAGACTGTTAAGCCCCTGGGAGCTGGCCCTGCCAACTCTCTCCCGAGTGCATCTTGTGTCTCACGTGTTTCTGTACTCAGCACTGGCACCCAGCAGGGAAAGGACCCCATTCACTGCCCCTGGGGGTCCCTCCCAGCCCAGCTGTGCTCTCTGGCAGCCCAGAGGCTCCAGGCTTGATCTGCCAGACGTGCTGGCCTTGGGATGCCAGAGTTGGGATGCTGTGCAGGTCTGCCTGTCTGGAGAAGGGTGTGAGTCCTGAGCAGGAGCACAGGGTGGCTTGGCTGCTCTCCTTCATGCACTGCGAGTGGAACAATGGCAGAGTCTGCCACAGCACCCACGCCAGCCTCCTTGGAGACACGCTCTGGGCCAGGAGTCCTCGGCACAGCCTGCAAACCCTGCCTGGAGCAGACAAAACCACGAGCAGACTGTTTGTGGATCAGTGCCCTCCTTCCCACACAGACATATGCTGCGGGAAAAAAACAAGCTGCCTCTCTCCAAGCCCTCATACACACTCCAGCTCTCTTGCCATTGAACTGTCACATGGAAGCCAAGATCTTAAAGGTGATCCCTGCTGTCCCCTGCACAGGATGGCTTTACTCCAAGTAAAGTACGTCTGAAGCACAGACATGTTTTTGCAAAGGGGTGTTGGGTGAGTGCTACTGAGATGAGGAACAGGGTGAATGGAAAAAGAAAAAGGTGTGGAAGGTGAATTACACAGATAGAAGGAGCTTCTAGAGAGAAAACATGCAGGAAGAAGGGAAAAGGCTCAAAGAGAGCTCACAGCAGTTGACAGAGCCCTGCAGGGGGGACTTCTCTACACAGACAGAGCAAGCACATTTCCATGACCTCACCCACTTCTTCAGGGATTCAAGTTCCCATGACTTGGAAGGAGCAAAATACCTTCATTGATTGATTTTTTTTTCTGTATTATGTAACAGCTGGGTATACTACATGTTTGAGAATGAGATTATCACTGCCCTGTAGTTCCCTCCAGTCCACACTTTTGTCTGGACTGGAAATAACAATAAGAAAATCTGTATAACAAGTTGTCTCTGATCCTGACTTCATTTGTACCACCACAGACCTGGAGAGGAGTGCAAACACAAGGCAGGGAGGAATGCAGAGGTAAAAAGAAATGGGCCCATTGCTGGCCCTTCCCCAGGTCAGCAGGGATGTTGCAACTGGCAACTTGCATTTGGCACACCTTTCTGACATGCAGAAGGCCATAGCCCTGCCCAGCATTAGGCTGTATCTAGGGACTTACACAGTACCCATGCCAAGCAAAGCCCTGTCTTTAACTCCTAGGAGTAGCATCACCCTTGGATAAATGCAAGAAATAAAGCACAGAAGTGCTAGACATTACTGTAAGGGACTGGATTTAGCTCAGGGTTAAGTACTTTAACCCAAAGTTAGCACTTTCCCCGACAAACTATCCTTCCTCTCCTGGATTTCTTGCAAAAGTGCTTCAAATTCTCTCCAAGTCCTTGTCCAGCCCCACAGCTGAGGAAAACCCTGGAGAAATGGTAACTGAGTGGCTCTTGCAGGCAGACTGACCTCAGTTCTTCTCCTGGCCAGCTCATCTGCCTGTGGAAGGGCTGCCAGCTGGCGAGCACCCGCTCCCTCACACAAGCTGGCACTGCCCAAGGGGTGAATCAGCCTGCTGAGGAGCTCACAGTGAGGATAAACACCTCTGGGGCAGGAGAAAATGGAATAGTTGGATATTAATGGGGAGGGAATTGCAGGAGAAAACTTTTGCAGCCCTACTGTACATCTGCTAAGCCTCAGACGTGCTGCAGAGATGGCTGCAAATGCTGGGTGACAATAATGTTGCTGCAGATGAGAAAGACCAGATAAAATAGCAGAGGATAGAGCAGAAAAAAGTCTATCCCATCACTGGTTTATGTCTGAGTGGTTCTCTGGACAGGGTAGAATGGTGTAAGACCACTGAAATATACCAAAATAAAGGGGGAAGGGTGTCTTGCAGGCAGGAGTGGGGCACAAAGATGGGGGCAGAGACAATCCCCAGTTTTGTGGCTCTGACACCAGCAGCCTATTCTTGGTGAGAGCTTTATCCCTTCTCTTAAGTACAGCAAGCTCAGCATTTGGCACTGTGATGGTACAAGTGCTTTGGGTGACAGGGAAGATCTACTTTTAATAGGAAACACTGCACCACTGAATCATCTGTGCTTTTCATACGTAGGTGCATCTGCTCCAGTGTCCATCCAGCCCAGGAGAAGCAGATGGAAGAGGAGGAAGGGGAGAAAAGGGGCTGAATTTACAATCTCAGGAACAGATTTTTCTGGGCCATGCAATGGCATCCTAACATAATGTGTTTGTACATCCTCCCCCGTGATATAATTAATTTTTAATCATTCAAGCAAGTTTCCACATATCCTGTAAATCTCTTTTCACAAATTTTGCTTTTAATGAAACCCTTGCTTGCTTTCAAAAGAAAGTTGGTTTAGGGTGTGTCAGAGTTTGTTCATAATGCGTTTTGTTCACAGTAAACAGCATTTCCTTTTATTCCCATCCAGGGATGGTATTCAGACATCTGCATTCCACAGAAAATAGTGACTCTGGATTTACTGCTGAGTTGCAATGAAGTCACTAAGTTTGCTTTTATCCCAGTGGTGCAGGTTTTAGCCCTTGAAATGCATTAACTCCTTCTCATTCTGAATTTCATCCTCCCTCCAGTCTCCTTCTTAGTCCAAGTAAACTGAGAACTGTATCCAATAAATTATTTTATTTAAAGAGCTCAACTGCAGAAGCCATGTCAGCAGCACCAGCACCCTTTTACCTCCTTCAGGATGGCATCTGCTCTAAGTTAACAAGGGCAATGCTTATTGCCCTGTACTCCATGGTGGCTCACCCTGGAGACTCAACACCTGCCTCAAATCAATCCATCTATCCCCATCCCAGCTTTGTGGCAGAAACCCACAAAAATATTTTTCTTGTTGTTACTTCTTGGCATGGGCTTTTGTATTTATTACAGGCCAGGATAGTGGAGTGAAGCACTGCAAAATCTGAGTCCCAAATTCTTTGTTCCAAAAATTAACCACATCAAAAGCTCTGGAGGGAGAGACAGTCTCTTGGCTGATACTTTTCCTTGAACAACAGCAAAAGATTTAATTAGTATTAAAGAAGAACTTTGCTTCAATCCTAAACCAGAACTCCACAGTTCCATATTTTGCTGAACCTCTGGCCTTGCTTTTATTTTAATTTAGGAAAAAATATAAGCCCACATTTCCCACCCATGATCACATTTCCCATAGGCTGTATACTAACTGTGAAATACTAACTTCTCCATGATCTTTGTTTCTCTGCATGGTTTGTACCCACTTCTGCTGCTATCTTTGACTTCTCTTAGAAAACCTTGCTGGAGAGCTTGAATGCCCCAAATAAGGATTTTAGTGGCCCCTTCCCAAAGCAAGGAGGATGAAATTGATGAAATGACTCTTCCTTGCATAGACAGATAAACTGGTGCAAAGTTGACTCTCAGCAACCTCAGCCTGATGGGGTTCAGCAAAGGGATGGTGAGGATGATTCCGGTGTTAGTCATGCACCCAAGTGCTCCTCTTCTGCAAATCTCAACGTGTCCGACAGAGGCAGATAAGCACAGTTATCTCCAGCACACTGAGGGGGAAATTAAGGAAAAAAGGCCAGGGGTCATGTTTTCCCAAGGGCTTCAGTCGCCCAGGCAGTTTTACCTCTGTTGAGGGGAACTCCCCTAATGCAGCACCTGCCACCCCTACACTCAGGAGCTGGTTCAGGAGAAGCATCCCTACTCCCACCTGAAGGTGACCTGACCAAGTTCCTCTTGCCAAAGCTGCCAAGGTGATGGGAACTGCCTGGGGATGGTTCTCTCCAGGTTTATGGGGAAGAGTGCTTTCTCTCATTTCCTGTCCTGTCCTGGCTGCCCAATGCCAAGGAAGTGCTTAGGTGTGGAGACACCCAGCAGTGCCCCCATGCTGGCTGACAGCAACCTCCTCGCTCCAGGAGAGCACTGCCAGGATGCAGATTCACAGCTGGTGGCTCCATCTCCCCCATAATTGCCCCGTGCAACATGTCTGGCCCCCAAACCAGCAGACAGCCTACCCCAGCCTTTGAGAAGGAGGCTGGAGGGTGTCTCACTGCAACAGCAGAAATCTCTGCTGAAATGAGATGCAAAATCCTTCTTCTCCGTAGTGATTTTAAAAATTTCACCGTGGAATGATTTGCCATGGGCTTCCTGCCAGTGCAACCCACCCAGATAAGGTTTCAGTGGTAAGGGAGGGGGTTTCTTGGAGGGGCGATGTTGGCTACAGACCAACAGCAGAGTGAAGAGTAAAACCTGCCATTTCCCCAGCCCCACTCCAAACCACGCTATCCACAAGTCATGGGCAAAATTTCTTACCCTCATGCTCAGAAATCTGTGCAGTGAAGCCTCACAACATGCCACTTGGATTGCTGGTGTAGCCTGGAGTTGCAATGGGGAGATGAATTACTGTTTTATCTGTCTGAAGCAAACAAGCAGAAGCACAAACACAGAGGGATTTGATCAAACCACTTGATAGCACAGGAGGTGCTTCATCCCTTACGTGGGCTATAGAACAGAGGGACATTGGTCACTGCATTTCTTATTGGTATTTCTCATATTCAAATTTATATGTTACCCAGCACTCACACAGATCCACACAAATCTGAGCTTGTCCAAGAGCTGACTGGATTCCAGACAATTCCTGTCTCCATGTCCTTCTCTCCTTTCTTTATTGTTCTTCATCTCCAACTCTAGTCTCTTCGTTCCCAGCCACTACCATCTATCTTTCCCTATCATCCTTTCTTCCCCCCTCTCAGACAACCAAGTGGAGCCCAAGTGCTGGAAATAAAGCTTATTACCTTCCTCCCACAGGCAGCAGAAGATATTTCTGCATTTGGAAATGTGCAGAGTGGTTCTGAGGTGGAAGAGACACAAATACATATTTGAAAGACCAGCAGAGACTGTTCCTGCAAGCAGAAGTGTAGGTTGCTTGAATTTTTATGTACCATTGCTCACATGCTAGTCTTCTCCAGAAGTTTGCAATATCCCCTTTAGCTCTGAAGTTCTCCTTAATTTATCTTTAATTAGTAATATAATTAATAATCCTTTTTTTTTTGTTCTCTGCTCCTTGCTCTGCATAAACTGGTGTTCAATTTATTACCCACTTCTGCCATAGGACTTACAGTCTGGTCTTTCCTGCTGCTGGCAGGGTCATGCAGAAGGGATGAAAACATTGAGAATCGGTGGGAGCTGCACACCAGGGTTTAGAGGCAGAACTAAAACTGTCTAAACCTGTTGTCCCCTCTCACAGGGCTGCTTGTGTCCTGCTCAGTATCTCATACCCTGTGCTCCACAGGGCTCCTCCACAGAAGAGGGCTTTCAATGGGGCTGCATGGCTGCATTCCCACTGGAGATACAGCCTCAACTCTCAGCTGCAAATGAGCTACTCAAATCCACTTGCTCTGGGGAAAGTGCCTCTCTCAGGGCTGCTTTCCTCAACGTGATGAACTGAAGTAGAAATAAGTTATCTTGGGGGTGTGTGTGTGTGTGTGAGCTGCAGATAGAAGGTAATTTGCTGAGCCCATCCTACCAGGATGTCAGAGGTGCTGAGCTCTTTGCTCTAAGGGCAAGCTCCTTGACTCATCCTCTTTTTTTCCCTTCAGCCTTGTTCTGGAAGTGGTCCAGCATTTTGGACCTCTATAATCTGTCCACAATTCACCATTTTTCTACCCCACATCCCAGACACTGGACTCAGAAACAGGACATAGCTGTTTCCTTGAGCTTTTCTCCATTCCAAGACCTCCCACATCCTTTTCCTCTAATACAACCCATAGAAAGAATTACAATATGGTCACAACTCTGTGCTCCTCGCCAGAAATTTTTGCCAAAAATGACAAAAAACCCCAATGAAACCACAATATTTGATAAGTCTAATTTATTCAAAACCCTGAGAAGCTTGACTGAAATATTTCCACGATCTCTTCCAGCATACTTCTGGAAGCCTCTTCCTCTTCTCCCTCTTGGATGGTGTTGCTTGCCATGAGTAAGGAAACAGAGATGCTGCTTCTGTCCCATGGCATAGGCAGTCCAGCAGAGCCACGTGGGTGTGGCTCCTGTCCTCCTCAAACTAGGAGGACATCTTAATCCCAGCTCCAAAGTTTCTTCCCCTGGGGCTTGCCTGGGAATTTTAAAGCTGCCAACAGATGACTTGAGGGTTCTGATCTCCATGAAGTTGGAAGGGAACTGGGAAGAGATCCCCAGAGGGAACCTTGGATGCAATTCAGCCCAGTATGAGTCACTGCTGCTAGAGCAGAGCCAAGGCTTTGCATCTGAAACACCAGCAGGTCATATTTGCAATCAGTTGCAAAAGTAGCTCTGTAGATTTAGTCTGCCTTGTCCTGCAGACAGTTCTGTTCCACTGGCAGCTCCTGTCAGCTGCTTCAGAGCCCTGCTCTGTACAGGTATGAGATCAATCTCTCAGCCAGGCCTGCAGGTAAGAGGGTTCTGTAGCCCTGGGAGGGAATGGGCCTTAGTTGTGCCTCTCCTGCTTGCCCCACATAATCTGGGAGCCTGATATGCCTGTATCACACTGATGCTGACATTTGGGCCTTTAAAAAGTGACCAGCTGTAAGGGAACTCCAGCTAAACCTCAACAAAATGTAGGGAGGGTTTTTGAGACACCTGTAACTGGTCCCTATGGCTGCATGCTCACTAGTGACCTGAAACAGTCCCAGAGCACTGTGCCAGCACTGGCACAACATGGGCACAGCCTGCCAGGTGACTGGTTTGATCTCTTTGATTGCCTTTTAAACAGAGCAGAGACCCCTCACTGCACATGAGTCCCATGGAACTATCCCATCCAGGCCCACCATCACCACCCACTGCAGAAAATCAGCGCTGTAGTAAAGTCTCAGACACCTGACTCTCTGCGCACAACTTCAAAGGCAGAGGGGCATTCCTCTAAACCCCTACAGACAAGAGGCATTGAACCCCCTTTCCAGGAGTGGGGGCGTTCTCCAGAGATGCTTGGGCATCTGTGTCCAGTCAGCAGAAGCTCCCCCTGAGATGCATATCAGGAGGATTGGTTTTAGCAGCCCTCTCTGGTAATGGGGGTCTTTAAAACCTCGTCCCTCATGCTCGGTGTGAATCAAATTTCCAACAGCTTTATAAATACGTCACCAACGGGAGGCCTTTAGAGTAAGCATATTGCAGTTTCCTGACATTTTCCTTTCTCTATCTTGACATTTCTGAAGGGCATAAGAGGCCTAAAAAAAGAAACAGCTGCTCCCGGGGAACCATGTGTTTTCAATTCCATCCTGCACTGGTGTAATAGATGGTCTTATTATAAATATGCAGCAGTTTTCCAGATGAGCCTCTCCCTCCCACTTAAAACGACCTGGTACAACAGTATGGAGTGGGGATGGCTGGAAAGGACAAGGATCACATGCAGAAAGACTTTGAGGCACTCATTTAGAAGGTGCTGATGTACTACACTAACATTCAAGTTACCAGCCCAGGCCCTGATGCTGCAAGCATTTATAGAAAACCCACTTGACTCAGGCAAGCAGTTGCACAGCAATGCTTGGCGCAAGTTTCCAGCCTCCATACACCATTTGCCCCACTCCTCCATCCCTCCTGCAGCTTTTTCAGAGGGACTCTCCTGATTTCTTAAAGTCTTTCTGTTGATGATCATTTCTGTGCAAGGCAGCGTGTGGGCTGAGCAATTGCTCTCAGCAACTGTTATTTATCAGGTGATTTTCATATGGCTCCCTCTGCAAGGGACCTAGGCTTTTGCGAGACTTTGTTCTTCTTCTGAGCATCCAAACAATCCATAACAGAAATATAATATAATATAATATAATATAATATAATATAATATAATATAATATAATATAATATAATATAATATAATATAATATAATATAATATAATATAATATAATATAATATAATATAATATAATATAATATAATATAATATAATATAATATAATATAATATAATATAATATAATATAATATAATATAATATAATATAATATAATACAGTAAAATGCCCTCTTTGGTTAGAATAACTGTGGTCTATAAACCAGTGCAGCTGTAGCAAGATGCAAAGTTGTTCTGGCATTTCAGAGGTTACTGGGTTCCTGTCTATCGTCAGGCTGTCTGGGCATCACTGCTGTGATGTTTACTTTACATATTCCTGTTTGCAGTTGTTTATTCAATGGTGCAAATTTAACTGTTGGGATTTTCAGTTCTGTGTTTTCGGTTCTCTTCTGATTTCTACTTGTATAGGGTTCATTTCAGCCAGAAAGGCTGAAAGTAGAACAATACATTTGTGGTGGTGGTTTTCTGAGAAAAAAACCCCAACAAATGTATTTATGTTTAGGAATGGGGTCTTTAGGTTGATGGTGAGAATGACTTGTACATCAAGATGTGCCATTTGCCTCCACTCTCACAGAATTGTCCAAATTGTGCCTTTGGAGCTACAGTTTGCACACATGCTGGAGCACAGCCAAACCCCCTGTGGGATTTTTTCACATTGTCCAAGCTACTGCCACAGCTCAGTAACCAGCCAGGCAAGCCCCAGACTGCAGACCTGGGAGAGGCAGGATCAGTTTCACTCTAATGCAAAGGTCAAGGAGTCAGATGAAGCAACAGAGAGTTTGAAGAAAGACAGAAAAGCAGCCTTTAATTTGATGGATTTTTGCCCTGAGTACAGCTACAAAAATCAGAGGTTTTTTCTTTCCAGGGGAAGTTTCTTGGAGGGTGAGTGTTTGGTCAGTTATGTCACCAGGTAAAGTTCCTTGAGCATTGCAGTTTGTGCCTGAACGTGTATGGCCTGGAGCTGGACCCCTCATCCACACACAAAGCCCCACAGTGGGAACCTTGATATTTTCCCTTACGTTATCACCAGCTCTGACTCATGCAAGCAAACCAGCTGAGACATTAGTAGAATGAGAGATGGAAAAAGAGAAATTCAATTAAGAGGGCCAAGGAACTGTAATTGACTTCATCAAAGCAGATCCCTAATGAACAAGATCCACAGACAGATTTGGTTCCATAATAGTGTGTTTTGCACTCAGAGCAATTTACATACCAGGGAACTGTTGATATTTGGTAAAATTAGGCAGATAGGGATTATAACAGCCTCCCACAGGGCCCTGAATATATCAGTGACAGCGTGAGGGAAAGGTCTCAAAACTCTGTCCCAAAACCCACCCTTCAGGCAAACTCTTTACGTTGCCTTGCACGTGAGGACCCAGCCACTCCAACTGTTATCAGGTGTCAGAGCATGATGATAATCCATGGATGGAGTGTGGGTACATCAGGAGGATTGGTCACAGTTCCCTTCAGGAGCCTTTTAGACTCAGTGCTGGTGAGCAGGCACTTGTGATGAGTAAGTCATCTCACCTTTGTGTCTGGCATAGGGAAAGTGTCGTTTTTAAAAAAAAATTGTATCAGGAACAAAATTTTTCCCCTCTAAGCAATTCTTGCACCAATTAACCATTAACCTGACAATGACTGCAAAGATCAAAGAACTAAAATAATTTTATTATATATGTCAAATGTTTCTGGAGTTTGACCAAAATTTAGGGTGGAGAAGAGTGAAAGCAAGGGCAAGGAAAATTTGTGCAAATGAAATAGCCAATCTAAACTAGTTTAGGGGAAGGAGGTGGAGGAGCAAGATGTAGATGAGACACAAACACTCGTACAGTGGTGAGGGCATCTCTGGAACACAGAGCTTCAAATGTAATGCTCATTACATTTTGAGATCAGAAGAGAATTGTTCCATGGCTTAGATGACCTGCTTAGCACTTGCTTCTCTGTTAGCATCTGCTGCAGGTCCAGAATCCATGCTTAGCCTGGAGGATGTCCTGTTCTGAAGTACTGGTGTTGGCCTCAAAGAAATTAGCAGCTAATGGATTTTCCATCAGCAGCCTCAATGAGTGATTTCAGTGACTGGTATCTCTCAAAACTGACATATAAAGATTCATTTCAAATACAGATTTCCCCAGCTGCACCTTCCAGAATTGCATCTGCTAACTCCTGTGTCTATAAGGGTACAATGTCTCTATGTTATTGAATTATTCTTCCTTAGGCACACTCTTTCAAACAGTGGCAAATTCCTCCTCGTACTCAAGATAAATAGACCAACAGCTTTAAATCCCACTGAAGGCCATGGGCTCCAGACATCTGCACGACTTCTTAAAGAAAGCACTACTTAACAATCAGTCTCCAGTTATCTTCCATTATATTTTGAGACTTTAATGGGATTTCTCTTCTTAATGTGTATCTTTTGGGCTTTCTATCACTGTAGTTGCTTTGTTAGGAAATGCACGGCGAATCAAATATTTTATGGAATTGCAAGCATGTACTATGCTTATGGAGTTACCCTTATCAGCTACCTTAGAGCTTCCTAAATATCACACTGGTACTGCTGATCTGCTTTTCTTAATTGATGGACATAATTTGTATGAAACTGCTTTAATTCATCATGGTAAAGCCCATAGTAGTAATGCTCTGTTTCCCTCCAGTGAGGGGTAGGGAAACTGAGTCAGTTTTAACCAGACCATTCCATTTGCCCCTTCAAGAGTTAAATAAAGATAAATAGAGTATTTCAGGAACTTTATCACTCCAAAGATCTCAAAAATTAAAATTGCATATGCTATAATAGAAAATAAAGGAACTTGATACTTTTTGTCCAGCATAATCCTATGTAAGTTAATTTTCTGCATAAGTTACTATCAAAAGCATTTCTTAAAGGGTACCAAAATAATGTACATTAGATTTATCAGCATAGCAACAGTGTTTCCAATTTTGTCATTGTATTATCTTTTCACCTATTTAAATAACTTTGATGACAGTTTATTGACATTTATATGACATTATTATTTTACAGTGTGTAGTCATTCAATGCAGGTAAAAACTGAGTATCCCCTGAGAAACTTAAGAACTGCAGGGATCATGAAAAGACCAAGTGCCTGTGATAGATGGACAAGACCAGCCCAACCAAATAGCAACCAATGAAAACAAACAAGTGGAACATCTTTCAAAAGGGAGAGTGTGCCAGTTGAAGCAAGCCTTCATCAAGGTCTACTGGAACTTCTGCAACCAGTAACTCCAGCTTTGCTTGGTCTTGGCACTGAAAGGAGGAAATACATTCACAAGAATGAACTTATCCTGGACAATGAATCCAGTATGTGGGACTGCTTTCCAACACCAACTCTTGGATGCTGGCCTCCCCACTTGCACTTTCTCCCTTTGAAGGCTTTTTAATGACCCTCTGCAAAGCCGGTTTTTTCTTGGCGCTCATCTTCTCATGTTGTTCAACACCATAAGAACAGTTTTTCAAATGAGTCTAACCCAGAAAATCTTTGACTTGACCAGCTTATGTGTAAAAAACCATGTGAATACAGAGTAGGATATACTTTATCACGTTGTGTAGATAATCTGCAGTCAGTTCATGTTTATTCCAGCATCATGGGCAGGCAAACATTTTCCTGATGCAGCCTCTGAAGTTTTTACAAAATTGAGTTTTGCAATATCAGTGAACCTCCCTTTAGGGAAGGGACTTCTTGCTTGGCACTGAACCATAGGCTTTACTTATTTCTCTCAGAAATTCTCATCTTGTGTTAGAGGTAAACTCCAAGGAACTTGCATTTTGAACAAGAATATAAGAGTGGAAAAGGGAGGGAAAAAACCCCGCACACTCAAGTGAAGGAAAATTATTCAGGATACCCAGCAATTAAGGGATAGAGCTGGCAAAAATGCATGTTATAGATCCTCACTTGCAAGCTTAGAGGCTTTGAAGTCCTTTGAGGACCAGTCTCTCTTGACTGCAGGATGAGGCCTGTAGACCCAGTGTAATGAATTGAAGTGGTCCTGAACTGGGTGTTAGCTATGAAGCACCATTGTTTCAGAAACAATGCATACCTCTTGACTGGGAGGGAGTTTCCAAGCTTATTCCATGTGTCAAGTGGCAAGAACTGCAAGTGGAGTAATTTCTTACTTTCTCCAGTGGCAAAGAGCAGTCAGTTGTGCCAATCACCACTAATAAATTACACTGTGTTTCTCTTGTCACCAGACATGCTCTCTCACACACACATTTCTAATATCTAAGCCTGGGTTGCATTTATTAGCAAGTGCTGATGTGTTAAGTACCACACCTTCTTCTTGAGTCTATGTGTAATTTTCTCCTTATCCTGTGAAGAACCAGGACATAACCAATCTTGACTCCCTTTTTTCTACTAATGCCTTCAAGCAGAAGCTTTTATGCCTGCAAAACTAGAGGCATCAGCACAAAACTGCCTAGGATTAGACCCTTCGCCTTTTATGGCAAAACAAACAGGTCTTCTTGAGGTCATATTCAAAATGACTGTGAAAAATGCGATGGGGGAAAGTTTTGGCCACTTGCCAGTAGCTGTTCACATGTCTTTGTTCCTGTTGATGAAAACCATACTGATTGCAGGGCTGACATCCTCATGGACTGGCTGCCTGTGCACACAGGAGACGTGCAGCTACAGGCTGAGCAGATTTTGCACACAGCTTCTCACCAGTGCTCTCCTGGGTGAGGGAAAGTGGCACTAGTGGCTCTGTCCCTTGCTCAGATCATTTTGTCACTACATCTGGGACACCTACTGAGTCCCCCTGGCACAGCTACTCAGTTTTTTTCTTCACCCAGTTTATCACAGATCCCCAAAATTTGAAGGTGTATCTCTTATTCCTAATGCTTTGACAAGACATGCTGATGAATATTAATTTGGTGGGATATAATTAACATACATAGGAGGCTTAGACATTTGTTATTAAGGTATTTTGCTGGCTCACAATGAATTCCTCTGGATTGAAAGAGCCGGCCCCTCAGCTTTGTGTAGCTCTTTTTGATCTTCTTTCTGTGACTCTGATAATGGTCCCTCCTCCCTGTAGAAAGGAAAATCCTTTTATCATCTTTTCTCCCTCTGGGTGTTTGGCTCTGTTCTCCACCATCAGAGGGGTAAGGGGGATAAAGTGAAATGATCCCTCCAAAAATAGTTCTGATGATCAGGACTCTTCCTACTCATGGAGGCCTTGGCTGTATTATTTTCTGCCTAGCTCTGGCTTCACTCCTGCTTTATGCACAAGAGGGCAAAGCTCAGGGAGGTTGGCACTGAGGTCCAGCTTAGCCAGAGTGAAAGGCCCCTCTTCCCCATGCCAGAAAAGGGACGATGTTGTGAACTCAATGTGAAATTTTACGAGCAGCAAGAAAGAGCCACATTGACAGTCCCTCTGACAGAGACAGCACTGGAAAGTGGTCAAGTGGTCTGTTCCCCATCTCTGTTGCCACGTACAGAGGGGTAGAGGATGCCTGTGGTGCAGTGGCTGCCTTTGACCCGCTCAGTCTCCTTCAGCATTGCTCTCCTCTTGGGGAGCAGAGACCAGAGGAGCTGCTTGCCTGTCTCCTTTACTAAGTAAGGGAGCCAGGGTGAGTGCAGACCCCTCTCTTCGGCGTGCTGTTTGCTCTCACCCGCTTAGAGCTCACTTCCATGTTCCTGCTTGTGTTGTACCTCCTAAAGGCAATTTCCAAACTGCCAAAAGAGAGCAGCTCTCAGAACAACTTTAGCCCAATGGAGAGGTGAGGAGGAGCCGTGTCCTGCCATTGAGCTGATGCCTGGAGAGGCTGGCCTGCAACAGAGGCTAGACAGAGTTAGAGGAATAAAATAGGTATTTATTTAAAAGGCCTTCAAAGGATACACCTTGGGCAGTACAAGAGCCTGGCTGTGGCTTCACATAAGATGGACACAAGATGGACAGCAAGTCATGAGTTTTCACACTTTTACTAGTTTTAGTCCATTTCCATATTGGGGTTAATTGTCCAATTGCAGCTTTAGGTTATGAAGTCCCGTCCTCCTGGATTGCTTTCCTCAATTCGCTGTTGTTTACACTTTTGGGCCTGAAGCTGCAATGGTGCCCTTGATTCTCAGGCTGGAAAAGGATTGTTTTGTCTGACTAAACTGTGAGGAGAACTTGCTAACACTTTATGTGAAGTTCAGAGTCACACACTAAGGCAGTACAGAATCTAAAAAATATGAAAGCTAAAACTTAAGGCATCAGAGCTCCCCTGTGAAGCCACAGGAAGGGTGAGACAGCCCTTGCCTTGAGCCTGTAGGGATTTCCATGAGGCTGAGAGGCCAAGGAGCAGTGCAGGCTGCTCAGCAGTGTCAACGAGGTTGTGAGGAAACCTCCCAAAAAGACAACCCTGACACATTCATGGGCGTTACACAGAATTGAATTATTCACAGGAAATGTGTAAGCAGAACTTGGTGTTTTGCTCAGTGGAAACTCAGCATCTGGAGGTCAAGCACAGTGCTTTCTACCAGGCAAGCACTTTGAATGAAGCCTGCAATGATGTTGGGGTAGAGGCTGGGAGCTGCCGTGGTGCTTCAGGATCTGGGTTTGCAGGCAAAGAAATGAGTACTTGGGGATTATTTTTTTCTTTTAGTATCAGCCTCCAGCTCTGAAGCGTGAGGATCAGAGCTCACATCTGTGAATGTCAGGGGAAAAAAGCTCCGTGCTGCGTAAGCAGTGTGCTGGCTGTAGCAGAAAAAAGAGTAGTGCTCTGAAAGTTTGATGTGATCAAACAAAAACATCTCCTTGTGCCACTCAGACTGTGAATGAGGTAAAATAATTAAAAGTTTGAACAAAGTGCTTTCCAATTCCCTTCTGTTCTTTTCCCGTAGGCATTTGATACATTGCTTCATCTTAACTGGGGAAACCATATTTAATTTGAACCTGGATTTAAATCACCTGAGCCCCGGTCAAAAAGTAAATGCAAAGTCAAATCAATTTTGTGTAAAGCTGAGTGCAGCCAGCTACTGAGAATTACAGCCACTGCTAGCAATTATCACAGTTGTGATAGTTATTTCCAGAGACACTTTATATTTTGTTTTTGCAGGCTCCACTTCATAACACACAAACTTGAAAATTACCTTTTACGCTTCACCACTGAAATGTTATTAATTTGCCAAAAAAAAAATTAAAGAATCAATCAATATCTCAGAAGTTTAGAACTTGCCAAAGAGCCTTAATTTGCATTCAAAATGTTTCTGTGTGAATGATGCCTCCAATTTAATTGAATTTTCAGAGTTCTCTTGGAGGCTTCCTGTCTTTGTCTCTGGGTAACACAAGTGAGTATTTCTCTTTCACTTTGTAGTCACAGCCTTTCATCTGGGGACAAGGTCTGGGACAGAAACTGTTTCTGCACTGATGACATGGCTTTGCTGATGGGCTTGGGACTCACTGGGAAGGTTTTGCAAACCACCTGTGAAATCCATCCCAGTTCACCCAGACTCCTCCTTTAACTTTCTGAGGCCAATATCCATCAAACATTTTCCCTTCAGAGAAGAATTTATGGCTGAAGAGACTCATCAGAGAGTCCACAACACAGTGCTGGTCTTGTATTTAGTGCGCTCACAGCCACCTACTTACCTGCAGAAGGGATGTGCAGGAATTTGGCACCAGGAGCTCTGGGGAGCTCTGAGCAGCTCCAAGGAGAAGCCAGGTGATTCCCTTCCATCCAATGTCTATTTGCATATTAATGAAGATACTTTGCACTGAAACAGAATAATGTTTCAGACATGAAACATGCAAGGCTGAGAATCAGGGAAGAAAAGAGCAGCAATTTGTGGGCTGGGTGACCTGGCCTATGCCAGGAGAAGCAAAGAGCTGAGATGACCAGCAGGCAAACAACCTTGTGGCTCAGTCTGCTTATGTGTTGTTCAGCAAAAGAATCAAACCAACCCCACAATGCTAAATATGAGAATATGAGCATTTTACAAAAAATTGAGATCAGATTAAATAATCTGTGGTTAGAGGAAGAGCCTAATGTACCAGACCATGTATTCAGGCTGAATATCTCAGCCACCTCTAACTGCCATTATACATTTGCCATTCTAAATATAATTTTTCTAGAAAATGGCAATGAAAAAATTTTAACAGCTTGCTTGGAAGGGGGCTGTGCTTTGGTTTACAGAGGGCTTGTAGCTACAGGCGACTGCTAACATCCAGCTACGGTACTCAGCGAGGTACCTCTCTGAGACAGACATCTGTGTAAAAAGTGGCACCCTGAGTTTTCTCACTTGGGTATACTGCCTTGAAAAAACCAGCTTGTGATTTTATTCAAATTACTACAGCAGCATAAAATTTGGACCAAGCTGTTTATGGATTGGGGCGGATCCAGGACTACAGAGGTCAGGAAGAGTTCAAGTTCATACATAATGTATGGCGTGTGTTTTAATAAGGCTCCTTTCATACTTCAGTTTGCCTGCCTTTGCATGAAGCTGTAAAGCCACAGGCATCGCTGTTTAAAATTAAAAAGGCACGGCTGAAACCCTCACCCTCTGCACTTTTAAAGGCAGGTCTGTTCTCCAGGTGGCTCCACAGAGCCCCATCGCTGCCACACAAGGCAGCTGCCCCGCATGGCACAGGAGCGCCTGCCCTCCCCGCTCATTATCCAGCTCTTTGTCCCAGCCCTTCTGTTTGCTCAGGGCACGTCAGCCGTGGGAAATTCCTGCCTTTGCTGGGAAGTTGCTGATGGTAGGGCAAAAACATTTTTACATAGATTAGGCCTTTAAAAGTGCTCACTAATACCCACTAATATGGATGGACACTTTCTGCTATACATTGCTTTGCTCTCTTTCCCAGCTATTAAGGAATGCAACATCATGAGAGCCAGCTCTGCAAGATGCTGAGCCTTTGGCTGTCATCCAGCGAAAACTTAAATATAGGGACAGTCCCATTGACTTCAGCTGGTTGGAATGAGCCCTTAGGCCCAGATCCTCAAAGGCATCTGGGCAACTGGCTCCCAAGGTCTGGGCTCAGGGTCTGCATGTGTGTGATATATTTGGTGCTTGAGACAGGAGCTGTTTAATCAAACAGCTCTTCCCTTTGGCTGTACTCTTTTTGCAAGATGAAGATTTGTAGTTTTCACAGCCAGGGCTGGAGACTACAGAACAGGATGTGCTGATTTGAGTTTCTAGCCCACAGAAATGTGTCCTAAAATCCTACTTGCGAATGTATCAAGCAATATTCTGAGCACAAGTCTGTATCACAGCAGAAGCTCCACCTTTACAGCCCCTTCTGATGTATACAGTAGCTATTGTAATCTTATTTTTTGAAGTGAGAGAATGAGTTCTGGAGCACCTCCATAGCTCAGCTAATGTCATACAGTGGGTCAGAAGTTATACCAGAAAAGGAAAAGTCAGATTTCCTAAGTCATTAGACAGCACAGCTCCTCCTGTGGTGAGAAGAAGGGTATGAGACCTGGCCTGTTTTGCAGTGCCCATAGCTGGCAGATGGTAATAGGGATGATCCAATGAGTACAGACACAGTGCAGGTGGCAGTCTTCAAAGGTTTGTACAGGCACAGTTTGAAGATGGCAATGCTTTCCTGGATCTAGGTCCCTGCTCTGATTTTATTCTGAAATTGTATCAAGATAAGAATCCTCCTTTTCCCTCCATTTATTTTCAAGGAAATCTGAGTTTTCAGGCTGCAGTGGAGAAATATGCAGAAGTCAGGCTCAGACCCTGCAGGCCAGCATGTGCCACAGCTCACATCACAGAGCAGATTAAGCATGGCCTTCCTCTGCCATCCCTTCAGAAAGGAAATACCCCAGCAGAGTGAGTGTCTGGCTGTGCTGTCGGATTCAGGGCTGGGCAAACACAGAGGCTGTGGTAGACAAGCACGTATTTGCTTTACTTCCTTAAGAAGCAACTGCATGCCAAATGTGTGTAGCTATATCAATGTACCAGAAGTATGCAAAATTCAGACACTTTGAATTTCGTTTATACCAATTACACAATGTCTTTTACACCAGAGAATGTTCCAGTCTTTCTTGGCAAAAGGCGCCTCCGGCATGCAGCAGCGAGTGCCTGTACAAATATCAGAGAGAGATTATGGATTAGGACCTAAACACGTTTATGGCATTATGTCAGGGAAAATTTGTGTTGGATATTAAGAAAAGTTTCTTTACCCAGAGGGTCTTCAGGTACTGAGACAGGATCCCAAATCATAGCACTGAGCCTGCCAGAATTCAACAAGTGTTTCAACAACATTCTCAGGCATCTAGTGTGACTTTTGGAGTTGTCCTGTGCAGAGCCAGGAATTGAACTTCATGATCCTTGTGGGTCCCTTCCAACTCAAGATATTCTATGATTCTTTAACATTTAGGGTGACACCTCAAGCCTCTACTGTATGGCTATTCATTTCTAATCTTGACATTGAGGATCCTATTCTGATTGCTGGAGGTCAAGGATTCCTTTGATTCTAAACCCATTTGAGATACTATAGGGCATCCCCATCTCATCTGTAGCTACTGCTTCAAAAGGGCATGGGTGTCACTTAGATCCTGTGCTACATCTAGGGACACAGCTTTCAGAGGTGTCCCAAGCAGCTCTACTTGTGCAGATGTGTGTGGGAATGCTCTGGCACACCTCTTCAGGTTCATTTTGTGTTTGCTCTCCTTACAGATCCAGTCACTGCTAATTCCTCACAAAGCTGCTCTTTGTCAATTCTCCTCTGCCAGACCATATGATTTAATGACACTTTATCATTTCTACTTTCTGATGCTGAAAGATCAGTGTAGCACTAACACTGCCTTGCTTAATGTATTGCAAAGGAGGCACCTTTAGTTCCTAATGATGATTCAACAAATACTGACACCAAACCTTCCTTGCTTAGAAGAGCTGAGCCCTTCTGGCTGGGCGTCATGTTTGTCAAAAGCTATGATGTTTTAACTACCTCCCCAAGCAAAATCCAGCATCACTCAGGCTTCAATTAAAGAGGAAATAAAAATATTAAATACTACACAGCAGTGTTTCCATATCTTTATTTTATAAGCTGCTGCTTCCCAACCCCCATCCTATGTTTGCTTGCTCCTGACAGCCTGCTGAAGAAGAGGTGTGGGACTGGGACAGGGAGAGGCCAGAGGCAGATTAATGCTTCTTTGAAATTTATGCTTCTTTGAGAGAAGTGAGACTACAACCAGAGGTGGCTGTTAAGTGTCAGTGTGACAGGGAGCTGCAGACACCTCAGGCAACATTGGACTCATGCTTCACAACTTTTATTTACTGAGCCAGCCCCAAATGAGTATGATCAGTAGGCAGGAAGGACCAGAAGAACATAAGGAATGTTTCCTCTTGCAGCTTCTGAGTGCTAAAATTGCTCGACCCTGAATCCTGTTCATTCACACTGTAAACTTTAATCCATTCCCTTTTATTTCCTCATGTGTGTCTGCAAAATCTCCTCTGCAGGAAGTTGGATACATGGCAAGTTGTGCTAACAGCATATTCAAAATTTGCAGCAGATGCTGGATTTTGGCTGTTACCCTTTAGATGGGCCTGAATTGAAAACCTGACTCTGCCCTTTGTGTAGCCTCCCTGGAGGAGTGGGGCACCAGCACAGATGAAGGAAACACTGAAATTTTGTGGAAAGGATATAGTGAGCTTCCTTCTGTGCCAATATTTGAATAACTGGATACGACTTTGAGTACTCTGAAATGCCCTCTCACAAACTCGTGCTTCTTGAAAGGAGTCAGTCAGAAACCAGCCCATTTGTTATTGCCCCTCTGGTGAAATTCTACAAGACAATTCAAGCACAGAGGGCTCATCTGAGCAAGGCTGCACTTCCTTTAAAACTCTATGACACCAGCCAGAGAGAACTCTCAGTTTTGGTTTTGGTCATACACAGTGCAGTTCATTGGAGGCAATTTCTGTGCTAAACAATGAATTACCCCACTTTGTGGGGAAGGCTTGTTCCTGCGCAGAGCTGGTCCTTGTTACCCACTTATTTCATATAGATCATTCCAGAAGCACATTGTCTGACGTACAAAGGAACAAGGTTCTCCTCCCTGGAGCCAGAGTGTGTTGTCATCTACCACTACACCCATTAATCAGGCCAGGACAAGGTCTGGATGAGCTAACAGGTACAGCCTGTAACTGTGTTGCCTACCAAAATAGGCTCTTAGCCTCTGAAACAAGGTTTTCACTGGGAACGGTGAGAAAGCTGAAATGCTGAAATAGCTCATGCATGGAGAAGCTGTACATCAGAACAGGGCTCAGGATGCTGGTCAGGACCCCTCTCTAGGAAGAGTCTCATCCTTGCCCGCAGCCCTCGGTGCTGATGGATGCAGGCTGTTGCCTCAGTCCATTCCAGCAAGGTTCCAGATTGCTGGGCACACAACACCTTCCCGTGGGCCTTTCCTCTGACTGAGAGGCAAAACATGCAAACGTGCCATGCATTCACTGCAGCCCCACTCCACAGGCTGAGCAATGCTTGGGAAAAGGCCATTTTACCAGGCAAAGGGAAGGCTGGAGGCCAGAGTGAAGAAGCCCTGCTCCCACATCAGACCCGATGAGATGCCAGCAGCAATGTTGCACAGTCTCCCAGCAAGGTCCAGTTTTAAATTTATATCACATCTGTGCATTTTACCAGTGCAATATTCCTCATAAAACATTCATATGGATTGGATTTCTACCCAGTCTCCAGTGTTTTGAAAATACAAGGTGGTGACTTGGCACAACTGTCTTGCTATAAGGCCCTGGATGGCCTGAGGACTTGTGAGAATTTTGCAAGCTTGACTTATTTTTTTGCTTTTTCTAGGATTCTGCCAGCCTGTACAGAGTTTTGGTGATCTTCAAGAAGGCTGTGACTGACATTACATGGGCAAGACTTGTTCAGACTATAATGGATAAGGCCCTTCATGGGAATGGAAGAGCTGGGGAAGACTAAACCCAACCTCTCATGTAACTTATGAATCCCTCCGCAGAAATCATTTAGAACAGGATCCTCATGAAACACACTTGTGTCACCCAAGGACATGCGCCCCTCTGAAACAGGGGAAGCTCTGCTTTATAACTTTCAAGAGCATTTTCAAATCCCACTCTTCTCCTTGAGTGTCTGCTTTGTACTTTATAAGCTATAGGGTAAGTGTATGAATTTCTATATGCAATTCAGTGTGAGATAAAGCTCCTAGAACTACTGGATATTTCTGTGTTATAAACACTGTTAAAAAAATAAATCCCAGCCTTGTCTCTGCTGTGTTGTCTTGTTTTGAATTTTCCTCTGATTCATCTGAAGAGAGCATGTTTCAGAGATGTTTCTACCCACAGTGTGTCATATTGATAAATTTCTGCAAGTAGATAATTTTCCCAGTGATCTTCCCCATTCTGTCTTCCCACCACACTTGGTTGGATGGATGTGAATCTCTCAAGAAACACCCTGTGGCTTCTGAAGGCTGTGAAGTCATACAGGAGGAGGTAACCTCCTTCCTGAGTCAGCTCTCAGCTTATGTCCCAGACTGGTACCAGCGAGCATTGCACATCCTTTGAAGGTGCAGCTGAAGAGGTTGGAGCTTTTCTCCCCCACACATTGGATGAGATTTCCCAAAGTCACTTTGTGACAGCTGAGCACCCATGTTGCTTCAAAGCTTGGTGGGAATTGGGAACCAGAGTGCCATGAACACCTTCATGTACCAATCCATAACAGATATGTGGGATGGGTGTAAGGCATAAGGGAGATTTGATACTGCTGTTATCCACCGAGAAAAGGCAAGCAGCACCTTCCCTCTTCAGTCTCATCCTGTCCCTTCTTTCCTCTTGTTATTCTAAAACCTGCATTCAGACCTGAGTCTTGGCTTGGTTGAGTCTTCATTTGCTTTCCCTCCCAGCAGTTGTGTCACATCCAGATCCTGCTTTCCTGCATAGCACAATGAAACATCTGCATTGCCTTCAGCCCGCACAGCCAAGATGTGGCCAGACTCTCTCCCACTCACTCTTTCCTGACTGCTGCCTCTTCCTTGCTGACTTGGCCAATGACCCCTTTGGCCTTTCGCAGATGTCTTTCAAAATTCAGCTGTTGGCACCATTTTCCAGCACCCACTCAGTGTGAGCAAAATAACTCCTACACCCCATTTTTGAAAACATCTTTAAAGCAAAGAGAGAAACATTTTCAATTGTTACTTTTTTTTTAATCCTTCCCACATTGCTGGGAATTTGAGTGCTAAAACTTGAACAACAAGTAACATTATACCTGGAAATGTCTCATCAGCCCCTGGGGATTTTTGAATGATGATGCCCTAAGCAAAGCTAGTCCAGTTCTGCAGAGCCTTGATGAGGAGCACCGGAGCAGAGGGAGCAACAGGAGAATGTAACCTTCCCCTAGTAAAAGGCACAGAGAAAAATATGGAAACACAGGGATACATACAAAAATAGTGGGAACGTCCATCTTCTAACCACTTGGTGCCTTCTGAGGCTGCTCTCATTTCACTCTTCTTTGCTAAGGAACTTGGATTAAATATTGCCCAGAATGACTCATGGAAAAGGAGAAAATGGAAAACTAAGAAAAACCCTGTGGAGATGGGCGCAGGCCTGATGTTGGGACAAAGTACTGTCCTGTGCCCCAGGTGAGACCCTAAAGCACCATTACTGATGTCTCCTCACCCGTTTGGTCAGTCCCAAAACTTCCCAGTGCACAGATGCCAAAGGAGACTGGAATCCATGTGCATCCCTCAGCTTCCCCCTCTGTCATTGGACAGCTTGGGCATGCTGGGCTGTGGGTGGAAACCTACAGCCTCAGACCTGTGCTTCCCACCTCCAGGATCAATGCTCACACCCCAGTCCAGAAGCACAGGGATGGGGTCACACCCCAGGCCAACAACAGAGGTTGGATCCAGCCTCTTCAACCTGACTGTTCTGGGGGAATGGCTCAGGAAAGGAGCTGAAAGGAGCGAGGACAAAGTGTGTGTATGGCTGAAGCACGCCTAGAGGTTCATGTTTTGCAGAGGACTCAGACAAGGGACTATATAATTTGAGCATCTAGATGAAATAACAAATTCCTTGATGCCCACCTGAGGTGAATCCTACATTGGAAAAAAAAAACCTGTGGAGGCCCATAAGCTAATTTATGTTTTATCTTCCTATCTGATCTTTTATACTAGAATGCTTAAGAATTCAGACTACATAGCAGGTGGGCCATTATCTGCTGGAGAAGAATTAGAAATCCAGAGGACCCCATCTAGCCCCTACTTTTCCAAACACTTAGGTTAGGTGTAAGCCTTGGGTCAGACCTGCAGTTGCTATCAATTGACACAATTCTACTTTAGATTGTATGACCTGAGGATGACAATCTTCACCTCATGAGGACATGAACTCTGTACACAAGAGCATGGAATGATTCTCCTGCTCATTGCAGGGCCCACCCAAAACCACTACAAAGTGATGACTCTCTCCAACACACCTGTGGAAATATGAGGAAGAGGAAAAACCAAAACAAACCCCACAAAGGCACAACACCATCAGGCCTAAGACACAATCCAGGTACCATTTTCCTGCTGTCCCAAGGGTATCAATGCTTAGTACCCAAAGACTAGATGAGGGTGAGGGTTGAACAAGCTGTTCCTTCCCCTCCCTGATGCTGAGGTGGCTCTCCTGGGCATTTAGTAAACCTGCCTCCCTGATGAGAAGAGGGTCATTGTGATGGAGGTATAGTGAGACAGAGGGCAAACATGTCTTCCCATCCTGATCAGAACCCTCTGAAGTTCTATGAACAGTTTTAATTTTAAGAGTTTTGCTTTGCATTCTTCATTTGGCTCAGCTATTGTGTTGGTAAAGTAATTACTGTATTATCTCACCCTTGGCTTTCAGCCTTGTGTTATCATGCTGAGCAAGTCTTTGGGAACATCTTTAGCAAGATAACTATTTATAACCTTGCTGGAGCTGGAGCATTCTGTGGGACCTCTTATCTCTACTCTGAGACCATCTCTTACTTCTATGCTTACTGCTGTAGAGCCAGAAAGCTCTTATGGAGACTTTTTTAGAGGGAGGGGGAAGAAAGTGCACACTGGCTGGAAACTGAAGGGAAAAAAAAACCATGAGAAGGATGGATGCAAAAGAGAGAGTAATGCCCAGTTTCTTGTAGGAACATGGGAGCCACATGGTTACAGTCTGGCCAGAAGGAAGGTAGCATGTACACATGCAAAATCATTAAATCGTCTTAATGATGTTTACTGCTTCTTAGGACACACTGTACTGGTTTGCAAAACTTGGCTTTTCTGCCTCAGATTTCTCACTCTTTCTTTGTTAAAAAACATCTCTACAACCTGCCTCCTTGTGCTCATTGAGGAAAGGCTGCCAGGCTGCGTGTTTGCTTTGCCCTCTGCTTCCCAGAGGGACCTCAGTACTGGCTCCTGTCCCAGCATGGTGTTGGATTTACATCCCCAGTGGATGATAGCATCCCATGAGCCTGCCAGACAGGATTTTGCAGCAGAGAATAACTTCTGTCTCTTGATCACTTCACATTCTACCTCTGTTTTCCTGGTTACCAGCAGTATAACATAGCAGTCATCTTTCATTTAAACCGCAGTGAGAGCGTGCTGTCAAAACCAGGCAGGCATCTGTGATCAAAATGCAGCCCTCGCTCATAAATCAGACTTGTATGCTGACCACACATGAAGCATGCTCCAGGATCCTGACTGGCTGCCTGGCTCATGAGAAGATGGGATTTCAAGGTGTGGTTGTTAATCTCTGAACCTTGGAAAGGCTGGAGAGATGGCATCTCCCCTGCCACCTTGCTGCAGCTTTGACAAACAGGGGTATGTGCATAAGCACTATGTTGCTGCACACAGGTGTGGGTCCCTGACAGATATTTCCCAGGGAGGAGGCAGGACAAGTTAAATTTGGTGCTGATCCTATCCCTTCTCTCAGCCCACATCTGGGATGTGTGGGGCACTTTGCAAAACTTTTTTTTTATTTTTAACATTTTTTTGCATGTGCACAGATCTCCTAACAGCTGTGAGGGCTATTTTCTTTCTGATTACAAATATTTTAAAAGGAAAGAAAATAAAGTGGTGGGGGTTTTATTGTCAATGAGGTAACCAGAAAAAAACAAGTTATTCCAAATAAACTGGCATATCCAGAATAAATAAATGGCAATCAATACTTGAGTGGAAGGTGGGCATTTCCTTATCAGTTGTGCCTTTGTGACATAATTGTCAGTGATAATGTTGATATCCTACATAACAGGATTTGTCTGCTCTTGGGTTTTGTGACAATAAAGAACTTGGACCTTAATCTCAGAAGTACAGATGAACTTTTATCTGGGCTTTGCTTTGACATTACAGTGCAGGTCACAGTGTGTCCCCAGTATAATTTCTGCTATTAAATCAGCCTATGGGCATTTCTTCATTGATCAGAGGGAAAAATGCAGCTTGGTGGGGACCATGGGAGATATTCTGGCCTCACTTGAGGCAGGGCTAGCTTCAGAACCTGGGCTCCTGTGTCAACCACTGAGATGCTTTAGCTGGACCCCGAGGAAGAGGTCACCAGTGTTTAAGAGGATCCCAAAGGAATACAAAATATTGTCCTGAGTTCTCCATTAAGTGAGGACACAGGCTGATGGGGAGGGAGCTGGGACTGGGGATAGATCTCTGTTTGCCCTTCATGTAAAAGTCAATGAAGGTGAATGCTTATGGCAGCGTTAAAGCTTTAAGCACACAAATGATTTCTAGAGCTGATACAGGCACCCCAGTATTCGGATGCACAATTTATGTCTCTTACCTAAGAGTACATGAGAGGGAGATCCTAAAGTTCAACAACTCCAAATGAGAGTTGACACACTGAACAAAGATTCAGGCAAGCAGCACTGCTCAGTAGTGTGTTGTCTCTGAAATCTCACATTTCTTCAGATTTGTTGATGAGGCTGAGCATCTTCATTTCCTGTAGTCCATCTGAGAATATGGAGACAAGGTTTTTTCCCAGCATGTTTTACAAAACACCCCCAGGAAGCAGGAGATGCAAACTCTAAAGTGCCTGGGGCTTTGAACCCACAGCTCCCCCATCACATGGTACACTCTGATGGCTCCCAGGATGCTGGGACCAGACCAGGCTTAAATAAGATGGAACCCAAGAATGCAGACCAGTACTGGGCTGGACAGAGGTGGGATTTCTCAGGAAAGGAGAGTCCAGGAACTGCTTCTCAGCCACTATAAGAGAGCCTGTGCACAAGCAGTCCCTGGGAGCTGGAGGAAGGACAGTCTCAGTGCTGGCCATGCTGGTGCTCCTCTGCCTGCTGCCACACTGCCTGCAGAGAGCCCTGCTGCTGGGAGGTGAGCCAGAGAGCAGCTCCTCCTGGCTCCTGCTCCACCTTGCCCAGAGGTGCCCGAAGGTTCCTGCCCTGTGCTGCCTTCTGTTCTGTACACACAGCCCTGCAGACTAGCTCTGTGTGACTGCACATAGAGAGTGGGGGTATTTCTGGGACATTGCAGTATAGCCAAGTGAATATTAGCCTCCCCCTCAAAAGCAAGTAGGTAAGCACAAAAGGTTTAGGTGGCTGCTAATAGGACAACTGGTGAGCAAGCATTGAAATATGCTGACAGCTACAGAGAATTAATCTGAAACAAGTGCAGTGAGAACATCCTCATCCTAGGGCAAACTGGGTCACTCTTCATGGTATGTTCACTTCTAAAGAGCTGCTACTGGTGGTTTTTTACAAGGGCTAAGGGGTTAATAGGTTACCTGCAGCAATGGCTTGCATCTATCTGTGATACTTTCTGTAACATGTAAAACGTTTAACATGTTCATAACAGACAATAATCATCACATAAGCTTCTATAAACTACAACTGCACAGGGCTCTAGCATGTTTCAGCACAGCCTAACCTGGAGTGCCATCATCAATTTAAGTCATGTTCACACTTCTCATGTGTGTTATCTGTATTAGGGATCAGGTCATCAGGGCTTCAGTCCTCACAAGGCAAAAGAATTGTCTAATTTTCTGAGGTTTTAAAGATTATGTAAAGGGTCACCTTGGCTTTTCTGTACAGACTGTATCCCATTGTTCTTGACTCTGTTTTGAATTACTTTTCTTGCACTGCAGGGAGGAAACTCTCACAAAATAAAAAGGGTATTTTATGAAATATCTATGCAGTGAAATACAGGTGCATTTATTGATAATATTGTTGTAGCCTTGATAGTTTAAGGACTTAGACAAGGCATGCTTTATAGATAGAGGCAATACTTTTTTATTGAGTCAACTTTCTGGTCTTTACATATTTTTCTGCAGTTGGAAAAGGAGATCAGTTCACAGGCAGGCACACAGGCCTTCTCCAAGTCCCTGTTTGCTTTGCTCCTCTGGTCAGGACACATGACAGGGCCTGTTGCCAGGAGCCTGGGTGCATGCTGCAGTCATGTCTACAGCACAGCCTTGCTTTTCACCCACACCTGCTTGGCAGGCTCATAAGGAACTGTGCTGTGTTTTAAAAAGGAAAAGAGTATTTCCACCCAAACTGCACCCTGACAGCAGAGGACAGGCCAGCCAGGCTCCAGGGGCAATGGTGAGGGACAGGGCAGTGCCCTCCCCAGCGTGGCACTGTCCTGTGGCACCCAGCCAGAGGAGCAGAGCAAGGATGGGGATGGTGACCAGCAGGGCACAGCCCAGCACTGCCTGTCCCTGGCTGCACACAGCTGGTGGAAGCACAGCCACAACTTCCTGATGCTGCAGCAGCCCCGAGAGCTTTGGCCCCTCACTGGGCTGGATGGCGCCAGCTCAGCTGTCTCAGCACAGGCCAGCAGGATCCAGCCCAGAGCCCAGAAGGGCCTTGTGTTCCTGTTATTCTGCAGCACAGCAGCAGCAAGGGAAAATTATCCTCCCCCCTGCTATCTATGTGAGCTGCAGCACAGACACAGCAGCATTTCATGTAGGTGTATGAGAGATGTGCAAATGCTGTCCTGCTTCTGGGCTTTCTGGTTTTGGCTGTGGAGAGAGGCAGCCATTTACCACATTCACTGCCCTGGAGAGAAGGGCGAGTCAAAAATAAGTGTCAGGTGTTGTTTGAAGCACCACCATCGTGCCCATGGTGTGGTTGGAGTGCCTCAGCCCACGCTGGGTGCTACCGCAGCAGCCAGCTCAGCAGTGAACCCCAACCAGCACCTCCCAGCCAGGACAGATGGGCTGTGCTGAGCCTGTCTGCACCCCTGCAAGCCACAGCTTCCACAGAGCCCAGTCACAGCTGTCATAATGTGCAGATCAAAGCTGAAAAAGCTCAAGAAGCGCTTCCAATGGTTTACAGATAAACCACTCTCAGAGAGGATTAAGGGAGACAATTGTAACTTGTATTATATGAGGCAGGAGCTGACTTGGTTTGAAAAAGTTTGTCAGTGGGTAACTTCCCACCACAGACTGCTGTCAACTTGTGTAATGCTGAGTCTGATGATGCAGAGGTGCCTTGACAGGTCTGTGCAATGTTATTTTTCAACTCATTACTCAATGTTGCAGCTGAATCCATCAAACCAAAGGTGATTTTACTGCCTTTTGGATAAGCAAGTCAGTGTTTATTCAAAAGGCAGGCTCTTCAGTACAGCTGCTATCAGCCCTTTCACTGAGCAGGACTCAAAAATGAAATGTTTCTTCTCAGCGGGTTGGAAAGGGCAGAGTCAGTATTTCCCCTGAGGATCTCAGGAGAGCTCAGCTCCAGGAGGTTGCTTCATTGTGGTACTGCAAACAGATTACAGGCCTGCATGTCCATGTGTGTGCATGCCTTTATGCCCACACACACTGGTCAGATTTTGCTCTTATCCTTCCAATTCACTTGCTGAACAAAATGAGTATTTAGGGAATGATTCTTCTACACTTTTTGAAAATTTCAGCATTGAGCAAGCTGAAATATCCACCTGTTGTCACCTCTTCATTACCTAAAGTGTTAAGTGTTCTTTTTGTCAGGCTGTCAGGAGTAGCATTAATAACAATCTCTTCCCTTGTGGACTGAGCTGGGGCAGGCTTTTGTTGTATTAGTTAGTAAGAAAATGCCTTGAATAGTTGATGATCTAAATAACAAAATAGGAATGAAAAGTCCCCTATTTTCCAGATGTTCAGCTGTGGTTTAGACACACAAAAAATGAAACCCCCTCTGTGCTGAAGTCAGTGCTGAAGCCTCAGTAGGACTGCAGGTTTTATCCCAGCTGCTGAAACAAAATATGGAAAAATGTTAAGGACCTGGACACATCTCCTTAAAAAGCTTTATCTTGGAAATCTGCACAGAGGCAGGCATTGAACATGTCTCTCGGGTCCCATATCTGTATATTAAAACCCTACCTTTTAGTTGCTAACTCCTAATGCTAAAAAATATAAGTGGCAATAAAACACTGGCCATGACATTGGGCTGAGCTATGCAATGGAAAAACCTCAGTTGCTGTTTTTTGATTAGCTGTTCTAAGCAAGTGACAAATGCCTGGTCTTGACAAAGGAGAGCAGTACCTCATGCTGCTGTGATGAAATGTTTGCAAGCCCTGTGCTGTGCTGTTCCACTGCTTTCAGTACCCTTGTCTACAAACCCATCACTTTCAGAGAGCTGTGGCTGGTGCCATCTCTCCCCTGTCTCCAGATGGCTGCAAGACAGATGTTTGTGTGGGAGCAGTCATTTCAACTTCCTCGAGAGCTGATGTAGAAGGATGGGTGATTCTGAGGCACAGCACATCTCAGCCAAAGGTTGGCAGTGAAAGTGAAAAGTGAAAATCTCTAAGCCTTATGCTTTCTCAGCTTCTACCATATGACAGAAGCTGGAAAAGCATAAGTCTTAGAGATGGAAATGAAGTAAAAGAGAGACAGGAGGAAGACCCAGGGGAAGGAACTAACTAAACCACAAGATGCACAAGGCACCAGCTGGACTTCTTCCAGCTCCTGTTCTCTCCTCATGAAGAGACCTATATAAACTCTCTCTCTCTCTCTCTCTCTCTCTCTCTCTCTCTCTCACACACACACACACATAATGAATGCTCCTTCATATGAGCCTGATGCAAATGTCTTGCCTGCATTGGATTATTTTTTGAGGTCTGTTTTAAAGGAAGGCTGTATGTGAGAGGGGATGATTGGAAATGGTTTGACCTTTCACCAGAGTCCAGCCCCAACACAAACTGGAAGGGCTGCCATCTGACGACTCTCTAATTGTTTTCAGGAGACATAACGAGACAAAATCTATCAGCAATAAAAAAAGTAGAAAGACAGAGGTGAAGATGCTTGCCAGCTGGACTAGGAAGAGGCAGCTGTTGGTTATAAAATGGCTGCTTTGGGTCTTTGTCTTGCCAAACTTGGAGAGAAATCATAGGGCGTGCAGAGAAACAAGTCTTGCACTTCAAAAAATGAAGTTGAAAGTACTCTCGGGTTATGATCTCCTTTAAAGTGTTTTCTGCAATTTTACAACTGAAGTATGCTGCTTACAAGTGGAAAGGTAAAATTAACCTTTTCTCCAAAATTATTCATTATTTCAGGTTTTTCTGTTGCAGTAACTTCAACATTGATAACACAGAAAAATCCATCACAGTCCATCAAGAAGATTATTGTTTGCCTCCGGCCAATTCTCAGTCAATCTCTTCAATCTCAGTCAATCTCTTTCCCAAACATGAGACTGGACTCTAAGATCTGTTACAGGCTGATGCCCTCACAAAAACTCCAAAGTGCAATATGATTCCCCCAAAAAGTCTAAAAAATCCAGTTCAAGTCCCACTATATATCATGTCAAAGTCCCAAATAATTAATCCTGCTCCCCAGATTAAAACAACAACCAACAAGCAAATGATCAAGCAGGATGATAATTTTTTTGTATGATGTCACTGTTGAAGGAAATTTTTATCGGCAATCTGTAGTATCCTAAATTAATTTATACCCCTCAAGCCCATAATTTTTTATTGCATATGACATGCTGACTCAAGACATCTCACTGTTCAACATAAAGCTTGCTCTGTCTTATTAGCCACGGAGCCCATAGGCAAAGCAGTCAGCGTGACGGACCCCATGTGGCACAGAAATGTTCTGAATGAACAGAAACATCAGGAGGCGCATTCTTCTGCTCAGAACGAGCCTCAACAACAGCTGTCCACAGTTTCATGATAAACTTCTTCCAGTTTGGGGCAATTCTAGCACCCCCTCCCCCATGCTCACGTACTGTTGTTGTGCCGTTATCTGTTGATGTCTACTCGGAGGCTGAGAGGAATGATCTTAACACTGTTTGCCTTAAAATAATATACTTGTCCTAAAACATATGTTTGGTGGGAGAATGTAATTTAAATTAAAGCCAATGTGAACTAGTTATAAATTTTTTTAAGGAAAAAAAGCACTCATCTTAAATACATCATTTTATCTGTAGATCAGCCACAGTCAAGCAAATCAAAATTTGACAGAAGTCAGAATGCCATATCCACATTATAAAAGATGATACCAGAAGTATGGATAATTTATTTTGATCTTGGACAGAAAAAAATGTTTAAAATCTCTGTGCTATGAAATCTGCATTAAGGCTTTTGAATACCATGTATTCCAGTAGAAGAGAATTCTTTGCAATAAAGTATTAGTGAAAAACAACTCAACTTCATCAGCTCTCAGACTCTCCATTAATGTGAAGAAAGTAAGGTCACAGCAGTGAAGGCACTTTTGCTCTGGGGGCTGCTACCTGTTACCTCATTATGCACAAGCCAAAGTACACCTGATGACTCAGTGTGGACTTTGGTGAGAAATGTGCTGTTCATTTTTTGTGACCCTGTACAATGTTATTAATTCTTCTGTCCTCACAGTGGCTCAGTAATATACACATGGATTTGAGATATGTGCACTGAATGTGAAAGCAACATTGTTTTCAGATGGAGTACATTTGTGTGGATATTTAAGCAAGAACAGGCTGCTTCAGGCAGAAAACATACTGAAAGAATCAGCTCTAAAACCAATATGAGACGGAAAAGTGTATTTTAATATAAAGAGACATTGTTTATAATTTGTATGGCTAAAAAGAGAATGGAAAGCAACATCTGTGTCCTCTTTGCTAATTTTGTCTCACAAATGCACTCCAGCAGCACACACCACTTATTTTTGTGGAATAAGAACTGACACAGATTAGAGGAAGAATAGATAAACACTCTTCCATAATTGCAAGGTAGAAAGAAGGTAAAGAGGAAAGTTCTTCCCTATAATTATTCCCAAGCTTTCTGTCATTCCAGCAAAGCTATTTATTGATGATATACATGTTACTTACACAGAAAAACAAAAAGATTAAGGCATCAGTGACTGACTAGATTGTTAATGGTTAATGGCTCAAACAATCAGCAGGGTGCTGAGGGGTACACATCCACCACCAGAGGCTACAGCTGGGTGTTGAAAAATATATGGAAGAGGCTGAGAAGATGCAAATCCTTCAAACTGAGGTAGTGCTTTTTATCATGCCAAAGTCCTTACACCAGTGGCTCAGCTGTGGAAACTCCCCACCAGAGAAGTACCAGGATGTTCAGCCTGAAGGCATTCATCCCTTCTGGTGGGCCAAAATTGACTCAACTACATGTAACAGGCGGCTGTGTGTCTTAGAAGGTGCCAAAGACCCCTGAAGTGTCCTGTGATCCACAGCATTACATCATCCAGTGTAAAACTCCCTAGAGGAGGTAACTGGACATTCCCACTGAGCCTGAAGATAAATAAAAAGCCACCAGACTCCATGTTTTGTAGGTTTCCCCCAGCCCTGATGGATCAAGACTTGGCAGTAGTTGTACTTTTTCCATGAAAATGTGTCTCAAAGAGTTGTTCTTAACCTTGGTAGCCTGGAAGAACCAAGATAGCACAGGGGCCCTGTACCCCCCAGGGCTTGGAGCTCCGGAAATTGTTTTGTCTTTCTGCCTAGGGAAAGGCCATGGATCCCTGATGGATCAAGGCCATCATTTCAACCAATGCAGTCTGGTCGTGTGATCCATGGCTAGTGACTATGTATCTTTCCACTCTTACAATTTTCTTTCTTCTCCCTGATATGTTTTCTTAGGTGATTTTTTGGTGCTTTTATACTGTTGCATTTCTAACCAAAATGGCTATATTTTAAAACCTCCCAAGAACCTTGCTCTACCTTAATGTTATAAAGTTTGTAAGTAAAAGTCTGTTACTGGGCTTGCCGCGAATTTTGCTGTTCCTCCTGCTCACTGGCACTCCTCGGCGCTGGTCTGCTGACGCACTCCAGAAGGCACCCTGGGCTGGTGACCCATCTGTCCTTCAGCCTGCAGCCCGTGTCCAGAGGGCCAGCCCAGAGCACAGGCTGAGCCAGCAGCTGCCCTGACTCTGCTCGGTGCCCTGGCTGAGCCCCTCTCCTGAGCTGGACGTGGACGGGTGCTGTGGTGTGCCCAGAGACCTGCTGGTCTGGGCAGTGTAATCTGCTGCTGTGCCCTGGTTGTAGGGAACTGAGTGCTGTGTCAGCAAGGGTGTGCAAGCTCCAGGGACACAGAAGGGACACCTGAGCACCATGGTCCCTTTTACTGAATCCTCTTTAAATTTAAGACATTAGTAATGTGCTTAACTGGAAGCCATAGGACTTGTCCCTCCCTCCTCCCCAATATCAACAAATAGCTGATGGCACTGAAGTGAAACAAAAGCTTTGCCTTTGCTCTCCCTGTCGCTGTGGTAAATCATGCTGTCACGTTGCCATAGAAACGGCAGCTATCACAAATATCACTGCATCGTGGCATCAGAGCAGCTCCAGCAGCCAGGTCTTCCTTCTGGGGCCAGTCCTCTCATCCCTCATCCAGCCCCGTCTTCCCAACTCTTCTACAACGTGCTGCAATTTTTGATGAAAAAAGAGAAATTCAAGTTTTATTCTTGGGAGTGGAGAGTTTTGTCAAGGAGGATTAATTGTGAAAACCCACACTTGTTAGCTCTCCAATACACAGGTGGAGTAGGACAACAGACTATGGAGAGTTGAGACTTTGGTGATATAAATTCTTAAGTTTACTCCCATTTGAAAGACAGTGAAGAGAAACCTAATTAATTGCAAGTTGATTTGAAATAATCTGTGAACAGCTTTGGTGGAGAGGACAGAGATATTTTTTTTCCTCAAATATTTATGAACCTAGAGATACAGATGGGTAGTGGGTGAGATTTTTAAGAGACATGCTATGCTAATTTATATTCATCAGGGATTTTTACATTTTCTATAGCAGAATTGGAAAGCATTAGAACATTTCCCTCCAATCTTCCAGCTCCCCTATGGACAAATATCTATTATGTTCATTGAAAACCCATTATAACTTCAGTATTGTCCAAATAAAGGACATTGAGCTGTGTTTTAACTAAAATGAGCAGGTTGCTCTGCTCTACTGTAATGAAGAATATCTATTTGGCCAGGCTTGTAAACTCACCACTTTTCACTTACAAGAAAGGTTTGCAGTCACATCAGTATATGTTTCATGCACTGAGTAAAAAAGACAGCTCTAATTTTTAAATTTTTTTCAGGGAACAGTAACATGAGTTTTCAAAGACATTGGCTTTTTATTATGAAAATGCCTGTCTTTTATTTCATTTATTCTGCTTTTGCTAGCCACATGGTTAAAGTTAGGAAAACAAACAGCAGATACTTTCCAGTGAGGAATGTTTACATTACATCTAGCTTATCTGTGCAAAGAATAATCTATGAACTCTCCCTGGCCTTTTGGATAAGCAAACATAAACCTCATTTCCCTTTATTGTCCACTCCACGTAATAAGGAGCTTTCCAGAGGGCTTCACAGAGGTTATTCAGTCCAGGATGGCTCCTGGGGATTTCCTTTAATGACTAAAGGCATGGCTGTGTGCATTATTGAGCAGTCATATTGCAGTTGTGATGGTCGAAGGATAAAGCACACAAGTTTGTAGGGAGAGGTATCATCTTGTATCCAGACTAATCAATACAGCTGGAAAAAGAAAAGTCTTCAAGTATGAGTCTTTCCTCGTATCTCTGGAGGTAAACGGATATGCTCCACAGGTTCATGCCTCCAACCCCACAGTCCCATTGAGCATTCATGCAAATCCTCTGTGAGCTAAACCAGCTCAGGAAATTGGTAAAGAACTAATCCAAAAAAAAAGCAGTGAATTTTTTGGGGTGGGTCAGCAATCTGATTTGGCTGTTTGCAGGGTGACACTCAGTGCCATAGGTACAGAAGCAAGGGAGAAGACAAAAAAAGAGACAAGATGCCCTTTTTGGTGGCCATGAGATGTACAATTGTTGCAGTTGTCTCGTTTCATGAGAGATGAGGCTCTGGTTAGAACATTTCAAAGGGCTTCTTTAACTCTGCTCACACGATGTTCTTCAAAAAAGAGCAATCAGCCTAACCATGTAAGGATACACTTAAGCTTTCCACAGCAATCAAGAGGGGGATGATGCTGTTAACACCTTTCATCAGAGCCTTTGCAGCACTTCTGCAGCCCCTGCTCCTTCTGGCAGGTAGGCACTAAGACTCTGCCTTTCTCAGAGCACTCACAGAGCTGTTCCAACACCAGCCAAAATAAGATTCCTTGTTACTGATCATGCCCTTATCTCTATAAAGACATGCAAGATGAAATAGCTTGAGCATCGTATTCTCAGTGTGAGGGTCTCTTCCCTAGAACACCAAAGATATTGAAATTGTTCACGCTAATTTAAAGTGAGATTTGGATCTGGTCTCACACAGGTGGGTATTCAAAGCATGCTGAGAAATCTTTTCCTGCTGTAAAGATTATAGGATTTAGAAGGCAAGTTAAAACTATAAAATCTAAACTGCAGGCTAAAACATGGCAAACAGCTCTATTTATTTTTTTTATTATACATTGTGGTATAAATCTTCACTGGAGTTATTAAATAATTTGTTTTAAGGAGATGTACAATTTTGATACAAAAAGTACAAGGATGAAGTATTCACCACACTTATTCACATTCAGTTATTTACTCAAAAATTATCAATGTCTTCTTCTTAAATTTCTACAGACTGGTAATGTATTTTGACAAAGCCAGCTAATAGCTGTGCACTTTTGAGAAGAAATATTTTTGAAGTAAATAAAGTTATGAGCTAAGAGGCTTAGAGCCTGTGTATAGTTCTAAAGCCTCCTGTTTCATTCCATCCATAAAACCACACCATGTTTTATAGTCTCCCACATGAACATAACATGAACAAAAGCTGACTGGACTGAGGTGCTTGACTGTGTTATGAGCATGAAATGCCTCACCCTTATCTCATTTTTTGGCTGCTTTCACTTGCTGCAAACTTCACGGTGGTTCCTTTGAAAGCTGCTCTGTTTCAGTGACTCACTTGGAAATTATGGGGGGGCTAAATGTTCTGTTATGAAAGAGAGAAAAATAAAGATGCTTCACTGTTCTCTAATTTAAGTAGGTTTACGCAGCTACTATCAGCAGACAAGATTATTTTTCAGTAAAGGCATGACTCCAGGGTTTTACCTTCATATTTCTCTGTCAGAAACCTTCCAGAGAAATCTCTTCCTTAGGAAATATTTTTTTGTTCACTCAGGTTTCCAATGTGAGCTTTGTACTATAGAGAGACAGACTGCTGTCTTCCTGGGCAAGAAGCAGCTATGGAGATGTGCAGGGAGAAGTGGCAGCAGCCAAATTTCTTGTGTAGCCTGTGAATGGATCAGTCCTGCAGCCTGTTATGGAGCTCAGCTCCCTGTGATGGCTCTTGCATGGGTGTAATCACACCCACACCACCCTGACCCATCAATCACAGGTGCTGTGTGCTCCCATGCTGCAAGCTGCAAGCTGTGGAGCAAACCAATGCCACCAAATTTTAGTCCTAGTGAAAAGTCAGGGCTTGTTGGCCAGAGTGAGGTAGCAGGAGAAACAAATTTGGGTGTGTCCCTCCAAAGGCAGGGGTAAGTTACATAAAACTCAGCTCTTCTCAACACAGAATACCTCATACTGTAGAGGAAAGCAACTCTTCTCCCCCAAGCCATTGGCAATCTGAGGTGAAAGCAAATTTGTCATTCCAAATCATAATATAGGAGAATAAGGTGAATGAGCAAAACCAGGGTTCTGAGATACAGCAAAATACCTATGCTGAAACAGGGCACCAAAGCATCATCAATCTCCAGGGAGGGAAAACCCTGCTACATACTCTTCCTGCAGACTAATCTTGTAGTTAGAGAGTGAAAATATCCTCCTTGACCCCCATCTTTCTTATAGGCCACCCTGAAGTATTGAAAGGGCCCAATTTGTCCTTCTCTGGAGCCTTCCATTCTCCAGATCAAACAAACCAAATTCTCTCAGCCTGTCCTCACTGGAGGACAGCCCTGACAGAGTTCATGAGAAGGCTCCAGCCCTCTGATCAACTCTGAGATCTCCTCTGGATTTATTGCAACAGGTCCACATCCCTCTTGTTCTGGGGGCCCCAGAGCTGAACACAGCACTCCAGGTGTGGTGTCACCAGAGCAGAGGAGGAGAATCCCCTCCCTTGATCTGCTGGCCAGTCTGCTTTTTAGGCAGCCCAGCCATGTTTCTGCCAGCATTCATCCTGCTATTCTGATTTCTCTCTTATTTACTGAGCAAACATCTGAGAAACCCAGGTTAGGTTTCAGGGTTCACATCTTGGATTCAAGCCTTGCAGACCACCTGCAGGAAACATGATATCCCAAAGCACCTGCTACATGCCAGATGTTTGCAAGGCAGAAACATCAAGGTCTCAAACACCCTGAACAGAAGAAGGCTTTCAAGCTTCCCACTCTTCAAAGGGGAACAGCTTGTAGAATTTCCTAGGTCTTGCCCTTTGCAAGGTGCCCTGAGCAGGCCTACCAGAAAGAGCTCAGAGCCATATTGAAAACTAAGATGTTCTCTGGAGGGCTTGCTATACATGAGGGCAAGTCTTCTCCATAACTGGCAGCACCTGGAAAGGAACCTTCAGATGCCCAGTGTCCAACCAGGTCAATCAGGGGATGCAGGTTGGTTATCTTACCTTGAGCCCAACTCATTATCATACTCAGTTTTTCAGACCTTTCAGATTTTTTTTCTGATCCACCCTGGGAAGCTGAACTACATCTTTGGGAAGGTCTGCATTGGGTCAATGTGTGAGAGAGATTGTAGCAGTGGGGTGCTGTGTGCATCCTAAAGAAAAGAATGCAGTTTTTCAACTCAAGTGAATCACCACGCCAATTTCTGATACAGACCTCCCCAGCACTCCTAAATCTGTACACAGTATGGAGGAGGTTGAATGTCACCTCAGAGGACCTCTCAGAATTAGCACTTTTGTGACAGAGAATTTAAAAAAAAATACATTTTCCTAGATTTAATGCCAAATTCTGTACCTTTGCTGAATTTTACAATTTAATCTTCTCTTGCACACCTTTTTCACCATTTCTGTGAGTGAAAGCCGCTTAGTCACCTCTGTTGCAAGACCTTTTGCACCTAATTTCCTCACATTTTCTGCAAATATAAAATTTAAAGACCTTAGGCAAAACTGATGCTTCCTAGGTAATAAAATCTAGACATCCAGTGGTTTATTCCTTGTCCACAGATTCCTTTTAGGGTCTGCAGGCACTTATAACACCAAGACTCATTGCATTGCCTTCCTTAAATGTGCTACCAGAACATCCAACACTCCTGTCACACCACCATATATTGCTCTAGGCAATCACCACCATGGAAGAGTACCTGCCAGTATTCAGGTCTGTCATGATGACATAATTCCTTTTTTCCTCCTGCATTTGATGTTTGCCCTTGCTTGACTTAGTTTGTATGACCAGGGGATTCTGTTTTCCATCAGATATTCTGGGGAGGATAATATTCTAAGTGACACTGCACTACTTTCCTCTTGTTGATTTCTTTCCCATGCACTGGGGAGAACATAATCTTAAGATGAGCATTTTACTTGTGCTGTTCATTTAGAGCGTTGGTTGCTGGAGCAAAGATCAGTGAAATACAAAAATATCCATTTTCCTCTGAGCTAGAGGAGTGCTCCCAGAAACAGCTGTGGCATGAGGCTCTTCACAGGGCCCAGCTGACTCTGCCTGCTCCCCTGTCCCACAGCAGTGACAAGTAGCAGCCAGTCTGGATTGAAAAATGTTAGGGACCTGTTCTTTATCATTGCTTTGTTCTGTGGGCTGGGTCATGGGAAAAAGGGAGGAAGCATCATCAGTATTCGCCAGTGGAAGTGAATTTAGCAGGAACAGGGCTCGAGTGAGGATCCAGCCTTTCATCAAGAGCACAACTGTCCCCAGGTAACTTAGCCCCACAGGTAACCCGTGCAAAGGAAAAAATGGAAATTTCACCTCACTTTCTTTCCCTCTGTAAGCAAGTGGATAAAGCTAATTTCTTTCTTTTCCTGCAGTATCTTCTGATGGAAATACTTGCATTCTATAAGTCTTTTCTAGAGCAAAATCTGCACATTTGTTCAGCTTAGACTCCAAAATTCTAAATAATGTTGTTTGGATTCTCCTCGGTTACAAGAGTTTGGCCCTGGCTATGCTGGAGTGATGTCAATCAAAGTGGAAAAGTCATCTCACTTTACTATTTCTCCATCCTTGATTGTCTTTCTCTGCAGTTTATTCCTTTGAAATTATATAGAGATCTGTCACATGATTATTAGGTGGCATAACTAAGTTAAGCAGTTAATAATCACTTAAATCTCCTTGTTATGAAATTCCATGCAAAAAAAGAGAAGGTATAGCAAAAGTTTATTTGGAAAAGCAAATGTTTCAGGTTGGTATATTCATTAAGGACTGCCTGATAGTCAAGTTCTTGGCACATTATTGTTGTAACTTTTCCCAGCAAGACACAGAAATTGGCAAAGAAATCATCAAAGCACATAAGCATATGTCTTAAGTAGATGCTTTAAGTTAATCTTTTGGCCAAGTGCTTTGCTGAATTGAGAACTCTACACTACACAGTGACTGCTTCCAGAGGTCTGGCCCACAGACAAGGAGTGTAGGACTGACAAAAGGAAAAGCAAACTTGAAAATATTTGATAACTACCTCTGCTTCAGACAATATACAGTCTTAGTGGTGTAATGAAGCACAAATACAAATAAAAATATAAAACTATTTTACTAGCCAACACCTATCCACAGCCTTGTACTCAGCCCATAACCATGGAAAGACATCCATGAAAAACAGGCAGAGGCCACATGGATAGAAAGAATGTAGGAGCAGGCAAAGGTGATTTCTGGGAAGTGAGGACAAATGACACAAATGACATGTCAAGGCTGATGCCACCGGCAAACCATAAAGGATAGTTGCTGTAAGAGGGTGAGAGGCATGGATGAAACAGAAATACAATTCTGGCAGAAGGAGAAGCTTTAAGCAACAGATTGGAAGAGTAAAGACCCATGAACAATTAACTTCATGCAACCCTTCTGGTTTGACTTGTTGACATAAATGGGCTGTTATAGTAGCAGTGATTGAGAGCACTCTGCCTGCATCCTCTTCCACAGCTCACCTGATCTACGTAATCATCTCCACACCATTTGTGAACATATATGAAGAGGCATTTTGCTCCATTTCCATATGCAGGGATACTTTTAAATTCTGTGCTTCTATCTATTGTTCAAAACTGATCCTTTAGCCTATGAGCCTGGCCTGTGATGCTATTATCACAAGAGTGTTTGAAGTGTTTTTTCCAAATAAAAGACAGGCACAGACTTTTAAAAACACTTAAAGGACTGTTGTTCCATGAAACCTGTAGTCTCAAGATAACAGAGAGATAAGGCACTCATTGGAAGATTCTTCTGCACTTTCTGATAGGAGTGTCAGGAAGAAAGAAATTAGCTCTAAAATGGCTTTAATGACAATGTAATTTTCCAAGAAAACAAACATCATTTTCCACACAAAGTTCAGGGGGTGCAGGATTGTAGTGGAAATCAATTTTTTTTAATATGCAAACAAGGTACTCAGTAAATATCAGCATCTAATCACGCTATTTTGCAGTAACAAAGTTCTCTCTATAATGGTTCCCATGGCAGGCATGCATTATGAGAAAGAAATAATTTTGAAACAAATTATCACCTCTAAAAACATAATAGCGAGACTGAGGACTGCTTTTGTTCAAATGTATTTTCTGTTTTGGGATGTATGAATTATTAATCATCACTGTACAGGGAAGTGACTCTTTCCACTCCAAAAAAGAAGATTAAAGTTCAAACAAGGTGGACTCAGATTCTTATCCTAAACACATGAATTTATGAGGACAGTTTCTCCTCTGCCTTCAGCATAATCTTTCTGTATTTATGCAATTTAGGCAAGTATAAATGAGATCAGCATACTTTTCAGACACCTGCAAGGAAAACACTCAAATAGCAGAACATAATTTCCATACAATTCCAGTAAGTGCATTATGCTGGTAATTTAATGACTAATTGCAAAATCTATTATCTTGGAGATGAAAAGATTTTTGGAATATTTAAGATCAGATTTCAAGTTTAAGTAAAGTAGGAAACAAAAAAGAACAATGAACTAAATTCTGGTAAACACATGCATGACTCAAAGTCCTGCAATAGAAACAGCTGTAACTTCCATACACATTAACAGGATTACAAACAATTACATGATATGTGGGAAAGTTGAGTTCTGTATCAAATGGAATTAAAAAATTTCAGAGAACAATTGAAAATTAAAAGGACAAAGAAGCAAGTAGCTTTGCCAAAACTGAGCAGCAAGTGCCTAGAGGACCACAGCAGTAACAATTACCAGGCACCAGCATCTTCCAGAGCCATCCATCAGAACTGCCAGGTGTGCAAAGTGTCTCAGGCACTGGACTGTCTAAGGCAACTTTCTCAGCAGTGCACAGATAAAGGAGTAGGGGCACAACAACCCAGGAAAACATGGAGAGCAAACTCTTATCTTAGAGGTGGAAGAGCTTATAAATATTGTCATGGGGACCTGGCTGTGTGAGAAACCTGTGGTTGCACAGTGGGACAAGACAGTGACTCTTGCTGGGTAAAACCTGCCTCTGAAGAAAAGGCCTGCTTGTTTTGAAGACTCAAGTTGGACAGAAATAATGGAAAAGCCTTCTAATGGCTTCTCTCAATGGACTAATTTAGCCTCCTGTGCCTATCCTAATGACTAGAAACAAAAATTGAATATTTGGGGCAAGAAAAAGCACGCTGAGCTAATTTAGAGCCATTTTTCAAATAAGCTTCTGAGCCAGTGGTTGGTATTGGACTTGATGATCCTTGTGGGCCCCTTCCAACTCAGGGTATTCTAGGATTCTAGGTTTCATCAACATTTTGGTAAGTTTGAAGTATTTTCCCTTTTGTCTCAGTCTCTGAAAGGAAAATAATCTTCAGTTTTCTAGACTGTACATAACAGCTTCAAGTGCCCAGAAGGCATAGAAACATGCAAATCCTTGGCCTCTCTGGGAAAAAAGAGTGTCCTGAGAGCAGTCGCTGAAATGCTGGAAACCATGAGCCATTAGTGGTATTGGCATAGACACACGTAATGTAAACTGGCAGCACAGACTCAAAACATTATTACCCAAGCAAAATTAACTCTGCACACTTGTAAGTACAAAGAAATGCCAAATAACTGCTTTGCAAAGAATGGTAAAATATGATTAAATAGAGAAGAGCAGATGATAAACACTTTGAAGGAAAGAAAAGTCGTGTTGGTGCCTCCATTTTCTTCTGATCTTGCTGGCCTACTTCTAGAGATGTACACATCTTATGTGCACAGCTTATGTGCACAGCTTATCCCTTGTAAGATATCAGTGTGTTAACTTAAATGATGCCAGTGCTTCGGAATCAGGCAATCAAGGATGATAGCAGATCTGTTGTGCAATGCTCACAGGCAAGGGAAGGATAGACACCAGCTAATTCAAGAAGACCGCAGAAGACTAGCACAAAGAAAGTGCATTTCATTTGGAATTAAGTTAGCATGCCCTTACCCAGTGGGACATGAAGCAGATTTCAGAACTGCTCTTACTACACCACCACCATTTTGTATAAGATCAACATTTACACATACACAGATAATAAGAACAGGAAAGGTTTTCTATACACACAAATCTTACCTCTGTCAGAGACTCCAGGGCATGATGTTAGTCATCCCTGCAGTAAACTCTAATCATTCAGGGTTATAATTAGACAAGCAGGCAAAGGTGGGCCAAATATGCCTTTTAAGAAAATCAAACCCAGTCTCTTGGCCATTCAGGTCAAGCAAAGCCAGAGTGCACTGGGAAGGGCAGAAGTGAGTCCTGACATTCACACATGCTGGAAAGCACAAGATTCCTTCTGCTGTTTCTCTTCATTCTACCCCAGCTCCTTTGTAACCACTGATCCTTCCCACAGCTATAATCCTGCCTCCATAGGACCCTTCAGCCTCCACCTATTATCCTGCTCCTAGAGGCTGTTTAAACATCTCCTCCACAACCCACCCTGGGAGAGGAGGGGATAAGCATCCTCCTCTTACTCTCCACAATGAACAGAAGAAAACCAAAAGATAAAGGAGAAAATGAAAAACGGTGAGCATCTTTAGTTCAAACAATCAAGGAAGACAAAACGAGCATGGGGAAAAGTAATCTGAATTCCATCTGTAAATGGGAAACTAAAAGCAGAGGAGAAGTCCTGAGAAGGCTGGTGGAGGAACCAGAATGGCAATCTATCTCTCCTAAAAGTGATGCAGTGTCAAGCTCAAATATTATTTGCAATATATAAGATTTAAGACAAAGAAAATAAGCATGTGTCTAATAACCAGCATTCAGCAGGTAGTTCAGCCATGTTTTTAAAGCCTCTCTAATTTCTTTCTTTTCCTGCATCTAATGTCAGATATTTACTGAGATCTATTTACTTTCTTTCTCAGTCCATGTAGCTATCAAGTATAAGGACCTGTATTTTACTAAAACATCTGGAGTTACTGGGGCTTTTTTCCAATACTGTCTGTTCTCCTTGTCTTATCCTTGTGCTTTTCTAGTCTCACTATGTGAAAGCAAAAACAAAATTAATATCCACAGCCAAACTGAGGTGCAATTCACGAATACAAACCTAGAGAGGGATAAGCAGAAACTCCCTCTGCTGTCATGCATGGCATTCATTTCTCTGTTAATTAATGCCTCTTTTCCCTCAGGGTTGCTTTGTCCATTGATAATTTCTCAAAACAGCTCATTATTTTATCCAGCTGATTATATTGTTGCTTTACAAAAGGCATTTATTATTTTTCATCCTAAGAATTACTTTTACAGCCCCAGTGTAGAGACAAGATGTTTTGCTCTTGTTCTTCCTGAAGGACTTGTATTTTAATCAATTCACAACATAATTGCAGTGTTTTATATAAACACCAACCTAAAATTTAGATCTTAACTAGAACATTCTCCATTCATCCAGTTAAGTACTTCAGTGTTTCCCAATAGTTTTGTGTTTGACCATCTAATGTTGCTTAAGGTATTTTCATAGGGCAGAGCTATTTTCCTGGATAGAGAACTGAAGCAAAGTTGGGGAGTTCATCAAAAGAACAAACAGATCCAGATTTGCACCACTGATGGGGGTTGAGCTTGTCTCCCCACACAGCCCAGGATGCTCCCAGGTTTCCTGTGCCAGCACCAGCTCCAACCCAGTGCAGCCAGCCAGGCTCACCAGTCACTGAATTACAGCTGCTTTTCCCCTGGTGTCAGGGCCACATACTTCTGCCTGTTAAACCCTTTTGTTGCATAAAGCAGGGATGGGGCTTGGAGCAGTCTGATCTACTCAAAGGTGTCCCTCCCTGCCCATGACAGGGATCTGGAACTAGATGATCTTTCTGCTTCTAAAATTCTGTCTTGTGAAGTGGCTGTAATTTGACAGGGATACATTTTTTTTCCTATAGAATTTAGTTCAGCCTGCAAGATGTGGCATGCCATTGATATTCTTCCTCTAGAAGGATGCTTGGTGCTCTCCTGGAGAAGTCTGCCAATCCATTCTGGATATTGGCAACAAGCTGGATCTTTCTCAGAAAGCCAGGATGCAGATCAAACAGGAACAGCAAGCAGCAATAGATGTCCTCTTTGTCATGAACAGGTACTATAAATTCTTAAACAGATTACTAAGCCTCTTTGCACTCTTTGACAATTGAACCAATTGTGGACTAGGCTATTTATTCTAATGCCAGAAGGAGGAAAGAGGAGCAAGATTACACAGCAGTGATCTCATAATGTTCTCTCAGGATATCCCAGGACTGCAGCTGTGATTGTGTAGCTGGCACTACAGCCCTCTGCAATCTCAGCCCTATAGGAATGGGACTGGAAGAGCTTATCAACAACATAGAATGAAATGTCAGGAATAGTTCAGCTGTTATAAAATGGCATAGGATGGAAAAAATATAGAAATTATAAAAAAGTAATTCAGGGTGAAAGAAGTTCTTTTAAAAAGCTTCATGCTATCAAACTGTGAGAGAGAAAAGATCCTTAAATCCTTAAGATGGTCTGCAGCCTGACATTTTTCACTCCTCTTGGATTTCCAGATAGTTGTGATTAAGGAAAAAAAATACCTTGGCTATCAGTATCTGGTTCCTCTTCTGGGATCCTGTCTTGGCAGGAAGTAAGACAACCTTCCAAGACATGTTCTCCCTCCCCAAATACAACTAATTTTTGTTAGAAGACTAACATCATCACGATTTCATGGCCGCTTCAGGATAAGATTGCCCACTTCTGTGTGTTGATTGGAATCCCAGGAAGCCATCTGTTCAGGAGACATAGGTTTCCCAAAGTACACCAACCTGCCATTTAGCTCCATCCCAGATTCAGAGACAAGATTACAACAGACAACCAATTTGGGTTCCAGATGGTGATACGGGGGAAGGGTTAATTACACCTTTGAGTACTCCTCGATTTTGATAAGTATTAACTTACCAATAGCATGAAGGGTCATTTAAGACATATTAAAAACACTGGGGAATAAAAGAGTTATTAAATTGTGTTGGTTTAGAGTATTCCTGTGATGTTATTTCAGCTCTAACAGTAATAAATTTGTTATTTGTTTTTCATACTAATATGTTTCCATTTACTTAGCAAAAGTGATGACAACAAAAGTTCTGTCAAAATGTCACTGGATCACACGAGAAAGTAAATACTTACAACAATGGTTTGTTTAAATTATCTCCCCTGGCCTCCTTGGGGTTAATTTAGGATCACTGGGTTCTAATATTGTCAAAAAGAGCCTTTGTAGAATACCATATGGCTAAAAACATAATGAGTTTTACCAAAGTTCAGCAGAAGGTGTGTGTTTGTATGCAGTGACTAAGCATATGCAAGTAGGAGGCAATTACAGATGGCTGGAAATATGCTACTACTGCAGAACACATATGATGTTTTGTATCGCAGAGCAGAAAGCAGAAATGCTCCAAAGCACCAAGCTTGGCTACTAGCTAATACCCTGATTCTGAATTTGTGTTATTTAGGGCCACAGCATCACACTCAGCAGCTGCAGACCAGCAACAAAAAGTTGCTCACTTCTGCTTCTTAGACTGAAAACAAGTTAATGCAATCATGGAAAGTATGGAGAGGGAAGGAGAATAGACCAAGTGGGCAACAGTGTGATGCATCCACTAAAAACCCCATTAAAAACAAAGGTATGAATTAACTGTGACACAGCCATGCTTAGAGCACTTAGGAAATTATATCTCTTTACTACATGTGCCAGTGGTTAGCCTGCATTCTCTCCTCCATTTTGGGGTTGCCTTATGGATTTTTTACCATACTACAGTGCTGAGATGGTAAAATGTTAATTTGAGGAGTGTTCATTCTCTTAGGTAAACTACACATGTGTACTGCCACTTTACCTAAGCAGTTGCTGGTGCATTGAGATATCAGCCCTCACAGTATTTGCCAATTTTCACCCTAACAGGAAGTGGAGGTGTCCTGGGGAAGACTATCAAGGGATTGCTTTGGAAGTGCTGAGTGGGAACTGTCATAAATGTGAGGTTTGTTGCAGAGGTCAGGGCAATAAACAAGTTGCAGTCCCTTCCCACCCACACAAAGGAATGGAGACCTGGCATTGGATGACAGGTTTGTATTTGGAAAAGAGGTATTTACAAAATAAACTCAAAACAACAACTTCAAAACCAAACCACAAACCACTCCCTAGTCCACCCATTTATGTTTCAAACCAAAGAACAATCCTACTGATGTCTACCAAGTGATCCAAGGTGGGCTGAATGCAAAGAGACGCCCTGCTTTTAAGAGAAAATAAGTCCTAAAAAGGATATCCTAAAAAGGATAGAAGGTTATGAATAGGACCCACGCTACTGATCCCATCAGCTTTGCACTAGGCAATAGAAAAGACAAATAACAAGGCATTTTATAGAGATATGAAAATATATTTATATTCTAAATAAAAAATATTATATGATACATTATGTTTTATACAATACATTGTATTGTATGATATTATGATGTATCCTACATAATTATGTTTTATATAAATTATATATATAATTTATATAAATTAGATCTACTCACTTCTTGCTTTATTTTCCTCTCTAAGGTCTATTTAGCAACATTCTTGTAGGGTCAGCAGGGCATAGAATTCTGCCTATAAGACTCAAAATTGCATCAATCAGTGCAATTGCATCTTGAAAGTCTGGGAAAATGAAAAGAAGCAAGCATTTCCCACTTGGATGTAGGAGACAATATACATTAGCATACTCTCATCAGAATTTGCATGTGCAACAAAACCCTAAGAACTAAGTCAAACAGAGGCCTTTTTAGGAAAAGTTACTCAAAGAGCATTCACACTTCCTCTGTTAGGGAGTAAGACCCATACATTATTTACAATGATGTAAAATAGGCTCATCCAGAGGACAAAAATGAAAACACTTTTTTTTACTCTAAATTGCTCTCTGGTGACTTGATGGGAAGCACAGACTGACTGTCCCCCTGGTGGGCAGTGTGAATGGCCCCAAGTGCCACAGATGTTCATTCTGGTGGAACTGGTCATTGAAAACGTCTCAGTTTGATCTTAAGCAAGCTAACAAAGTTGCACTCTGAGCAAGTTGAGGTCTACTCCTCAGGGGCCCACGATCTTCATTGCCTCATAGATTTCCCCTCTCAAGGCTTCCATCTTCTGAGTGGCCATCAGTAATGGTTTCAGTGGGGCTGGCAGCACACCTTCTAACAGCCCTTCAAAGGGACTGAGAGAGGGAACCCCTGGCAGGATGAGCACCCAGCAATTCTGGGTCTAAGCAAACAGAGCCCTTGCTGCTGCAGGGAGTGCTGTGCAGTGCGGCCAGTCACAAAGACCTGTGCTCCACTGAGAGGTAACGTGTGGTGGCTCGATGGGAACAACCTCTGCCAGCCTCCTGGAGAAGGGCTGCAGATGGACATGGGCTGGACCTCAGCCATCCCAGGGCGTGGGATGAACTGGAGAACAGAGAACTGGAGAACACTGGAGAGTCACTCCAGGGTGGGCCGGAACAGCGCTTTCACTGCTGCCAGTACCCAAAAACTGGGCATCTTTACTGCTGGCAAAAAACAGCACTAGAAAAACAGCTGGAAATGTATTTTACTTCAAGGAGCTGATGGCCCTTCCCCCCCCACCTCAGATGTACAGTGACTAATTTATTGACTCCTGGAAGAACAAATCTTACTGCGAAGAGGAAAAGTCAATGGTGCTAATTAGCAACAAAGTGGTGTAATTGAATAAAAGTACTAGGAGAATCTTTGAATACACTGATCCTTGAGGGCAGAGTCACAGTCTTTAAATCCTAAGCCAATGAATGTATTAATGAAGAAAAAGCATCACAGAAATTAAGATAAAACAGATTGATTTATGGACTTTTTGGCCAGAAAATGCAACTACAGTTACAACTCTAGTGAGATTTAAGAAACTGAAGTTAGGCTAGAGGAAACTTCCAATGGGTTTAAAGAGAAAACTTATCTCTCAGGAAATGATTTTCTGTCAACTACCAAAAAAATTCTTTCATGTTCTACTGAAGAAGCAGAGATATTTTTAGACTACATAAATTACTGTTTTTATAAGCTCAATTCTATTTTAGTAAATAATATATCAATATCTGTGTTCCTAACTATAGTTGAAGAATGAAAAGCATGTTTTTGTTCTGTTTTCTAAAGCATACTCATTTTTTGTCTTTATAAGATCAAGCATGTTTATCAGCCTGATAGCAATCTTGACAGTAGAATCAAGCTCATGAGTGCATTCTGAATCACTATAAAATTCATATTTACTGCTTTTTAAAATTATCTCAATAGCTTATGTATTTTCTTTCTGACACTATCACCTAGTTTACTCAACTTAAAATGTTATCTATGACAGAATTATGAACGGATTAAGATGGTATCTGATTTTTGCTATGGTTTCTGTATGCCTCAGGAGCAATATTGAGTGAGTTGTTGCAAGGATACTTTTGAGGAAAATGCAAGTGTCCTCATGATAGCAAGTCAAAAAGAAAGCTACATTCCTTTTCAAGTGGAGGGCTATTCTCCTGACACAAGGAAATATGTGAAGAGCTACTCTGTACTGTGAGTTTGCTTTTTCAAATGAATTAATAACTCAAAATATATAATAATATAAATGTGTGCAAAGATAAAATAAAAACCCCAAGAGTTCCAAAATGCTGCTTTTCTGACTCTTGATTTAGGATTTTGATACACATCCAAACCCAGATTTAATAAAGCAGAAGTTGTTTGAGAAGAACAGCACTTGGGATTTGGCTGACAAGAGGTGATTCAGACTGAAAGTGATCTACAACTGTACTTCAGCCGTGGGCACCTGACAGAAGGTAAGAGGTATCTCTGGATAAAGGGAAAGCAGCACTGCACATACTCCTGAGGTCCTACGTGCTCCGCACCAAACGTACTTAGAATGCTGTCTCTTAACAAAAAGTAAAGCAAAGCAAAAGGGCTTTAGAGATCTGGGCAGCAAGATAAGTACTCTTGGGAACTTTACTATTTTCAAACAGACTTGTTTCTGACTTTGCATAGTATGAGAATTATATCATGTTGGCAATAGATTAACAGGAAAGAAATAGAGGGGAAGTTACTTCTCCTTGCTCTGTTTACTTGAAATTTGCTACCAAAAATAACATTTAGAAATGCTTCTTCATGCAAAGCTATTTCTTTTCCAAGCTCAGCAAACTATCTTGATGATTATGTAACAATCATACGTATAATTTGGTATGTTTCCCTAGTGCAGCACTCTGCCTAGCAGGTGAATGGCTATTACAAAAAATTGTTAGGGTTTTTTTCTGGTCTATTCAAATGAACTGAACCCTGTGAGGGAAAAACTGAACACATCAAAATGTTGCTTACCTAATTTTTTTTCATTATAAAATACTGTATTCTAATAGATGAAGGAAACCTGTTTAAGTTTTAGAATTACAGGACAGTTGAGGTTGGGAGTATCTTCTGGAGGTCATCTGGTCCAACCCTGTTGCTCAAGCAAGGCCACCTGGAGCCAGTTGCCCAGGATTGTGACTGGGTAGCTTTTGAGAATCCCCATGGATGGAGACTTTACCACCAGCTAGGGAACTTGTTCCACTGCACAGTCATCCTCATATAGAAAAAGCATTCCAAAGTACTATATTTCAGCATTTAGGATATTCTCATTTTAGCCTCAGTATTGAACAGGAACAGCTACCCACTGTGGGCGCTGGCTGCTGCACAGAAAGCAGAACCATACACTGTGGGGTTTAAGCAGCATCTAGTGGCTAATCTTAGGTAGGCAGCCATCCTATTTAGCTCTATTTTCCCTTAATATATTTAACATCAGGAAGTAAGGGGAGAGATGCATTCCATCAGTTTTGATAAACATGATCCAACTGTGTGCTTGCTTTAAAAAAATCTTCACATATCACTACCTTTAGAGCCAATTAAAAAAACCAAAACCCAGTCTACCAATCCAGCTGGAGCATATTTATGACTGGAAAAAGACTGAAGTATCTTTAATGAAAGAATGAAGAAATAATTTTCAAATGCATGTTGCAAGGCAATTTGTTTTCTATGCAAAATAGCACCATGCCATTCCAGTAAGAGGAGGTATCAAGTGCTCGCTCCACTTTTTGCAGATGTTATAAGATAGTTGGAGGCCCTGTGCACATGATCTTGTGTACAGTGATCATGAAACCTACCTCAGGGATGGGGAAGGCCATGGAGCAGATCACTGTGTGTGCATCGAATGGCACATGCAGGAAAACCAGGGGACAAGGCCCAACAAGCATGGATTTAGGAAAGGCAGGTCCTGCTTGACCAACCTGGTCTCCTTATATGCTGACCCACTTAGCAGATTAGGGAAAGGCTGTGGATATTGTCTGTCTGGACTTTAGTAAAGCCTTTGACACCATTTCCCATGGCATTCTCCTGGACAAGCTGGTTGCTCCTGGCTGGGACAGGTGCTGCTCAGTGGATAAAAAACCAGCTGGATGGCCAAGTTGAGAGAGCGGTGACAAACACAGTTACATCCAGCTGGCAGCTGGTCACAAGTGGGGCTCCCCAGGGATCAGTACTGGGCCACTCCTGTTGAATGTCTTTATCAGTGATTTGGGGAAAGGGATTGAGGGCCCTCAGCCAGCTTGCAGACAACACCAAGTGTGATTGTTGATCTGCTGGAGGGCAAGAATAGTTTGCAGAGGGAGCTGAACAGACTGGATTGATGGGTTGAGGCTAATTATAAAAGGTTCAACAGGGCCAGGTGCCAGGGCCTGCACGTGGGTCACAGCTGGAAAGGCCTGGAAGTGCTGGACAACAGCAGCTGAACATGAGCCAGCAGTGCCCAGGTGGCCCAGAAGGCCGATGGCATCCTGGCCTGGCTCAGCCAGGTGTGGCCAGCAGGAGCAGGGCAGTGACCGTCCCCCTGTACCCAGCACTGCTGAGGCCACAGCTCCAATCCTGTGCTCAGTTCTGGGCCCCTCACTGCAAGAGAGACATTGAGGGGCTGGAGCGTGTCCAGGGAAGGGCAGCGGAGCTGGGGAAGGGTCTGGAGCACAAGTCTGGTGAGAAGTGGCTGACGGAGCTGGGGGTGTTCAGCCTGGAGAAAAGGAGGACTGGCAGGGAAATACTGCTCTCTAGAACTGCCTTAAAGGAGGTTTTAGTGAGGTGAGAGTCAGTCTCTTCTCCCAGATAACAAGTGATAGGACAAAAGAAAATAGCTTTCAATTGCACCGGGGTGGTTTATATTGGTTATTAAGAAACATTTCCTCATGGAAATGGTTGTCAAGAATTGAAACAGGGTACCTAGGCAAATGGTGGAATCACCATCCCTGAAAGTGTTCAGAGAATGTGTACATTTTGTACCTAGGGACTTGGATTGGTGGTGGACTTGACTGCGTTAATGGTTGGATCTCCACAATCTTTTGCAACTCAAACTCCATGATTGTATGACAAAGGCTTTTTGCCTATAGTAACTTCATTGAATGATGCACTTTGTCAGGTAAGTGACCAGCAAGCAAATCCTTGTAGATCTCGAAAGAATGATTGAAATTACTGTTCCTGGTTGTGTTTTGTAACATGCAGTGCAACTAAACACTGCAATAGGTTGTATGAGCACCACTAGACTGCTTCAGGGGAGTCAGCTTGAATTAATTGTTTGCCTTTCAGCAACGGTTTAAGTTATTCCAGATAATACAGCTTTACAGCTCTTCCCCTTTTTGGAAGGTTGTAAAAAGTTTCCCAAGGAACCTCTATAAATAAAACTAAAGACATGAGTTGATGCATCTGATAAAGGACAAATTGTGAATGCCTTACACATTTTACTGAAATACAGCAAAACACATTTATCTGCTGATTCAAATAAGGGAAAACATGAGTTTTCAGCACTCAGTTCAAAACACGTTGCTCTAAGGTACTGAAAAAGTGGGAGAGGCGTTACAACAGGAGGTAAAAATCAATTTGGGAAAAATCAATTATTTGCAAATTCTAATACCCACAGAAGCCATAGGAGGAATACATCACATTCCTCTGACCCAACCCGTAGTAAGATTGCCTGGGGGTCTAAACTCTCACCTATTTGTTAGTCCAATCTATTTTTGTTTGTCCACAAACCTGCAGTCAAAAGAAGACCCTATAAAAGGAGTCTTCTGCTTACACCTCCAGTACTGACCTTTTGTTTGCAAAGGTGATGCGGGTTTAACTTTAGCCTTCAGTATTCTGCAGAAGCTGGAAGGCCTGTTTTACAGCCGACATTTAAAAATGAATGTACTTACCAAGTACTCCAAAGTCGGAAACCCTTAGCAGACAGAAGGAAAATGAACACAAATATCTACTGTCCCCTGGCTTGCCTAGCACATCAGCATCCATGGCACATGACTGACTACTTCAGTCAAAATGCAAAATTACCTTTACCCACCAGGAGATATACTGAAGAGAAATTGCCAGGAGCAACAGGGTCAGTTAGAACAGTGCCAGTGCACTACAATGAACATTTCCAAAGGCAAACAGACAACTCCAGACTTGTTTTCTGTTTAAGTTAAAGCAAGGGAAAATGTCAATGATTCATGTGCTGCTGAGTGACATACCTTCAAGGACAATTTCTGTCTAATGTGTGAGAATAGAGAGATAGTCACTTGGAGTTGTATAGTGAAACTTGCACCATTACCCAGCGGGGGTTATGGTATGCAGTGGTCTGTTGTAGTTTTACCTGTTTTTTTGACTTACACAGTTATGACTAACTGCTTAAAAGGTGGATGTTACACCTTTGTATCTCAATTTAATCAAGTAGTTTGTTCTATTCATTTCTAAAACCTGGGCTCTAGTATTGCTAAAAACAAACCCCAAAACCAAAAATCTCCCGTAAGCAACGCTGCATTTTACAGATATAGAGAATATGTATCTCTTAAAAAACCCAGCTGTGTGATTCACTACATTCAATAACCAAGTAACATGGTTTCTCAGAGGTCTCTCTTCCTCATTAGCCCTGACATCTCCATTACCCTCCTCCTTTCTCCAGGAGCAGCACAAACATCTCCATTCACCTCAACAATCCCCCTGTCCAATACCCCCTACTTCTTCTGTGAGATTCAACAGAGGTAATTTCTGTACCTCAGCAGTATCAGTACTTCTTCCACTAGGAAAGCTAAAGCAAATGCACATAATATATCAGAAAATGTGTATTCTATTGTAGTACCAATATTTTAGTAATCATTTGAATGAATAAAATGACATGAAAAGCTGTTACTCCATTTCAAAAGCTATAGTTTATAATCATAAACATCAGTGTTTTCATAAAAATCAGTGTGGATCTGAACTTTTGAAGGTACTAAAGACCATAAAGAACTGCCTGAATACCCATACACAGGTTGTATCAGTTTAAATCTTCTTTAAGGAAATTTGCTTCAAATGATGCAAATATCTTTTCAGGAGACAATTGGTTACATGGCTGGTTACACACATTTTCCATGGGTCACATGAAAGCCACACCTAAAATAAGTATACCATACCTAATTTTGACTTACTCTCAGCTTTAAAAATAAATAGCTTCAAAGCTGCTGCTACCAGTTTGCATTAAAATGAGTCTGAGAGCAATCCTGCATTAGATCATTAATATACCTAACACAAAGTATCAACAGTTTTGAGATGCTCTGGAACTCAAAGATTCTCTCAGTAATTGCCTTGACCAGATAGAGAATCTTACTCTCTTGTTGGACCTGTTCTTTTTGGTTGTTTCGGTTTTTTGGGGTTTTTTTGTTTTTTTTTTTTTTTTTTTGGGGGGGGGTGGTATTTTTCTTTGTTTTTGTTTTGAACTTTAACTCTTGAATGAGAAGTATTCTTCTGGATGGGGAAAGACGAAGATTGATTGCTGAGAAAAATATAACATGAGATTTACAATCTGCAGCACCAGTGCTCTAAACACTAGGAGCCACTGTGACTGACAGCCAGCAGGATGCTGCTGTGGGCACCTAACTCCTGCAGACACAAGAAAGGAAACAAATTATCAATGTCACTTCATATGTTTTTCTTCTCGATAGGAAAATATTTCTATACATTATAATTCTGTTGTAGAAAACAAAAATATTTTCATGAGACAAAGTAATCTGTAACTGTAGTTTGTTACAATCTGTAGACAGCCCAAGGTGCCTAATCTTAACAGAAATTGAAATATTAAATTCAGCCCATTTTTTGACTACAGACTTTTAGTGAGTAATGTAGCATGAAAGATTAACACAAAATATGGATTTTTGAATAATTTTTAAAAGACAGATGAATGTTTTGACAAGATTTTATTGTGAAACATTGGATTTAGAAAAGGTACAAAATGTCAATGGTCAGATGTGTGCCAGTACAGGATTTCAATTATCTATACATGTGGACAGCTGAACAGCTTCACTGCAGAACGTGGATTTGGACAAACTATCTAAAAGGGGGCTGCAATATTCACAGGTTTAAAATACATAAATAACTTGAGCCAAAATGGCCATTACTGGTCAATGCTAATCAACATCTGGAAACAGGCTAAAAAGCACAATACAGTACAACAATCTCCTCGCAGATCCACGTTTAAAGAACATCAGTTTATTATGTCAACCATCTACTGCTCCAGAACATGATTCTCAGGACTGGGATTCAGTTGGCTAATTAAGGACTTTAAAAAATTAATGTTAAAAATGAGATTATGTAAGAAAACCCACAGGTATTTAATTAGAACTAAACACTCTGAAACCCCTAAAAATTCTTCTGACTGGGATTTATGAAGTCAATTACCTCTAATACAGAACTTCTGCTTGTTTCTTTAAAATGTCCTGACTGCAGCTTGAACTGATATAATTAAGTAATCTTAATTCAAACACTAAATTTTGCTATGCATCTCTGTATTTTAAAACTCATTTCAGTGAGTATGGGTCACCATCAAAATGGAAAAAAATGACCCAAATATTAAATCTGAATTAATAAAAGTCATAAATTTGTTTACTAAAAAAATTAATAACAACCCCAAAGATAGCAGCATTCTCTACCCTAGTTTAATATGTTTTAAGAGGAGTTTTCATAAACTTACAAAGTTGATTTTAGGGTATAAAAATACACATATACTACACGAAACAAGATAGATTAAATTTTTCATATTTTTCAGTAGTCTGTCGCTGCTGGAGCTCATTTGAACTATTGAGAAAGTGTTCATAGATCAGTATAGCTGGGTGAACAGCCAAGGGTCTATAGACTTTTGTTCTTCAATTAAAAATGTGTAGTAGCTGTTTCTACACAATTAAGTTTGCTGAAATATCAACAGTTACCAGTCAGTATCCAGAGCTGACTTAAACCTTTACCCATGTAAGTCTACTTCCTTTTATGCTGATTCATAACTTACCTTCCTGAACAGATACCTTGGGGTATACTAAATTATTGTTTAATAGAAATTTCTGAATATGACTCATGTCCATTAGGAGCAGAGCTAACCTTAAACTGATGTAATTTAGAATGAAAATCCACCCAAAACATTAAAACCCACCCTACAACACCACATCCGTTCCCTTAATTAATTTCAAGACTTCCCTTAATTAATTTCAGTTTTGGCTACTCTTTTCTCAGTGTGCATCTTCAGTGGGGGATGTGAATCTTGTAATTCATTAAGAAGAATCACCATAAGTTACAACCAAGTACATTAAACCAGACAATGGGAAATAAACACAATTAAAACTTTGACTGTGTATCACTAGCTAAGGATGTAACATTGGAGTACAATGTCTGCTATGGAATTAAAATTAGTGCTGTGCCAAATGGGAAAAATGTATAAACAAACCACAAAACTCCAGTGTGGCAAAAAAAAATAAAATTGTTTTTTTGTTCAGGAAGTGTTTGGCATTAGCAGCACTAATAAAATTCTACACCTCACAGACACAAGCTACAAAGGTTATCTAAAGCCAATACTCACTGTCCATCAATCAGCTAGCCAGCTCTTAGTGCTGCCTCGAGCACTGCACTAGCACTTTGATCTTTGTTTCAGATTCCTCTGTACACACATTTATATTTACATAAAACATTTATTAAACATGATTTTTAAAACATAAAAACCTTATGTACAAAATACCAACATTCCTATAAATAAACAGTTGGAGAAAGGCACTTGCAAGAAAAGTCTACAGTAAATCTTACAAAGACCACACTGCCTCTGTTACTGTACAATAGATAATCTTTCAGTCAGTCCCTATCACAAGAAGGTAAAACACTAATTACTTGTTATAACAAAGAATATAACCATTACAGTCGTATTTACACATACGTATATGCCTCTTTTTAGTTCCACTTGAGAGCACCATGATTTCCATTCCAAATTTATACTTTCATACAAAGTAAAAGAACGGTTGCCAGAAACCAGTGTTCAGTGTCACTGCAGATTCAAGAACTTTTGGCTGACATCATTGTAGTTTAAAAGACTCAGTTGCTACTTTGTAAAAAGTACACCTAGTTTGTTATTGCATGTTGTCCTTTCAGAGAGAGCACTGCTATGTTCTCTATGCAATTGTTTAATACTATTGCTGGCAAAAGGTTTCCAATATCAAAAAAATAAAAACATTCTTCAAGCCAGTTGAAGTATTTCATCTGAACAGTAACTAAAAAATGCTGCATATTAATTATAAAAACATGTAGGAAACATGCCAACTAATCTGGTGTGCAAAAATATTTTTTCCACTACACAGGATTTTAAGGGCTTCACAGAATTACTCAAATGTACATTGAGTAGCAAACCCCACAAAGAACCAGTTCCTCAAGGAGATGTAAGGATACTCCCACTTCTATCAAACTTTTTACCCTTGGACAATGCTGCGACCTGTTTGAGCAGTTCTCTGTTTTTGGCCTGCAACACAGATTAAAAAAAGTATGTTACTGAAATAGTAGTGTCATGTGCTTTGCATTTATGAACAAATTCTGAAAATGTACAGGCTAGGAACATTCAGAGAAGATAATGATCACTTTTCAAAGAAGTGTGTATGTTTCTTGATATGCATATTCTGTCTTCAACAGAGAAAGTAATCACACTCCCTATACTGCAACATTTAGTATATCCACTATTGCACTGATTGTCTGCTCAGTCTGTGATTTGTAAGGCAACTAATTCAGGCTTTCCTCCTGGTAAATTATACTTTAACAAGAGACATCTAGCTGCCAATGCGTTAATGCTGAGTGCTTAAATCAGATCCATAGCCCAATGATAACTGATAAATTGTCAGAGAACAGACACAAAAAATAAACTTTGAGAAAGCACATGAGGTAAGGCTTTACCTTTTTAAGTTCAAAGAGTGAGTTTAACTCATATGGAAACTGTTGACTCCAGAACTTCTGCACAATGCATCCAAAGTTAAGCATAGCAATGACCATTCATGAATTTGGTACTACTGTATTGGAGTGAACACACTGAACAGCCTGAATATATGATTCCATCTGAAGTATTTCCCAAGCATTGATAAACAATTACGCACCTGCAACTGTTCCACAGTTTCCTTGTGAGCTTTCTCCATACTGTTCATCTTTGTCCTCAAGTTAGACTCTTGGTACTGGAAATCTGCCTTCAATTCTGTCAACTGAAAAACACAGATCCTATGAAAATTCCCTGAACTGCAACAGGACACATCTTCTAGTCAATATGTGAAATCTTTAGCAAAGGCTCAGGAATCCCAGGAAATGCTGTACTTATTTACTATTGCAGTATTGACAGTTCAGCACTTGAGAAGCAGTTTGAAAAATCTGTATACCTATTTTATAAGCAGAAAGCAAGTGTAGTCATAGAACCATACTATTGGCTCAGAATTTTGTATAAAATAGGCTAAAGCTCAACAAAAAAAATTCAAATACAAGACTGATGATTTACAGTTTACTGTTCCTTTAGCTGTGAGATGCTTACCACAATCTTCAGTAACATCTCTCAGTTATAACGTGTGGTAACACCCAAAAAATCTTTACTACAAAGACAATAAAAAGGGTGTTTTTGTGTCGTTTTATGCTACATTTTGTCCTAAGCAGAAGGAAAAATATATACAATGCATACATTCCAGATTTATTAGGAAATGAAGCCTTTTTGCTAGCAAAGATGCCTGCCATAACAAACCAGAGCATTTCCTCCTAAAGTGACTACCAAGACTGCAATTGCCAGCCTTAGTATGTGTTAAATCACATGCAGTGAAACAGATATTGTTCAAAAGAACAGTCAATAACAGGCCAAGTGCAGGTATGTTGCTATGATGGTACATAACTCCCTGAACACACGCTGCTGCTCAAGATACGGCTGGTGTAGCCTACAGGGCATCCAGTGCAAACCCACATATCTCACGCTAAATATAAAAAACTAGTGTAGTGCTGCACCACAGTGAAATATGCCACTAGGTGAGCAAACTACCTGTGAACATTCAGCAAACTGTGGCTCTGTCCTAATAATGAAGTCTCAGGGCCCCACAGTAACGCTGTGGTTTCTCATTACCGTTTTGTGCAGAAAGACAAACAAGGCTACTACTGCACACAATAAGCATTGATAATGATGTGGCTGATACCTTGACTCATAACAGAAAGTGATGAATAAGTATTATCTGTAAAGATGGTGTACTGAGCTGTTTTTGTTGCCACACAATTCAGAGGTTTTACTTTTGGAGCATTCAAAACTGTTCAAATGCTGTCCCTTCACAAATCTTGAGACACACCCATAACAGCAATCTCCCACAGGTATGGCTCAGGCTTTTCACCCAGTACATGTCTCCTATCTCACAGCGAAAAAAAAACTGCAGTATGTTCATTTGTTGTAATTTTTCAGCAATGCAAACACTGCATAATGTGTTCAACTTTTGTCCCCCCTGCAGCAGCTGAAAAAGTAAGTGACATTCTGAAAGTGAGGACTTCGTGCCTGAAAGAGACTAAATTCAAAAACCCTGAAGTCAAATAGTTTTAGCAGTGGGGATACTAAACTCAATAGATGCTCTCCCTATGGAAACTGCACAAAACATGTCACTGCAGTGGTTATGCAGAAGTAGGTGACATTTCTTTACCTACCACTTTTGTTAGCTTTGCCCAGTAGATTGAAAATAAAAACTGATAATTGAACTTCCTACTAACCCGTGGTCTTCTCCTAGCTATATAAGAGAAAGATCAGGGCCTAATGTCTGTCCTTTGAAGAAAATACCTAAAGAGAATCCATAACAGACTGTTCAGCTCTTTCACATTAAACACTTAAAGGCTTGGAATAGCAAGTACTTCCAACACTAGGTATATTTTAACAGTAACATAAATGAAAATAGGATCAACATCCTTTAGAAAACACAACTATGTGTAGAAATGAAGATACTGAACTATGGTTTAAAAGTGTAAGCATTTCCCTTTCAGTATGAACGAGTCTTTCTTAACCATCAATGTCTGGTAGGCCACCATGCATTCATAATCCAAATTTTACTTGAAAATATAATAGATTTGTTTGGAATACAATTCCATAACCTACTCAATCCTAAACAGACATTCTAAAGCCACTGCTACAGTGTCCTAAAAGCATCTAGTTATTCAGATGGCAGAGAAATAAAGCAAATGCAAATCAAAGTGTGCATTTGTTGTTATTCCTCTTTTCTTGCTAGTCATTAGTTTGTTGGAAGGGTGAATCTTCTGTAAGAGTTCTGCTGAAGCCACTTGGGCCTGACGATTTCACTTAACTTTCATTAACTGACAGGCACTTAATCCAAGCTTTTCTTCTAGTCTCTGACTACTCACAAAAACTTGACAACTCATAGTACACATACTTGCCAATCCTATAAAAACAACCACTTAATTTTCATTAATGGAAATTTGGACATCAACTTATTATGGCTAGCAATGCTTCAGTTTAAAACTAAATAAAAACTACGCTAAACTCAGAATGGTTACTACTCTTTGCCATGACTCAGTTAAGAGCATGTAAAACATGCTCAAACTGTCTGGCACTTTATCCATGACCTGTGGCACTCAGCCTGAGTAACAGGCTAACTTCTTCATGGCTGAAGTGAGGTAAGATGAATTACTCTTTGACTTAGGAGACAAAATATATTCATGATTCAAGAGTGCAAAAGTTTTCCTTTAGATGTTAAGATCTGATTAGCTGCTGTATAAAACAGTTGTATCTGACTGTTTTTATCTTATTGTTCTGACATTTTTAGGAGACGACAAATCAGAAAACAAAATTATAAAGTTCTGATAAAGCAGGTGTAATTTTTACCTTTTTATCTTTCTCTAAAATAGTCTGATCTCTTTGCTGCAGAAGACGTTTAAGTGACATTACTTCTTCTTTCAGCTGACTTATGAGGACAAAGTTGTCAGTTCCTCCACTGTCTGCAGACTGATTTATAGAGCTACTAAAAGTGAAAACCAATAGTTACTTACAGCGTCAAAAGAAAAAAGAAAAACACTTTTAAAAAACTTTGATAAATTTGATAATTAATAATTCCATAAACATCCTTAAGGACTAATGCAAAAAAAGTATGTACCTGACAGAAATGGATGCAACTGGCAAATTACCTTACTAATGGCACACATTACATACACCTGCAGAAATATAATTCAGTATTAGCTTTGAGGGGGACAAATATCTTTTGACTGAAGCAGCCACTTTTAACTTTTAACTATTCTGACCATTTGGCCAGAGACAGAATAAAGATTCAGTCTCCCACATTAAAGTTCAACAGCATTATCTAGGTACTGGGTCAGCTTAAAGCAGCAGGTTCTACCCTTCATCTAACTGATAGAACAATTTCCCAGTGTGAGGGAACACCATTGGGTTGATAACTGTTACCTTGTACATAAGCTTTATTTAATTTTGCCCCCAGCAAATGCAGGAAAAGTTATTTCTGCTTATACAGTAACTTAATTGACTGACAGCACTCAGATGCCACCCAATAATCCATCTGGCAGGACACAAGTTTCACATCCCTCATTCTTCAGACAAACAAAGAAAGGCAACTGGCCACAAATCGGTGCTCTCTTTGGTTAAAATGGCTCAGCTTTACAAAAATGTAACTTTACCTATCTCCATTTGATGGCTTGGATTCCAGTTTGGGTTTTTTCTTTGGAGTTTCATTCTGAATAGCTGCAGAGGATTTATGGCTGAAATCAAACAAAATGTAAACCTAAAGCCTCATACTATGCAACTCTCTAGTATCACCATTTGGTACATGTAAAAAAACTAACTCATGCTCCTAAGTGGAATGCTAGAGACTAGCCAGAAATGCAAGAAAAAAGTTCTTTAAATGAACACTGCAAGACAAATTAAAAGAAAATTAATAAATAATATCATATTTACCTCTGTTTCCATAGTCCCTGATCTTGTTCTGGACTCAGATTGCTGATTCTGAAATATGTGAAATGTACTTGGTAACTGATCAAACACGCCATTATTTGTAAGTTTATGTGAATGGTATCTCTACTTGAGAAAAATCCCTCCCCACTTCTTTTTTTTCCAATATGGTGAGCATTTATGAATTTTCAGTTGGATACTAGAGTTCCTGACCATTCTTTAGTATCTCAGGAAGCTATAAAATTACTTCTTGGCTAAATATCTACACTATTACAAGTCACAAGAGGTAGACCTGAAGACTGATGGCCAAACGTTTTTGCTGATACCTCCCAGTTTTTGTGAACTTTGTCCTGCTAATCTTGTACTCAGCCAGCTGGTCTAAAGTAGCTCTCCTGGGATTCCCATACTGCCATTATGAACACTGCCTGAAATGGTGCTCATTTGGTGCCATAAGAGTAAAGTTAAATTTGGATCCCTGAAAATAACTCCTTCTCAGTTGTAACCAATTGCTTTCAATCATTTCAAAAGGAACTAATAATGAACACTGACATAGAAATGGTAGAATGAAGAAGATTGCACTGAGTGAAATAGCTCCAAGAATCTGTATTTCTACCTCATTGTCTCTATTGTCTGATCTTAACAAAAACTGAAATGGACAGGGAAAAGGAGTCCTATTAATTGGACCAGAAGCAATGGATCCATGGCAGTCTACAGAAAAAAAAAGGTGGGAAACCAGGAGCATTGTCCTTTGTATTGATATGAGTACTGCTCTAGGTCTTGAGTATATCAAAATCTCTTTCCAGTAGTAAAGAGCTTATTTTTTTAATTTAATCCCTACTGTACCTGTGCCAAATGCATCAAATTAGATTTAACTTGCTGTAATTCAATTTTCATCAGAGATTTGAAAGAACAGGAACAGTACAATAACTCAGTGCATAGATGAGAAAAAATTTTTTCTTCCAATTCCTAAAATGCCAAATATTTTCACTTTTTTAAAGTGAAAGTATGGGTCTTTCTCTTTTACTCATTACCAATATAATTTCATCTTATTTTGCCTCTAAGTCACACTTAGGCAAGTTTCAGAGAAGATGAAAAATTATAAGCACTAGAAAGGTGAAGTTTAGAAGGAAAGTGTCTGTGTGTCTGGGATCAAGGTCATTACCATTGCAGACACAGTATTTACTATCAAACACAAAAAGTAAGTAGTTCTGAAGTTATGCTGCCACAAATCTATCAGTGAAAATAAGAATCATGACTACTATTATAACAGCACAAAATCCCAAATGAATTCTGGAGTTTATGACTAAATAAATTTGATATGTACATTAAGGTTGGTTTATGCCATGGTAAGAGATGTGTTGAGAAAAGCTGCAGAAAATGGGATAAAACTCTGTAGAATATTATTAAGGTGACAGTAACTGAACCGACAGTCTTATGTCCCTATGTCTGTATCATAACTCCCAAACTGCCTTCTCCAGCAAGACCTGGTTACAAAAGCTGGCAAAGAGGTACAAACTGGTCCTAGACTGAAGGCAATCCCACACTGTCATTTCAGCTTCTCCTCTTCATTTTGACTATTTGTACACAAATAAGTCAGGGTGAAGCAAGTCAGGATGAGGATTCTCACTGCTAATACACAACTTTGGCAAATGCAGGTACCACTCAGCAGCTGCTGCATAGAAACCAAATACAAGTTTGCCCTCAAGAAACTCATTTCTGTAGCTATTCCATGAGCCTTTTTCCTAGACCTGTTACCGATTCTAACATCAACTAGGTTGACAATCACCAAGAATCCCTTTTTTTTTAATGAACCACATTCACTCAAACTTTAAGAATCCAAGGATTTTGAAAGACCACGAAGAACAATGTTCTGCTACTGCTTTTGACACCATGTTTTAAATAGCTTTTCTTACTATCTCAGTACAAACAGAACACAGAGGACGAAGAGCTACCAACACGCATTTCAATTTTTGAAATACTTACTTATGATGACTGCTGCTGTGACGATGATGATGGTGGTGATGGTGGTGGTGTTTTGAATGATGCTGGTCTTTCTCAGTAAGAGATGAGGATGAGGAGTTAGAATGTGAAGACCCCAGGCTCTTTCTCTGTTCTTTTGTCTTCTGTAGCACTCTCTTGTAGGACAGCGTGCAGAGCCAACACAACAACTTTCCATCAACCTTTTGAGAAATAATTCAGGTTTTATTTCCAAGTATATTGCACTAGAGAGATGTACTCAATATTTGCAAGGAGATTTTATTTCACTTCATCCATTATCTTGGGAAAAACTGACATCTTTGGTATGAAACATCACTATTGTATCTCCAATATATGCAAGTTTCTTTTAGTAAAGTGAATCTTATTCCTCTTGTCATTTAAAGTTATGCTACAAAGAGTCCTAGCAATTTTTGGACCTGCTGTACATTGCAGAAATAACAATAACTTTAAAAAAGGACGAGTCTTTTTTACAACGTGCTACATGTAACAAGTAAATTCTTCTGTAAAAACAGCATTATTCTTGTGTTCAGTCAAGAGGCTTTTGAGGTCATTTTCTCAGCACCTCCTGGAATGAGAAAGTGGCACTCACCAAAGCTATTTAACAAAACAGAACACAAAGGGCTGCTCAGATCAGTCTACCTCTCTGGTGCTCTACTTAAAGCCAAGGCAGGCAAATAAGAAGAGGTAAAGTGACAGATTCAACTTATGAACATACACGAGATCCAATGGATAGGAAAATAAAAGTAAAATAAATATCAAAACACAAGAAACTGTTGAGCTGCTTAACTGCTGTTCCCCAGCTACAATTGTCTGCTAACACTAATGCCTATTTTTACAAAGAGTGATTTAATTAAAAGTTAGCTCAGTAGCTAAAATAACAATTGCAAGTTACAAAAAATAATTCAAATAGATTATCAACAGATAAACAACTTTAATCCAGTATTAGAGAACTTCACATACATTCCTGTTAATCTTTCTCTTCTGAAAGAGGAACACTATTGTCAGACAAAGCCATGAGAGATGTGGAACAAAGCCTACCTTCCTTCTTCCCTCCTCTTTTCGATCAAAAGCACATTGCTGTTTGCACTGCTCACAGGTCTGGGGCGGGCCGTACTTCTTCTCTGAGTTGGTGCAACGCTGGCATTTTGTGCCAATAAATGCTGCAATAATGTTACAATACTGACAAGGCTTGGGCTGAAAAAAAAGTTGAACTGAAGTCAATATATTTGTATTTGCAGTAATGAACACAGGTATTTCAATTGGCACAATGATGCTTCAAAACCAGTAGGGCTTCAAATAACCTACCTTAAAGAACCTTTTTCCTACCATTTTTATCTTCAGTGCCAAACCTTTCCTCTAAAATGATGCTTCTTCAAGGGTTAAAACTAGCCTGGACTTTCCATGAAAACCCAAACACAATAAAAGAAACACACACATCTATCTGGTTACTAATCTCTACACTTACTGCTTTTTATTTTTTAAAATATGTTGACAATTTCTCTCAGCTTTACTACACTACTTAAGAAATTACTTACAGAACTTTGAAAGAAGAGTAACCAAGTGATTTTTTTTTTTAGATTGGAAGTTTCTGATGGCATCCCTCTCCTTTGCACAGCTCAGGGATTCAATAACCCTACAGTTCCAAGATTAGTATCCTAATCCCTGCAATTCTGCAGGAAACTTAAAACAAACCAAAAAAGCCCCACCATCAAACAAAAGCCAAGTTCAGGTCTATTTGGTCTGAAATATCAGGTCAGGTTATCAACTTTTATATCATACACTCAACTAGACTTATAGAGTGCTGAAAAAGAAAACTGATGTCAGTTTTCATAGGTTAAAAGTGGCTGATTATCTTCAGTGCAGTTCTGGTTTTTGATGAACCACTGATAAAATCACTGATGGCTCTGTCCTGCAATTCATTTTGCTGCATTTTAAGCTTTCTGAAAGCATTTCTTTGTTCAGTTTACATACACATTCACAAAGTGCCTGACTGCATACCAACAGCTATTATGTTTCTCAAATAAGTTGAATTTCAACTAATATGGTTTATGTCAAGTATCTGAAAGTTATGGCTTCTTTGTTTCACAACAAGATTATCTTGATAGCTCCCAAAACCCCTATCTGCAGGGCAGCTCAGATACAATGTGTGTATTCACACAATAGAAAAATTCATTTTTCCAACAGAACTGAAGCTAAAATTCAATATGAGAAAATGCAAAGAAACATGGATGCAGATAATACTCAAAATCTTTTCTACTTATTAGGCCAACATGATTAACATCCATTTTTTAAGACTTACATAATATGAAGTATGTGGTATTACTAGATTTTCATATTTACCACTCATTAAGAATGAGAGCTAATGGTCTTCCTGCCATGAAGCATGTGCTTATGAGAATATGCAGGGAATAACTTACCATGCACGGCCTGAAATAACATTGCTTTGTTACAAATAGCTATATTGAAACTATTCTTAACTGTTAAGCTATATATAACCCAAAGGGATTTCAATTTGGGAAAAGAAATGGTAACCCACAGAGGAAATCAAGAGATCTCAGGCTTTTCCATCACTTTTCTGGATGGCAATCTATAGTGTGGGCTGGTTTTGTGTTTGTTTTTCTCAAAAGAAAATAAGAGGATTAGTTGCAAGAGAACTTTGGTTTTGGTTTGAAGCACAAACAAGCTCAACTTCAGCATAAAGAACCAAGTAACTACTCACCGTTCCAAACTGCTTCACGTTTTGGGCACATTTCTTGCATATTGTGTTGGTTTTGCTAAAGAGATAAAATGGCACAACGTTGAATTAGGTGATGAACACGCACTTTGATATTCTTCCCCATGCAATTACTTGCAAACAGAATCAGAGAAGAGTTGGGTTGGAAGGGAACGCCGGTCCAATCTCCCTGCCAAGGCAGAGTCACCTAAAGCCGGTGACACAGGAACGCGCGCAGGCAAATGCTGAGTGTCTCCAGAGAGGGAGACCCCATGGCCTCCCTGGGCAGCCTGTTCCAGTGCTCTGTACCCTCAGTGTAAGCAAGTTCTTCCTCATGTGGAGGTGAAACTTCTCCTGGTTTAGTTTATGGCCACGGCTCCCCGTCCCGTCACTGGGCACCAGCGAAAAGAGCCTGGCGCCATCCCCTTGGCACCGGCCTGGGAGATATTTATAAGCATTGCGGAGATCCCCCTCAGCCCGCTCTCCCGGAGCGGCCAGGCCCAGCTCCCGCAGCCGCGGGGCCCCGAGCAGCGCTCTCCGTACCTCTCCTGCTGGAACTCGGAGCGGCAGTAGGTGCACTTCACGATGGGGTGGGCGATGCGGCACTCCTGCGGGGGAAGCGCCGCGTTACTGCCCGGCCGGGCCCCGGCCCGCGCTCCGCCCCCGCCCGCCGCCCCGCCAACAGCCCCGGCCGGGGCCGCCCCGCCGCCGCCGCCGCACCTTGCACAGCTGCTGGCCCTGCGAGAGCTCCTCGAACGGGTACCGCTGGTTGCACTTGGTGCACGCATAAAGCGCCGGGGCGGCCGCCGCGCCCGCCGCCGCCATCCGGCGGGGCGGACACGGGCGGGCCGAGGGAGGGGAATGGGGAGGTGCCGCCGGGGCGAGGGACGGAGCGGCCGCCGGGGCCGCCGAGGAGGAGCCGGAGCCGGGGCCGGGGTCGCCGCCGCCGCCGTCCCGGTGCCGCTGCCGCCGGTTCCGCCCTGGGCCCCGCGCGCCGCCCGCCCGCGCCCCCCTTGTGTCGGCGGCAGCGGCGTCACCCCGCGCGCGCCCCCCGCCCTTCCCTCCCTCCGCCCCGGGCCCGGGCTCGCGCTGCGCCCGCGCAGCCAATCGCCGCCCCGCGCCAAACCTGCCTTCGAACGCCGCCGCCCAATCGCCGCCCCCGCCGGCCCCGCCGCCGCCAATCCCGCCGCGGGCGCCCTGCCCTGCGCCGGGCGGCGGCGGCGCCCCTGCGCTGCGATTGGCCGAGGCGCGGGGGCTCCCTCTGACAAAGGCCGGCCTCTTCCGCCCTCCTCCCTCCGCGCGTGCCCACGCGCCACCCCCCGCCTGCGCAGCTGGCTTCAGGGGCCCGCCCGCCTCCGGTACCTCTCGATTGGCTGAGCGGCGCCCTCGCTCTTCTTTTATTGGACAACTGCCATGTCAATCAATTCTGAGAGGAAGACGGGGCGGGCCTTACACCCGGTCCTCCCTTCTCATTGGCAGGCTGGGATAGCAGTCAAGCGAGCCAGCGAGCCGCCGCGCGAGTGCCGAGCCTTAAAGTGACATGGGCTGAGCGGGCTCCCTTATGGCCGACATGGCGGCAGCTGGGAGCGGCTATCCGCTCACGGTGAGGCTCGCAGGGCGTCCCCGCGGTGAGGAGCTGCACGGGAGGGCAGCTTGTGAGATCCGAGGGGTAGCGGCCGGGCAGTGCGGGGCCGGCGGCTTGCGTGCCGGGAGCTGTGCAGGCTGTAGAAGCTGGGTTGTCTGTTAGATGATGTGCATATATACGCGTGTGTGTGTATCTACACGTGTAGATATCCCATATCTACAGGTGTAGATACACACACACACACGCGTATACATGCACATCATAGATATAGGTGTTTATATCTGTGTGTGTATATGTAGTTATTTATATGTGTGTTTACGTATGTATGTATGTGTATATTCATGTGTGTATACGCGTGTGTATGTGTGTGTGTGTGTATATCTATATATGTGCGTGTAAACCTATGATGCATTCACACGTGTTTTCTGAAGCGACGGAAAAAAAAGATGCTCTGCTATTGTGTATCTTGCTGTCCCCGTACCGGTGTCTGGAGATGCTGTTTGTAAGGGAATGGGAATGAAATGTTGGCTTTGGTTTGTTCCCGGGTCTAGTCCGTGCCGTGCCGGGCCAGCCCGGAGCTCCCGGGGCAGAGCCGGCGGTGCCCGCGCCTTGGGTGTTTCTCTTTGCTGCCTGGAAGCGCTGCCCTAAGCCGAGCTTTAGCTGTAGTCGATGCCTGTGCCCTTGGGCGAGTGCGGAGCGCCTGGCGGGCCGGGACAGGTCAGCACGCACATTCCCGCCGGGAAGCGGGATTCCCGGCCCGCGTTGCTCCCGGGAGGGCGCTGGGTGTGGAGGAGCCCCGGACACGTGGCTCGGCTGGCGGCAGGCGACGTGGGGAGAGAGCCTGGGCTGGGCTCGTGGAGTGCTCCCTGTGCCCTCCAGGCTGGCACCTCAAACAGGTCCCAGTTGGGGTTCGTGTTTGAAGTTTTGGCGTGATGTTTGCAGCTTTCTGGAATAAGTGGTGTTTTTGGTTGCTTTTTGTTGTTTTGGCCTTTTTTTTTTGCATGAGAAACGGTGTCTTAGGCGTGCTTTGGAGGAGCAGAGATGGGGAAAGGGCTGCACTGGGATGGGCTGCAGGGAGTACGAGGTCACTCTTGGGGATTCATGGTTTGGGGTCTCACTGGCTGGGTGGTGAGCACCCATCGTGGGGCTCTCTCTTTTGTGTCTCCTGCCCTGCAGTGTGCTCCCATACTTACACCTGGGCCAGCAAGGGGAATTTGAGAACCCTTATTTCTACTTTTGTTTCTAGCATGCCTGGAAAACGATGTCAGAAGACTCGTTTTAGTCTTCAGTAGGTAAATGTAGGCTACTTAATCAATTTAGTTAGCAAAAAAAAAAAAAAAAACCTTTTTGGGATAAAAGTTGCCCACTGTAGACTTTCTTTATGTGTTCAAAAAAAGAAACAAAAAACTCTAACTTTATACTTTTCTAAACTTTCAAAGTAGTTGCTTTTAATATGTCTGGCACTCTATGGCAGACATTTTTTCCTCCCCATTTGATGTAATTGCTTAACTAAGTTAACTTTTTTTTATGGGATGATATTGAAATGTAAAATGCTCCCGAATCAGCCTATATCAGGGAGGCACAGCCAGCACTTAATTTGGCCTGTGGGTGATAGGGGCTGTCCTTCCTTCCCCACTTTCCTAGTACTGCAGTAAGGAGGGAGGGTGTGCTGCCAATTGAGACTGTCCCTCCAAAATGACTATGAAAGTTTGAATAACTGGGTACTCAGATGTTCTATAATCACTACATTCAGTATCTCATTATTTTGGGATATTTTTTCTTGTTCCCTATGTAATTTTCCTGGCTTTTTTTTTAACCATGTGCAAAGACTACTGTGTGTCATGTAAAGCATTGCCAGGTATTAATCTTTTTTTTCCTCTTTGTTTTTTGGTTGTGAGCACCCAGATGAGAACTTGCAGTAGCACCCATTCTAATTTAATCCCTTTTTACAAAACTTTCTGTATGAGTTTGTGTCTTTTTTTCCCTCTCCCACTGTGTTTAGCCTTTGAGAGCTTCGGGAGGTCCCTGTGCTGGTGATGTGTTATCTCTGGTTTGTGTTTTCCATATTCCCTTCTTTCTGCGTGAGTAGGCAGCTGATATGCAGTGGTGGAAAGCCATGAGTTTTGGAAGGCAGTGTTCTCTGACCTGTGCAGATAAAATGCACTCAGCTTGCTGTTATGTAACAGGGTGCACTTGGCCCCTTGTGGGACTGTTAAGCTTCTTCATTTACTACTCTGAGGCTTTAGTGGGGATTACAGAAGACTGAGGAGGGCCCTGAAAGAGAGGAGATGTAGTTAGCAGACATGACCTAGCTGAGATTCAGAACAAATATATAGAGTTTCCTGATTTTTTTTTTATTTTTCACAATTTTCCTGGGCATCCGAGCATGATATTCCCTGTGAGACCTTCCAAGAGCAGCAACAATTAAATGATTTTTAATGACTTGAGAGATAGGGCAGAAGAGCAGAGAATTTTGAGCTTTGTGAAGGGAAATTCCTTGATGCTGTTTCATAAACTTTTCCAAAGTATTCAGTCAAATTATTTAAAGTTGCTGTTTATGAAACTGAATATAAGCCACTCTTTTGCTTAAAAATAGGTAAGAAAAATATATGTGGTAGCAAATTATTATTTAGACTGAAAAAAGAATGATTACCTATGTAATAGATCGTATTCCACCGCAAATTTTCTCAGTAGCTATTTGAAGCGGATATCTGTACTGACTACACTAATCAAATTATTATTACAAGTTGCTATTACTGACTGTTCAAATTAGTGCCTATTGCCTGCATCCAGGTGGAATTTAGAAGACATGTAATAGACAAAAGCCTCAATTTGCTTTGCTTTGTGTGACTTTGGTGCTCCAGGGCTTTGAGTACACCAGGTTTTTCTTTCAGCTAGTCTGCTGTTGGCTAGAAAAATGTTACTAATGGCAGCAAAAACAAACAGGAGAATTTCCTTTACTTTGGTGGTAAAGACATAAAAGATGATAGTGACATGTAGAAGGGTTGTGATGCTGTCAGCCCCACTTTGGCTTCAGGCCGATTCCCTTTTTGTTTTGTCTGTTTGATGGGGCACCTTTGGTTTGAATCAGTAGCAGACAGGATATTGATATTTGAATCGATAGTTGCTGTTTGGGTTGCTGAGGCTTTTGTTGCTGCTGTTCCTGTGCTGCCTGCTGCACAAGTGCTGTGTTTTGCTTGGTTCATTTTTATTCCATCATTTGGTCTTGGTATCCTGTGCTCATCAATGCCATATCCTGTAATGCTGATGGCATTTTTGATGTTAGCACCTAACAGGCTTTTGATCAGATGGATTCATGTGCTCTGCTTAGACTTGTGAGGCTGCTGAGTGTGAAACAGTGTGTTTATGCAAAAAACACTGGTAAAAATAGTTTAATCAAAATATTCTTAATTAGGGGTTAGTGTTTCAATTCGCTTTCTGTGGTAGAAAATGCATGTGCAAATGCAGTTATTTTGAGAAAAGCCGTTGTGTTGTGTGGGAAAATGTATACACACAAACTGCAAAGCAGTCATACAACTGTGCTTAGAAACACCAATTGATACACTCAGAGTAGTTAGGATCCTAATTTTCTTGCTCACAATGAATCACTGTGTTTATAAGAGGAAATCAGCTGTGTATGGGCTTTAAATAGCTTTAAATTTTGCTTAATTTTTCCCCGTATTTGGCTCCTTGTAATGCATTTGTGTAATTTGCTAGAGATACCTAATACTTTCTGTATTTTAATTTCGGTCATATTCTCCTAGTGATTGGTATGCAAAAGCATAAAAACACCCTGCCAAGATCTGCAATTGCTCCTTTTACTTATGAACAGGGAAGCTGTGGCAGCTTTATATCTGCCTGCAGCCCACCTCTCTTAGGTGCTTTCCAATTCTATCACTGAAATGTTTAGTGATGGGTGCAGTTGAGAGAAGTTAAAAATAAGGATTTTGTTTAATTTGTACATACAGATTATAAGGCTTAGGCCAGGTAGACAGTTTTTGAGTTAAAACCCTAAACACATAATTCTGCCGTGTCTCCTCTATTTAGCAGGGCATCTTGCCAGCTAGGTTTTCCTTTCAGGTCATTGCAACATCCAGAGCACAGCAGGTGTTTGCAAAATTGGTGCAGAGTGCTGGGAAATCCGTGATCTCTATAACCACATTTTTCAGAACAGTCTGAAGCTGATTTAAGAGTCCATCACTGCTAAGAGGCAGGAGTTCTTTCCTGGCTGTGATCTCCTGGTTTTCCACTGCTGATACCACTAATCAGCTGTAGCATAAAGTCATCTGGATGTGTCTTGTGAAGTTCCACCTGCTAATGGAAAGATAAGGAGAATGAGTAGAAAGCAGTGGAGTTGGAAGGATTGGGACTCTGAGCTCACCTTCCCAGCTGCAGAGTGTCCTGTGCCCCATGTGCAGTGAGCCCTTGTTTTACATCAGGGGTGCAGGACCACAGTCCTGGGTGTGCCTTATCAGGTTGGGCCACCTTAGTGCAGTATCTTGTGCAGTAAATGGAACCAGTAATTAAGAAGGTGGTTGTTTTCCAACTGATTGTGGGTTGCCTTCTTCTAATATGTAGGAGACAGTACAATTAAATGGGGAAAATAAAGGGTAAATCAGAAACTAGTATGGGAAAGACATTCTTCTGTTTGATACTGTTTTTAGTGGAGGGGAGTTGCATGTAAAATGACACATCCTTAGTCTATAAAGAAGGAAGTACAGCTTTTGAGATATGAGTCTCCTGTAGGAGTCCTTCTACACATCATCTGGTAGAATCTTACTTGTCACCCTGATTTTTTAAGATTTTCTAAGCCTTCTGATGTTTACATTCTTGTAATTAACTTTCTCACACGCTTTCTGTATATAACTTATTGTTTTGCATTCTTTTATAGAGGAGGAGAAATTTGATGGGCTGTTGATTTGTCCAGTGTCATTGGAGAGGTGGCACTTTCACCCTCCACTGTCACTTTTGGAAATCTATAAATGTTGAAGTCAGAAAAATAAAGGTCCCTTTTTACCTTGGAAAGAGCAGCAAGTTTGCGTCGTGTTGTTTCGTGTCCTATAGTGACGCTTACTTTTCTTTATTTTTGTTGTCGTGATAAAGAAACAAATGTGCTGAATAACAGCTTTATTTTGCTTTCAGGATGATCTGCGTAACACTCAGAGCTCTACATCAGCCACAGATGGACTCTCCTCAGCTTCATTTATAGAATATCCAAAGCACAAGCCATTTATTAATTCAGATCTGCAGCGTTCCTCACAGAAACCAGTAGTTCCATATCCTGAAAGCCACAGCAGAGGTAATAGTTCAGCAAAGTTGTTTTCCTACATGTTTCCAAATCGTGGTAGAATACTGTATGTCTTCCACACCTATGAAGGTTGCAGTCTTTTTATGCTTCTATCAATTCCCAGTGATGTCCAGGTCACCTGTTTTGTAGGTCCTTGGCACTTCTCTTTCCAAAAAACACCTGATGATAAAGGTCATCTTACAAATGGAGAAATACTCTCCTCTTTGGTAGTAGAAAATTTGTAAAATTGTCTGTCAGTACAAACTCATGAACTACTCAGGGACTCTTTTGTCCCTTCTTCAGTCTTTCTCTCCTTCAACTTTTCCTCTCCTGTGTTCCTAGCTGAGTTAGAGATAAGGAGATTTTAGTCTCCAGAATGGCTTGGAGAAAAGAAAGAGGTTTAGGAATCTGTTAAAGTTGGAAGGCTTGTCATGGATAAAGGAGGTGTTGTATTTATCTTTTCAGTGAAGACTTAAAGGATACAGAGAAGGCTTCAACAAAGTGCTGAACTGGTGCTCTCAACACCAAAAATGGAGGCAATTTTACTCCCATTTATTCTTCTTGTTTCTAGGCCATTCCTTCTCTCTCCTTTCCATGCTGGACATGAACAATACAACTATTCTTGGTTCGTTTTGTTTTAGTGAATTAGCTTGTCATGTAGTGAGACTTACTGCAGAGCTGCCTTGGGGTACATGCAGGGTGCACCATGAGGAGTTGGGAGACCAGAGCAGGACCGATCCTTTGAAGAGCTGTTTGGCTCAGGGTCATTGCAGAAATGCTCCCTGTAAGACTGGAGTGTATGGAGGATAAAACTATGAACTGCTTGATATTTTTTCCTTATGGAGACAAGTGAGAAATGCTTAGGATGAATCTTAATATTATCCAAAATGAATAAAAAATCAGGATGATAGCCTCAAGTGTCTGCTCCAAAACACAATTCACGTCTGAGTTACTAGAGACTTGTGTGTTAATGACCTTAAAGATGAAATCTCAGTTCTTGCAGCACTATTTAAAATGCAGAGTGTACTCTCAAGGCCATCGGTTTTGAGAGTGCTGTTGACACAAAACTAAAACAATCTTTACAGATGAAAAATTGGATGTGCAGGAAAGAGCTTCCTTATGAATTACTGATGCAGGTGTATTTTTGTAGAGTGTGCTGCATGTTGCATTAGCAATAAAGTTTTGACTTCCAAGTTTTCACTTGGCAATTTTTTTTCTAACAGTGACTCTGCCTACTCTGAAATAAGGATGGGTGGTGGAAGACAATCTGATAAATTACATCCTGTTTTAGAAACTAGCAAATTTTTTATTTCCAAAAAATGCTTAAATGAAGTGCAAGTGAATGTGGGTATGTACTGAAAATTTAATCCAACACATGGATGATCCAGTATGTTTCTCTTTTTGCATAGCTTTTAAAAATGCAGAAATGTTCTGTGGTGTATATTTTAGTAAATTTAAGGATGTGGGAATTAATTTCAAGTGGCAAAATTGATTGGTTGTTCTTGAGGGTCCTCATTGCTCTTCCCATTCCCCATATGAAATAAGTCTTATTGAAAAATCCTGAAATTGAGTATAGTAAATTCTGTTTATTTTGGGTTTAATGTCTTTGTGTTGTATATGTGTGTCAGCATGCACAGTTGGCTTTAATACTCCAATGTGATTGAATAATAATTGCTCTGTTGGATTTCACCTTCATCTATTCACTGCTTGAGTTGCTTCATTGCTGTGTTTTGCTAGTCATTATTGTGTATATACTGAGATTTCAATGTAGCTTTTAACAATAATAGTAACAAACCTGTTCATTGTTTCATCTATGCCCATTTCAAGTGAATCCAAGGAACAGTAAATACAGAAGAGGGTGCAATTGGTGATCCTGATATTGCAAATAGGGCCAAATTATCAATAACTTCCCCTTAACTGTGACTGCTCCTGCTACTTCTTGTGTACTTAACAGGCTTGCATTGATGTGATACTCTCGTGTGCTGTTAACTCACTTCAAGATTTGATAATTTTTTTTTTTTGTGTGTTATCTGATGGATAAACCAATATGCAGTCCCAACTCTTTAAGTGCTCAAGCATGCTATATTACAGGTACATTCTTTCTCTGGAGTGGATTTAAGCACAAAAGAGTAGGCTAATGTGACCTTGCAGATTAGTCTGCTATTTGAGCTGTGTGTACAGATGTTATGTTTAACTTCAGCAGCACTGTACAGGGGAAAGGGCTTATGGTTATGGTTCCCTTCATGGAATTAAACAGCCAGCTAAGAGACAGGTAATACATCAGATTACCAGCAGACGGTCTAATTGCAAGGTGATGCGTGTTCTGTTATAGCTGCTTTTCTTTTTGTGGTGAAGAGTATAGAAAGGCTTTGTTTACTGACTGCTAAAGCTGGGAGTGCAGCAGAAAGGCAAAATGGTTCAGCACTAAAGAGATGTATGTTTGTGGATGGAGGAGGGGAACACAAAAACCAGAAGAATTAAAAGAGAAGTCTGCTTATTTATAAGCACTTTTATAGCTCTTCTCATTGTTAACCTTTATAGTGCTGTGTGGCCATTCATGGGAACGCTGTTTGTGTATTTGTTGTGGTAGAAATAATATTAATATGGAGAGTTGCTGCTGTTTTCACTATCTAATTGAGACTTTTCACTTCCTTTTGATAAAGGGTCAGAGGATACTCTGTTTGTTCTCAGTTGACACATTTATATGCCTTGTTCTGGGAAATAGTTGTATCTTTCCTAAATGTGTCAGGTGAAGGGTGTGCACTAATGGCATCTATTTGTTTGAGACTAGCTTTAGAATCAGTTATGGTTTAAAGGGAAATAGGTCCTAATTCCTGGAAGGACTCTTGGATGCTGCTAAGGAACACTCTGACCTTCTTACATAACATGCTTTTATAATAATGTTTCAAGTTTCATGTTGTATTGAAGTGATGATTTAATGGTATCTAACAAAAGGTACTTGTTCAATTGCAGCAATATTTTCTGCTCTGAGGAATCTCCAGGAAAAAATTCATCAACTGGAGTTGGAGCGGTTTGAGGCGGAGGAGAATGTAAAACACCTCAGCAGGGAAACAGCAAACTTTAAAAAAATGCTGAGTGAACAAATGCAGCACAAAGAACGGGACAAGACTGAAGTGTCAAAGAAAAATCAAGGTTGTTTGCAAAGCGTGTATAGATACTACAGAACATTGATGTGGATTAAGCTTTATTCCTATAAATGCATAGACTAATTTTAATTTACTTTGTTCAGCATCTTTTAATGGGGTGACTTGGGGAGTTACAAAGAAAGAATTCTAAGGCATTCTTAATTTTAGGGGTTTTTATACAAAAGTTCATTCAGCATAATATGTAAGTTTCTTAGATGGTCCTTTTCTTGTTTGTTTTGAAACTGTCCTGAAAACAACAACAAAAAAAAAAATCCCAGAAACAAGCAATGCATGATTTCTACTTTCTGCCTTCTGTTATCTTCAGAACTGACTTCTCAGCTGGCAGCTGCTGAGTCTCGATGCAGACTTCTAGAGAAACAGCTGGACTACATGAGACATATGATCCAGCATGCAGAAAATGAGAAGTCGCATCTCTTGGAGAAACAGGTGTGTTCCCAAACTATCTCGGTTAAATCATAAAAGTCAATTAGTTATGTCACGATTTTTCATAGTTACTGTAATTTTTATACCTTTAAGTGTGGGTGTCTACTTCAGCTGGCCTTCATATTCTTAGGTATGGATAGCTTCCCTACTTAAATTTCCCAGTCTTCTCATGACCCTGGTATTTTCTTTGTGCACCTGTTTGTAAGGCAGTAGCAGGCTCTGGCATTAATATGAATTGTTTGCTTCTGCATGATTGGCTCACTGCAGTGGCTCATCCTTATCTTCCAGTTATATACCTGTGTGCCACTGGGAAACAACCTCCCTTTTGTGTTTACAGTCTTCAGGCCTTTGGGGATTGTCTTTACTAGCACTGCTCTTGTTAAACTGGGCCTGAAGTACTGATTCTGTAGTAGAATAGAATGTAATGTAAAATAGAATGTAATAATAGAATGTAGAAATAGCAGTAAAATTTCTATTTCCCATCATCACCCAATTATTCCCAATCATCAGTGATGATGATTTTGCCTATATCTAAAATGAACTTGAATTTTGTTTTATAGGCATATGGGTCAACTGGAGCTGTCTGCTCACTGGTCTCTGTGGCTATTCTATTTCAGTCTGGTAAATAGAAGGCAAAAAAACCCAAGAGAGTTATTTCTAATTTCTGCATAATTTTTTTTTTATATTTTGAGCTGGGAGGAAGGAGAGACTGCAGAATCCTCTCTCAGTGTGGTTAAATGTCTGGCTTCCCAACATTGGTGGACCAGTGGTGCAGTTTTTTCCCTGATTGTCCCACCATCTAAAGTTGCACGGAGGAATTAGTAGTTCCTTTGGACTGTTTATGGATCTCCTTAGTGCTCCAGACACAAAGATGTTACACAGATGCTTGCTATAGATGGTCTTGTTTTCTTGTGCTTATAATTGTTTTTCTTTTCACTTCTCCATTGGAGAGCTCCTTGGCGAGAGATCGGCTTCTTGACCAATCGCATGTTCAGTCGAAATTGGAAAAGCTGGATATGCTGGAAAAGGAGTACAACAGACTAACTGCAATGCAGTCCACAGCAGAGGTCTGGCATTTGTCTTGGATACTGTATCATATTTATCTTGTTTATTGTAATCTGTACTTCATAACTTATGGCAATAGCAGAGCTGAGCAATACTTAGTGCTTTAGAGTAAGACAGCAACTAAACTTTGTTTTAAACTGATGGGTTGTGGAAACTTGAAGTTATTGCTGCAAGTGTACATGTCCAGGTAGGCTTTGGGGCACTACATTGCAAGAGTTGGATTTTAATTATGCCTTAACAGTCTTTTGGTGTTCCTCTTTTGTACTTAGTTGATGCCTAGGCATTGTAAGATTGCAGCCATTCCTAAGATCTTGACTTGCTTTCCATGCTACTGAATGCTAGTAGTTACTTTCTGTTATTATTGAGATTCACCCTGACTTGTATGAATTTGATGGGATTTTTGCCTCTTAGCCCTCCTTCTTAAGAAACACAATTATTACTAGTTATTTTGTGTGCAGACTGCTGTGCTCTCATGTTGCAAGGCCTCTAGCACTGGGTGACTCCCTGTGGGTTTGAGTCAGTCTGCCTTCTCAGGGCTCTGAATCAGTAGCTTCTACAAACTCTGTGACTGTGTTTGGTCATATTCTGTTGTGGTGGGTTCACCCTTGAAGTTTTATGATTTTTCGAATTTTATGGTGAGAAATAAAACTCAGTCTCACCATGGGCTGCAGGGGAATCTCTGCTCTGGCACCTGGAGTACCTTCTCCCCCTCCCTTGTTGACCTTAGGGTCTGCAAGGCTTCTGCTTTCAAACATTCTCACTCCTTGCTTCTGGCAGCAGTTCCCCACAGGTTTTTTCCCCCTCCCTGTCTGTAGGGAGGTGCTACTGTCATTGATGTTGGGCTCAGCATTGGCCAGTGGTGGGTCTGTCTTGGAGCCAGCTGGCATTGGCTCTGTTGGCATTGGGAGGTTTCTGGCAGCTCCTCAGAGAAGCCATCCCTGTAGCCCCATAGCTACCACACAAACCCCATACATCCCTGTGCACTGTCTGTGGTGCTGGCCTCTGATGCTCATCCACATGCCTCTCTCTGCTGCTCTAAGAGAGACCACAAGTCTCCCAAGCCTGGAAACTACTGAGGGCTTAACCAGGGAGAGGCTTCCTTCTGCAGATTTCTCCCCTGTTCCCCCAAAAAGGGCCAGATACCCCACGATCAGATTGTAATATCGAGGATGGCAGTTCTGGATTCTGTCAAAATCATGGGCTTCCCACTTTGTACACCAGCCCTTACCTCAGGTGGTGAAATAGATGGTGTTTCTCCAGAAGTACATGAGATGATGTTTGGTAGTAAATCTTTAGCTGCTTGGCTTGCTGCAGGAAATTTAGATGCTGCAACTCTTCTTGGAAATCCCTGAGCCAAAGCAGCTGCAACAGGCTTTTTAAGGTCTTGACACCCTGTTGCGGTGAGCTGCAGTTTTAGAGTACAAGTGGTTGCATTGTTTACTTAGGCCAAACACTTGTAAATAAAAATAGGAGTCTCCTGGGTCTTGTACTCTGAAAGTAGGAGTGATTTCCTCCAGGACTGGAGTTGAAATAACATGTTCAGCAGCTGGCATGCCCTCTGAAAGGCTTTTACCAAGTTTTTGACTGGTAGTAGCTGAAGTTTGGTGAGACTGGGTTGCTTGTCTTTTTGTGCTTGGGTAGCGAAAATAATTTCAACCTTATGATTCTTTTTGTGTTCTTTTCTGGATCAAACCAGAGGTCTTTGATTCTTTATCTTTAGGAATTAGTAGCTGCCACAATTAAATATGTTTTAGAGGATTTGAGTGTTAAATTCACACAATTTTGAAGCAATTCCAGGACCTAAAATAAATGTGGATTAAGCTGTGATGTGAATTCATTTTTCTTGTCATCATTATGTAGTTATGAGCCATTTTCTGGTTGTCAGGTCTGCCTGCCTCTGTGGTTATAAGCTGTGTTTGTATATGAGCATCTATGTGATAGGTATTAGCTGAATATCTTCAAAGAGTGCCTGCACTCTCTACTCATAAGTGTTGCATCTGTTCCCTCTTTGATCTTTCCTCTAGTTGTGGCAAGATTGTAGGAACATTTTCAAGTTGAATTTGAAGCAAGAAATAAGAGAGACTGTTTCATACATGGTGTGCTGAAATGGATGGAAAGTGGTGAGGTGATGGCTCATGAGTGAGCAGAGATGTAGCCTGCCTCAGTTCAGACAGTGCCAGAGCACAGGTTGTGTGGGGGTCTTACTGAGAGCATTTAATCTCCCCAGAGAACTACTGGCCCTATAAGTATTGTCTTCAAGTAATTTGCTAATGTCAGTAGTGGCCGTGAAAAAGAAATGCTGAGATTGCTTCTTATGTGGAGTACTTACCCTGGAAATGCTTTTGAGGCATCTTTAGTTCAACTGTAGTCCTGCAGTGCACTCTCTGGACAGTTGACTGAGAAGATCTGAACGTGTCTGTGTCTGGAGATAGAGAAAGAAATGTGGCTGTTCCCTAAAAGTGCAGTATGGGCTGTGGTCTTGTTTATGGCCAGAATTTGAATGTGTGTGTGGAGCTTATAGTAATTGATCTTAATGCTGACAGTGAGATTAAAACCACACTCCCCCAATTCTGTGGATTGGGCAAAACACTGGAACAGATTGTCTGCAGAGGTGGCAGATGCCCTGTTCCTGGAAACATTCGAGATGAGTTTGGAGAAGGCTCTCAACCACCTGGTTTAGTGGAGAGGTCCCTTTCAACCTAAACCACCCTGTGATTCTGGGATTCTCTGGGTAGGTGGTTGCATGAAATTCATTTTCTGTTAGAAAACAGGTCAAAAATAGACATTGGAATATTTTATTTCTATTTTGTCAGTAAAGTTTTTTGCAGTGGCTCCTGGTGCTTGCGTGGATGTTCAGGCAGCCCAGTGCTGACCTGCAGCCTGCTTGCTGCCCCTCGCAGTGCTGTCTTACATGATGGGCAGCACTGCTGGGCAGGGGCTGTTTGCTTGGCTCTGTGGCCTCTCTTGTAGTGACAGTCCAGTAATCTGCATAATACTTTCTGCTATAAACAAGAAAAAATATTTAGGGAATCTAAATATTTAATATTTAGATATATAAGTTGGATATATAATTTCTAACAGGATTTGTCACAGATGATACAGTAAGATACATTCTTGCTGTGTAGTTTGAGCTGCAGGCTGCAGCTGAACAGGTAGCTGAGGGAACATTCATTTCAGAATAAAAGCCTTGGCCCAGCTTCATGTCAATCTTTAGTTTAAACAGAATGTTTTCCTTAGTATTTTCATACTAAAAATTCTGTCAGACTTAAAAGGTTAATAAAAGGGCTTTGAGACTGACCACATAGATACACATTGGCACAAAGAGTTGTGCCAGTAACTGTGAATGGCAGAAGATAAGTTACCTGGAATACCTTTGTTTTGAATGAAAAAAATTCATCAGAATGATTCTTTCATTCAAAAGAAAAAGCTGGTTCCTGTATATAGTGCCTTTGTCCTCAATGTTTATCCAGGTTTTTGCCTTTTAACACCTTTGTATAACAGCTCATTACATTATTCTTGCAGTTAATGCTTAAGTAAAGCCGAACTGAAATATTTAGTACCTCTATGTAGTGGGTTTATAAACAAACAAGTGTGCAAACACAGCTGTCACTCTGTAGAACATGCTTTTCTGCCTCAAGTTTGATTAGTGGCTCTGTGAATTATCAGTCTTTGGGGGAAGAGAAGGGAAATTGTTTTGGAGACTGGAGCTCTGGGTTGTTTTTTCACTGCTGTATAAAGCCAGAAAGTTATTTGATAACTTTCACATTGGGAATTTCAGTGTATCTTGTTTAAACAATGTTTTCATCTTGTTGGAGGTTTACAAAGAGATGTGTGCTTTCCCTGTTAACCTTTTCCTTTGAAAAAGAGTTTCAAAAGTGGTCTTTTAAGTTTTTGTGATTAAAAGATGAAATTACTTCAGTTTTATTTAAAGGTATCTCAGGGGCATCATACAACCTTTCCTCCTTTATTAGGAAGGTGGCTAGATGTTCAAAAATTCTTTTCTTGTAAGAGTGTAAGTTACAGATTTTAGCAAAAATACCATTAGTGGTCTAAATAAAGCAAGTCTTCTGTTGCTTTATAATGATATGTCTTTGTAGACTCTTTTGTAGTGCAGAATCTTGGAGGATCGTGTACACAAAGCAACCTACTGTCTAGGGTGTTTTTACAATTGAAGAGAAAGGGTCTTGTGTATTGCTGTGTGTGTTTGGCTGTGACCTGAGTTCAGATACCCATTGTGAAAGTAAGAATAGCAAGATCAATTTAAATGATAAGCATAAGCTTTTGACTGCTGTATTTATGCCTGTACAGGCAAAGCATCAGCAGTCATTCTAATGCTCAAGTCTCCATTTATCCTTAAGTTGTAAGATGAACTCACGGTTTTGTGCAAGCTCAATATTGTAGGCTTCAGGAAGGAAAAATAATGGTTTCGTTAGTAACACTATTATTTTGATTTAACTTTGACTAGAAAAAAATGAAAGAGCTGGAACAGAAGCTTTATGAGGAAGAACATGCAAGGAAGCTTGTTCAGGAAAAAGCAGCTGAGGTAACCAACAGGAAATTTCTTTTGTACTGGTATGCACTGTAATTAGCTCTTTTCCTTTTTATCAACTTTCTAGCTAAGCTTACTGAAAGTGCCCCCCATATGCCTCACAGACTTGTGAATCCTGGTTTCAGTCTTTTTTTTCCTTCTTTTTTTGTTTTTCCTTCTGCCGGAGGTACTAAATGTTCTGAAGTTTTCCGAGCTTTTTGGAAACCTATCACCACATGTGCACTGCAACTTTGACTTCTTTGCTAAAAGTTGGAGAGGAGGAGTAGAAATTCAGACTAATCCATAATTGAGTATGCATGGCAACCTTTTAAAATATTAAAGTCAACAAATGGGCCCCCTTGTTCATAATTGTAATTAAAATGCTGTATGGGAAAGCAAAAAAGAGGCAACATACTCTTGATTATGAGCCCTTAAGGATGCTGAGTGGTCTTCTAACTTGAAAGTATTGTATTTATTAAGCATTCATTGTGTGCTGGAGAATTATGGAGGTAATGTGTCAGGCTCTAACATTTACCTTGGCTTATCATAAGTCTGGTGTGATGGGAAAAGGGGTACCTCAAATTAATAATGGAAAACTGTGTTGTGAATGCTTCTTCAGGGCACGATTTCTAAAGCCATGCAGTATCTGCCTCTTGAACAGCAAAGTGTGTTAGGATTCTCAGTGTGGACAGGAAGTTCTAACCTTAACTCTTTCAACAGCTGGTTTGGTGGTTAGTTTGTTTATTTTGGTGTTGTTTGTTTGTAGGTTTTTTTACTGTCATATTTAATAGAACAGAAGGAGTAGTTGCCTAGTAACTGTCATGGGATCAATTGATCACGGTTGGGTGGCTTGAGCTCCCCAATTCCTTGCCAAGTGTAAAGCACAGCTGATGTTTTGGCACTTGTCTGCATGGGACTAATGGACTAAGGCTAATTCTCTAATTTACTAGAATTACTGATGAGTAGTGCTAACAGAGGAAGTATTTAATGTTTAAGTTGGCCTTTGACTGCAAAAATACCCTAAAAATTTGCAGCCCTTGGTTCTGGAAAGCCTATGTTTTAAAAATTCTTGGCGGTGCTCTGCTTGCACTGTCTCTGATTATTTATTAATATATTTTCAGTAACTCCCCTTATTCCCTCAATTGTAGCTTCAGACAGGCCTGGAAACCAACAGACTACTGATTCAAGCAGCATCACCACTGCTTTCTCCAAAAGTAAGACAACCCAGGAAAAAAGCTAAGCAGCCAGAGAAGGTAAGATATGGGGAAGAGAAGGGCAATTACTGAGGAGTTAAATAAGGTTGTGTGCATGTGATCAGGGAGCTGATTGCCTCTTTTACTACAAAGTAAAGGGAAAGGGTTTTGGCTGTATTATAATTTTTGCTAAATACTTTCTCTTCTTTCTTTCCAGAAATGCTTTGTCAGACATTCCACTGTGCAGCCCCATTACAGGTTGTGTCTGAATGATGTACCCTTTGTGGCTGGGAAGGTGAGCTGATTAATTCCAAAGCTTAGAGCCCAGTAGGTGCAGCTCCTTAAGGGACTTTGGGTTGGTGCACTTCTGACACCCAGTGGTCAGATCACTTAATTTTCTTTGACACTTTTCATACAGATTGTCTTTGAAATACTTGTTGGATATTGACAACTAGCTGAGCTGGTATTACCAAAAATAGGCCTGCACTATGCTGCTTGACAAGATGTTCTTGTTACTGCATATTAATTCAAACAAAAATTACATTCTTGTCAGCAAAACAAAAGTGGCACTGCTTTTGAATGCTCTCCAGTATTATCAAGTTGTTGATAATCCTATCTAAAAGAAATCTCTTTCTTTTCCTTTCAGTCTACCAGTCCCAGTCATTCGGTTTGTGCCAATGTGCAGCACGTGCTGCACCTGATGAAACATCACAACAAAGCTTTGTGTAACAGACATGTGGTGAACGATCCTCCAGCCAAACCCACCAGCTCTGGTCATCCTGCCTGCAAAAGCAGAAGGCCATCCCCGACAATGGACTCGTCCTCGTCTCAGGAAGAGCTCTCAGAAGTGTTGATGACTTTACAAGATGAATTTGGACAGATGAGTTTGTGAGTGTGGCATATTTTCTTCTGCAGATTATGAATGCCAGTGTTTCATATTTTTGCCTTGTTGCTTTGAACTTGGAAGGTTTTGCCTGAGAAAGTTCTTAGTTTAGGAAATCTCTAGAATGTAATCTTTGTTTTGCTGGCTGCAGAGGCTGTCAATTGTCCTTGCAGTTAGAGTCTCTGCTACACAGTTTGAACACCAGCCCTGTGCTTATGTGCAGCAGTATTGATGTCAGAAGAGGTGAGGGACAAGTGTGCTCACAGCCCCAGTGCAGTGGACTGTTGTGGTGTGGAGCCAGCCAGCACAGGACCCTGCTGCCACTCACAGCCCCCACACCCGGCCTTCCCCTGTGTTGGGATGGGCAGGATTCACCCCTTACACTGTACCAGTTGCATCCTGCCCAAGCCCCACACTTTCCAGTATGTCCCAGATAACCACCATCACCTTTCCAGCCTTTTGATGTAGGTACACACAGATACCATTCTGTAGTCATGGACTATCCCTTTCCTAGTCCACTGAGTTAATGTAGGCCATGACTTTGGACTCAGCTGTCATAGCAGTCTTTCAGGGCAGGAAAAGGTTGTGGGTGGGTAGCTAATGGCTGAAGTGACTTGGGAGTGCTGGTGGCTGAGACGCTGGACATGGCCCAGCCGTGGGCACTCCCAGCCCAGAAAACCAATCCTGTCCTGGGCTGTATCCAAAGCCCCGTGGGCAGCAGGGCCAGGGAGGGGATTCTGCCCCTCTGCTCTGCTCAGACCCCACCTGCAGGGCTGTGTCCAGCTCTGGGGAACCCCTATCCAAGAAGGATGTGGTCCTGCTTGAGTGAGTCCAGAGGAGGCCAGCAAAGACAATCAGAAGGCACCATTCCTTTGAAGACAGGCTGAGAGCTGGGCTTGTTCAGCCTGGAGAAGAGAAGGCTCCAGAGAGACCTCACTGGGGGCCTTTCAGGGCTCAGAGGATGCTACAAGAGAGATGGAGAGAGGGATTTTTACTAGGGTGTACAGTGTTTGCCTGAGGGGTAATGGCTTTAAACTGAAAGAGGGCAGACCTAGATTAGATATTAGGAAGAAATTCTTTACTGTGAGGATGGTGAGGCACTGGAACAGGTTGTCCAGGGAAGGTGTAGATTCTTATTCTTGGAAACATAAAGGTCAGGTTGGATGGGGCTCTGGGTAACCTCCTCTAGTTGAAAATGGCCCTGCCTATGCTAGGGAGTTTGGAACTCAATGATTTTTAAGGTCCCTTCCAACCCAAATCATTCTATCACCTCTTGTTCTTTGACCTTCAGCAGCACCACATCAGAAGGGTTCTCTTGAGAGACAAGGCAGGGTACACAGATGCTTCATTTCCTTTGTCTCCAAGACAGCTGTGTGGAGAGCCCACCCTTTTGAGTCCTTAAAATGGCCAAGACAGTCTCTGCCAAGGGTGCACAGAGCCTCTGGTCCAGTTACAGTGGGGTGCTTCTGCCAGTCATTTTGTCAGGCTGGTTTCAGCCTCCAAGACCATCAGCTGTTGGGATGCCCCTGTCACTCCAGAAATACAAGTGGGTTCTGCCCCTGTACAGCTTGATGGCATTAGGGTGCACTGCACCAGGGTCTGCTAAAGCCTTGTGCTCCTGTGGGGCTGATGTGCCCAGGCCATCTGAGCCACACAGCCCAGTAACCTGGATGTCCCTCTCCTGCACCTGGCTGGAGACAGGGCTCCTCTAGTACTGGTCACAGCATTCTCCATTTCCTGTAAAAAAGAATTAGAATTCTTTTCCATAGGATCAGGAATAACATCAGCCCTGCCACTCTGTCTGGGGAGCTGCCCACTGAAGACTTAAGCAGCAACTTCCCTGGAAGAATTCCTGTTTGTGCTTGTTTTTTGCCTGCAATTCACATACCTGTGCCTCTAGGGTTGAGGCACAGGTTTTCCATCCCACTTGATGTTCTCCCTATGGTCCCAGAGGAGAAACTCGGGATTCCCTGTGGTGTGTACCCTCACTATCCTGTCTTTAGTGCACAAGGAAGCTTTCTCTGCTGTGGTTTGACCAGCAACTCAGTCCCATGAGCTGCTCACTCACTGCCCCCAGACACAAATCCTGCCCTGATTTGCACCCCCTTCAGCACCATGCTGATCCTAGCACTGGGACCACGCTGGTTTGAGCTGGGGCGGGATACTGCGGGTTCTCCAAGGCTGCTGTAATTAGCCCGGAGCAGCAGGGAAGGTGTGGGACCGGCTCTCCCCTGTGCTTGGCTGCCGAGCCGGGAAGGAGCGAGGTGTAGTTACACGGATTCCCCAGGAGATGGCTCCCGTTCCCGGGCAATGTCATGGCCAGGGATGCCTGGCACCCTGAACCAGCATCGCTACCTGCCACCACTAAACCAATACAACGGTGCCTAGAAAAGATTTGTCTTCACACACTCTGGTCAGACCTGCCATTCACCCCTCATGGGCCACGTTGGGTGCCAGAAAATACTGTCTTGGTTTAACCCTGGCTGGTGGCTAAGCACCATGCAGCTGCTTTCCTGCCCTCTGCTCTGGTGGGATGGGGAGGGAAATTAGGAAAAGGAAAAACCCATGGACTGAAACAAGGACAGGTTAGTAACTGAAATAGAGTAAAATGTAATGAAAAAGGGAGAGAGATAAAATCGAAGGTAAAAAAATCACGTGATGCATGGTACAGTTGTTCACCACCTGCTGATGGATGCTCGTCCCCAGCAGCAATTGTCCCCTCGTGGCTAACTCCCCCTGGTTTATAATACTGGGCATGATGTTCTGTGGTATGGAATCACCCTTTGGCCAGTTTGAATCAGCTATCCCAGGTATCTCCCTGTCTCAGCTTGTGCCCCTGCTCCCTAGCATAGCAGGAGACACTGAAAAGCCCTTGGCTTAGGGTAAGTACTGCTGAGCAACAATGAAAACATCAGCGTTATCAACATTATTTTTGTACTGAATCCAAAATGCAGCAATGTAACAGCTACTAAAAATGAAAACTCTATCCTAGCCAAAAGCAGGATCTGGACAAATAGTCCATTAGAGGATAGCTTTGCTGGGTGTTTTGCTTGTCCTGGTTAACAGAACGTGAATTGTTACTATACTGCACAGCTGCAGTAGGCACAAATACACAAAATATTAACTGAGTGAGTGCTGAGATCAAGCTCTCAAATGGTTGTGTGGTCATTTTGAATATGCATCTTATAGTTGGAAGCTACTTAAGTTATCAGTGTTGCAGCGGCCTGTCACTACAATGTGCTACTGTAATAATGCTGCAAACCAGCAAAACTGTTCTTACTGGTTTGTTATGGTGTGCTGAACATGTCTGGCTGCTGGTGCTATGGTTTCCTGGAAGTGTTGTTTCTGAACTGGGTACACGATATAGAAGCCAGTGGAAACTGATGCAAGCTTGTTCTGTCTGAATTGTGTGCTAGTGATCACCAGCAGCTGTCAAAGCTCATCCTGGAGGCCCCAAATGCTGCAGTGAGGGAAGAGCTGGAGAAGGAGCTGGATGCACTAGTGGAAAGGATGGAAGCAAAGGCAGACCAAATCAGCAAAGTTCGGAAGCATCGTTTGCAGGTGAGTTTCTTTTGCCCGTGATCATACTTATGTAGAGTTGCTGACTTAAGTAGGGTTTTTTTATGTTATATCCTAATCTAGCAGCAATTGCATAAAGCAGAAATAACTAGAGTTAATTCTACCTTTGATGTCCCAAAGTTAGTCTGCATACCTCCATCCATCCCAGTATTTTTGCAGAAACATCCTTTCTGTCACCCTTGTGCACACTCTTCACTGTCCTGGACAGGGCTTTTGCATCTGTTCCTACATTGCATTTTACACTGCTCTTGTCTCTTGAACATTGCTGAACAGTTTTCCTTTACTTGGACTAAATTACCTATTTATATTTGGATTTGCATCTTTTAAGACTCAAAATACCTGTTTTGCCTATTTTATAACTTTCAGAATGTTTTGGATTGTGTAGCCTTTTCATTCAAAGCTATAAAACATACTGATTCCCTGTTTTCTTTTGTCTTCATTAATTTTAGTGAATTTCTTCCAAAGAGCTTAACCCCATGTATTTAACCTGGTTCAGTTCATACAAACCACAATTCACCCTCACCTGATGTAACTTATACACAAAACACGTGCTGAGACCTGACATCCGGAATGGACCTGTGAAATGCTTGCTGTTAAAAGCATTACTCACTTCTGATATCCTATGATCTTCAGAGGAACTGCTGCAGAGAAGCAGATGTGCTGTAGTTCACAGCAGTAATGACGCTGCATGTGCTGTTGGCAAAAGTTTTAGGAGCTGGGGTTTAGGAAAATTGTTGCATGCTGTCAGCTAGAAGAAGAGAGCATGACCACCTGCAGAGAGGGAGCTACAGAAGCCACCTGTGTTGTGGTTTGGGTGTATGAATGTGCCTGAACCTCAGACTGTCCAGTTCCCCTTTCAGTCTTTGCTGGGGAGTACTGAGACTGAGTCACATGCTGTGATGTTACAGAGCTGTGTGTGGGCACCACCTTTTCACCCCAGCAGAGCTCTGGTCTTCTTTCAAACCCACATCTCTGACAGTGACTAGCTATTACAATTACTAGTATGTATGTAAAAAGCTCTTGCTTTCTTTTCTGATCACTGGATGGTAACAGTGATAAATCAACTTTCTTCATCTGCATCTTTTTATGTTACATTCCTGATGGCAATGTTCCCCCATAAGTGAACATGTCAATTTTTAGAGAGGAGGTATATCACTGTAAGCTAAACACAGCTCTAAAGATGCAAATATAACAGTGCTTTGTAAGTAAAGTAAAGTATTTATTGTTCAGTGGGACTTGGAAACAACCATTTGCTTACCTGGGTGAGATACGTGGTGGGATATTTCAGCTGATTGGAAGAATTGCTGAACATAAAACTGAAGATCACTTCTCAATGTTTTTCTTTGGGTTTCTCTTTCAGCTAGAGAGACTTAAGAGAGAATGCAAGCCCAGAAAGACTTCTGCTAAACAAATAAAAGACAGCAGGTTCCCAGTCAGTGAGGTTAAAGTAACAACTACAGTAACCGCGAAAGGAAAGAATGCAGGTCCCATCAAAGTGAAGCCTGGAGAAAAGAGTCGGAAAAATCTTCAGTTGCTGAGAGACATGCAGACCATACAGACTTCTCTACAGAAAGATGATGTCAGCTGGGACTACTGACTCTTCTGCAGGAGATGTTCCTGAAGCATCCTGGCCAAACTTACATTCTGCCTTTCCTGCTGTGTGGAAGAGACTACTGTATGCTAAGCACACTTTTGAAATATAGGCTTACAGGCTCTTGGCTCTCCATCCCTGCATTTGATTGTATATATTGTGGTCTAGTTTAAATCACATTCTATTTTCAAGGTACATGGCCAGTGAATCTTAACAGTAGGGTTCCCCCAGTTCCCTGTGTTATGGTTCCAGCAGTCCTTCTGTTTTGTTCCAGCACACCAAGCACTGCACATGTATGTGGTTTGGGGTGTGTGTGATGTGCCAATGCCATTTGCTGCTGTTGATCTGGGAGGCCTCTCAGGATGCATCTTGTGTGAAACCAGTGCTGCAGTCCTGGGTGTAGAGGGCTTTTGTCAATTCTGTTCTGTGTGCAGCTGCAATGGCTCCATCTCTGGGAGTGTCTGAGGGAGAACAGGTACACCCCTTCACATGTGTTCTGTGTGGCTCTCTTCAAAAGGCATCCCTGGTTCTTGATCTGCTGCATTGCATTAGCATCAGTGGGGGTGGATGTTTGAGTGCTTAGAAAAGGAGCAAAGTAGGTTATGAATTACATTGCTTAATGATCAAGTGAAAATTTTTCTACAGAAATCCTGCCTTAGGAAAATGCTGTAGGGTAGAGGGCAATACCCTGTCTCTAGCTGACAGCTTTGGGTGGTAGAGGAGTGAGAGAAACCACACAGGTGTTTTAAACTGCAAGTGCCTCAATCGTGCCATTTGGTCCTGGCATCTTGCTTTTAACTTAAGTATGTGCTTTGATGAGCTATCAACTTTGGTAGTGGTGCAATGAAGTTTGTGCTCTGACTTGCACAGCTGATTAAATGTTATTTATTATGTTAATAATGTAAAGAGTTTCCTGTCAATGGAATGTATAGAAGACCCAGATCACCTGTATATACAGTTGAAAAATAATAAAGCCAGCTTGCCTGTTGAATGACTTGTGGGAAAGCTGCACTTCCTCTGTATTAGCTGGGTGTTTGCTGCAGCACTGTGCCACAGCCAGTGGGCTTTTTATGGCAAGGAGACTTCTCCCTGGACAGGGTGATGAATTGTGAGCTGCAGGGAAGGGCAGAGTCAGAGCAGTCCACCCTTGCCTGTAGCTGAGCAGGCAGGGAACTCTGCAGGGCCAGCACAGGCAGAAGGGAGTTGAGTTTGTTGCCTGTAGGGGATCCAGCCAGCTTGTCTCCTTGCACATAAGGGGTTAGCTGCTGCTAACCAGGTATAGTGACAGTAACCACTTAAAGAGCAGCTCCTGCTGGGAGTCCTGAAAAATCAGTAGCTGAAACTTGCACTTGGTCATTTTACTTGGGAAGGACCTCTGGAGAGAGCCCTGTCCTTGAAAGTATTCAAGGCCAGGTTTGATGGGGGTTTGAGCACTGGTCTAGTGGAATGTGTCTCTGCCAATCGGGGGGGTTGGAACTGGATGATCTTTGAAGGTCCTTTCCAACTCAAACCGTTTTGTGATTCTGTTTTTATAATGCTGACAGCTAAGTGCTGGTCTGTACAGGATAAATGAAACTTGTCCAAAGATGAATCTTGGTTTTCTGTCATTCTAGGCCTCAGAGTTTGAATATTAACAACTTGAAAGACCCTCTGCAGGCAAATGAGAGAGATTTGGATTTCACACACTGAACTTGCAGTGCTATTTATTTCATGTCTGCATGTCTTGCAAGTCCTTTGAAAAACCACATAGTTGAAAACAAGAGCACAGGAACTTCATCAATTTTTCTGTTTTTATTAGCATTAAGGAAACCAAACAGCCTTCATCAAGAAACAAAATATACACACATAGTCAATTTGCTAATACAGAATAATGCTTTAAACCATCTTATATAGTGATTGTAGGTAAGAGCAGACCTGCCCTCACAGCAAATGAGGAAGTGTTTTGTGTGGATTCTTTGCAGTTTTGAACCGTACTGTGGCAGGCCACCCCTTAACAGCCGTGGTGATGCTGTGCAGCCTGTTACTCACCCTGTCACAAGGTGGCCCTGGATTTCTCTGTAAGCACGGAGTGGTGATTGCAGCAGTAGAGCAGGCAGAACTGGAGACTGCAGGAGGAAGTGACTGCTAACTGCCTTGGAAGGAATGTGGCTTTTGAAAGGCCATTTCTTAGGTGGGAATAGGTCTGCTCTTATGCTCCCTCCAAAAATCCCTCTCTAGTGGAACAGCAGCTGAGTGAAGCAGCTGACAGGTATATTAAGCAGGTGACCAGTCTGGGATCCAATCCTAAAAGAGGAACACGGGAACCCACACCAAGCAGTACCCCTGCTCCTCAGCAGAGAGGGGGAGAAGCAGCCTTGCACATACTGAACTGCCTTTGCTCCAAGAGCCCTCTGCAACCCTGTGCTTACCTGTTTGGAAGAGCAAAGGGGCAGTCATGGTTTCACCAAGTATGTGTTGTATCCCCTACAGTAAATTTTTGTATTAAAATTCAATTTCAGCTTGAGTTTAGTTGAGTGACACCAATTCTTGAAGCAGACTATGAGGAAAAAGGTAGGGTTTAGGAAATGGCTAAGCTGTTCAGTCTTCCAGAAAAACCTAAAGCAGCAGTTGCAATGCAGGCAGAAAGGCGTCTTTGGTTGATGCACAGTTGCTTCCATTAGTTAGCAGAAAGCTGAAATACCATAAGTACACCACAATAACCCTGCACAGAAGCATTAAAATTGCTGATTATGCTTACCCAAGCAAATGTAATGGCTGATCCCAGCAGTTCACATGTGCCCCTTGGTATTCCATTACCTTTCCCCCTGATGACTGAGGCACTGGAGGCCAGAGGAGCTGTGGAAAGCCAGGGGAGCCCACTCTGCTCCCCCTCTGAAATAAAGGTGCTTAAGTTGCATCCTGGCACACCCACTGTAAACCATAAGTGAGATTCTAAAGTTGCAGAGGCGGAAGTAAACGTTGTCCCACAAAATCATGTCCTATATTGTTATTCCTCTACCGCAGTGTTTTATTGGGAGAAGCTGCCCTTTCTTTAAATAAGGCATCATTTGCATGGCTTCCTGTGACCTAGGTTGAGGTGAAGGGAATGACTTGTTTCAGACACTGCTGTTGCTTCTTTCCAGGCGTGCTGGCAAACGCCCACATTGACTCTGCTGTGCAGGAGGGTGTGTGATGGCACAGCTGCATCTGAGGCTCCAATACAAAGTCAGGTTTGGCCTTTCAAACTTCTGAGCAGATGTTTTTCCTCCACAGTACTTCATGCTCGTGCACAGACTCTTTCAAGCCAAGTGATTTCCAGCACATCAGTGAACAAAGAGCAAGCTCCAGGCTTCTTGCAGGTGGCAAGTGCAATATAAGCTAGCCACTGAGAAGGGTAATTGCATAGGGGGTCTTGTCTGTGTTGGTTTTTGCTTTAAGCTTTCTCTAGTGCTACAGTACTAATAAATTACCCTGGAGAGAAATAAATAAATAAGTTGGCATCTCCCAGGCACCATGCTGGAAATCCAGGAGGTTCCAGAAAAGCTGCCCCCCATGGTCCTGGGAAGGTAGTCAGCAGGAAAAAGTCCCTATTATACAACTGTCTGTACGGGAGCGACGCACTGCGCGGGAGAGCCGGCGCGCTCCGAGGATGAGGTGGAACGGTTGGTGATCTCTCTCTGCAGCTCCTCCACTTTCTTCTGCAGCTCAGCCCGCTTGGCCAGAAGCTCCTTGTAGCGATTGTGAACCGGTTCCTGCAAGGAAATGTGCGGCTGAGCACTGGGAGGTCAGCATGGAAAAGGGAGCCTGAAGCACAAAGCTGCCGCTGACCTTACAGACAGCGATAGGGGAAGGAGGCAGATGAGTGTCATCAGTCTCCAGCCCGCAGGTACCCGAGTGTGTGCTCTGGCTCTTGGCTGCTTATTTGGATCCAACATGCACAGTGCAATGGTGGCTAAACAAAACAGTCTGTACGTATTTTGAAAGATGACAGTTGCCAGACTCTGATCTCTGACATTTCTGGGGGGCACTGGCCATGGCATCTCAGCCTGGACATAATTTCAGGGGCTTGGGAAGAAAAAACCCAGCCAAATTCTTCTAAATATTTTCACATATTTCTGACTGTTGAACAGTCAGTACTGCAAAGTGTTTGCTGGGTTCCTGTCTTTAACGCTGCAGATCTGCAAAACTGCTACCTGCAGACAGGCACTGAAGCAATTGGGATTTTTTGTCCCTTTCTACTAAAAAGTGATGTCAGCATTCAGGGTCATGCTCAGGCTGCTAATCTGAGGTGCCTGCCCTGGGCAAGCCAGCTTCCCTGCTGGTCACCTTCCCTGCTGGCTGGGGTCAGACCCCTGGTGCCTCAGGCAGCCAGAGCAAGCAGCAGGTTCCCATCACCAGTAATTTAAATACAGCCCCAAAATTCCAATATAGAACCCCACATTCAGAGAAGTCTTAGGGGTTTCAAGATCTTTTGTAAAGAGAACTCAGATAATTTTTCCCACATTCTAAGTAAGAAATCTCCCAGATTGCTGAGAATCTTCAGCTCCTGCAGATTTCACAAGGTGGTGATGTCCAGCTGGGCACCTGCATTAGGCAGCTCAAGGTGGTGCTTGCTCTTGCTGGCATTTGAATTTAGGTGTTTGTTTTCAGATTTAAGCATAAGTTTGTACATTACCTGAAGCTCTTGACCTCCAAAGAAACAGTACTGGTACTAGCAGAGAGGGAAGCAGGAGCGGCAAGAGGCGTACCTGAGGCTTCATCCTGGGGTTCCAGCGGATGTAGTAGCCGACCCACAGCTCGAGGTGGCGCATGCTGGCCACGGGATACAGGACGTGGTTGGAGTAGCTCACGTACAAGGGGTTAGTAAAGTCTTCCAGTTGGCTGTTGATGTAAGACCAAAGTGATACAGTCTTTTTTGGAAGGCTCTGTAAGGGAAGGGGGTGGAGGAGGCTTTATTTGCCGTACGAATCCCAGCTATCTACAAACTGTAGCAGCATAGACATATGCCTGTCATTAATATGGAGCTGGCTGTTTTTTGTACCTTTAAAAAAACAACCCCAAAACTGTTCTTTTGATGTGGTTATTGTACTCTGAGCACATGGATGCAGGCAGGCACACACGCCCTGGCACAGAACAACCCCTCTGACCCACCCAGCTGTCAACACAGATCAGGAATCGCCGCTGCTACAGCGAGGGGACACTGGCATGTGAACTCCTGGTGCTTTAGTTAAACTTCACTTCTCTGAAGTGCTCCTGGAGGACTTGCTGGAGTATTTAATTGCAAAGGAAAAAAAGAAAACATTTGACTTAGGCCCTGATCTAGTGGAATAATTATGCCTGTGAATACTCCCACTGAAACCAGTGCTGATGTACTTTCTAGATTAAGTACTTCACTAGGCTGAGGCCTTGAAAAAAAAAAAAAAAACTCATGTGCAAACAGCATGCAGATTTTATTTCCTTGAAATGACAATTATTGAATCACTGTGGACTCCAGAGAAACAGGGACACTGATTTCACTATAGTAAAATGCTATCACTGTTATTTTCCATCTAGTTTTTATGATTCTTTTTAACTGATTTTCTATCATGTGTAATCACATCAGGTCCTCACAGCACTGCCATCATGTACCTCTGTGCTGTTAGGCTGCAGCCTTTGGTGACAGAATGCTTCATCTTTAGGTAGGTGAGACAGAATGAGTGCCACTGTTTTCCTTCTAATTCCAGACTGGGTCTGGATGAACACTTCTCTACGCTCCTCCCTGGGCAAACAAACCTTGGCCAGACTACAGGGCAGAGCTGGCTTGTGGCAGGACAGAGAGGCATGTCCTTAATAATAGTAGGAGAGTTGTCCTCTCCTGGCAAGATGCAAGCACAGCAAGAACACACATACAGACCAGTTACTTGCTGTAACCTCTGTGTGCAGAATGACAGCACACACTAGCGAGTTAAAAGCACCCTAAAGGGATCACCTCAAGACAAGGCATGACAAAAAAGCACCAGTTCCCACAGAGAAGGTTACAGTAAACTGAAGTTCAAAGCAAAGCTGCATTTCCATTACCTGGGAGTACCAGGAGCTATTCAACCACTAGTGACTAACTGGAAGTAGACAGCATGTCCAGAAAGGAGATGGTGCTGCTCTGAAACATGAAGCCTCCAACAGACAGCACTTTATGCAAAGAGGAAAATCCCCCAAGTCCCAGCTATTGAGAAGGGGGCTTGGCATTTCCAGCCTCACATCTACAACTATCTCTGAGTGAGGAACCAGCTTCTGTAGCAATATCTGGCCAGCTAAAGCAATCAGGAACAGGCTCTTATCTCGGGGAGAAGCTGTCTTACCTCCTTCACTCTCTGCTGCTCACTGCTGCACAGGAAGGTACCAAACAAACAGCTGTACAGGTGATCCAGGATGGTGATCAGGAAGTACTCATTGAACTCAAATGCTGTAGGAAACTTTAGACAGAAATAGAAAATTACTTTAGGATTTAAAACAGGAAAACAAACTTTCTCTCGTGCTGTGGTCTTGGTAAGGAGTTGGCTTCTTGATTTGTAGAACAGGATCTGTCCCTGTTCCCTGCCTGGCTGGATATTCAGGGTCATATTTGCTCCTTCCAGGAGCAAGAGTTTCCCTCTTGGAAAGCTGCTTTGCATGTTCAGAGAGGAATTTTGAGCAAAAGCCAGAGGTCTGAGGGGTTAGAGCACTGTGTTTATGTACACTCAGTGCTGCTTAAAATTGAAGCTTGCTCTGCTATGGCTGTCCCTCATGACAAGCCATGCAGCCAGACTGTGAACAAAAGGCACACGTGAAATAAATACATTCAAAAAGTGGAAATGTCCCAGGGCCAAATGGAAATAACCTGAGTGCCTAACACAGCACTTCCCAGAGGAACAGCAGGGAGGCACCTGGTGACAGAGGTCAGCAGGAGCAGAAGGTCTATGGGCACAGGCCATGTTTGTTGCTGAGTTCTGAGCAGAATCAATCTGACCTGAGACAGGGACAACTGAAGCTCCTCAGAGGGCGAATAAGAATAAACTGCAAAGACATGCAGGGGTGATGGAGAGGAGAGCAGGAGGCCTTCCTCCCTCACAACCACCCTCCTCTTCCCAGGCTGCCCCAGTTGTGACATCCTGACCTCATCAGCTGCAGGTCAGGATGCCCAGCTGTAGAAGCAATCCAAGGAGACCACAATGAAAGTGACTTTTGATGATGGTAAAGCCTCCTCTTCTCTCTGCATTGATGTGGTACAGTGCCATATGCAGTGGCATCCTTTTCTTCCATATATAGTGCCATCCTTCTCTTCCACTCCTCCTGGTCTAACCCAGGGTGAGCCTAACTTTTTTTCAATGAATTGCCTGATCATAGCTGACTTTTGTGTCACAGAAGATCAAAAAAAAAATCTTCCAGGTTCCATGTGCCTGGGGAAAAATCTCACAGACACAGGGGATCTCTCCTGGACTGTACCTTTGCCATGCCAGGTCTAAAGTGAGGCACTCAGCTCTGCACCTCACATTATGAATTGGGAGCAGTACATTTGCCTTCAGAAGAAGTTAAAATGGAACACGTTACAGGACCAGCTTGAGCAAGGGCAACAGGGATCTGTTACACCCACTGTGCTAGGGACTTGCATTAGCAAGTGCTTTCTCTGTGCTAAACAGACTCCCAAAAAGCCTGCTGCCACAACCGAAGCAAGAGTACAAGCCCAGGAAGGAGAGCCTGCACAGGTCAGTTTGGAAACCATTCCAGTGTCCAGACACCAGGCAGTGTCTTGGTGCACTGTGCATGGCTCTGGGGACACGGGTGCCACCCAGCAGTGTACCTGTCTCGTCATTTGCCAGACGCAGTCGATGAACTGCAGGAAGACGGGAGAGCGATCCGCGTCCGCGTGGTTCTTGTCCCCATGGCCAACCCTCTGAAACAGCAGGACAAAGAAGACGAGTCACACAAGCTTCGTGGGGCCTGCTCTCAGGCACCTAAACCTTTACCAACAGCTTTAAAAAACTTCAAATGAGTCCTGATACTGCTTTGTCCATATCAGTGGGTAAAGGAGTAAAGGACAGCTACTCTCTTTGTCTTTGAAGTGAAAATTCTTTATGGGGATATTTTCATGCTAAGTTAAAACAAGAGTTGTTTGAGTAGAGGCTCCAGATGCTATGCTGGCACTGATTTCAGTTAATAGCTAAAGTTCAGAAGGAAGAAAAATGAGAATGCTTTTTGCTTCAGTTGCAGCTGTTGTCCTGGCTACTTCAGTAGTGGAGGGTGCTGGATGCAAACACTACCTACAGGCACGGCATGCGGCGATACCCGTCACACAACACCTCGCGGCTTCCAAGAGCTGTACAAACACCAGCCCAGCCCATCTCCTGCCACCTCCAGAGAGGCAGCAATGACAGCACTCCCAGAGGCAGCCTCCAGCCCTGACCGTGCTGTGTGGCCAACACATGTGAGGCACGACTCCTCAGAACTAGCACAGTACTCGTTAATGATTATATATTACCTGGGAGCCCAAGTACTGCACAAAGATAGAACAAGAACCTGTAAGTAACAGAGATCCCTAAAACTGTTCTCCCCTCACCAAAGGAAATTGCTGTTGGTATCTTCCTTGCCTAGACAGTGAAGAAGCTAAAACACTCATTGCTCAAATACCAGATAACAAATTTTGCTGCAGCGGAACCTCAGTCACATTAGTGCCTCAGTTTCCCCACCTTCCTCAGAGCATTTGACAGTGCAGCCCACCACTGCAAGTGCTGCACACAGACCTTGTTCTAGCCCTTGAAAAATTAACAACCACTAGAGAACAGCTACGGGCAAAACACAATGGGAACAAGACTGAAAGGATACTACTGAAAGGCTCTCTCAATTCCCATCAGTGCAAACCATAACAAACTGCTGTGTCACAAGCCCACAAAGCTGCCTCTCTGCCAACTGCTAGGGCACAACCACAAACTACTCTTGGTCCAGGCTCAAGCTGCTGCTCTTTCACCTAAATAATTAGAAGCCTCTCCAAAAATAAAATGTGCTTGAAGAAAATGTGAGGTCAAGGCTATAAACAAATTCCCAAACCTCTTCAATACAAAAGTATTTCTTAGATGATGGTGCCCAAGTACCCTGAGAAAATGGACTGAACTGGAAATAAAGACAAAAAATGCCCAGTGGTCTCTGCCAGCAGAAATGCCAGCACTGAACCCAAAGCACACTGCTAGTTTAAGCCTAAGCATGGGAACATGACATTATCAATCAGACACCTGAGACATTTAAATACCACCTGTTCCCTGTATCTAACCAATACATCCCAAGGAGGTTAAGAGCTGAATGGAATTATAGGTAGAAAACAATAACATCAGCATTCACCTCTCTTCAGTGAGTTTAGCCAGGCAACTTCTCACAGGAATTGTTAAACTCCTCTGAAATCCTTCAAGAGAGACAAGAACTTTCTGTTCCGTGCCCTCCACGGGCTGGGGACTCACCAGCTGGAATCTGTGGCCGAAGCTGAGCCACTCCTTCTCCACGAGCACCTCGAAGCCGCGGATGGTGCGGTAGTAGCCGTCCAGCATGAGCAGGGCCAGCGAGGTGAGCTGCGCCGTGCGGTCCCAGCCGTCGCTGCAGTGCACCACCACCGACGTCTTCCCCGACTCCACTTTGTCAGCAATCCGAAGGGCTCCAGCAAGAATGAGCTAGGACAAGGGAAGGAACAAATTACAAAATCTCTTTGGAGCAGAAACTAGAAATGAAAAATGGCTAGTGACAGCACAGGACAGACCAAGGGCTCTGCTTGCCTCAAGGAGAATGGTAAATCAGTTCCAACAACTTTATAACTAGGACGGCAAAACTGGTGAACACATTTTCTGTTCCAGCAAGATGATGACACATCTAAACTGTAGTGTAGGCACAACTGTAGAAGAACCCTTGCATGAAACTCAGTCCTTGGACAAGTCAATATTTAAATGCAGGAGCGTGTTGTGTCAGATAGGAAAGGCCATCACCTTGCAGCTGCCCCAGGTGCAGATCTACCCCTGCCTGCATCAGCAGAGCAACAAAGTAAGCTGGACATTTTTAGAAAAGAACATTATTTGAAAACCAGCATCTGGAGAAGCCAAAGCATTTTGCCTCCTTATTCTGACTCTGCTTGGATTCCTGAAAGGCTGAGAGGCCCCAAACTCCCAGCATTTGTTTGTCTGGCCCACACAATAATGCCAGGATGTCAAGGAGCTGAGCCAAGAACTTGGAAACTCTGTGAGTCCTGAGTTCTCAGCAGAGCTTTCACAGTTACATGTCACCCAGGAACATCCTTCACTTCCAAAACACCATCTTTCAGGATTTCAGCCCCCTCCCTTATCCCTCTTTTCATCTCCTTAAGATTCCTCACTCCAAGAACTGCAGTTTTAAACGCTTATAAATAGAAAACAAATTATAAGTCTTTACATTTACAAGGAACTGAAAATCCTGGAGCTGACTCTGGATATCTTTCCCAGACTGGTAAGGACTTGTGGTTGCTCAGCCACGTGCAGGGGATGCAGACATGCATACCTTGATATGCTCCAGCCAGTGAGTTGACTCTAAATTAGACAGCCAATGAGTCTCCTCGATATTGGGATACACAATTTCTTTCAGTTTTCTCAGCGACTCTCTCATAACATGAATGTTGTGAATGTCCAGGAACACTAATTCTGCATTCTGATAGGCATCCTCACTCTCATAGCCCCCTCCTTTAGCCTGAAGAACAAAATTCACATACAAATCATTAGGAAAACCATATTTTGTACTTTATCCCAGTCATTTGTCCTGAGCAAATAGCAGCTGACAAAATACTACAGTGGCTGGGCTATCTAAAGCAGGAAAAAACCATTGGCTTTATCTTACAGCTGGGAGCAAACATGTACAGGCACACACTTTGTGTCTCTCTTCTGCAATACCTAATGAATGCTGTAATTTTTACCAAAGAATATCACATTACAAGCCTTCTTTTCCTCTGTAATTATAATTTATCCTCATTCAAGCTGTTAACTCATTACATTCGCTAATCTATCATTTAAAAATTTACCATACTATTACAGAGGAGGATAACCCACACACTAATTGCCTTCCCTAAGTAGTGGGAAAGGCAGATTAAAAAAAAAAAAAAAAAAGATCTTTACTGCAACAAAGTAGCTCCACCATTAAAACAAAGCTTAAAGTGATGGCATGGAACACCATTTTAGAAGGGTAGAATGATGGACCCTGGGAACTACTAAAATGTCAGCCTCACCTCTGTGCCTGGCAGGATCATGGAACAGATCCTTCTAGAAGATATGCTAGGGCATGTGGAGGACAGGGAGCTGATTCAGGATAGCCAGCACAGCTTCACCAAGGGCAAATTCTGCCTGAGCAGCCCAGTGGCCTTTATGATGGAGAGACTACAGCAGCGGACAAGGGAAGGGCTACAGGTGTCATCTACCCGGACTTCTGTAAAGCCTCAGTTCCCCACAACATCCTTCTTTCTAGACTGGAGATGATGGACAGACAGTTTGATGGATGAGAAATTGGATAATCACATCCAGAGGGTAGTGGCCAATTGCTCAATGCCCAGGCAGTGACAAGTGGCATCCCTGAGGAGTCTGTACTGGGACTAGAGCTCTTTAATATCTTCATCAGTGACACAAACAAAAGGATCAAGTGCACTCTCATCAGGTGTGCAGATGACACCCAGCTGACTGGTACAGGAGCTGACACTCCTGAAGGATGGGGTGCCATCCAGAGGGACCTGGACAAGCTCAGGAAGTGGGTCCATGGGAACCCCATGAAGTTTAACAAGATCAAGTGCAAGGTGCTGCACCTGGGGCAACTCCTTGCATCAGCTCAGGCTGGGGGAATGAACAGGTCAGAGCAGCCCTGCCCAGAAGGACTTGGGGGTGCTGGTGGGTGAGAGGCTGGACACGGCCCAGCCGTGGGCACTCCCAGCCCAGGCAGCCAATCCTGTCCTGGGCTGCATCCAAAGCCCCGTGGGCAGCAGGGCCAGGGAGGGGATTCTGCCCCTCTGCTCTGCTCAGACCCCACCTGCAGGGCTGTGTCCAGCTCTGGGGAACCAGCACAGGAAAGACAAGGTCCTGCTGGATCAAATCCACAAAGATGATCAGAGGTCTGGAGCACGTCTCCTGTGAAGAAAGGCTGAGAAGGGAAGGCCCTGGAGACACCTTATAGCAGCCTTCCAGTACTTAAAAGAAGCTTATAAGAAAGATGGGGATAGATGTTTTAGTTGGGCCTGTTGTGATAGGACAAGGGGTAATGGTTTGAAAGTAATAGAGGATAGATTCAGACTAGATATAAAGAAGAATTTTTTCACAGTAAGGGTGGTAAAACACTGGAGCAGGTTTTCCAGAACAGTGGTAGATGCCTCATTCCTGGAAACATTCAAGGTCAGATTGGACAGGGCTCTGAGCCCTGTTAGAGGAAACAGTCTTTCAACCATGTGAATTGAAAAATGGTGATACACAAGGTCTAGGGTGCTAGAGTCTGACCTCAGTACTACTTCAATTTTTTTTCCTTTCCAATGTAATTTCCCATTGTAAATTAATGTAATGGATCATCAGCAGTCACACTTGATATCTTACAGATACCGGTGAAGGTATAAAAGTCTGTCTAGAGAATCAGATCACTGCATTCAGACTTCTTCTACACTGGTAAACCCTTGTGATCCTTAAGAATAATATGAAATGGTGGTGGGAAATGTGCTCTAAATTACTACATTCCCGATTTTAGACAGAGGAAAAAGTACCCAACCTTATTGGCTACAGCATTCACACTAGGCCTTGCATCAAATATGAAGATTTTATGGGACTGGGCATTAGAATCCATGATGGCTTGAAGGTACTTTTCATCCTCCTTGCTCCGCTTGCCACTCACTCCCACCATGGGCTGGCTGCAGCGCGTGATCGTTGCTTGGCTTTCTGGATGAATCCATGACAAGACCTTCAGAAACAAATGGGAAATAAATAAAGGGAAAATGGGATTCATTAAACCAATGGAGTGAATTACCTGTAATGGCTTGCTCTGGGATTCTCTATCAGGGGGGTCCAGAAGGCTGGATTTTATTACATCACAACTGAATGAAAGAAAGAACCCTTCTGTCTTTATTCATTCTGGTGGCATTCCCAAAGTTTGAACAAACAAAAGGTGATCAAATTATTTGAGTCTGACTTTTAAATATGATGCAGACTGTTTTTTCTGGCTGTTGTGTGAGTCAGTATGTGGGCTGTGTCTTTATGTTACACCATGTAAAAGTTAAGCACTTTAGGAACAGACTGAATTTCCTACAGACTTGAGGAGTAAACCAGTACCTTTTCAGTTACCTCTGAAATAATCATCATAACAATGTGCTTTGTCTTAATTTCATTAAATAAATGCTCTCATCAAGACTATAACTACGTATTTCTCTGTCCTGAAAGTCAGAGTAGGCCAGACAATTGTAAACAGCCAAACAGGGCTACCTTGTGTTTCCCAGGAACTGAACTGAGATTTAGTCTGAGCTGCGCTAAATTATCTTATCTTCTAGTTTTGGTTTAGTCTACATCTCTTTCTCAACAGTAGTTTCAGCAGATACTGTTGTTTTCTATGTTCTCAAACACGTTGTTGTCACTTTTATTATCTTCCGACCATTTATTTGCTCCCTGGAATCGACTCAGCCTGATCTTGGTATTACTTATTGCCCAAAGCTATGTGTAACAAAACCACATCAAAGTGGCTTCTTCTGTCCCACTCACTGGTATGCGTCCTCTGGACCTGAAGGATGCCACTCTCTTTAACTCCTCGTCGGGAATGTTTACAGGCACGGCTAGAATGGCAGGGTACGTATCGCACAGCTCGTAGCGCTCGTTAATCTTGGTCAGCCTCCAGCTCTCATTGGGAATTCCCTAAAGAGGAAAATGCAGCTTAGCAAACAAGTTGCTCTGAGACCTCAGCACAGACAAATCCCCAGACCTGAAATTCAAGGCAACTTTTGTTAATGAAGGTCATTCAGAACTGGCACCTGGGAATGCATTATCTTGGTAACTTGCATTTAATGTCTCTTCCCACAAAGGTGGATGTTTTGCTCAAGTCACTGAAGAGCAGGGAAAGTGGGCTTCAGGCAGGGTCACCTATGGCAAAGGAATTGTGGAGGCTACAAATGTAGCAACACAGATGGTCACCCTGAGCCCAACTTTAAGATACCTCCCGGTCTCATCACGGGCTTACAGGAGGGGCAGGAGCAGGACAGAATGGGTGACTAACTCAGTCCCCTAATGGCACTTAGTTCAAATGTGTTGAGTGAAAACTGGGGATACAAAGTGGAGTTACCTGACAGGATGGAGGGAAGGGGGAGAAGGGAGAACAGGCAGTAAAACACCCCAAAAATGAGCCTGATTTGGGCTTAGCTCAATGTATGTGGCACAACCGTGGAAACCTCAAAAAACACCAAAAGCTTAACAATTGTGTGTCTCTGTCTGCATGACTGTGTGATGTGCAACTCCCATGTTTCCATCACACTAAGCTCTCTGGGTGAACTGAGGACTTGGGCTGGGAGAGCAAGGAATCTCCACACACACATCACAGAGCTCAGCATGCTGTTATGGGGAAGCCACTCAACAGCTTCCCAGACAACAATCTCCAAGTAACACCTGAGGCACAATGGGGATGACCCTGACAACCTGCAGACGTGGTGTGGCTGAAGCTGGGAGAGAACAGACCAACAGGGAGTGGCCGGTGCAGCTGCCTGCAAGGAGAAATTTAAACAGACCCCTACTGCATCAGGGGTGAGCAGTGACACAAAGCATCTCTGTGGGGAAGACACATCTGCTGCAGCAAACATGGCCAGGCTCTGAAGCACCGAGTGTGTTTTAGGGGAACACCAACTCCTTACACAATACATGCCTCTGTTCTAATAAACACTACTCCATTTTAAAGCAGGGTGGTGGGACACTGATCACCACTGTCACAGCTCCCACAGGAAATCAACAGCACATCTAACATGGGTCAGACGAGCTGTGATAATTACAGCTGACCCTCACAGACTGCGGCCGGTCTCCCATCCCAGTGGTGAGTCACGCTGCCAAAAGAGGTCATGGTTAGAAATCAGAGGGGAGGCCAGACCTTCTGTCTAGTATCAGTCACACACTCTGCTTTGTGAACCACTGCTGTCCTTTGGCCCTCCCTGGGAAGGCAATGTTACTACAAGGATCACCCCAAAAGCCTGAAGGAAAGCTATTTTTGGCCCAGTCTGAAGCCAGAGAATTGGCAGAACCAGACATCAAGCAGTGTGTATGCACAGTTCAAGCTTACTGATGGGTAAAACATGCCCAGAGGTCTACCTGCCGTACACAGCAAGGATGGAGTCTGCTGGGCCCACCAGCTCTGCTGCCACTCAGGGAATAGCTAGACTCTTGCCAGTCACCAATCTGTTTACTGGAAGTAGACTAATGGCTAATTAGTTCTCAGTCCTGTCCTAAGAAGCACATGATCCATAAGGAATTCCTGAAAATTTCACCTCCCCCAAATCTGAATGAAAATTATGCTGTCGGCACAGTCTTGGCAAGAAAAATGGGAGCTAACAAGCAGCTACACAAAAGAAAGGCTCCTTTTCATTTTACCCAGCAGCTCTACCAATGCTTATGGAGAAGACCAAGGATTGGGCACTGGAAAGCACCACCTTCACAGTGCTGGGTAGTGTGGCTTCAGAACACACTGCTTGGGCCAGAACTGAGCTCGAAAGCTCCCCAAAGCTCTAGGTCTTTCAGCTGCCGCACTGACAAATTTGAAGGAAATCTTTTCTCTGCAATAGCCCAGACCTGAAAAGTCCATGATGAGCCCCCAAAGAAAGAAAAGATGCTGTGTGTCAGCATTCAAATTTCTTGTGCCTCGTGGGGAATGTCTGCTTTTCCCTGGCCCAGGAGCCCTGAATCACAGCACCACCCATTACGCTTTGGATTCGGATCGTGACTTTCTCTAAGGACTGGAAGCAAACAGGAATAAGCCAAGTGGGCTAGAAGAGAAGCTGAATTTGCATCTTCCTTGGATGTTTGCCATAATGCAGTGTAGCTTCTGCATTTATTCGTGCTCCTTCAGATTTGCCCTTTCTCCAGCTGGAATCAATAGAAAAAGCTAAACGTGATATAAAGCACACTGGTATTTCCTCATCTGAGATGCATTTCACTGCTTCCCGGTAAATTGTAAGCACCCAAAAGGCCACTATGAAACAAAACTGTTACAGATGTAACTCAATTGGCCTCTGCAGGGTAAGGAGTGGCTCAGGATGCTACCTGCCTGTGCACCTGCAGGAGGAACTCAGGCAAGCCTACCTAGAAACAGGCTGTGATCATCCTGAAGCTGCCAGGGCACATGGCACGTCCACATTAGTGACCAGATACTTCTGCATGGGTCTGTCTTCTTCAGGTAAATTAATGCTGCTAGCAGCCCCTGATTCTAGGGGAATTCATATGTCTGGTGGCAGCCAGAGGGCAAACTAAGGAAGGCAGCAATGCCGCACGTATAGTCATAAATTAAATATACCCATGACCATTCTCACTGAGCCCAGGTGAACCAGCACACCTCACATCTGTACTAATAAACTCATTTATCCTCCAAACAGGATATTTTGTCCAAAATGCCACTAGTGATCCTTAACTTGCACCACAGGACCTTTGTGCATGGCTGAAGATGCTCAAACACCCTTACTCAAAAGATGGATGGTAACAGCCTGGTCTGTAGCTATGTCTGAAACTTGCCCCTGTGCTTGGGAACACTCCTTACAACTCTACCATCTAACCACAGAGACACAGCCTTTGTGCCCTCCCCACACACAAACTACACTTTGTTTTCCTCTAGGTAAGACCTTCATGCCTTACTGTAATGACTTGGGTTTGGTTATCACTTGATTTACACTTGATGTTGCAGAAGATTTGTTTGCAGGGAAAACCTGTTGAAGCCACACCAGCACAGCACCGACACCACCACCTTGCAAAGCACATGGTTAAGGTTAAGCACAAGAGGATCCTTCACTGACAGGAAAATAATTTCCTTGCTGTAGTTACACGCAGTCACACCTCTCTACGGAGAGAGAGTCCATCTCTCTGTGGATCTCAGAGATCCACTCTGAGCTTACACAGGTAAGTGCACCTTGATCTGCAGCAGGCAGCATAGGATGCAGCTGCAGAGCCAAGCTGGTCCCTCTGCCATTTACTGAGCCCAGGCTGTGCCCACTCAGCCCCAGAGAGCTGTGATCTGTTCTGCAGCAGAGACATACACAGCATAAGCAGGACCTCAGTTAAACCATGGGACATTTAACGTTCAATCCTCACTTTGCTTCCCAACAATCCTCTGGAGGATGATGTTGCCAAGCTCTACCTTTCCCACTCTGCTTGTATACTAATGCTGGGCACTTCTTTAATCCTGAAAACAGGTCAGTTCTTCTGAGTTATTAGTTTCTACATGTTTTCTCCAAAAGCAGCAACCACAGCCCTAATCTGTGGCTCCCCAGTAGATATGACCAGAGCAAGGGATATTAGACAAGAATGACTTTTGTAGGGAAACATCACACAACTACACAACCTCTTGTAATATTTTCCAAATGCTCCCCACCTTATTAAGGAAAATAAAGCTTTAAGTTACTCCAAAGGCATCTTAAGGACTTTTGGTTTCAAGTGAGTCTTATTCACTTTGCAATTCTGTTTTATATTCTGCCAGCCCATGTGTAATAAAAATCAGGGAGCAATTTCAGTTTTAAATTTCATTTGCCACATGTGATTCCATTTACCAACTAAATCTCAAACCTCTCTGAGTTCCTTTTGTTCTCTACAGGTTGTTTATTACTCCCCATAGTTTTACACAATCACAGATTTTTAATAAGTTACATATTTCCATCCTTCCCAAGAATGCTAACGGGGAAGTTAGGGGTCTACTGACTATCTTTCCTGATTGCAACAATTGCTATCATCTCAACATATTTCTATTAATTTTAATAAAAATTGTAATAAATAAACAATAGCACCCTCAAACTGGACATGTCTACCAGTGTGGACATAGAAATTACCATGGATCCTGGTCTAAAAGTCTTTTCTGGATGCTTGGTAGTTGGAGTTTACTTTTGCTCCACTCCCCTTCCCACGCGTCCCTGCTCCCACAGGGAAAAGACTGACCTGGCCTAAGACACAGCAAGTTAATGCCTGGCCATCCTGCTGGGCTGCTGATGCCCTAGGCCAGCCCTTCTCTAACAGTTTCTAAACCAATTCCAGAAGGTCCTGCTGACAGTGCATATGTCCTGCTTTTCTATTTCTGATCACAATTCATAGAGTCAGAGACAGGTAATCCCATTATCTGATTTGATGATGCCAGTTTTGTTTCACTGTTAACGAATCCCTGCTGCCATTTCAAGACATAATCCTGATTTACTGTAGTATTTGTTATTGCTTTAGCAGAACCTGGTTGGATTAAGAAAAAAGGCTATGACACTCACACAGATAAATTGAACATCCATAGTTACAAACACTGGAATTAAATAAACAGACTGAAATACCTAAAAGTTTTGGAGTGGACATAAAGCATCGTGCTGCAGGACCTAAATCAATCCAACAAAAGGGATGAAATTCTCCTCCTGGCCAGATCACAACATAAACATCTACTGCAGTATGGCTTGCTTCTTCTTCAGCAGCTGGTGTTGGTCACTTTTGGAGATAAGGAACTGGAGCAGATGGATTGTGTGATCTGGAATGGTAGGGATTGTGGCCCATCATGGGTAAAACTCAGAAAGGCTGTGGCTGCAAAAAAATCTTGCTTTGGATTTGCTTTTGCAGTTAACACTGTAAGGAAATGACCACGGGCTTCGGCACATGGACGCTGGTTTCTTGACATAGAAGCACTCAGGCAAGTTTGTCCTTCCCATTCACAAAAAATTAAACAACAAAGAAGCAGGCCACAGCACAAATACACACTGCAGCAACACCTCAGCTGTGTCACATCTTACACCCATTTTCTTTCCAGAAAGGCCATGAAGAGCTGCAAATCACAGGCATGCAAACATATGTATTCTTTCACCAATTCACCAAATTCCTGACAAATTTAAGGTGCACCAAATCACTGTATGGTGATTTGGTGCGCCTTAAAAAAAAACCTAATTTGGACAGAAAAGAAACTAATATGGACAGAAAATCTTCTATCATAAAAACTGGCATGCCAGGAATTAGAAAGTGGAACAATCTACATGGAAATTATCTAATTTCCTCTTCCCAAGTGTAAAAATGTCTTCTGTACTTTACCTGTTTTGACTGATGCTTGGCTGAGTGAATGCTGTGCTTTCCAGGGGAGATTATTTTGATAGCACAGGTATTCTTTTAGTTGTCACTCCAAAATTTTCAGCCCTACAAAGAAGTGTCTTGCTCAAATAGCTTGGGCTGCAAATCCTTCTCTACAAGCAGATCTTCCCATGAAATAGCTACCAAGAAGGAGGTAAAGTCTAAACAAAGCAATAATTGCTGCAATATCTGATCTTATGCTCAAGTTGACCTTAGTCAAAAAGTGATTAGAAACGATTGGAGTTTGTCTTGACCAGGATTTTAGATTGTGGCATCTCATTGCAAAATACACTCCTTTGCACTGAAGGCAGCATTCAGTAGGATACAGTAAGATACATCTCGCTTCCCATTAGCAGTCTAGAAGCCAGCAATCTATCTTAGGCAGCTATTTTAGGAGAGAACAAATCACCCCCAACAGTGAAGCACTCTCTCCCATCTGTTAATGACAGGCCTCGATAACCAATTTAGAAGGCATGCCCAGCTTTTAGAAGGCTAGAACTAGAAAAATGAATCCTTAGATTTTGGATTCCAGGAATCAGATGAATAACTAGGCTGGGACAGAGATCTGGTTTTGTTTGATTGGATTTTTAAGAAATGGTTTAACATTTCTTAATTTTACAATAGAAAATTGGTTTTATCCTGAGGGATCTAGAGGAGACAGAAGCTTATTGTGTCCAGGGCAAACGTGCCACCAAATCATGCTCCTTTTTCTACTTGAGAATTTTATGACAGGAGTGATTTCATTATAAAAATATCAAAATTCACCCATCTTTTACTCCAAAGAGGACTACTCAAGTTTTCACCACAGTATTCCTAATCCACAGCCTGTCACTACATAATCATTAATACCTTTGATCCATCTACTCTGGACACACTAAACTGTAAATAACAGTACTCTCTAGGCTGATCCCTCTGCTGAGAAGGGATGCCTTGCCCATGCCTAAGATAGTGAAGGCATTCCACACCTAATTTATTTCCTCCCAAGTTGCAGTTTCAGACAGGAAAACCTGGAAAGAATTAAAACCAATACAAGCAAGCACTGAGGTGTGAAACTCAACAATGGGATGCGTGTACCTGGAACATGCACCCTCCATTCTCCACTGCCAGCAGTACCTGATCACCAAGCCAGAGCATTAGTTTTTTCTAGCTGAGCCTAAAGTCAGCTCTCTGCCACCTGAGCTGATGTCCAGCAGTGGACGCCCCTATCTCTAAAGCTGTACTGCTCTCAACAAGCACTGCAGTGTGAAAAACAACATCCCAACCAAGGCTGCACAGCATTTTTCAGCAGAATGAGTCTCTGCTCCATGTAACCTGTCATTTTATCACTGCACAGACCCTTGTTTCTGAAGAGTAGGGGATGAGGAAGGATGTGGCACAATACCCACCTGTCTTCTGTACTCCCAAGTTGGGTCATACACTTTCCATCCATTTTCTGGGAAAACCTCTTTGTACTCAAAGGCAAAAAGTGGCTGAAAGAAAGAAAATTTACCTTTAAGAGCCCACTCAGAGCCCATTTATACAATGTTTGATATCTCAAATAGCAATTCATGACTGACCCTTCTTTTTCCCCACCATCACTTTTCTTTCAGGGTTTTATAAAAAAAGATTAACACTCTCACTGTAGCAGGTAATTAGTACAACAATATACCTTCCAATATGTCCCTGATCTTGCTTGGCTATTAGCTAGTACTTCACAGACAAAAGAAGTTTGTTATTAAGGAGAGAAGATAAAACTACTTAGGCAAGAATGCTCTTACAGATTAACAACCAGAGCCTTTCAACCAGCATTTGAAACAATTGCAGTGTCATAACATTAGAGAACATGGGGGTTGCATTCCAGATTTGGGGCACTGCAGTCACCATTAGCGGTGAACCCCTGATGGATGTCACTGTGATTTGAGTACTTTCCCTCTATTTGAGTACTTTCTCTCTGTTACAAGGCTTTATCAGTAGGTCATCCCCCATGCATGAAAGAAGGCACTGTAATAGATTTTTCCTGTTTCCTATATGATCTAAACTCCTACAGAATTAAGTTGAAAACAGATTTGAAAACCAGCACTTCTCATCCCTCAAGAAAATGCACCCCATGTGAATGCTGTATTAAGTAGATGGGACAGAACAAAACAGTTTACTGCTACTCTGTGTCTTTTGGCAAAAGCTGAAGAGAAAACACTCACCAGATTATTTGAAACTGGAAAAGCATATTTCATTAGGTTCTCAAATATAGATCGTCTAGTTCTCCCTTCAGGCTTATGAGCAAACCGCAAGTTTCGAATATCCTAGGGGAAAAAAAGAGGGAAATCACGTTGCAAATTTCTGAAGCACTTCAAAATCCAAAGAAAATCCAAAAGCCAGAATTCAAAATGGGGTCACATGACAATGCTCCTTCTAGCACTGATTTAATACTTTGAACAATGTTGCGCTGCAATGTTGGGTTTGGTTGAGGGGGTTGCCTGCAGCCTCCAACAACAGCAGAGCAGCTGAGGGAGGGCACAGCTGTGTCTGACCAGAGCATCTTGCCTTCACATGAAGCTCTCCACCTGCTGAAAGTCTTTGGGAGAGCCCTGCTCAGGAAAAAGCTACGTTTGACCAGCAGGACTTTGTGAGACAGACATCCTTGGCTCTCACTGAGCTCTCATGCCAAGCAATGCCATAAGACCACTGGAGGGGATGGCCTAACAAAGTACCTCCACAGAGCTACTGCACATAGAGGCCCCAAGAACAGCCAGCTGGGTGCAAAGCATCCAGTGCCATCTCCCTTTAAAGCTTCCACCTCTCAGAGCACTCAAGGGGATGTCTTGAAACCAAGAACTCCACTTTGCACAGCAGCATAGTTTAGACAAAAAGGGGTCATTCAGGACCTCCTTTCCATAAGTCATCTACAAAACCAAATTTGGAAAGTAAATAAAACATCTCTAAGTTTTTCCAGTCAAGCCTGCAACTAAAATGCTTGCAGCAAAGAGTCTAAAACTCATCAACAGGAAATGAACTATCAAGTTCAAGTATATGAAGATGGCAGAGCAAGTCAGAGAACGAGATAAACAGTTGAAGACTTTGCTTCCTCACAGGGATGACATGGCTGGTCTCCTGAACTTTTCAGGATGGCTAAGATGTACCTGTACCACTCTGTTATTACACTAAGCTGCTGTGCATATCCTGGTGAAGCAGGCTGAAATATATAAATAGGCTATAAAGGGCCAAAACACCCATCCTATAGTTTGTGCCTAATTTCCCATAAAGGGAAATGATACAGTTCACTCCAAACCTGACCAAGTGTGCTTACAGACAAAATGGCTGAGGACCAGGAATCCAGATCAAAACAGGGAACAAATTAGCTCGCCAGCACAAGCACCCCACCCTGTGTTAGCCAGGGCGGATTATGACTCTCACAGGACAAGGGAGCAGCTGGATTATTTGGTACAGATTGCAGTAACTGGTCTTGACTCAGCACACCCACAGCTTGACAGTCTGCTTAGCTTCCTGCTGCCTCAAAATCACAGCAGTGACCAGAGCACTTTGGGACTCCTATTCATTCCTCCATCTGCTCTTATCCAGCATCCTTTTAGCATTGAGGGGCTCTGACAAGCTCTAAACAGCCCAAGACTTACAAGGTTCTGAATCCAGCCCTTCCTATGTGCTCACTGAGGGAAGCAGAAGGGCCATGCCATCCAGAGATACGGATTTAGGAGGAGATATGGTGGTTTTATCTACTTTGTGGATCTACAGTAAGCAGACATGAGGAGGCAAATTGTTAATTTTTGTATTTGCAGTTATTCCAAGGGTTCCTGAGGGGCACATGTGAAATCTGTACTGCCTTGAAAGAAATGAAAGAACAGCCCTGATGAGGACTGATGGCTATTCACCAGTCCCTCATGGCAAAGCACTGCAGCAGGACATGAGCTAATGATTTAGGGGGGGAAAGTGCCCCTTTCTTGCTCTTGAAATGCAAATAAGTGAAAGGCCTACTGAAATCCACAGTAACTGGAGTCTACCTAGAATAAGTCTGGTGGACAACCAGAAATGAGAAATGAGGGTACAGGCCTACACTTCCATGATCAAGGAAAGCTATTTCCCAGCACAAAGCCTGAAAAAAGGTTTGGATCTCTTCTCAAATGAGTGGAGCTGGAGAATACTGAAAACTACTTTTAAAATAATGGTTTTTGACACCTGTGAAGTCATACTGACCGAAACATTTTGCAGAACTTCCTACAGTGCCACAGAGACAACCTTTAAAAATATATGTTCCCCTATTGTAAAACACAGATAAAAGTTTACCTTGCACACAATCTCCAGCCCATAGGAATTTTCACCACGACTGGAAGCACCTCCAATTTTCTCCACTCTGTTGATTACACCTAAAGATGCATCTAGGACAAAAGGAGGGTCCTGTAGACAGTTGAAATTTGTGAGTTTAAAAAGGGGAGGGGGAAAAATCCCCAGCTCCTGCTCCCTTATGTCTATATTGCCAAACAAAGAGCCACATTTCACACAGAAATACTCTCAAACAACACCCAGATCTAAAGATTGAAAAGGTAGCAAAAGCAGATTATTTCAAAAGCTTACCCGTTCCATGCTTTTAAAATACAGTCTATAATTGGTAACAGTAAGGGTTCCTCTGATTGCTCCAGTGAAGGGGCAGATGTAAGTAACATCCTTAGCTTAAGAAAACAAAAAAAAAAAAGAAAAGAAAAGAAAATGTAAATTTCACAGTTAATTTATGGGAGAAAAATTATGCCAGCAACAATATTTGTGGGCTGTACCTTGCAGATGATAAAATTAAAACAAGCTTAATCTATGGTTCTAGCCTAGAGCCAACTTGCAAATTTCAGTTCTGTGGAGAAGGTAAGAGTTTGGGTAGAGACAGTACCATCATCCAGAATCCTACATTTGACAAAACTGCCACCCCTGTGAACAGGCCAGTGTTCAGTGCAGACTGTTTGCTCTTACTGCCAGTAGCTGAGAATGTCATGCATGAAAAGAGGAGACCACTCGTGCCTGGATGCACACATTTGAAGCTGGCAACAATGTGCATAGAAGCTAAGGATTGTGCCCAAGATGGTTTGTGCCACCAGGGGCAGGAGAAGGCAGTTCTCATACATCATATGTGTGGTTTTTCAGATGCTTGGGTCCTTCTGTACACCTTTGCATGTGGAGTTAGCCCTGGGATGAAGGCCCTCATGCTAAAAGCCAGCAGAGCTACAGTGATTTGCAGGAGCCATGAATCTGTGCAGCAGCCAGCTGCTGGTGATCTTAGGTCTGAAGTCAGTGATCAAGTTACTCTGCACAATTCAATTATTTTTGAGCCTGAGTGACGGTGACTCAAAACAGTCCCCTTCTTAAATGGCCTCAAACATTTCTCACTTGCTGCAGCAAAGGGAAAGAGGTGCTGCTGGCTTTCCACAGCAAACACCTCTAACTGCCCTTCTGTTTTATATCACCTAAAAATGCCAAGATTTAGGTTGTTGCCTCCCCACCTCTGCTGCCTATCACTTCTTCTGCCACTGAAGCAGTTGTGTTGTGGCAATGGTTTGCACTATCACCAAGAAGTAATAACACCTCTCAAAAACAAGAGGAGACCCACTGAGCTGCCAGATCCATGAAAAAACTCCCTGGATCATCTGAATAACCTCAAGCCTCCAAGCCCTCGGGGACTCATTTTGCAAGGGCTGTGTCAGGAGGACGGCTCGCCTCCCACCCAGGAGACAGCCACCATGAGCATGAGGTGTGAGGCTACTGGGGGGTCAGAATGGGAACCTAAATTTCTTCTGCCTTTATCCCATGAGATTTAGCCCAGAGGGGGAGAGAGAAGAAGTCTGCCTTATTCCAGGGCACTGGCAACTCATATAACTAAATCATCCTCAAGTCAGCTCTGCTTCTGCATTGTCTTCCTTGACTCTCAAGATCTGGATGCGGAGAAAGATCCTTAAAACATCAGAAGTGACTAATTTGCAGCAAAATATGTAGCATACAATATCTGGTTAAAAAGAAATAAAATATACATAACTATACTAAACATGCTAGTAATTCCATTATTTATTTATTTATATAAATTTACATGTATTTGTTTGAAGGAAAATTAAACACAAAATGCTTATAGCCATTTCTAATTAAACCAAGTGTTTCATTAGTGTCCGATTATTAATCACTTCTTTTCAAAGGCTAGTTTGACAGAGGTTTGAAAGCAGACTCAGGAAGCATAACAAGGGTGAGGGCAGCCTGCCTAGTTTTTCCACTGGAGTTCCCATTATTCAAAATGCAATTTTGAAATGCTTAAAAAAAACCCAGCAAAATCCACTAATAAGAAAAGCATGCATTTACATCTGAAAAGGAATAGGATTTCTGGGTAAAGAGGAAAGGTGCTAGAAAAATGTTTTCCAGGTAAGGAACCCCAGGCACGATCTCAAACACTGGCCTTGCCAGCATGTAAGCCACACCACCTTTCACATCTGCATTTTATTAGCCTGGTTTCCTAAGGAAACAATTTTACTTAATTACACTGTGCATGTACAAATGTACCTACACACATGGCTTGTCTGACCTTCACCCTGCCACTGCTGCATGATTTCAGCAGTCTCTACTTGATAAACAGGGATCTCCAAGGCATTAAAGTGCTTCACTGTTTGTGAGAACGAATGCCAGGTATAATAGAGAGGTTGTAGTGGTGCTATCACCACAGGAAAGCCTAATGAGCTCAGCCTTTGGTATGTATAAGAGAACACATATGGGAGAAAGAAACTGGAAACCACATTTACTAATTCCCCTGCTTGTGGAATTCATGTCTTTTACAGGCCAATCTTACCCTAGATTATTGGGTTGGCTGAAAATATTTTTTCTTCCCTTCCCTGTAAAATACAACGAGAATTACATTTGCCTTTCTTCACACTTTTAACAGGAAACCATTATTTCTGATGAATAACAAAGATTTCCTTTTTGCTGCCCTTAGCTTCTTGCTGGAACAGGCAGCTGCTGTCTGGGCTACTCCAAAAGCCACCCAGTCTTATAGATTTATGTGGCCCATCACACCATTTGCCAACAGATAAAGCACTGGTAACTCTGACCTATTAAACCATTCCCTAGGAACCCTTCAAAATACTGCCTCACTGTTAGAGCTAATAGCATCTGTGGAGAGAGTTAGATATCAGTCTGCAGCGTATGGTGAGAGTACGAGTTCAAAGTCCTTTGGACTCTGAGGAAAGCGCTTGAGAAAAAGATTAATTATGGAGGCAGGTTGCTTGGAGGTTTTCTTCCTTGTTTTTATATTGGTGTTGATGGGTGCATTTTTTTGTGAAGTATTTTCAGTTTTCATTTTTTGATTTTTTATGTTTAGGACTGAAGTTGCACTCTTCCTTACCATTTTAAGAGGAAGGCAACATGTTAAAAAAGCAAATGCAAAATCTTTCACAGAAAATTAATCAAGAGGCTTATTCAAGCCTTCAGAATGGAGTGCATCAGCAAATCTGAGGCACATCAGAACGTCTGGATGAAAAAAGAAAAAAACCCATCTCCCATCACAGTAAAGTCCCTGCAGAAGCAGTGTATCCTTTCCTAGAGCCCATGACAGAGATTTGACACATAATTGTGCTGTGTCAGCCGAGGAAGTTACCCTGTGGCAAGGACAAACTGAAACAGTTGATCCATGTCCTCTCAGGAGGCAGCAAATGCAGAGCTGTACAACTCACACCCCATCACTCACGGCAAGAGTGTTGAATTGCTTTGTACTTGCTACTGCTAAAAGAAGACACAGTTACCTTGGCCCATGTGCTGTGAAATTGCTCAATTAATGAAACAATCTCATCATGGTTCCCAAAACATCTGCAATGTGCTGTTGTTGGTCAGTTAACACCAGGATATTTTGCTCTATGGATATTCTACTGTTTGTCAGCAAACAATAAGGAATTTCCTCTTCACGTACCCATGTCTTTGATGGTTTCCCCTGGCAGCAAAGGTGGCTCTTCCATTTCAGCCAATTTATTTGCCTCTCTCAGCACCTAGGCAAAAGATACAAGTACAAACAGAAATTCATTATGTTTTCATAAACAAAGAAGTTTACACTTACAGGTCAACAGTATCAAGGACAACAAATATTCAAAGATCTTGAAGTACTGCCTAGGGTCTCTTCAGAGGACAACACCAGGCTCTGTACTTTGGCAGCACACTTCCAAGGTGTCGTTTCATACTCCAAACTCCTCTTGCCCAGGCCACTTTCACAAGTCAAATTCCTGCACAGTTATGGACAGAGCCAAATTAATCAGTTCCTTTCCCAGCTGAAGTGATCACTGATTACTACAGTGACATCAATATACAGCAGAGCAATTTCTAGTTTACACTGAGGAAAACTGAAAAGGACACTTTGGTCGGTCACTCCACTGTGCTCACTGAGGGTCCCACAGCGGCAAAAGCCCTGACTTGACTCAGTTACAAAGGTACTATTTTGACAGGTATGTATAGGAGGTACAGTTTTGATTTCTTTATTTTTGGCTGCCAAATGACCCCTTCTTCACTTTCCTTTGGGTGGGTTCGTGTTATACCACAGAGCATGACTTCTCAGACTTATGACTGCATTTACACAAAGGTTTTCACAAGAACAGCTGCTATCATGGGCAGATGGACATTTGAGTAAAGCATGGCTGTAACTAGGAAAGCATAACCTGGGGTCTAAATCTATAAGAACTAGGAGAGAAATGCAAATATAAGTGATAAAGGTTAAGGCTAAGTCTGTGTGGCCAAATGTAGATGGATTTAATCATGTTGTTCCTGTCTCGAACTGGACAAATGACCACAACCTCAGCAGTAGAGTTTGCTCAACCTCTTAAAACAGACAGGGAGCAGGTAAGTTAGTCCAGACTCTGCTTCATGCTATAGCAACCACAAAACTTTGAGTTCAGGGTTGGTGTGTGTCCCACCTGCTGAAGACAGGCAGAGGGAGCTCGCTGCTGCTCACAGCTGAATATGCAGGCTCACTCAAAAATGTTTTTTTTTTTTATCATAATGCAAGGAAAGGGGGAAAAATTGCTTCAAATTGGTATCAGGAAATCCCTGCAAAGAAAATTCAAAGACATAGCCTAAAGTGGCATTCTAGAACCTGACACGTCTGTGGTCAACTTTCATGTAGGATCAAGCCAGAGGGAGAGCCTCAGGGAAGAAAAATTCCCTAAACTATGCAAAAAAATTGGAAACAAACCCAAAGAAAGCCCTTGCCACAATAAGAGCACATTCCAGCATTTTCACACAACAGATTGATGCATAGATGAAAAGATTAACAAGATCAAAGCCTTCTTGAGAACAAGATGTACATTTTTAAAAATGCATTCAAAAGACTCTTTAAAAAATTATTAATAAAAGCAAGTACAGTCCTGGCTTCCTAACAGAAACCTCCCAACTGCACCCACTTAGATCAGGTCTTACCAGGGAGGCTGTCAGAGCAGTTGGGCTGGGGTCCACAGGATGAGTAAGGAGAGGTCACCACTGACAGAACTCACACTGGCAGCAACTTGCAAGGAAGCTTCTCTTCCCCCACATCAGCAACATCAGTAAAAATAAGGTTTTGCTGGTATAATGAGCAGAAATCAATGTTGAGGACTTATTTTCAGCACAGCTGTGTTGGCCAAAGATCACACACCCCATCAAAGCCCTGACTGAGGGCCTCCCTGACAAAAGCCTGTGATGTCCTGTGCGTCCAATTTTGCGCTTGAGTAACACCCTGAAATTAGCAGGGTAACATCTGGATTATGATAAATGAGATGGAAGCTTCTGGCTAATTAGCCCATAAGTGGTGGTCATCTTTTTGGCCTTTTATCTTGGAAGGACATGAGTGAAAATACACTCTGCATTCAGAACATGATCACAGCTTCTTTGAGAAGGTCCCTACCCCACACGGGCAGCAGCTGCTGCCAGGATCACTTGGGTCAACAGCTGGACTCACTGCTCTCCTGCAGATGTCAGCGGGAGCACGTCCAGCAGTAAACATTTGGGAAACTGGGTTCTATCTCAAGCCAAAACAAATATGAAGTAAGACACATAGAAAGCGCTCGGTATGACAAACATCTGCTGAGGTGGCAGAGGTGGGTGCTGCTCAGGTGGGTTTTAAACCCTATCCTGCAGGTGGGGGAGAGAAGGAGGGAATAGGCTAGCAGTATGAAAGACAAGGACCTCCATGTCAACATCATTCTCTGAAGACAAGGTTGAAAGCCTTTTCAATTTAAAAAGTGTCTCTTCTAGGTCTAATAAAATCCATCTGCTCACTCACACTTCTCTGAAATGTCCCCAGGATCAGAGGAAAGGGTTAGCAATCCAAACCTGTGCTCACTTTAACCCAGGGCAGCAGATGGCCGGCTTCCTGGAAGCACAGCACCTCAAGGTCGGCCTCCTTGCCTCCCCTCTTACTATTTTGGGGGGTTTTTGCCACAGTCTTGAGGACTAAACTCATTTTCACCACCCTTCAAGTGACTTCAGCACAGTACCTGTCTCAGGTAACAAAGCACTGACTCCATGGTGATTTCAAAGGTACAAGCATATACCCCCTGGAAAACTGCCATCCTTTCCACGAGGCTGAGACAGACATGGTCAGCAAGCCCAGGACAAACACTTCTCTCTGTTGCGCCAGTCGTTGCACTGTCTACTCAGCAGCAGATTTTGAATGAGCCTCTAGTTGGGCACTTGAAACCCAACCTGGCAGAAACCAAGAAATGAATGGTAGGCATTTTCCTGAAACACACTTCCATCAATGGCTCCTTAAAATTGATTCAGAGAAATACAATCTGTGTGGGGCTGAAAATGTAAGCAGCAGACAGGAGAAGACATATGCAGCACCAGCCAAGGACAGGGACCACCAGCAGGTAAGAAAAGTGGGTGGATAAGAGAAGAGGAGTTTTGGAAACAGATCAAGGAGAAAGAATGGTATGGGACAAAGCACATGAAGCTCTGAGATGACGTCAGTGTCATAAATGGGCCCTTTGCGCCTTATATGACTAAGGAGGTGACATGAAAAGCCCTTCCATCTTACTGCCAATCCTCCTCTCCCCCTCAAAATCCAAAAACGGTTCATTAAACTGTGAGAAAAATCTTTTTTTGTACATTAGCCTATTTTCAAGACTCTAAAAATAACACTCTTGGGCACAAATTTAGCCCTCTGCAAACCTTACAAAATTAAATTAAGAGCACCAATAAGGCAAGGAAGCAGGGAATGGAGCCAGGGACACGACTGTGGCAGCCTGGCTGCAGGGGGGACAGCAGCTGCTGCTACATAAATGCTACTCAGGCAGGTACCACATATGCCTGCAGCTGAAATGTGCCACCTCCGTGTGCCTCAGCCTTTGAAATTGTTCAGTGGGACTAAAACCAAAGAATTCTTCGGTATCTGCAATGCAGAACACGCCAGAGCTGGGCAAATCATTATTACTTAGGAATACAACCACAATGACAGAGTTTCACATGGCTCCTTCTGTCACAGTCATCTCTAAGATGGTTTCTGTAAGAAACATATACAATGACCAAAAACCAGTGGAATACTCTGCCTTGCCTCTAAGCTGAACCAGGTCTTCATTATCTTCTCCCCACAAAAATGTTATGCTTGGTAACTGAATCTCTGGAGGAATGAAGTCCTGTTACACACCAGAACAGCCTTTATTTCTGTCTTCTTTTACCAAGTAACATCATGTACCCATCCCACCTGTCAGCAGCTCTCTCTCTAGATGAAACAGCTAAGAGACTGAGAATGGGAGTACCTTAGAACCTAAACACACGTCCTGGCTCAGCTCAGAGGGTGTGAGGACTTTGTGCCACCACCTACCTTTGTCCTCTGCTCAAGCAGCAACTTGGCAGAACAAACCCACACTGCTACATTCAACAACCACTTCTCTACTCCAGGATCCCACCTTGTGTAAGCTCCAGCAGTCATGCCTAGCTGAAGGTGCAGAGCTCTCTCATGCCCTCCCAACTACTGCCCCCAACGCAGGGAAACTGCAGTTCTGTTGAGGCAACCTCAAGATCTAAGCAACAAAATCATGATCTCCTTTGCTTGCCTGTATGGGGTCAGGGAAAGATATTTAGGACCTGCTAAAAAGGTAAGACTGCTGTGCTTCAGAGTACTGCAGTTCTGGCAAGTGTCTCCAGCCACATGTTCACACTGCCACCTAACACAGCAGCCAGCATGCTGCTACAAAAAATCCCTCTCCTGGACGATGTTCCTGCACAATTTGTGCACACAGCTCATCCTGAGCAGCTGCTGCCAACAGGGGTGGTACAGAGTGGAATGGCAAGCACACTCTATGCACAGGTCTTAGAGCTCTGTGCACCACTGAACACTGTTCTAGAAAGATCTGAGAGGGTACATGACACCCTAAATTCTGAGTTTGCTTTCTGACCATGAAGGAAACAGCTGATGTGCTTTCCTGCTGTACTGCCTGGGGAGGCGCTTGCCTACCGGCGATGCTGCACAGCCGGGCTGACAATCCCCGTCCTGGGCTGCCTGAGGCCAAGCCAGGACTGCCTCCTCCTGTCACTGCTTCAGTGTCCAGCTCACTCAAGATGCCCAGGGTCCGCTTTATGACTTTTGTAATGGAAGTTTTCCCATAACCTGGATCATTTTGCCAGGACTAGCTTAGAGTGTGACTGCAGGAGTGAAGGCAAGCAAAACTCAGGCAGGAGAGAGGGGGCAGCTAGAACCAACCAGGGAGAGAGTCATTTTATCCCTGGACACTGCACAAGCCTCCTGATAATGAAGATGCATGAGGAGAGCACCTGAGGTCTCTTCTAGCCATCTACCAGTTATTCTTTTGTAACTTTCTCCTGAATGTTTGAGTCCTGAAACCCACAAAGGTCAGATTGTTTGGATTTACACAACTTAAGGGGAGAGAGGCTTGTGTTACCAAATTGTTGTGTAACAGTTTTCATAAGTCTGCAAAGATTATTCTATCCTGAATCACAATAAAAATGAGCAAAAGGAATCTTTTTTGGCTTAGACAATATTAAAATGTACCCTTTTTTGTAATTTTTTTCCTTTCCTCTGAGTTAATCTCTCCTTGGTAACCTCCTACACACTCCAAGTCACTTTGCACATTTGGAACAGAGTTGTTGTGCATAAAGCCACAGCACTGGTTTGACACGTTCAATCCGACAGCATGAACACCTTGCTCCTGCATTACTCCTTTCCCCAAAACCTCTCCCCATGTCTGCTCCATCTACTGAGAAGACAAGCTCTCCAAGCTGGGAACTGCCTTTGTTCCAGCTACACAGTCCTGTTTTGTTTCCTACAGCAGGAGGGCGGTCACTTAAACTGGTCCCTTGACATAAACACGTACAACCTGCCTGCACAGACAAATATTATACACACACCAAGTCCCCTTGCTTCTGCAGCCCCTGAACTCAGATTTGGCATGTCTCTGTCTACCTTGTGAGCACGCACTGGTCAGCAGCAACAGCTGAAAGACATGCTGAAGGGACAAGAATGCACATGTTGTACGTGTACAAAAACACACAGAGAGAATGAGTAGTGTTTAAAAAAATCTATCTTTTCAAATATGGAATTGAAACTCAAAAGCCAAGTAAGAGGTTTAATCTCCTATAGGAAAATATCTCTCTGATACTTTACACTTAAAGGACTACATGGGAATATTCTGGTTGTACTTAACATATCTAAACTTTCCTTTGCTCCCTTTTTTTTTTTAATGTCTTTGTCTCAAGAAATGGAAAATGACTAAATGCCCTCCTTAATCACCATTTTTGCAACTTTACAGGCAGTGTAGTCAGTAAGCTGCAGAAATATGATTTCACCTGAAACTGGAGATCTGTGCTGATCCCCCTAGGCACTGTGTAGCAGTCAGTGGAAAGCAGGATACCTAGGAGACGCACCTTTAGGATAAGTACCCTTCCTCCCACTGAAGGCTAAGAACTGGGTAAAGGAATGTCAGTGCAGATCTGGAAGGGCAAACCCCAATTCTGGTCCTTCCTTGTGGTCAGCACAGCAAAACCCAATCTCCTGGACATTCCCAAACAACTGAGCAGTTCTATTCTATGTTTTCAGAGAAGTACAAATGTGCTGTGTGCTGAGAGGCAGCAGGGAATGAACCCGAATCAGATACAAATACTGCATGGATTTAATTTAAAACAGCATGACTCCAAAGCCTGTAAGACAGGTTGTCTTAGCTGAGGTATAAAAGACAGCTTTTGTGTCAGAGCTAGCTCTTGTCTGCTGTCACAAAGAACCACATAAGGGAAGTCAGCCTTCCTGCAAAGACTTAGCCATAGGATTACTTTTACATATTTGATTAACTTAGCTACTTTATTTGTAAATTCATAACAAAACATATACACTCCCATAACTAATACTTCTCTGCTTTAAATGCCTTTTGGGGGGTTTCAAACCAGGTTCACCTATTCCTTCCCCTGAATTGCCCTACCACTCCATCCCTTTCCTGTTTCATGGCTGTTCCCACCAGTCAATCAATGAAGGACAGTGACACTACAGCAGGTGCATCAAGATTTATCATTATTCCAGTGATGGTGTAAAAATGTCTGAAACAAAACAGAGAAGCTCTTTCCATTCATGCCAGAAAAAAATCCCCACGGTGGTCTAATTCTGTCCAGCTGACACTGACAGAGGATGCAGAACTGACACAGATCTGTGCAGAAACAAGATGAGTATGCTTCTGTAGGACAGTTTTTCACAGGTGGACAGGTTTCTTCTCTAAATGAAACATTTCTTACAACAGGAAAAAAGGGCATATTTTTCCCAGCATTTCACTGCTAAGGTGCTTCTGTCCTCTCAGTGCTCAACCATCAGGACCATGGAACAGAAGCCATGCTTACTTGACTGCAAACACTGCACTACACTGAGGAGAATTTCAGCTTCCATTTATGGCTATTTCAAGTGTACTTGGAGAAGATTTGTGTGCTAAGAATCCTACTGGAAATGCAATAAAACATAAATCAAGCAAGTAAATGGACTTCGTTGATTATTTTTGAATCATCAAGAATACCACAGGAGAAAGACTATGGGAAAGAACAGAAATATCTCTGCCTGACTGAGGCACAGGGACTCTTCTGAGGATTATGACCAGATGGCTTGAAAAACTATGTTAGAGACATTCAGAGCTGCAAGATATTAATTGCAGGGAAATGCTTTATGTCTTATTCCTTTGGGATATTAAAAGTTCATAGGGTAAAAGACAAAACACCATGGACACATGGAACATTTCAGGAGAGTACACAAAGAATCAAATATACCGTCGAAAGACCACACCAAGCCCATTCAGCTCCTAAGAGAGCACTTGGCCAAAGGCAGCCTCCTAGCTCGTTAAAAAAAACAAAACGCAAGAAGTTCTTAAGTTATCAAAAATGTTCTGGCAACAGATCACGTATTACACTACTCTAAAGACAGTAATAACATACAAAGTACACTGCAACTACTTTTAACTACTCCTTCCCAACACAACTAAAAAAAACAAATCACAAACTGTGATCTCTGCCTACCATATATGTTTTGAGAAAGCATAAAAGTCCTTGAAAAATCACTTGCTTACTTACCACTGTCTTGAAAATCTTTAAAAAGAAGCTGAAGGTTATTGTATTTAAAAAAAAGAAATACAGTCCCTAAAGTACTATAAAGAGACTCTTCTGCAGGAGAAAGCAAGCCACCATGCAGTGCTTCCCTGGGGTTTTCTGCTTTGTTTTTTCTATGATGTTCTTCTCCACTCAGACCCGAATGTCCAGTGACAAAGAACAGCCTCTCTGGGTTCCCTGGGCTGGTGAATCTCCTGGGCCCTCGCTGCACAACTGCAAGGCAAAACTTAGAAGCTCAAAGGAACACATTGTTGAGGGCCACTCGTTCAACCACGGCTGGCTTGTCTCTTCAAGTTTGTATGGCTTGGTGCCTCAAGACAATTCTCTCATTAGGCTCTGACAGAAAGTCGTCATTGACTCAACTCAGCAACGCTCCCTGGCACAGAAGGTTGCAGATATTATCTATTCAGACAAGTCCAACATTTTTTAATACAAAACCTTCTTCACTGCCAAGGGTTCCACATACGTCTCAAACCACAATGCCTGTGTTCTGCATGGGCTGCTCAAAAACTTTGGACAGCACATTAGCTTGACTCTATCCTTTATTTTTACTGAATTTTGTTTAACAAACAACTTACATGCAAAAAGAAGATTAAAATTTTCAAGGAAACCATTAAACTAGTTCAGTGAATTTCATATCAATAGTCTTAAGTGACAGAAAAACGCTCTGACCAAAAACAGAGTTATAAATTCTACCAACTAAAATAAGTCACAGAATACTGCCTCCATTACTGAGAATTTCACTTTTGAGTTTGATACATATAATTATATATTTATAATGAGCAAACAATCATACAGAAGAGAACAAAGATGTTTCATTCCGTGCAAAAACATCTACAGAAAATCAAATCTTGGCAGGCACTGCATGCAATCACAAATCCATGTACTCCCTTTAAATACCATGCTTGTTCATTCCTGCCTGATCTGTCCTTCAGTTTACAAAACTATAACTAACAGGGGGCAGGGGGGGAAGCCACCTCTTACCTGGTTTTACTCAACAAAAAGAGCATTCTTGCACTTTGTAGCTAGGAGAAATATGGCAGTCAATTAGGAAGAGATGAAAATATTTTTGAGAACATATGAAGGCCATTTGCTCATTCTCCTTAGCTTTCCATTCCTAATAGATGGCAATCATAAATGCTTCCAGAGATTTCTGTGCGTTACTCCACATTCAAGCCTTTAGGTACCTCTATATAGGAAAAATTAGCAATGTTTGCTGTCTTTGCTGTTTTCTAACTAGATGAGCACTTAAGGGAGTATTATTTCCATGTAAAGGAGACAGAAGACTGACTGCATCTGGCTTTTTTCCCTAATTTGCATGAAATCAATATTTTGCAACCCAGAGGTTGGCTACTCTGTGGGTTTGTTTCCTTGAAAGGGGGAGGTGCAAAAAGGACTTACTGGGGAGAGGTGCAAGGAGGGAATCAAGATCTTCCATCTATTGGGGTATTTCAAAATGAAAATTACTATAATTCTTATGAAATATGCAGCACTTACTATAAACTGGAGTTCTTGAAAAATGTGACAGGGGCTAAATTCCAGTCACTGACAGGGCTGTCCTGATATGACCATGCTTATGGACAAGAGCATCATTCATTCTCCAGAGCCAGTCCTTTGTGCCTTTGTTCATCAACAGCTTAATGCTCCAAAGAAAGGAAGCCCATTTTCCCCAGGCACACAAATGCAATTTGTATGGTCAAAATCAGAATTTCGAGATAGTTAAAATATGTTTCCCTGTAACACTTCCTTACTTCTCTTCCGCTGCTCTTAAAGTCCCTCTGTTTGACACCTTTGATAACAGAAAGCACTGCCTGTTCTTGGATTTGGCCCTTGGACTTTATCCCTGTGTACAAAGGGACCTATGGAAATACAACTGGCAGGTCAGGTGAAGGCCACTTCTGCCTGCATAGCTTCCACTCCTGTACAGACACATGAAAACGTGAAGTGCACCTCCATGTGAGAACAGAGCCAAGCAATGATGCAGAGAAATACACGGTCAAGTCTTCATACAGTGACAGTAAAAAGATGAACAGTTTATTCAGTTTCACTGCTGCATCACCAGCTCACATCTAGCCAAGTGTTTTGTGACCACAGGTCAATTATGTTCACCATCTGGTGGCTTGTGCAATACAGTCTGTAACTTAATAGCAGTCACAGTCCAGTGCACTGGGAAGGAAAGCTCCCAGCATGGAAGACATCTTTGCATTTGCTATGAACGACTGCTGCTTGCAGGCAGCCTCATGCAAAGAGTCAAGGGCTAGTCTGAAACAGGAATATTTATCTCCATATATTATCACGGAGCTGACTGGCAGGGCCGAAGGTCTTCAAACAGCATGGAGGAGCTTAGGCAGAGATTTTGTCATGATTTAGTGCTTCCAAGCTAGCATCACTCACTGACTGAAAAGTCCCTTAAAATCAAAACTGAAAAACATTGCTTAAATGAGTGCTCAGAGTTTAAAACGTTATGTCACTCTCTAAACCCAGCTCTTGTTGAACATGTGTTACACATAACCAAAGCCTGACACACTTCCTGCATTGGCAGGGAGATAGTAATGGAAAAGCTCACTGAGGCTAGTTTTAGTGATTTACAGCAAAGCATGGAGGGGGGGAATCACATCTTTCTTCAATATGTTTTTCTACTAACAATATACGTGTCCTACAAAAAGCTAGTCTAAGCTACTTTGCACTAAAGCTAGAGTAAAGCAAAGGTGGCAAAGTCATTGACTGGCATTTCAATCAATCCTGCCCAATATCATCTGAGGGACAGGATTTACCTCTATTTTACAAGTCTGTATCTGGAGATACTACTCTGCACTCTCTCCACAGTCAGAAGAGAAATACATTAGGTCCTCAAAGCAGATAAAACTGCACATTTACTTGAGTCCAGTTAAAGCTGGGATCCACAGAAATCACTTGCTGCCCCTCAAAGTACGCTCCCAACATCTGCACCAAGGACTTCTCTAGCTCAACTCCACTACATTCTCACCTAACATGGACATATCCTTAAAGCTGAGATAGATCAGATCATAAATGATCTATGTCCTTCTACTGAATGCAAAGGAATTGTGGTTGGCTAGCTTCAATGCAGACTTGCCCAAACAGATTTAATCCAGGAAACCTAAGGAGACAGCAACAGTATCCATTTACTATCTTGGAAGGAAATACTCCTTCATACACCTTTTGTCATGCATCAGTTATGTATCTTACAAAAGAAACCACATGGGCTTGTCTACAGTCTTTAACCATACACATAATCGAGAACAAATTAAAGTTACAAGCCACTCTGTTTCTTCCCATTTCTAACCTTCAAGTCCTGGGAATGCTACAGCAATATTCTTGCACCTCATGCATTAACCTACTTACTGTAAATCCACCAATTCCTTGTATATTAAAGAAAATCATTATGTAGGGAACCAACAGTCATGAATGGTCATATGCTTGTTTTGTCTGGAGTCAGAGGAGTATCAGGAATTGTGAATCTCGTTGCCCTTAAAGGGCAGAACAGTTTAGTGGTCGCAACAGCAATGCTAACAACAAAGATTTAAACCACTTTTTCTGAAGGCTGCACAACTAGGCAGGTGACACAGATCTGCTGCAATTTCCTTCTTTCTAGGTGCAAGAAGCAATATAAACAAAACAACATATAAATTTGGCTTAAGCTTTTGCTGCATGCAATCCAAAAGCAAACACAATAGGCCTTAACAAATGATCAGGCAAAGGTACTGCTCTTAAGGGAAGTGGTAGCAGGCTCTAGGGCTTTATCCACTGCTTCTCAACTGCAACTGAACAGGATCCAACCTTTTATAAGCACCATTTCAAAGCTTTGAACATGGTAAGCTTCAGGCATTATCCTATAAAGCAACAGCTACCTAAAAATGAAAATCCCTACTGATAAAAGATAGAGCATCAGCAAGAAGACTTAAGTACTATAAAATGCACAGACATGTCTCCTCATTTGCACAGGAGAAAATACTGCCTACAGGACTTAGGAGCAAGAAATTCACTGTATTTTATTAACCACCAACTTCCCAGATCTGTAACTGCTATTTATACACTCCAATCCCTTTGGTAAAGTTGGCTTTAAGGTGTTTTTAACATCTCAACCCAAATTACAAAGTATCTATGGATTTCCAAATCCATTTTCACTTCCAACTACTTCAATTCTGTTCTTGCCTGACCTATAACTTATGTTAAAACATATGGCAGGGTATTTGCTAAAAAATCCCTCCAAGATATATATACCCTAAATCAATTCTAAACCATTTTGGATTTAAGATCAGGAAGGGGGTGGAAGGAGAACCTAAGAGTGCTTTGTTGCGTTTCTGTTGGGGTTTTGGTTTGCTGGGTTTTTTTCTTTTTTTTTTTTTTTCCCTGTGAAACTAACTGAAGCAGCCAAAAGTTATTTAGAGTTAGTTTATGAAGTGAAAATTCTGTAAACTTTCTACTGGAAAGGCAATTTAATCTCAGTTCCAGATACCGACATGCTCAATATACATTAAAAAAAAGAAAACAAAACAACAACAAACCTTCATAAAGGTCATTATTAAATACTTTGGAGAAAGATTCAGGAAAAATACTGCACATGCATTCAGTAGGCATCCCTAGTGGCTGTCTCATTTACCTCATTACACACATGTGCGTGCACACACAGAGTGTTAATTGCACTCCAAAAGAAAACTGCAGGCACAGACTGCAAGAAATTAGGTGGGTCCTTCCCCTGGTTCCCTCCTCCCAATGGACGCCCACTATTCTTCTAAAAATTCCCCACAGAAAAAGAGAGTGCTAATTGTAGCTATCACAAAGTGTTTTTCCATCGTCACAGAAATTTAATTCCTAAATTTGAGCCAATGCACACGCAGAGGCAGAGACCAAATAGAGGTAGGAGTGGTGATGAATCCACATAGCAATTCTGTGCAGGGAAAATTTAAACACACAACAAGAGAATAATCCCATAACTGGCATATCCACATTAAAATCTTGAAAAGTTTATTTTCAGCCTCTTAAAGCTAACTGATGCAACACCTTCCTGTGAGAACATTGCATAGCCCAGGCACTTGCCACCCATACCACAGAGTTACCACAAAATGCATCAGTTCCCTCTTTAGGGCTTGTTCTCTTACATTCTTTCAGGAACAAAACGGGACCTCTTTTTGTTCCACAGTAGTGAGATGCTTAGCTCAAATCTCAGTATCTGAGTACTCAAACCCAAGTGACACTTGGGAATTCATGCTGTCTTGTGCCAATGAAAGCTGCACAAGATACTCAGGCATGTAAGGAAAGAGCTAGAGCAGAGAACATGCTCATGCCACTGTATCAGTTAATGGTACTGCCTCATCTGCAATATCCAAGGCAAGGGCACGTCTCAGAAAGTTCGAAGAAAACAGCAAAAATAATCAGGACCTTAAAAAGATCTCCCATAGAACTGACTTTCAAAACTTGTGGAACAATCACAGAGATGTCAATTCAAAGAAACCCACACAAAGAATGACAAGGGAAAGAATCTCCATTGTCCTCAACTTGAAACCAGCATTAGCTGGCCATCACTCATAACAACTGTTCCCTTTGGGAGCTGGCACCAGGCTGCAAGAGGAAGCCCAGGGAGCAAACAGTAACACACCAGCACTGACAGTGATGATTAGAGGGCAGATGGTGGATCTGCAGTTGCACTGGCAATACCAGCATGACAGGCTGTACACAGGTACAGAACAGATCATCTGACCCCCAAGAACTGCTCTCCAGCATAAGACACTCCCAGGAATGAGGAGTGAAATGATGAATGCATGAGTTTCTCGAGGAGAATTAAGTCAATCTGTAGCAGTGGAAACTGTCTCTTTCTCCCTATACTCTAATACAAGTAGGAGCATGGGAATGCATTTTCTCCAGGTCTGCCTACCACTGACAAGCAGCCACTGGAGTGTAAAGGAATGGCCCAGGTTTACAGCTACACAGGTGCACTGCAGCCACTCACAGCACCTCTGCAACAGTAAGCTTCAGGTGAAGCACAGAAGACATGTGCCAAATTATCCATACACAGTGTTGATGCAGGTGAAGAGCAAGAAGCCAGCAGAAGCAGGTGCTCACACTCAGCCTGCAGTGACACTATTGTAAATAAGCAGTCCTCTGCTTTACCATCTCTCCTGAAACATTACTCTAAAATGAAAGAGGAGCTGCATTTGTTCCAACCAAGGCAGAACTTTAGATTGCTTGGAAATTAAAAAAGCAGGCAGGCTGTGAAGAAATCTCTCCTGCATATTATAGGAACTGTGGCACAGCATGAAATTATGGGCTCCTAATGGCCTCCAGGAACACACAGGCATCTTCTGCTCAAAAAAGTCTCTCATGCAGCTAAGTGAACATTCCTCTGTGGACACTGTTTTTCATTGCTAGTGAGTACAGACACTCTGTTGAATGGGAAACCAGAAAAGCTGAGGAGAGCTGGAATCCCTGCCCAGACAGCTTACAGTTCACACAGATAAGGTGACAAAAGGGAGGAAAGAGTCACAAGACACAATCGGGATGGCAAAGAAAACATGTTGAACCATCTTAACTACCAGAAGGGAAGACAGCTTCAGTTGTAAAAAGGAAATATTGGCTTGGCCTCTACTTCTAAAGGTAGTCCTCAAGTGTCACAAAAACTGTGAGAAGACGACTTGGACATCAAAACTGAAAAAAGAATTCCACATATGCAAACTTCAGTAAAAAAAAAGAAAGTAAGTTAAGTAAGAAGTAAGTTTATTTCTTCTTATAATATCATATATATATAACATAAGATTATACAGTTACAGCTGTAGCAGAATTTGCAATTTTATTCATATCAACAAGCCACTTAGCCTCAGCCTAAAAATGATATTTCCTGTATGTTAGAGTGACTGAATACCCTAACTTCACAGAGGGACAACTTCAGACATATTACAAATTTCCACACCCAGGCGTTTTCAGAAGATAACTATTTGTATCCATAGGCAAAAGGTGCAAACTATCATAGAATGCACATAAACTACTGATTAATTTCCAAATCTTAGCTTAAAATTGGCTAATAAGCTGCCTTTAGAAACAAACATTCATATACTTGTCATGAACAGGTGGACTCTCAGTTATTAATTATGGATGACTGAGAAAGCACTCACGGGATGAAAAATCACCATGCTTGTCAAAGGAATTAGCTTTGTACTCAGAGATTTTTATGCAATTTTACTGTGTTTACATTTTACAAAGATTCTCAACCAGAGCTGAGAAATGCAGAAGTTGTTAATACAAGGTACCACTACCAACAGTTTTATACTCAGGGACTTTTTTTTAGAGCTAAGATATATCAAAAAACCCCTTGGCTTCATAAGAGAAACATACAAAGAGCTTTCAAAACTCCTGTGACACCGAATTAGAACTCTGAATTTATAATTAACTAATCTAATAGCAGACTTCAAAGAGCCCTGTTTGGACCTTTTTTATGTCAGAGCAATTCATTGTGACAGAAGAATATTTTTATCAGCTCGGAGATTACAATCTTGCTTTGAAAGAAGGTACTTCCAAGGACTCAGTGTTTACAAACAGGCAGAAGCTCTCAAGACTGAACACCTCATGTATATATACATACACATAACATACATACATACATACATAAGGAGGAAAAAGTATATACAACTGACAGGTTGAGGATTTCACTTACTTAAAGCACCTAAAAGAAAATGGAGCAACTTTGAAAATTCACCTCCAAGTGAGGATTGCAGAGTCCGCTTTTTCAAGATTAAACAACTTTATAAAGAAGCATATCATATGGTAGAGATTAAACTTCAATTTCACCTGTTTGACTTCAGGTCCTTTCAGTAACTTGGCTAAATACATTTTGGCATCACTGAAAACTGACATTATTTTACCATAGCAAACTCACAGAAGCAAGATAAGTTCTCTGAAGGAGGTCACATTTTTGTATTTTTTTTTTTAAACAAAACATACCTTTAAATCTGGAGAGAAGTTGTCTGCTGAGGTGGAGATGGAGTCAGACGACAAAGCAGAAGCAGATTTGGTGTGAGTGGAATGGTCCGACTGTGACGTGGAAGCGCTACAAAGAGAAACACCAGAGGGTATCAAAACTGTGCTCGAGAAAGTTCAAAAGCTGACAAGTCCAGCCACTCTTACAGTCATATCAGGCATTTCCCACTGTTCCTACCCTTTCCACTCTCAGTTATTCAGCCCTCAGCAGTGCTTTAACAGAACCTGTTCTACTTGCCATTACCAGGGATTACCAAAGCGTACACAACTCTTTACTAAAACTCAGCTCTGACTGAGCCAACATTAACCACAACCACCACCTTGAGCAGAGGAACCCACTCAGTGCCCAAAGCTGGGTGAGCAGATGCAGTGGAGCTGCAGGTTGAGATGTGTGTCATGAGAGTCTGAGCCAAGAGGCCAGAACTGCCAACCCACTGCACAGCCAAGGGCCTGGGGACCTGTGTCCCGGCCAGGTGACCGGACACCCAGAGACACAGCAGGAGCCAGTGACCCCAGACCTTCCTGCATTTACACTGGCAGGGTGTAAGAGCCCAGGGCTTCCCTTGTTTGGGGTCCCTCCTCAGAGGCACCAGCTTGAGCTGCAATTTTGTTATTTAGTTACTGCACCAAGATTAAGTTGTTTTAAGGATGGAGTCATCTTAGACCCTGCTGTGGGAAATCCGGGGTGGAGATGGTAGCACATCTCGGTCTGTCTGTGAGTGCGGGGTGCGTAGCTGCAAAGGGCCTTTGCTCCCCGCTCAGGTGCTGAGAGAGCGACTGTCAGACTGGCTCCTGGATGGTTGGATGGGGAAGTTTCCTTAGCACTGGATCAAATCCTAAATTACAGAGCTAAGGGCCTCCATTTCAGCCCTTCAGATGGGAGATATTAGTGCGCTGCAAGGGGATGAAAACAGACAGACTCCTGAACGCGCGCCAGCACAGCCCCGACCGCAGCTGTACAGCGGGGAAGAAATTCAGAATTAAAACTCTTTTCATTGCACACAACTTTTCTTCTTCAAGGATGCATGCAAAGCTAAGGAGAATAAAAAGACTCTTCCAGCATATGTCTCTGGTGATATAAAATGCAATTCTCTAAATAACAAAGCAAAACAAAAATTTTCCTTTTCTATACAGTTTTCCTAATATAGCTGTAAACAATTAAAATAAGCTTATATTTTACAGCATTTTTATGCTGCAACCTCTCCTAGAACCCTAATTGCTTAAAATGAGTATTTGATACCAAGGCTTTTAAAATCCCAGATGGCTGCAAATAAAGATCCTATGAGGTACAATGTTACTTCCTGAAGTCACTGTACAGAGATAAATACTACCTGTGCCAATTAATTCTTACCAACCCCACAAAGGTATTAGCTGGGTGTAAAGATACTCTTAAGGATCAGCTATCAGACTTGGAAGCCTAGCCTTGGCTGAAGCAGAATATCACCAGGAGTATTACTGTAGCTACTTATGTTAATTAGACACGTGACAACCTAGAAATAGCTGTATCTGAGCTTCCAAAGGGCCTGGAGATTTGGTTATTGTCTGAAAATTGTTTTGCTCCTGATAAACACCCACCAAAAGGCCAAAATGTTCCATTTTTATTTCTATTATTTGGAGTTTGGCAAAGTATTGCACAGGGAGTGTTAAAAAGGACCACAGAAAAATTGGGCTCTTGCTGGGAGTTAGTTCTGTCTGTTCAAGAATTAAAGAGCACTAGCACCTCTTTCATTCTGAGAAGTAGAAACTTCAAAATAGAACCTTTAGGAACAGTAAAAAGTTATTTAAAACAAATTACACTGGTGTGCCAATTGATTAGCACAATTCCACTGAATGCACTTGTTGTACAAGGTTCAACAGCCAATCACTCAGCTTTCCAATGTGCTCAGCTGCTGTGGTGTTGCCAGGTAAACTCACACAATTCCGGATGGCCAGAGTGACTTGTGCAACTCATGCCCCAGCCACCCTACAGCCTCTGTTCAGGCAGAAAATCATCTTACACCAAAACAGCAAGAACCAAATCTGTAAAACCTCCCATTCTTGTGAAGGAAAAGGCCTCATATAAGCACTGTATCTGGGTATAGTTCCACATTACAACAAATCTGATATAAAGTTTCTGCTGCTGCTGCTGGGCTGCTCACACTCCTCTCTCCTCCGGACCCAGAGTGCACATTGCTGCCATCTCCATTGTGCTGGACAGGCATCATGGGATGCACGGCTCAATCTGCTGATCTGACAGGGCAGTAAACTATTAAAAAACATGAAGAGAGTCTGCTGTTGGGTAACAAGGCTGATTGGATTCATTACATGGCTATATAAATCATCAGATGCAGCACACAGAGAGGGAAGGAATCTGTATCTGGAGATGATGAGGAAGGCTGAGAACACTTTGCGCACAGCAGCCTGCAGGCATGCTAAATTAGGCTTAGCACTAAACCACATTTTTACATTACTCTCCTTAAATGAGCTCAGACCCCTTATGTGCTCCCTTGAAACTTCTTTCAGCCTGGTTTCTGCATGGTCAGTCTTCACCTTTGTCTTTGCACCCATTTAATTATCTTGATTTTTAAAAGCATGTTAAAAAAAAAAAAAAAAAAGAAGCACTTAATTTAATTATTCCACAGAGCAGCACCCATTTACTGTACAGCAACCTATAAGGAGATGGTACTTAGAGCATACTTTAAGGTACTCAAAAGTCATCAATGAAGACCAAGCAGACACTGTAGATGCTGTTATTGTTGGGTGACAAGCCTGACTCCTGTCCCTGGGTCCCCACCGTGCCTTCTCCCACACCAGCTCCAGCTGGGGAGGCAGAGGCTGAGGGTAAGCCTCCAGAAGCCTTGTAGCTGCCTCCCCTCTCAGGGCCCACTCTTTTGTGTATTTAAATGCATTTTAAAGGTCAGCAGCTCTGCTGAGTTTACAAATCCTTTAGCACAGGTGTAAGTACCCAAGCCAGGGCACACCAGCAGCTGACCTGCCCTGTACCCCATGCAGGACAGCTTGCTCAACCAAGCAACCACAGCAAAATCACAGTAACCTACTGGCAGAACCATTTCCATCAAAAATTTACTGTCCTTTAGAGAAAGAAAAGGGAGCTGGAAAGACCAGACAGGTTTAGTGGAGCATGCTAGTCTCTGCCCCAAAGTGAGGACAAGCTGGACCCAAACAGTTCCCAAGAGCTGTCTGTCTAACTTGCTCTGAACAGCTCCCAGGGAGGGAGAGTGCTAACAAAAGGATCAACATTTCACCAGTTTTCCTGCTGACACAACTTGTCTGCCTAGATGCATTCCCAGTGACTGCTTAATACACAAGCAGTGATTTTCTAATCATTATAAACCAAAGATTTTTATGAAATTGCTAATTAATTTCACTTTCAAAATAAGGGCCAAACAGCATTATGCAAGGGAAAAAGAAAATGAAAAAGGGGGAGAATGATAATACACAGCATGTCTGAGCTGTGACTGTGTTTTCTGTTTATTGATCATGCTTGGCTTCAAGTGGCTGTTAAAGAACAAAAGCATTTGCATTTTAGAAGTAGATTTTCAAAAGTTCCCCACACCAATGTCCCTGTGCTCCTGCAGAAACCACCAGAGAAGCCTCCCTCCAGTGACAGCAGTGGGAGCCTTGGGGAAGCAATGCCTGCAGACACAGCAAACAATACCCCTGGATTATGCAGCTCAGCACAGTATGCATAGGTTGCATATGTTTGGCTCGCTACCTCTCTTCTCCTCATCTGCCATTTCCAGGGAGCTGAGATGGAAGGAAGGAGCAGACAGCAGAAAGGCCGCTGGTTTGTGGCTCCCTCCTCTTATCGGTGTCAGGCAGCTGCACAGCTCCAGCTCCACTGCTTAGCAAACTAATTAATCTGATGTCCCTGCATGCACATGAGAAGATTATTAGTTTCAGTGGTTTAGTCAATCTTAGCTCCCCTTTGCTGCCAATACAACAGCAAAGATCCTCAAACCACAGAGTTTCATATGCCTTTGGATAAGGGAGAACAGGAGAGTATCCTGGGACCGGCACACAAACTCAGAGGGAGGACAGCAGAGCTCCCTCCATGCTTTGCCACCAGCCCCTCTGCATCAAATCAAGCAAATCATTTACTTGTGCCTCTGCCATGGCTTCTGCACATTATCCCAGCTTTTGCCAATGTGAAGTTAAAGCTGTCTCGTGCAGTACTTTTGGCAGCCTGACGGGTATGTCTGGCATCAGCTTAATGTGCTGAAGACCCCACTGAGGACATTCTGTTCTCACAGGCACAAACCCCCAACAGCTGCATCTCACCAGTAAGGCAACACAGAGTAGACTGAGGGATGGCCAGGGCATGACGGACACATTTAAGTGCTGGGTTGGGGGGCACCTGACAAACATCTGAGAACACAGGTAAGTTTGGACAGATCTGAGCCAGGGTTAGAAATCACTAGGGCTGTGCCAGTCACTGCAATACTACTTAAACACACAAAATTATGGTATTGGCTCTGAACTTCATTAAGGTTCTGGAAAACAGCATATACTCAGATTCACAAAATACTTTGAGTCTGCCTTTAGAAAAATAAGTGAACTCCTGTGAGGAACCAGGGATGACCAAGGACCTCCTGGAGCTTTTCTCTTCCCCGTGCTTCAGGCCCAGACAGCTTTTCCTTGCCCATGTTGATGGATGTCTGTGTTAAGTATGAAAAGAGACCCCTTCAACAGGTCAAAAGCACCTTCAGGGAAAGGACCTTACTCCTGTGACTGCCATTCCTATTTACTCCTCTCCTCATTCCTCCCCCATGCAAAAGCAGAAAACAGGTCTAGGGTGCAACTAACACTGATCTATCTATCTTTCATCTTGGCAATTATTTTTATTATTTAGATGTTTTTCTTTATAGCCAGATTGGAATGATAAATGGTCCAAGTGCGAGCTGTCGGCACAATGGTCTTATATAACGTCTGCACGCAGTAGTAACCCTTTGGCTATAAGGAATACATACATGCAACTAGTCAGAGTAAAAACTGGAAACTGAGCACAGTGACTCAACCCCTGATAAAGTGTTCATTGTTATTATTAGGACTATCTCACAATATGCCAGGTGGTTTTCAAACATAATTCAGACTCAGACAGATGCCCTCCGGTGGTTCCTGTTCAGGCAATTGAAAGGTATTACTGCACCCGTAGCAGAATTGAAGGCATGCCAGCATGCTGAGCCTAAAGTGTCAACAAAGATGGAAAGGAGCTGCAAACAGAAGCGTCTGTGATGCACAAACCTGACCTGTTAAACTATGAACATGTAGGGGAAATATTTTGGGGGAAACCTGTGATAAAGTCTTAAGCCACTTCAAAAAATATAATTAAATGGCATTTGCCATTAATGATACAAGGTAATCTCCCTGCAATGTAAAAAAAGTGATGTATAAGAAAACCCAGGAAGAGAAACAAAATTCATAGTTGCCATTTGCTCTGGCAACTGTTACACTAGGAGTTTGAATATGAAGTTCTTTCTTTCTTAGCACAGAGAAGCAATAGTTTTCCCTAGAAGTAGAAAGCACAAGTAAAAACTTCTGAAGATCGTGCTTTGACCTTGTGAGGATCTGAGCACGACAGTGAGCCCAAGCCAGGTAGAAGATAAGCAAAAAGATGCAAAGAAACTGCCAGAATCAAACCATGAAGCCCTGAAGCTTTAACTTGATGCACAGACCAATGCACCATTTCTGAAGGACTGAGCTCCTCTATCTGTATCTTTACCCCTGTTGTTGGGAACTTAATACAACATTCTTCATACTACAAAGCCAGGATATTTTACTTAGCTGTCTTCACACTCCAGAGGAAAGAAAAACTCCTACTCTGTGATCTCTGAGAAAAGCTTTCTCTGAACATCAGCCTAAGGATGACCACTCTATACAACCTCTTCTCTTATATCGGGTGACTCAAGAAGAAAAGTCAAAACAACCAATTTCACATGTCACTTAAAACCAAACAACAACTTCTTGCAAAATCTTAGACAGAAGTCACAAAATGAATATGAGGTGTGATCTGCCTAAACCATCTCAGCCTGTAATTACTGAGAATGGCCATTTCTGAGCAAGCTCTTAGAAGTGTGCCTCACTCTGTTCAGCAAAATTATGAAGTATACATATAGTCATTCTACTATACTTCTAAACAGCAAGAACATAAATTCTATACACCTTCCCAAAGACAAGTAAATCCTGTGCAGAAAGGGACTGGATATGATGAGGGTGGTGAGACACTGGCACAGGTTGCCCAGAGAAAATGTGGATGTTCCATTCCTGGAAGTGTGCAAGGCCAGGTTGGATGGGGCTTTGAGCAATCTGGTCTAGGGGAACATGTCTCTGCCTGTGGCAGGGGGTAAAAAGAGACTTTTGTCTTGCTCCAAAGTAAGACACTGTATTAAAAAAAAAAAAAAAAAAAAAAAAAAAAAAAAAAAAAAAAAAAGCAAACCCCCAAACTAGAGAACATCAAAAGGAAGAAGGTAAGATTAAGTTCTGATCCCTAAAGTTCCAAGTTCCCTTCCTAAATCCAGGAGCGGGAATATGCATATGAATTTAACACCCAGAACACTCAAAAAAATCAAAAAAATTCATGGAAGAGAAGGGAAACACATCTCTGGATAATATGCCCACTTTGAGTTGCAGTACATGCACAGGGCTTGAGGACACCTATTTTTTGTACCAATGTCCCAATGTCATAAAAACTAACCTGGCTCACTCCTATAAATAACACAACCAAAATCAGTAGTCAGTGATGAAAAAGCCACTCTTCCAGCGCCTTCTTTATGAATATTCTATCTCTGTCAGTACAACAAGCAGCTGCTTCATTGCTCACAAAGATGTGCCAATTACTCAGACACTAATTGGCATGAGCTGCTCACACCATTTCTTCTGTATCAAACAGAATATTTTGTTTCAATAGTCACTGAACTGACACAGAAAACAGGTGACAAAATGCACCACTGAGCAATACAGTTTCAGACACAGAGGTCATAAATGAGAAAAACACTGTAGAGGCAAATTTCCATTTCCTCTCTTCCTGCTTTTTTAAAAGTTTCTCATTATGTACATTCCTAAAAATTAATCAAGGTGAAAACTGCAAATTAATGATGACGAGTGGCAAATACAATTTAATTTGAAGCTTCAGATGCCAAGAGGGCTGGGTCAAATTGATCTGAATTTACAGCAGGGCCATGAATAGAAGCACTTGTATCACTTGGGCAATTCTTTTACATGTGTAATGCTCCAGAGGTATTGAGCACTCCTCACTCACTTCCCAAACTCAGACTGACAACACTCCCTCCCCAACACTTCCAACACTCCTGTTCCTTCAAGAGAAGAAAAAGCTAATACTGAAAAATCTCCTGGGTCACATCAGAGCAGAGGGAGACAAACCAGTGCTTGTTCTCCATGAATATGACTCTGTCCCAGGCAGCACTGGCTGGAACACCCAGCTGTTGCCCACATCAGACTCTCCCATTTGCAGCAGCTCTCTGTGGATCTGTGCTAAGGCTAAGTGGTCCCCATAGTCCTTATCTGTGTATACACACATACTGCTAAGGGTGCTCAGAAGTCCCTCACACACCCCTCTCCAGGTAAGCACTTGAAAGCTCTGCTGGCATCTTGCCAGAACCAGGGCCTTGCAGCAGGAGCTGGGCACTCTCTGCTGGCTTCCACTCTGCTGCTGTAAACTAAGTTTTAGCATTTTAACACCACCCCTTCCACAACAGGAATCCCACAGTGACTGGCACCACGTGTGCCCATTATAAAAGGCAATGCCTTTCCCAGAGATTTCACTGACTGACAAAGGAGTGGTATCTCCAGCGAGCAGTGACTGGATCTTAATTCATCACAGTGAAATAAAAAGTCAAAACAGACTAATTCTACCTAGACAACAAATGACACAGGAAACTACCTATAGCATACGTAAGATGCATACCCCTCTGACCACCCAGTACCATCTTTTTGGCACATGCAGGACAGACAGCTATTAGTTTCAGGTGAATTGACTGGAACTCACAATTTTTGTAAACACTTAAAGATCCCAGTTCAACCTCTGCTTGACCTGTGACAACCTCAGAGGGGAAGAACTAAAAGCCATAAACAAATATGCTTTTGAAGGAAAGAAAAGCACAGACCGCCGGGCTGCCTCTGGCATATATATTTATATTATATAATACTGCACTCTCACTATTTAAAAGGGCCACCAATGTCAAAGTTGACCATCATCTAAAAGAGAAGCCATTTTAGCAAACAAATCATGGTGCATGTATGTGACAGACCTAAAATAGTCCCCCATGTCACTTGCCTGAATGAAGAAGTCACTTCTGTTGTCAAGCAAAGCCGGGTCTCAGTCTGACTTCAATGTTCCAAGGGAGGAAAATGACATTTTTTAAAAGTTGATCCTTCCAAGTAGCATCCTGAGCTGAATACACAGTACATCTTTTCCCAGGAGCCATAAAGAAAATGCCCTATATTTTGACTGTGAACAAGCTTTTCTAGGAATGCAAATTTTGCTCTCAATAGTTACACAATGGACTATAGTGTCACAAGCACCGTTCGTGCTCCATTAGTCATTCTTTTATTTTTTTTTTTAAACTGAAATTCACAAAAGGCCCACAGTGTGTGTAGAGCACTTGCTAAACAATAGGCTGATTGTTTAAAATATTTGCAAGATTCCAAGAATAAAGACCAACGCCCAAAGACAAACCAATATGCACCATGTAATTAATAACAGCAAGGAGCCCACAGTATCATGCTCTCATGAGTCAAAAGTCCAGAAGGTAAAAACCAGGAAGGACAAGAGCTATGAGACCCCTGGATCAATATTCTCTGATCAGCACAAGAAAGATAACTACAAAATGATCTGTATTCATGAGAGGAACAAAAGGGAAGTTCAGTTTCTAACAAGCTCCCAGCTGGTATGGGATGATCCTCAGCTACAAGAGAAAAGAAGAAAAAAAATATTCAAGAAATTGTTAGACTTCCGCAGGGAACTGACATTTTGACTCTGCTCTACCAATTTAATTCCAGCCCATATCCAGGGAGTGCAAAGTTAGTTCCTACCTTCTGAAAGCAGGCTGATAATCCCGTATTTTGGTCTGATTCCAGTTCCTGATGGAAATGTTTGGATTGCAAAATCCAGCCCAGCACAAGCCCTTTTGCTTGCAGCATCAGGAGTCTGGGCAGGGAGTGGCAGGCAAGGCAGGCATCCCATGTTCCCCAGGTGACACACAATGCAAAGGCAGCCCTGTCCATCTGCCTCTGCCCTGGGCCTTCTTAGGGAGGAAGGTCTGACAGATCTCCTAGAGATGCTGCACACATCTGGGTCTCTGCTCCAAAGCTTATGGGTTTCCAACCACCAGCACAGGCCCTCAGCATTGAAGATAAATCAAGCGATAAGATGAAGAGAGGTTCAAAACACAACCCTGTTTACTGCCAACATAAACAAGGTCGTCTACGAGGACAGCACTCTCACCTGCTCTTCTCTGTGGCTTCCTGCACACTGGGTTATTGCTATGCTTCTTTTTGGCATCTCTGGTATTGTTCAGAAGAAGCCAGAGCCTTTGTTTTCAAATATCACATGCTACAGAGGGCAGGACTAAACTAGAAATTAAGATCTTGCCTGCCCTGAGAAAACTATTTCTAGGTCAAAAAAATATGGCTGAGGTGGAGACATTCCAGCACCTCAGGCTTCAGATGGCTGAAGCAGTGCTGCGCAGGGACAGACAGACTGCCATCAGGGAGATGGCTGATTGACAAGACGTCTGGCAAGAGATCTCCTGGGCTGTGATGAAGCAGCACATGTCCTGACCTGCAGCTTTCTCTCTCAGACAGCCCAGGCAGCTGCCTCAGCCAAGGGAATCTCCACGCTGCATGACTGCTGTGGCAGAACGGGAACTCACTAACCCAACTTCAGGTGTCCCCTGGTGGTACAAGAACACCCACTGTCTGCTAGCCCTGCCTGTGGAAAACACTGATTCCAGAGCTCAGGACATCCTGCGGCACAGAACTAAGACACCTGGGTGGTGCTGCTATCTCCTATATCAGAGCAAATTTGGATTTCCCACTGCATCCCACAGAAGAAAGAGAGCTGGCAACATCTAACTGTCTCCACAAGTACTTTGAATAAAGACAAAAGCCATGATGGAAATCCTACATACAATTCAAAATCACCCTTGCAGTTAATCAATATTTATATCTACCTTATAAACATTGACATCCTTGCTTTAAAAACTTATCAAGCCAGAGAAAGACACACAAGTAAAAAATTATCAGGATTTTGATGCAAATACAGACATTCCCATGCCAAGTTGCAAAAATTAGCAAGGAGAAAGAAAAAAAATGGAAACAGGAACAACAAATCTTTTGTTTTCTTGTTAATTTTTATTTTTTAGGAAAAGTCTATTAACTTTTTAAAAGAAAGAAAGAGAAACAAGAATTATATTAATGAGTACTTACCTTAAGACAGAAACAAGAACTCAATAAAAAGACAGATGTAACTTCTCTTTTACAATTTGTATTCTGGCAGCACCTCAATTTCTAGCTATGTACTAAGAACCAGTTGTGTTTAGATTAACCAAATATATGTGTACTTCTCACAGTTCATGTGCTGTCTCAGTTTTTTCTTTAGCTTCCTTCCTATGTTCCTATTTAAGAAACACCTTAGTTAGAATATAACACATATTGTTAAACTTTCTGATTTTCTTTAAAACACATACCACACAACCCCTCACTCCAATAAACCTAACACCCACAGGAATTAAAAATACCAGTGATTTACTAATCAATTACATTACTTGTTCCATCCTGGGAAAAATCAAAAGGAGGAGGAAAGAATGTATAAATATAGCCAATGTGAAGAGTCTTGTATCACCCAGCAAAACTGTAACACCTTGCTAAGCTTTCACAGACACTACACAGCCATGTGCTCTGCCACATTCAGCTCAGAAAAAAAGAGTGGGAACATTTTATTCTGTTGACAGTTCAGCCCCTGCATGAAATTAGTCCCTAACAAAATCTCAGTGCTCAAGTCAGAAAAGTATTCAGTAATTTAGCAGCTTTGTTTCCTGAAATTCCACCTAGGCCAACACAAGATGTTTCCAGAAACACAGAGCACTGGTGTGAGGAGTGAAGACTGAGAAGGGATCTCAGCAGTATCTCCAAGGTGGCTGCCAAGGGGATGGCGCCAGACTCACTTTGGTAGTGCCGAGCAACAGGATGAGGAGCAAGGGCCATCAACTAAAATACAAGAAGCTCTATCCCAACATGAGGAAGAACTTCTAGGGTACATGTTGAAAACAAAAGTCTTTTAATTCTTCTGCCTTGCAGTGAAATGAGGAGTACAAACTATGCAAACTCATCCGAGGATTTTCTGTTCATCAGTTCTCATTCATCTGAAATGAGGGCTAAACTAAGATCACCCACAGCCACTTCCTCCTGCCACTTCTGCTTCCTCAAGCAGAAATCAGTGTATGTGAAAAAACAAGTAACTCAAAGGGAGTAGGATCAATGAGGTCAGAATAGTTTGCCTCTGCCTTGTGGATAACATGGGTGTGTTTGCTTCTACTAAGCCAAGGGGAACCCAGGCAGTGGAGTTTAGACAGCTATTCAGCCTTCCTGGAGTGGATCCTTACCTTTGCTCTACTGAATTACTTGTGGAGTTTATTGATTCTGCTGAGGGTAGAGAGATTTTAGATACCTAGTTCCCATGGAGATATAGCAATCTGAACCAGAACTTACCCTGGTTTCCTGAAGATCAGTGTCTTGTGGCAGAGTAGTTTGTATTTGCTGTGTGTTTAACTGAACACAGCCTTTTGCAGACACCAGAGAAAGCAAATGGGAAGAAGAAAATGCAAAATTAACAGAATATAATGTATTTCTCCAACTTGAGAGAAGCCTTGTCCAAGACAATCTGCACATATTCATGATATCCTTCTCATCTAGCTATTCCCTTGTGTGGCAAATCAAAGTAACTTTTTCTGTAAGGGAAAAACTGCTGTGCCCTCCCTTTCTATATCCATTTTTGCTTAAAAGCAAAACTTGTCACAAGTTACTATTTTCACTTCTCTGTAACACATGGCTAAAACTGTCTAAATGTTAGAAAAATTATCAGTGGACAAACTAGACAAATATATACACATACATGGAGAAATGGGGCTTAGGAAAATAGACTACAAATCTCTGCTCTCTTCTCAGTTAGGAATATATTTAGTTAACATGTAAAAAAGAGGGATGCTGTGAGTTAAGAAATAGCTCCTTCCTTTTTTGGAGTTGAGAACAACCCAAATTCAATGCTCTCTTTGCCCTTACCACAATGATGGGCAGGGAGTTCTGTGTAGGTGGTCACATCTGAATTACTCACTGTAGGCTCTACTTAGAGTCACTGTGGAGAAACTGAGATGACTCATTGTCTACAAAATTGATTCTTTCTCATTGTCTTCAAAAATAAAAAAATTAAGAAAAAAAAAGAAAAATCACCAACCCAGAGACTACCAGAACTCTGTATTGATCCAATCAGATGAGAAAAATCTCATGCAGGATGCCTGTATTCTTCTCTATGAAAGGTGGAAACAGAAAGTGGAATCCGAATGTGTAATCTAGAATCAGAGTATGTCTTAACAAAAAAAGGTGAACTCTGTCTTTCTGTGGTGCTGGAGACAGTGATCATCAGCACATGCTGTACCCAAACAGGTGGGAATACTGAAAACCCAAGACTGCTCTGCTGGCACAAACCCTGGACACATCCACACCAGTCCCCCCACATTCTCCTCCTCACACCCCAGTCTTTAATGACTACTCTGTCAGCACGCTGCTTCACCTTTGAGGAAAAAGACCTGGGAAGCACTCAAGCACTCCCTCATAACGTGTGGGGACTCATTTGCTGTGTGGGAGTGAGATACCAATTCTAAGACTGGAAGACACAGCCTGAATTTTCAGGAAGAGTCTACTCCAAAAGTCAACTTGGGTAAAATATGAACAGAAGATCCCACATTTTTAATTTCTTTTCAGAGAAGTTCTACTTACAAGTGAGATGCTGATCAATTGTGATTTGTTAGAAGTATCTATCTGCTGGTTAAATCAACTGATTTTGACAGTAACCCTTCAGCAGTTCATCTCTGGTACTACAGGTCCCAGTGACCTGCCCTTACCTTCAGCATCTGCTCTCCACAGCAGGCAGACAGGCCCTTCAATCTCACAACTGCACCAAAGTCACTCCAGCCTCCAGCCCTTTCCTGGGCAGATTTAGCTCAATCTGTTCATGAGGGCAATCCTACTACCAATGTGTGCAATCTTTCTCTTTGAGTAGATCACTGAGCAGTGATATCAACTGAAGTCAACAATGGGGTTTATTAAAAAAGCAATAAAAGCAGCACAACTGCTTTATTTTCACTAAAGGCAGAAGGTATGAATGAGGGTGTGGTTCAGCTCAGTTTCATTTATCAGTTCATTTTGTACCGGGGTAGAAACACAACAAACACTTTGATCACAAAACACCAAGCAATGATCACAGGTATATTCACTCCAGCAGTTAGATTTTGTACAGAAAAAAATAGCTGGGTTAACCTTTGGCCCTGCCATTCAGTACTGCCATTGTTCTTCATAGGCCATAAGCTTTGCAGTGAATTTTCAAGGCCTTGGGACGTGTCATTTTTGCTTTGCCTTTTCTTGGCCTGCTTGTAGCTTTGGTTTAACTGGTTTGGGTGTGACTACAATTCCTGTAACTGGTCAGGCCTGTGTATCCCCTCTGTTTTATTTTTGTCTGTGTGTGGTACAACAACAGTTTTGCACAGACAACAGTAAAAAGCAGCTATTCTATACAGAATATTTACCACTAATGCAACTTTGTAGAGAGAGAGGTATCACAGCAGAGGACTTGAGAAGTGGAGACACAGGGTGTGGCATGGAAGAGTAGAGGCACAGGGTGAGAAACGGGGCACAGGCTTGGCACCTGAGACCATGGCCATAAACAAATCACCAATGGTCAACCAAAGAAATGCAGACCTGGAGCTGGACAAAACTGGCCTCAGAGATAACAAAGAGAACAAAGGAATTGTATCTAATAACAAAAAAGCAACTATGCATAGCAAAAACTCAGATGCAATGTGGAACTGCAGACCAATGAAGAAAAGAATCAGGTGTAAAGTTGTTTTACCAAACATACTAAAATGACCTCAGGTGGGTCGTACAGGAAAGAGAAAGAGAGAAAAAGAGAGAGGGAGAAAGAGAGAAAAGAAAGGAGAGAAAGCAACATGATGAACCTCATACCTTTCCCAAGAAAGCATTCCAGATGCTGACAATTTGCTCTAACACCCACTACTACCACAATAAAATCAGCAGCCTTGGAACCCAGAGGAGCACAACAGGGGTGAACCTAACACCAGGAAGAGGGATAGAAACCAAGAACTAAAGGTACAACAGTTTTAACTGCATTATTATTCTTTCTTTTTCTGTAATAATTGCATCTGGATTAATCGTGATTAGACTTCCAAAAATTCAGTTACGCTAAGAATAAATTCTTTCCAATATAAAAACACACTGCCTTTTTGGCTGTGAACAAGGTTTTGAGTGTAACACTTTGTCTGGACATGCAGTCTTCACATCACAGTAAATAACTCCAGATAAAAATGTTGTTTTATTCTAAACAGGTGTTGCCAGTCTTCCCAGAACAAAGGAAAAAAAACCTCTATAAACTGCTGGTTTTCCAAATACTTCAGCAGAAATACAATCACTCACCCATACCTGACCCAGACCAGATTTGAATCATTGGGTGACCTAGCATTAATGGTTCTGGAGCCATGGCCAGAAGACTACAGAAGCCAGATCTGTAAAGTGGGAGCATTTGTAAGGAGCTAACAAAATTACTAGAAAATCACCTTGAAGGGGTTATGGACTCAAAAACTGCTAACACTTTCTCTTCATCAAATCTATCAGGGTTTAGAAAGCAAGGGCAAAGAATTCACGTAGCAGAGAAGCAAGAGAGAAATAAAAAAAAAAGAGCTACCTTGAAATCAATGGAAAATTACTGAGTGAGAACATTCTCTGGCAAAAGTAACTACAGATGGTAGGAAAGGGAAGAGCAAATACTTGAAAAGTTCCACTGATTTTTTTGTTGTTGTCTTTCACTGATTTTTTTCTTCAATTAGCTCCCAGTACTGGGGCAATAAAAAAGCAAGATGTTCCTTCAGTTAAAAATGAAGATGGGGTAATTACTGTGACAGTGTCTCTCCTATATTGTCACTTCCCTGGGTTATCCCAGACATCTCCAGAAACCAAACACTTAATTCCCTTCCTGTCACACTCTTCCCTCATGGTGGAATGGGGTTCCCATGGACAATTAAAAAGACTTTTTCATTGCTGTATTACAATTACAGTTATACATAACACCCATATATCAAGGTGACCTCTGGACTGTTTCCTTCATTTTTTATGAAGGCCTGTTTGTTTTCCTTGATTGAGCTTTCTGGTAACACAGAATATCCTGAACTAGAAGGGACCCACAAGGACCAAGTCCAGCTCCTGAGTCAACAAAAGCCCTTTGGTGTATGGATCAGGTCTCGTTTTACACTGCTGATACCCTCAGAATTGAAACACCAATAACAGTAAAGCAGGTCATCAAGAAAAGATTAATGAAAAAGAAGATGTGGACAATTGATCTGCTGAGCCATTAAAGAGGTATTATGACCTTTCCAAATGCAGTTCTTGCCTGTACACACGAGGTGTAAAAGAATTAGCAAAGGAAGGGAGATGATAAAACATCAGGAGTAGGTAACAAAATATGTTCGAGATAGGTGTTAACCTATCAGGAGCACAATCATGCAACAGATAGGAATTGTGTAACTTGACACTGTCAGGTCACCCACAATCTTCAAATTCAGGTTCTGTGATTGCAGCCCTGCTGTAAATAGCCCATAGTAAAGGAACTACGTGCACAACTCTGCGCTGTCTAGCAAAGAGACTGCTAGTCAGCACAGCATTACCATCTCTCTTCAGAGAAGGCAGTGCTTGATGGGACCCAGGAGAGTCGTGCTCTGAGCCCAGCTTCACTCCTTGCCAGTTGTCAGATCCTGCCTCATGTCTCCACTGCAGCTTCTCATCTCATCCTTAGACATTCTCACACTGTGCCCAATCTCTTAGCAAGGAGTCTCAGTACTCACCTGCACTTCCAAGAGCTTAGTAAAACTGCCCACCAGGCATTATTAAAAATAGAGTAGTCCTGGCTAAGGCACAAAATAAATTAAATAGGTGGTCCATATCTCCTCAACACAGACAGCATCACCATCTGTACAGCAGCTAGAACTATGATACTGCAAGTTCCTGTGAGGCTTTTAAACACCAGCGTAACCTTAATTACAACACAATGAACAGGTGGGTGTCATTTGTATTTTATATTCTCAAATGGAAAATATGCTTAAACCCAAATATTTTTGTCATCAATAAAAAGCATTTTATTGAACAGTCAGAACTGGGACCAAGAGATGTGCATGTGCCAGACAGAGGAAAACTTTTAAGCTGAAGGTCTCGCACTCCGGGACCAGTAGAAATGGTTTCTGCTGAATGCAGAAGCAGAAATGTGCATGGCAAAGACTGCTAGTAAAAATAATTTGTGAATTCTTTAGAGGCAATGGTTTCTCTTCACTGCTATAAATTAAAAGCTCTAAAGTCCTTTTCACTAAATGTTATTTTCATTATTTTCTGCACCAAACCCTGAGACTATTGAAAAGATTCTCCTCATTTTACAGATCTATATGAAGGCAGAACTGCTATTTCTCTTCACAATACACAGTACACCAGAAAAAACAACCCTGTCTCAGAATGGACTTCAGTTGCAAGTAAGTGTTAGAAATTATCACTCATTTATTAAAATCAATAATAATGAGCCCATCTGGAGTTGCTAATTGTTTGTAGGCTTAGTGTCAAGTTCCTGAGATGCAAAACCAGTTCAACACTCAGCCAGCAATGTACTTGTCTTTAATATAACAACCTTGCTTTGCACTTATAAGAAATCAAATGCAAGAAATGCTCTCAAAGCCCATGAGGAAAAAGACAGCTACTCGCATTTCACCAAACACCAGAACTGGCAAAAATCTTCCCTTTCAAACTCTAACTTCAATGACTCATCACAGAACAACTCAATCAGCAAAGCTCACACATCTGGTAGCAATGTGGTGCTACAGCTAAAGCCCTCCTCAGCCAACAGCTCACAGACCCTACTCCTTCCAGCATCACTCTCACCCATGGGGAAAGAATTCCTTCAACACAGCCTTAAATCAGAGCAGGTATTGACAGAGCCTTATTTGAGACAAGGGGGGAGTTCATACCTCATGGAGTTACTGGTTCAACAGACCTTGCTGCACTGATTTACACCGAGTTTATGTTTTGAGATTTATCCCTGCAAATATAAAGACAAGGAGCATGATTGCTCTCATATGCCTCAGTAAACGTGCAGTGCATCCACCGCGCCTGCAGACCTCTGTGGATGATAAACACCAGAACAAAGGTGATAACAAGCAACCAAGAGAGCCGTGACATCAAGCATTGCCACAGTCATGCTGCTGGGAAATATCTACCCACTGCCTTACCTTTCTCTAATTTTATACTGATGTTGAAATATCACTGACATCTCCTATAGCAGTTTTTTAACCGTACCATCACCTCCACACTTTTGCACAGGCAATACAAATTTATCTTCAGCAGACCTAAGAGAAAGCCTCTAAGTATCTTACTGGACCATTGTTCAGACTGAACTATGATATGCTTTTTCTGAGGAATACAGAGAGATGTATGCTCATTCAGAAACTACAGAACATAACCACATGGGCTGCACGAACAAAATGCCTAATCACTTCTCACGGAAAGTAAATATAAGAAGTTTGCTACCACTTTTTTCCCTAAAGTCATGTGTTCTGCTGAAGTCATACACAACTCTGTCTGGCTTTCCTTTCACAAAAGGAAAAGATCATGGTAAAATTTTGTTGGCTGTCCCTTTGAATTCCAGAGGTCAGACAGTCCGTATGACACCTCAAATCTGCAAAAACAACAATGCAACAAACCCACCAACAAATTCATTTTAAGAATGGTCTTGGAAGAAATCTGAATAACCAGCACAGCTGAACTATGTTTATCACTCATTCACCTAAGATCCTCAGGCCATTCTAGAGATATCCATAACATTGAGAAAAGCTCGCTCTTCTGGACATAACCATACTGTAGCTCATCAAACATTTGAATCAGTGTTTTACCTCACTCCTTCTTCTGTCTCACGGGTTGTTCCTGGACAGACACTGCAGACACACAAGCACGCCTTGCAAGCTGCTGATCAAACACCACCACAGCTCTTTATGAGTAACTGGCTCATAGTCATGTGTCTTCCATGAGGACAGGATGGAAGGGGAATGCCCACCCTAAGTGCTGACCTCTGGAAACCACAGAGAGCTGCAGAACGCGGTGCCGTGCCACACAAAGCCAGCTCTGGGTGAGACGGCTGAGCCTTGAAAAGCAGAACAGCTGGCTCAGCACAACCATGAGGGCAGCTGAGTTAATGAGCTGTGACCTGCTCATCTGAAACTAACTCGGTATTTTCACAGAGAGCTGGCCATTTTTTACCCTGTACAAACAACCTCACTCTAAGTCTTATTAAGAGTTTTTCAAATGTTTTTCTAGTTGGGACAGAAAGCAGGTAACATTTGTTTAATTATTCCTGCATCTTCCTCAAGGACCACAAGTACTGCACATTACTAGGGTCTACTAAAATATCAAAGCAACTTTCACTGTCAAATGCCCTCATTGCCATATCTCATGTGCTTTATTAAAAGACAAACCTACAATGTTCTTCAGGACACTTATTCAAATGTGAGCAGCCCTATGTATAAGCAAACTCTATCAAGCATGTCTCCTTGAGGAGCTAGATCTTAAATACCTCCAGAAATAATAACACTTCCAACCAGGAGCTGAGACAACCTAAAGAATGCACTGCTGTATGTATTTCATATTAGCACCTTTCCAAGTCTTCTAAATCTTGCATACAACAATTCAGTAACTACAACTCAGTACAGCTTCACATGGCTAGGTAATGGTGATTTGGGGATGAGTGACCTTTGAGTAATTTTTTGATTTTTGTTCCTTTTAAATAAAATGAATTGGCAAAACTGATGACAGCATCCTCATGATTCATTGTGTTCCTCACATCATCCCCAAAGCTAACTTCTTCTTTTTAAACAAAATCATTTGGTGAAAATGTGTCATAGGTTACAATTTGAAGCTGATCTAGCTGCTAGATCACAGTCATAGAGATTAAATATTTCAATGCATACAAATAGTCCAATTAGATTTAGAATTATTTGGATGTATAAAATCAAATAGCAATACAGCTTTAATGAAAAAAAAAACTGATGATAATCAATCTACTGTCCAATTTATAGACAAATATTTATTTGTGCATATGCATCACTGCAAGGGAAGCTGATAATAAACATTCTGAAGGTCACCAGCCATCTCTCATTACAAGACCCTGGTTTTATTTTCTGGTAATTCTGCCCTAACCTTGAACCATTTCAACTAAAAAGTTCCACAGCGTACACCAACTCAAGATGAGGGTATTTTTATTAATAATTACAGATAAAAAGCATCAATCTGTTTCAAACACCTATATTTTGTTTGGAGTACATTAAACCCTCCCAACTGGCTAGCTTTCTTCTACGGGCTCTAGATGTTCAAGCAGAGACTTGAGATTCTGAAAGCTTTTGAATAAGCCTTTTTTACATCCCAAGGAATCTGTTAAGAGTCTGGGCTTGGAGGACACAGCCTTGTGCATGCTCAACAGCAACAGATTTATCATCTCAACTTCCCCACGGTTCCATTTGTGCAGGGCACGCTGCCGAGAGGCTCAACAGGAGCTTCCTTGTAGCCACTGGCTCTTCTGAGTTAAGCTCTCTTTAGTGTCCACAGGCCTCTTACAGTGAATGACCTCCAGATGGGTTCAAGTTGCCTGAGCTGATGCACAGATAAAAAGAAGAATATATTGGGTCAGTTAGGTAAGGGGGAAAGAAGCCTGCAGGTTCTGGCAGGGCACTGGTAGAACTGCACAAGGAAACCAGTGCAGAGAGCAGTGAACAGAAGAATTTGATGAAGAAGGGTGAAATGAGGGTCGGGAGTCATGAAGGACGCAAGAATGAAGAAACCCGAGTGCAAGCTGGGCATTGCCTGTCTGAGGAGCAGCTGGGTAACAGCCAAGCAGGGGAGTTTTGAGATGCTGGCAACAAAGTGGCCACCAGCACCTGGGGCTCTAAGAACAGAGGCAGAACCAGGAGATCCAGGGAAGGATCGCCCTCTGCCCAGCTTTCAATAGAGCATTTCTGGAATACTTCACCCAGGTATTAGCCTCACAGAGCAGGAAAGTCACTAGGGAGCTAGAGGGAGTAAAGGAAAGCACCACTGGGATAGCAGGGCTGGAGCACCCTGACTGTATAGAAAGACTGGGGAGAGACTGCTTTAGGGGGACCAAAAAGGCAGCCCCAGTGCCACTGGAAGATATACAGGAGATGCCAATGGGTTGTCCAGAGAGTCTGTGTGCACTTCATCTTTGTAGGTTTTCAAGATCAAACCGGGTAAAAGATCTGATCTTAAAGCTGTCTCTGGTATGAGTGGGAAGCTGGACTCAGGGATGCTGAGATCTCTTCACCCGGAGTTATCCAGTGATCCTACAAACTGGGCACGGCAAGGGCAGCCAGAACAACTGTCAGCAGCCATCAGGATATCCAGCTCCTGGGCTCTAGCACAACACCAGGGCTTCCCACTCCACCAGCCCTATCAGCCTCTCAGTGCCTGCCCTTGCTACCCTACTGCAACCCTCTCCATCAAACACAAGGCCCAAGCAGGATGTGCTCTCAGTCACTAAATTCAAATTGCACTGGTAGTTCATGGACAGTGAGAAGAACAAAAGTCTCCTTCCAGCTTCCGTGGATTAAGGACCTTGAATATTACCCACATGGCATTACAAGCCATTCAGACCGAAAAGCCAGGCTCTCAGAAAAAAACCATGATGGCAAAACCACAGAGGCTCAAGACACTACAGGAAATTTGCTCCTGAAGAGGACAAGGCCTGGCGAGGGCATGGCAGCGAGCTGAAAGGCAGCTCCCAGGCGGGTGCCCTGCCAGCACCGCTCACCTGTGCGCCCATCTCCCATCGCAGGTACCAAGGGCAGGGGCAGCGCTCTGCCTATGCAGGGATTTACCGAGAGCCCGGTGCAGGCAGCATCTCCTGCCCTGCTTAAAGGCCTGAAAGAGAGAGCGCCTGTGCCGCAGCCGAGCAGAGCCCACGCCTGCCTTCCTGCTCCGTCACCCCACGGCCACCCCCAGCGCAGGTACACCCCAGCAGGACGGAGCCGACCGCGGGGAAGCGCGGGAGCCTCCTGCCCACGGAGGGAGCAAACAGCACCAGCTCAATCCCTCCATCCCTCCTGGCGGCCCCTCCCCGCTCCCTCCCTCTGCCCCACGCCCCGCGGTGCTCCCCGGCCGCCGAGCCCCGCGGGCGGGGGCGATGGCTCTGCGGCGGGCGGTACCTGGACAGGGAATCGCCGCTGGGCGGCCGCGCCGCCGCCGCCCGCCCGGCGCCCAGGCTCTCGCAGCTGGAGCTGCCCTCCATGGCGGGCGGCCCCGCGGCGGGCGCTGTCCCCGCGTCCGTCAGCCCCGGCGCCCGGCGGGGCGGGAAGCGGCCATGCTGGCCCGGCGTGCCGCGCGGGGGGCGGGCAGAGGCGGGGCGCTGAGGGGGCCGAGCCGCCGCCGGCTGCGGGAGCGGGGCTTGGGTCGTGAGGGTGAGGGGTGGGCCGCGATCCCGCTTTATGTCCTCTTGAGAACCGAGGGAAGATATCAGCTCCCGGGCTCCATCCTCGGAGCACGGTGGTCGTTCCTAAGGGCAAGGAAGTGGTCTGTCTCAAGCATCGCTCTTGAAGTCAGCTCACCTGCGTTAGGCTTTCCAGCTGGCTTGTGTACCCACAGTTAAAACAGTTGCGCTGCTCACATTTGTAATTGCCCCTGTCTGCTCGAGGATCCCCACTGAGTCTGTCCCTCGAGTGGGTGGAGCAGGGGCTGTGGAAGGTGGCAGGTCACAGTCACATTCTCTGCGAAGTTACCCGACGGAAAGCTCCAATGCATCCATGGCGATCTGTGTCCCGAGGGCTTTGCAGGCACAGTTCGGTATCCAGTGCTCTGCAGGAAGAGCCATGGTATGCCCAGTTCCTTGAAGCAATCGAAGAGCGGGAGAAAAGCTCTTGGCTTTGCTTACAAAGACTGAGGGACTACGTCTTAAGCCTCCCATATCAAGGATGGAGATGTCTCTCAAATGTTTAGCTATTTTGACAAGAATCTCATGAAGCAAAAAGAATGAACCAATGGAGATGTGTTAGGAGGTTGATGGGTTTCCAGAAAGACTTGTGTGTTGGCAAACAGCATCTGATGTCAGGAGCATCCATCCAGATGGACCTTCCTGTTAAAATACTGCCTCAAAATAGGATAAACCTTAGGTCTTCCAAACATTTGTATATTTGTGGCTGTAGAATGGTTACCAAAACATCATCCCACTTCATGCTCCAAGGAGTAAATTAGCTGTGTTTCTCTCTGTTGTTTCCCGTTTTGTTTCTGTTGTCCGAAGTCATGCAGGATGCTGAAGCAGGTTTGTAGCATCCCCACCTGAGACTGCATGATCCAGCTGTGAAACCGCCTCTGTTGCTCTTTCCTTTAGTCTCTATCAGCTGCTGTTGAACAAGGTTGATATGGGATGGGTTTGAAGCAGGTTTAAACTTGAAAATGCAGTTTAGTTGAGGCAGGTTTTTTTTTTTTTTTTTTGTATTTTTCATTTGCTCTTCTGAGCAAAAAGTTACCAAATTAGCAAATGAGTTTTGGGGGAGGGAAGGCTTCAGCCTAGGAAATTGAGTTCCTGGAGGCTTTTCTAAAATGAAAACTCTGTTTTATGGTTAAAAGTGAGATCCTTGTTTGAAAAATAAGCTAATTGATAGTGGTTTATTCCAGCATTAAAATCCAAACAAAATGCCTTGACATTACAGTTGAAAATCATTACAATTGAAAAATACGTAGGCCTGTACTGATTTTGTACCAGCTATAAAATTATTTAAAATATGTTCATATTTTTTCCTCCCCTCTGGTTAGAGGCAATGAACATTTTAGAAGCACCATTTATTAATAAAAACCGAGGTATGAATGGCAAACTGTCTCTCTGCCTCTTCTGTTTAGCTTTCCATGCACACGTGTGTCCGGCGAGCAGATGGTGTCCTCTGTGGGGACATGCTGGCAGGGGGTGCTGTGGCAGCAGTCTTTCAGCACCACTGCTGAGCAGTCAGGCAGGTCCTGGCAGCCTTTTCCCACTGCTGTGCTCTCTTCCCAGCCCTTCCGGGGATGGAGTTCCTGGCCGTAGTAACCCTTGGGAGAGGTCAGTGCTGTAGAACTAGCACAAAGCAGTGCATGTCTCCCTTTCAAATCTTATCAAATTGCCTTGTGGTGAGTTGGTACTACCTCTGTTCCCTCTGCTAAGCTTGGTTTGATAGAGGTGCAGTTGTTTAAAAAAGTCAAGTAGGAATAAAAACAATATATAAACCTCCATTGCTATGTGAAAGTATTAGAATGCCTTCCATTCTTCCTAATTTGCTATTGATGTGGCATCTCTAAGTAGTTTATTGATGAAGTGCTCTATTTGCTTTTCACTGCCCTGTTTTGTTCTTGGCCTTATCCCCAGGGCCTGTGAAACCCTTTAGAAATACCCACTGGTGCTTTGTAAATGAGAACAAAGCTAATCACCTCCCGCTTCTCTCCTGCTGCTGAAAGAAACTAGCAGTCTGCTCAGTGAGTCTTTCTGCTCAACAATACCACATTTTCAAAGTCAGTCAGAATATTCTCTCTGTGAAGTGTGTTTCCTCAGGGCTCTTAAAAGTGATGGAGAATTAAATAAAGGCCTGACATAACCAAAACCAATTAAGGACAATTCACAAGACTGTTGTATAACTGATGCAAAATAAGTGTCGTTCAGTCTGTTAACCTACTTTTTCTTGCCACATCCCCTACCATTATCTTACAAGTATTATCATTTGGATTTGGGTGTTTTTTCTTTTTTTTTTTTTTTTTAATGAGGGCATGTTCTGTCATTTTGTGATTTCAACACAGGAAACAGTAAAATAAAATTAACATCATGGATAAGTAATAGAATTATCTGTGTTCATCTTTAATGCCGTGTGGCTGACACAGCTGAGTGATATCTGAAAGAGAGAATGACAAGAAGCTTCCTTGAATCAAAGGTGTATAAGATTCATTTCAAGTAAAAGACAAGCAGACATCCTCCAATACTTCCTCAAATTGTATGTGGTTGTAGCATATACAAAGTGAAAAATACATAGCCCCAGGCTTACTTAGGTGTTTAGAGGCTGTCAAAGCTGTGGTGAACACAGCACAAAGAGGATAATATTCTGTACATGTAAAACATGATTAAGTGAGGGGAAGTAAGGCTTTTACTTCAGTCCTTGTGGGTGAAAAGTGAGATTCTATTATGTATCCATTGTATTTAAACTATGTGTCTGTTGAATTAAGGGCTTTCTAGCTCTGTACGTAAGTGTGGTCCATACATCTGCTATATCAATGTGCCAGATGTTATGAATCCAGATGCTCTCTTTCCTGGATTAGCTCCTCAGCTTTGCTGCACAGCCAAACACAGGTCTGTTGTGTCTCACACTTTGAGCATGGGGCTCACCAAAGCTAGGGACAGTCACACAGCCCGGACATTCTGGCACAACCTTTTGCAGGGGTCTCGTGAGGATGTTTGGCTGGTGGTCTGTGGCTGCTTGACTAAATGTCCCTGGAGCAGAGGAGGAATCATGTTTATACAGTGGTCAAAGGGTAGACCATGAAGCAGGATGGTGTACTCAAACGGTCCACTCTGAGAAAACCTGCTCCCCTGCTGCAGTCTTTGTCATAACCTGTCCTTGCATGGTACAGTCTTCCCCTCCCTCCCCCTCTTCCCATCTCACAACTCATCCCATGGTTGAAAGGCCTATGAACAATAAGGGAGTCAGAGCCCTAATCCCTTCTGAAAATGATCACCTTTCCCTTTTGCTCCAAACCCAACATTAAAATCTCATCCATCCTAAACCTCTTTGCTGCAGCTCTATGGATCTCCCATATTTTTGCCACTATACTCATATATTCCTGTGCCCTCTTAGACAGCACATTAAATGGTTCATGGCAAAGTCAGCTTCACACACTGTGCCTTCTCTAGTCTAGTCCCCATCAATGAGTCCAAAAAATTTGCAGCATGACTCAGTCCCATAATTGTTCTGAAAACCACACAGCCAGAGACACCCTTGTCTCTCCTTTGATTCACTAAAATGGTTCTGAGATTTATTACATTTTCTTGTCTTCTTGATCTACAGCTTCAGGGCAGTGGGCAGGCGATAAAAGATTCTCAGTGCCTTGGGAAGGGAGGATTGTCACTGGTGAGATCCCACTGTGATGTATGATCATCAAATCACACTGGAGGTGGCATGTGTTCCTTTTGTCAAGCCCCATCAGCTGATAAAGTATGAGGTCAGAAACAGCAAGAGCTTTGGCACAGGCAGAGAGGCTGATGAAGAACAACTCACTGTGGCTGTGATTTGGAGCTAGAGCTGCTTGTGGTTGCAGGAACATCTGTTACAAGATGGTCATAGGGAACATGCACAGATTTGGTCCTGCTGATGCATAATGCCTGTGCTGTTGAAGTTGGAAACTAGTCAAAACAAACAGAGGGACTTAGGACTTACATCTACACTGAAATTGTCACTGTGCCTCCAAAGTTACCATAATTCTGGTAAACCTGATCAGAGTGGTCACCTCAGCTCACCCACAGTGTGGTTCTCGACTGGCTATGATGGCACCCTGACAGTGCTATTGCCTTGCACCCCCTCTGTGTTTGACAGAAACAGAAGCTAATGATCAATAACCCTTTAACACCTTTTTTTGGTCATGTTTTTTTTTTTCTTTATGCAGTCATGCACATGTTGATGCACGGTGCTACAGACGTGGGGCTCTGGACTCAACCTGGACCTAATCCTGTCCACTATAGCTTGTTACCTGTTTTGAAGCACTTTTGATGGGCACACTGTTTTGTTCTTCCTGCTGCTCTGTCAGTGTACTGCATTCTTGTCCTCACTCCCAACACCAGCTCATGGCTGCCCACAGAACAGTCAGGCATGAAATATACCACAGGCTAATGAGTGTATCAGGTTCCATCCATGTGTGCACAGTGTGCACAGTCCTCTGGAGTCACCATACAATTCACCTGGCTTTTAATTGCCTGCTGCTTTTAATTCTCCATGGCCTGTGCATTACTGCAGAGCTCCATGGGCTGTGTTTGCTCACAGCTACGTGATGGCACCCGTGCAGTCCAAGGCACAGACAGGGAGCCCGAGGGCTGTGGGCACCCGGAGAGCTGCAGGCCTCGGGCTCTAGGGGCAGGACTTCCACTGCATGTTGCAGAACACACAGATCCATTTTGTGTGTCAATTCAAATAAAGCATCTTTTCTCCTGAAGGACTAAATACATCACAGCAGCTGTCTGGCTGTTTGGGCTGTTGCGCTCCAGCAGCTCCTTGGCATCTGTGTAATGGTCTTCAATCAGGCAAACATGAAGAAAGAAAGAATTACTCACAGGAGTTAAATTTGAAAATCCTGACGCTTGTTAAACCACTACTGCTGGAAATAAATGCATTTCCAGAAGCTCTAGAGTGATCAGGCAGGAAGGAATTATGTGGGGGTAAGAATTGGTTTGGTACTGTCAGACATTAGGAAGGTGTCTGAAGTCTCAGCACTTGCAGTCTCTGAGATGGGAAAAGATGTTCATATGGAAGAGAAAAGTCTCTACTCCTCGTAGATCTCAAATTTGTGTTTTACAGTCCTGATTTATACACCAATTTTCAAGCAAACATTCATTTAAAATTTAGTACTTTTATGTCTACATTGTCTGAAATAGTACTGTCTATATTGCCTATGTGCACACAGACTACTTAAAGTGAGATTTTAATCTGCAGCTGCTATATTTAACAGCTACAATTAGGGAAATGGTTAAGAATACTTGACTTTATTGCATTTATACTTCCTTTTCTGTTAAGGAAGATGTACATCTGTGGTAGTGTTTTAATAATACACAATAAAATGTTGATGGTAAGATCTGGAGATGATATTAAAATGAGAAGGACATTTCTAGAATATAAAACAGTAGAAATTAATTCCTTTCGGTTTCCCTTTTATTTACCTTGATGGCTCAAATTTCCATGTGGAAAGCTCATGCTTTCTTTAAAAAGCAACAGGATGTTATGCTCTAGTGATAAAGGGCTGGGGAGTTGCAAGATTAACAGTGAGTGCAATAAAAATGAAGTATTTGAGAGTGTTTGATTGTCTGCCCTGTGTAAGTTACCTGTCTGCAGTGTGTGAGCTGTAGAAAATGTTCAGGAAGCTACTGAAGACACATTTAGCCCATGGATACAATGGGGAAAGAAGCTTATTGCCATTTCCAATGGAACTAAAGTTTGGAAAAGGCAGATGACAGGGCTTTAATGGAGCTGGAGGAGAACCAGGCTGAGTATTGCAGGGGTGAGGCAAGACTGCTCCAGAAGGAACTGGTTCTGGTGTGAGCAGAAGCCAATTTGCTCCACCTGGCTCCATGGCCAGCATCCCTCGAGCACTTTTTATTTTAGCAATGTGGACCTCCCCTGGAATCGTTTCTCATTGGCTCCAGGACCATCACACACCCAGTGTGAGGATGCTGGGCAATGTTTCTCGGAGCACCAGACAGCTGGAGAGTGTGTGCTTCTCCCAGGAAGGTGGTAGTGAGTGACTACTCAGGGAAGTGCACAACTGCATGAGCCTGCAGTGTCCTACAAGTGATCTCAGACTCTAATTTTGACATGAGCTGGAAGCACTAGCTGCTGTTACTGTTCTCCTAGGCATGAACTGCATTGCCCTCCTCTTGAAGCTGGCTTTAGCTCATAAAAGGAGCAGACAGCTTTTATCCATTCTGCCACTTGTTTGATTGATGAATACATCAATCTGTTTTGTATTCATCAAAGTAATGCATGAAAGAAATATTTAGGATGCAATGCCACATGTACCAAAAGTTAGGAAATGCCTGGTTCTCAAATTTTCTGTATAACCTAAAGGGAAACCACTCAGACATCCCATCTCAGCACTGGATGCAGGGAAGGTTCAGGGCAAAAATTATAAAGGAACTGGGCAATTAGAAACCAGTTTTATGTCTGCACATAAGGGCAGGCTTCACAAGCAACTCCAAATATGCCTCTTCTGGTCACTGTTCAGCATTTGGATATCAACTGCTTGTACCCTGCGCTGAATTATAAGCTTCTGCAGTTTTTGAAGGCCAAAATTAAGCATTAATTATCTTATATGAATGTAATAAGTTACCTTGCTGTTATCTGCAGTGAGTCACTTCTGTACCTTCAGTACAGTAACTCAGAAATTTTGATGATCTTGATACCCTCATTTTGCTTGTGCACATCCCTATGATTGGGGTCTGGGAGGTTTGAAAAGGATTGCTGTCTCATATGTTTGGCTCAAAAGAGAAGGAGAAGGAGCACAAACCAGCATCCTCTTCTTTGAAGGACAGGGGACCCAGGTCCCTGCAGTTTGGGAGATTAAGAGGGACATACACTGCTAGTGATGAGTGTATGAAGGAAGATGCTAGCCCTCATTTATCAGCTGGGGAATTTTTGACCCTAACAAGGAAGGAGCGGGATGAGAAGTGAGTTTTAGTGCTGGATATGTTGGCACTGCTGTGGAGGGAGAACAAAGAGGCCTAAGGCAACTGTTCTCTTTTTTTCCTTTTGAGGGATGCCATCGTGCTCAGGGATGGCATCCCTCAGCCTGTCGTGGGGGCCCCAGAGTGGTGTGACAGGATGGTGACATGATGCACAGTCCTCCACCATCTCCCAGGTGCAGCCGCTCTGGCAGCTCAGCTGTGTCTCTGTGTAATACCTGCTGCTGCTCTGCCAACAGGTTCAGCCCGTCCTCGGCATGCTGACAGACAAGCTCAGGTGGTTCAGGAGCAGAGACAGTTTGGAGGCTGATGCTTTGGCTGGGGCATGTTTGCTTTGGCCAACTCTGCTACAAAAGCAACTGCAGAGAGCAGAGGTGTTGGCAGTGCCTGGTGTCAGCAGGAATTCAGAATGAGCCCTGACTTGAACCATCAGCATGTGCCTCCTAGCTCCCTCAATGCCTCAGTCATTCTGGAGTGTTGCCAACATGCTTTCCAACCTAAAGAAACTGAGAAGTGAAATTACAGAGGTTTAACATCCAATGTCTCAACCAAAGCAGAGAGGAATTTCCAAGTCAAAGATGCCTTTTTACCCCAGAGTGCAGAGTATGAATACCTGCTTCCAAAAAAATGGAGGTCTGATCCCTTCACAGGAAAGGATCACAAGAGTCCATTGCAAAGGCAAGTGTTAAGTAACCCTAATGTAGGATGGACCAATGTCCCCAGTAAGAGATATTAATTCATTTTTAAAAAGGAAAAGAAGGAAAGGAGAGAAATGTCCTTATTCTGCTCCAACATTCTTCATGGACAAGATATAAGCCTTTGACTGTAGGAACATGTTGCTCAATAACCTGAGTATCTGTCAGCTCAGTGCTAACAGATTGTAAAACTACTTGTACAGTGTTCTAGGGAGCACATTCCCACTCTCATTAAACATAACACAAACCCAAATACATTTCAAATTTATACTATGATGACAGTGAAGATGAATAAAGTTATTTTCTTCACTGTGGGGCCTCTGAAGTCACAAATAATACAGCTGTTTTAGGTGATGGGCAGCCTAGGAAGTCAGGGCTGTGTTTGCTCAGAATGAGGTTTGCTATTACAAAGAATTTTCCTTTATTCTCTAAGGATGATATAAATTGCTACTAGTCCCAATTAACTATTTCAGTGATGACATCTTTCAGAGAAATAGGCTGAAACAGGAGAGGAGAAATATATAATGAGTGAGGTTTTCGCCTCTGCTCTGCCCTTTCTATAATGAATCAAATGAGTAGTGAAGAAGAATAATCCATGAAACTCCCCAATGTAGTTGGAAGAGATGTTCCCTCATGCAGAAAACAGCCATGGGTCTGCCTTCTAAAGATGCTCTCAGAAGCACTGGACCTGGTATTTTGAGAGGATGATGCTGGGGACAGCAGGGCCTGGAGCCAGAGTGCAGCCGCAGCCGCAGTGCGGGGCAGAGTGGCTGCCCTGGGCAGAGCTCTGGTGCCCGAGGGCAGTGACTGCAGGCTGGGAGCCACAGCTCAGCCGTGTCCCCAAAGCTGGCTAAGCTGTGCAGAATAGCTCGGTAGCAGGGGCATGCCAAGGTATCTTAGGACCCCTTTAGCCCTATTTGTGGAGCTGCAAGTTTCTCAGTTCAGTAAAAATCTGATTTAATGTCATAACCTCTCTGAGAAAGACTCTCCATTGTTTAAAACTGAGAACTTCATATCACTGTTTTATACTGCAGAATAGCATGGTCTTCACCCATCCGGCAAGAATTGTCCAGCATCTTTGTGTATAAATCTGTTAAGTCATGCCTGCATTTCCCTGCTATTGTTTTAGGAGTCTCCTTCCGGTATTTAGACAGGGAAATATCTTCTTTAATATCTGTCTTCCAGCTTTGAAGCTGTGCTGACTAACAAAGACAGGCAAACATTTAATTCTCCCCTAGTCCTTTAAATGTGCCTCTACAAGCACATGGCATTCACACGCTGCTGAGCCCCTCTCCTGCAGCAGCAGTGCATCTTCTTTTAGCTCTGCCCCTAAAGCCTGCAGCTTCAGCTGGGGTGGAACAGGAGCCCGTGGTACCCGTCACCCTGTGGTGGCTGTCCTTCTGGGTGGTATGCAGAGGAATGGTTTTCCATAATAAAGCAATCATCTGGATTGAATTGCAGATACCTAATCCTCTCACAAGGTACTCCTGTTTAGTTTTGTGAAGTGAACAAAGACATAACTTAGACATGCTCCGGGCTGAGTTCGGGTACCTCTGAGAGCTTCTGATCATTCCTGTGATTAGCCAGCCTGATCTGGTAACTTTAACACAAAAGTGCAAGCACAGGATCAAAATCTTTTTCTTCAGGAAAGGGAGCTGAAATAGAAAATTTCTTTAACTTCACTCCTCAGGAAAATATCTGAAGGAGCAGACATGACAGCTGGGACAAACCCATCTCTCTCAAGCCTCCTGCTGGTTTTTTTATGGTGTAGAAGCAGAGTGGGATTTGAATAGTTGCCTTACAGGATGGGAAGTGGGCTGGGATGCATTGCTGTTCACATGAATTGGTAAGTATTCATTGACTTAAGCCCCACAAAACAATTTTTCCCTTTCCTTCCTCAATATGAAAACTTTTCACTTGTTTTCAATATTTTTGCTGCCTTTCTGTGAGGACCCACAAAGACATTTAGTCTGTTCCACTGGCTGAAGACAGATAACCATACCAGTATAATTTCTGACAGCTGCCTAAAGCAGGTCCTGAGGAGCTTCAGACCCCACACCCTCCTCAGACAGTCCATCCTCTTGTTATCCTTCCTGTTACAAAATTCCACCTGGCATCTAACCTGAAGCCACAGTTTCTTGGCCTGTAGAGATCATTATGGAAAATAACCAATCTTTTACCCTGGCAGCAATGATCTATCCATTCAAAGAATCTCTTTTCTATTCCCACTCAAATCTCCCCTTCTTCAGGCTAAAGAACCTTCATTCTTCTCTATATATTTTCCAGATTTCTGTTCATTTGCATTGATTATTTCTGCCTGGACGACATCATATTCCCAGGGTGGCACTATTCTACAAGCTAAAACCTGAGGGCCAGACATCATTATTTAGATCAATGTAGGCATGGGAGCTGGGCTTTGGGCTTCTTATCGAAAATCTTGCCTTTTATCAAAGGTTGTAAAAGCCTGGTGAAAGCATTCTCTGATGAAAGCTTAGATAATTTAATAAAAAGTAGCATTTCTGGAGCTAATCTGTCATCCAAGTGCACAGCTACGCTGTGCTGCGGTGTTGGTGGCCATTGGGAAATTTTTCTTTATTGCACACTCTCACTTGCTGAAAGCTAAAACCAATCTAATAGCAGGAGGCTTTTGGAGACACAAAAAAGTGTATAAAAAAGACTCAATTCTAAATTTTTTTATAAAAGAAAACCAAAAGGGGAAGCCAAAATAGGCCACTACTGAGGGTAAAAAAGACAGATGTAACAAAAGAATATTTCTGAGATTTTGTGCTGATTTGTGCTCTTGAGTCACTTATAAAAGACTATATTCAATGTTGAGAAACTAATGAAATGTTCTTCATGAAGGGTTTTTTTAATTACATTTTTAATAGTTTATTTCTTTAAACAGCACTATCTTGTTATCTGTTGCAAGCTTCTCTTTGCAACCTTCTGAAGCACTCCATATATTTTCTGTGAGAAGATTTTAAACCCCCCAGTATAAACAGATGGTCTATTGATATTTGTATGTCAGAAGCTAGCAGTTTATATGGTAAAACACACTAGATTAAGTCTTTGGCATTGGAGGAAAAGTTAATGAATAAGATTATCATGTGATGGCTTTACTCTAGTAAGATCCACACAATTAATCAGGACCATTGTGGCTATAATAACATAAAGATGCCATGTAACTATGAGCAAAATCTTTGGTTAGTGGATTTGCTACTTAAATGAAGGGAAGAGTTGCCTTTCAGGGCGTGTTATGCATGAAATCCTGATTTTAGCTGTACTAATGCAGTTAACCTGTGGCTCACGTGTGAGTGGGGACACCACATAGCCCTTAAGCTTTGATCAGCCTTTTGGAAACACACATGGGGTTCCTGCCTCTGCTGTACACATCCTGTGAGCCTGATTATCCAACAGGCCAAGGCTAATGTGTTCACACTAAGGAAATCAGTGAGAGTACAATGGGTTTCTTTACACCAATTCTAATTTGCTGTAGAGTTAGGTTATTCATAGAGATACATGAATAACATTATGCTAGCCAGAAGTCTTGCTGAAGGACAAGTAACATGGAAAAAAAGCACAGTCCTTAAGAGAAGAAGAAATCCTTAAGAGAAGAAGAAACTCAAAAACAGAATAAACATTCATTGACAAAGCTGTTGTGTAGATTCACAAAAGATTATATTGCCCAGTGCATGCATTTTTATACATTCAGTATGTTTACTGAATAGTAAAGACAATGCTAAATTTAAGGAATCAAATAATATGTCATGTGGGTTCTGACACATCTTTCTTTTTAAAAATTGCAATTTGGGAAAACTCATCAGCTTCCTTCTCAAATAAATTTGAAGAGATGCAGCCAAATTATGGAGTTCCCATACATTTTTCCTTGAAAAAGTTAGATATCTTTGACTGATGGAAATTTCTTTGGTGTACAAATTATACTCATATATTAACCTGACTGTTATGTGTGCCCACTTGTCCAGCTTATGGAGCTAACCCCATAGGCCACATCTACAAGAAGGAGCTTTCCATATCAGATCCTTAAACAATACTACAATAATTTTTAATAAATATTTCTCAGCAGCTGGTATGCTAGGACCTCTTCAGAAACAAATTTAAAAAAAAATTAGGCCTCTAGATTGGAACTTACCTGTTGTACTTAGAGGCCAGGTAAGAACAAAAGTTGATTTGAATACATTGCCTGTTTTTATTTTCACCATGACACTCCAATATAATGGTATCAAGGATAAACCCTGCCCTTACATGATGTTCATAGAACTTCACAACAACCAGGAACTTTACCTTTCATCTCAAATTGATATTGAGGGATAGGTTTTGCCATCAGAACTGCTAACTTCAACAGGAATGCATGGATACACCTATACTCAGCATTTCACCCAAACACTGAACAGCACCACAGGATTTTCCCCATGTTCCTGGACAAGAAGGATAAAACCAAGCAACTGTGTCCTGTCAAACAAGGCAGACCTGTCAACCAGAGTGAAAACATGTCAGGCAGCCCTCCAAAATAAATGTAGATAGACCATCTTTGTTGTCTGAAGCCATGTACAGGAATGCAGGAGAAGTCCAGGGAGAGCTCCCCAGGCACGCAGCAGCGCAGCCAGGTGGGGCTTTACCCCTTCTGCCCCGGGAGCCTCAGGCTGCCTCTGTCCCTGCTTGTCCTGAGGCTGCTGGGGCAGCTCCTGCAGCCTTGGTGCCCAGGCACACAGCCCAGCAGCAGCACACGTGTGTGCCCCCACAGGGGCCATCGCTCGCTGGGTGCTCACTCACAGCACACAGGAGGCTGGCTCACTACGGGAGAAACAATCATCTAACTTTGGCTCTTTTAAAGGAGCTTCTTGTAATGAAAATGCCAGCTTGCCAAATGCTGTTTCATGTTGAGTTTCTTTTGTTTGTTTTGGTTTTGACTTGGTTTTGTTTTGTTTTGCTTTCTTTTGTTTTTATAGGTTTTTGTGTTTGTTGTGTTTGTTTATTTGGTTTTTGTTCCATTTTGTTTGGCTTTGGTTTTGGTTTTTTGAAGACGAAATTTCTAAGTCTTAATCAGCCTGCTTTTTTCAGCTTGCCTGACCTTTTCTGCACCCAGAATGCCTAATTTAAAAATGAGAATGAAATAAGCTTTTGCCATGGTTGAAACTTTTATTGTGGCAGGAGGAATCCTGTCCATGTCATCCCTGTCCCTGCAGCTGCCAGACCTCCCTGCCGCCGTGGGAGGGAGCAGCGCTCTTGGCTGTGCTGCCCAAACTGATAGTGCTTCCCACCAAGTGATTTGGATGCAGTGGGAAAGGTCAGCCCTTGCCTGGGCCTGGTGCAATTCCTGCTGTGCTGCATCTGGCCAGGCAGGGAAAATACTCACTGCCACTCATGTCTCACACCTCCTCCATGTGGCCTCACTGGCTACATCTCCCTGGGCACAGGAGACAGGCCTGGGGACATTTTCTGGCATGGAAACCGTGTGGCACAGGGTGACTTGTATTTCATACTGTCTTATCCCTCTTGTCCTGCATCCACAGTGGGAATGGTTTTTGATAGTGAGACCTGCAGGAGGGTGGTCGTGGTCCCCAGGCACTGCCAGGGACTCAGAGCCTGGTGGCACAGACAACCACGCTCCAGGGACAGGCAGGGGTCCCAGGCTGATTTTCAGCTCACTGGCAAAGATGAGCCTTCTGCTGGTGGGCAGCAGCCCTGCCTGATGCTCCCACATCCTGCCTGCCTTGCCTTTTGCCTTTATAGCCGAGATAGAAAAGACACACTTTTAGGACATGTGTTTCTTGATTTGTTTCAGATTTACCTTTGGATGAGTGGGACTGTGCTTTATTTTCCCCCTTGAGTGCAAGGGAAGCACTTTCTATCACCCGTGCTGGAAATGCTGAAGTGAGGAGAGAGCCACACACCTCCTGGGCACCTCCTCACTTCAGCATGTCCACCCAGGATCAGGAGTATGGGCACAGCCTCTGCAGTGGGACACCGAGCATCTGCCAGCTAAACTCCTCCCCCATCCCTCCTGTGAAAGCACCAGGTTCCAGGGCAGGACAAAGGAGCCATTTGTGGGTAGGAGTCAGATACAATGGAGGGACTGAGCAACATTAGCAAAAAACCTGAGGGCAGCAGCCAGTAGAGCTGGTGTTGTGAGGGGCAGCCAAGGGAGGTGCCTTCCCACTTATCCTGTAGGGGAAGGTGAGCAGACAGGGACTAAAAGGGTGGATGTGCTCCATGGCAGTCCCTCATCGTCACCACCAGCAGTGAAGCAGTTAAGATGTGGAGAGCCCTTTTTTTTCCCCCACATCTCAAAATAGCACAAGGCAGCCTTTGAGCACGGGCAGTGATGTGCTGACATTTGTCCCTTGGAAACATCCCCTCCACCAGCCCTTCTGCTCCGTCCATGGGGCAGGAAGAGCCGCCCCCTTGGAGATGGAGCCCGGAAAGCCTCTCGAGGAACGGGACACTTCCTCAGGGCTGACCTGCTAAAAATAGCCTGGTAGGGATGAATGCCTGTGTGAAACAGCCTGCAACCCAGTGTGATGTTGTGTATGCTGGAATCTCTGTAGGCTGGAATCTCTATAGGCTAGAACGACGTGTAATGTGAAGGAGGCAAGGAGGAAAGGAGAAGCCATTTGTCTGATTTCTGCTTCTCATTAGGGGTCTCTGATAGTGAGGGGAGTGGGGCAAATATCTCCAGGGTATGATCCAAGGCAGAGCACAGCCTTGGGGACCCAGCTGGCCCTCTTGGGATAGCTGACTTTTGGGGGTACACAGTTCTCAGCTTCAGTTTTTGCAGAATCCCAGTGCAAATTGCTCTGTTGCAAGATTCTATCAACCCTTTCAACAGATAGCATTTTTATTAACCATTATTTGTTAACCTTTTCTGGTAGTGAAACCACATCTTTAGCCAGTAGGAAAACATCACAGCTCTCTGGCAAAGAGGCAGGCTGAGCTCCTGGAAGCTGCCAGATGTTCATTTTTCTCTCCCCCCTCCTAAAATATCAAAATTTTAATTTACTCAGATGAATGAGCAGTTGACTAAACAGACATTCAATATAAAATTCATAGTAAGAAAAGAGACACTTGGGATAATTTTGATTGATTTACTTGGCAGAGTTTTGATAGCTACTGAAAAACATACTATTCATGTTTAGGTGAAAAATAAATGGAGTCAAATAAGTGTCACTGCATAGTACTAGGAGGTATATACAGCCACATGTAAAAATGCATAAACACAAACATTTATGTACAGCAACTTTTCTTTTCAGTCTGTATAGAGAAACACTGGTTTATAATATGGGGAAAATATAAAGCAGACATACATGCAACAAGGACATGACAGTTACATAGGTCCCACCTGCCTCCCAACAGCTGAAATAACAATAACAACAATAATTATAATAATAAAAGCCTTTTTCAGGGAAAAAATTTGAAACCTGGAATGTTTACATGTTGAGGTTTCCAGAGAGCTTCAGATGTGAAACATATCTGAAGGTGATTTAAAGGCTTGATTCAAAGCCCTGTGAAGGCAATGGAAAAACTCCATTGGTTTCAGTGAGCTTGGGGTCAGACCCAGCTATTTAACCATGATCCCATTCTGCCCTCCCCTAAAACCCAAAGTTGAAATCTGCAGATAAAAATAAACAATCATATCATACAAAACTTTGTATATAGAATACAAAAGGTAACAGTTGACTTCTTGTATAAAATACAACTTTTTGATAGTATATTTATTTCACATATGTATAAATATAACCCAAATAATATGATTTTTATTATTCCTACCAAAATATTATTACTTTTTGTTGTTGTTTTTACAAAAGTTTACAAAACAAATAATTCTTTATATTTACAACCCAATACTGTGAAGAGTGCCCAGTCAATGATGAAAAATAGATTTTAAGGGTAGTGCACTTAGCCGTTGCAAAGAAAGAAAAAAAAAAAGACACTAGCTCCATTCAGATGCAAGTGTTCTGAAGAAATGATACTGGATTCAAGTTTCATTTGCAAGAGTCTTTCACAAGCTCTCATTTCAAATGCATCAGGTATACATATACAGGACAGGAAATGGCCTCTACCTTTTTTGAATTTACTTAAGACAGGATGTAATTTTGCTCCCAGGGATGGCACTCACAGCCCATGTGAGTGTTGGCCTGAGTCTTTTGCACTCCAGGCTGAGGCCAACAGGACAACACTCAGCATTGAGTCCACCACGTCATAGAACCATGGAATCACAGAATATCCTGAGTTGGAAGGGACCCACGAGAATCATTGAGTCCAACTCCTGACTCCTTGGGACCAGCTCCTCAGCTGAACAATTTTTTTTTTTGCATTATTTGAGGACCTTGAAATCAGTCTGGCCCTAATACAGAAACCAGTGGTGGCTTTTTCAATGGCATGTGAGGGTAGTTGAAGTTACCAGACTACAGTGCCCATTGCTCGTAGTGATGCTAACTCAGCCTTGGCCTCAGTGGCATCCATGGCAGCTGTCTGTCCCTCCCAGTGTGCTGGCAGTCACTGCTGACCTGCTCGTGGGCAGGCAGTGTGTGAGGCAGAGAAGCCAATCCTCCTTTCACTTGAAACTCGCGCAGCTGCTGCTTCAGTCTAGTTTTGCACGATTTACACGGGACACATTTGTTGTATCGCATCTGTATCTCTCCAAGCTCAGGTGGGACCCCAGTGGCCTGAGCTCAAAAGCTCTTCAAAGGTTTGGAAAAACTTGTACTGACATATCAGAGGGACCACATGCACCCTGACCAAACCTGGGGAGAAGAGGGAGCTTTCTGGGCAGCTGAGTCACCACAATGTTACACAAGGCAGAGCTGTGCAGTGATCACTGGCTGAGCTGGCAGAAGAGACTCTTCAGCAGACTTTCCTGTCCCTCTTATTTCTCTGGGAATGAACAGCCTCTACTGGCATATCTAACTAAATGCCCATGTTACACCTTTTGTGGAGGTGCTGGTGCTCATTTGTGTGACGATGCTTCTTGAAACATCCTGAAAAATTGTGCCCATTTGAAATGACAGGGTGAAATAACTGGAAAAGCCTGATTAAAACCTCTCACAAGAAGTAGGTCAGATAAGTGCAGAGGCTATTGTCAAATTGTCTACTCATCCCACTGCCACTAACAAGGATGAATAAAGCACTTGCACGGGCTGAGCAATGCCTCTTGGCACCAAGGCATGGGAACGTAGGCATTGTATTCCTTTGCCACATCTAGTTGTAGCTAATTCAGAGGAGGCTGTGAAACACATTGCACCCCATCATTTGAAAGAACAGCACTTTCATTTGAATTGCAAGATCTGTTCCTATCCATGAATCCTGCCTGAATCACTGTGCAGCTGCTTTATAGCAACATAGCATATCCTTCTGATGCCATTACTGACCAAGCCTATAGCAAAGAATTTAATATAGTCAAGATTATTCCCTGGCAGGTGTGGGACAGCCTGTATCCTTACTGCTCTGCTCTGTTAGCCTTCAAGGAAGGTGGCTGCAAACTGCTCATGGGAATGGTCCTTGCCCCAGTATATCTTCTTTCTATGCACAGAAACTGCTCAGGACAAAATTAGCTGGTCCATCCCCAAAACCAGAACAGATGATTGAGTCCAGTGCCCAGAAATAATCCCCAGAACTGTTTCATGTACAAGCACAAGTATGTATGGCTGATGGAGCCTCCTGCTGTGAGTTATAATTGATGTGCATGCTAGTTTCAGGGGCAGAGCCTCCTGTACTCCAGACAGAGGCTGGGAACCTGGGCCATCAGCAGGACTCTTTCAACTCCCCCTCATATGGCGAAGGAGAAAACAGGATGGAACCAAAATGCTGTGCAATCAAAATGGCAGCTTCTCCCCAGGCAGGTAGATGATGGCATTTCACCTGGGCTAAACCTGTTTGAGAGAAGAAGATCAGGCTGAACTACCTGATGGATATTCACCATGATTTGAGATGAAAACAAGGACAGTGGCTTAGCTGAGCCACTTTAGGTATCTGGCCTCCTCTAAGCTGGACTGGGAGAGTCGTCAGGGGCGAATCATGAGCACCCTTCTCACTCAAGTTTCTATTAAGTCGCTGGAGTCCCTGGGGAAGAGCAAGGTGGCAAAGTGAGGATCCTGAGCTTTGGAAGTAGTTCCCTCATGTTTCCCTCAGTGCCCAGAATGACTGTGCTGCTGGCAGAACAGCAGCATCCTCTAATACTCACTGCAAACACTGATGAAAGGGAGAACACAAATGCTAGAGCACACCAAATAGCATGCTGGATGATCTGTTTCCTTCCTCCCTTGGATGAGACCACTTACCCTGCTATGTGCTACAAAAGGTTTATAACAAAATCATTGGGAAAGCAAATGTAGGTTTGTACTGTGCAGAAGTAAACAGTTTTTGTAATGCCATGAGATTTACACAGGGCTTGATGCTGTCAGGGCTAAGCAGTCCCAAGGAAGTAAATGGCTGTGAACAAGATGACTGAAGAGCTGTGGACCACTTGGGGCCTTACTTGCACTCAGAGAAATGATGTTCCACAGCCTATACCACTGACTGGTGCTTCCATGTGTGGGAAGCTGCATGTGTTTTTTTCCCGGAGCCCCTCTGAGAAGAACCAATGAGTTTGCAATGGGCTGGGCACAGGTCTGGGGAACAGACCCTCCACATGTTTTCACTCCTTTGTGGCAGGCAGGAATATCACTTAGACTGTCACTTCAGTTTTGTTCCTCGAGCTAGTCTTCAAACAGGGCAGTTGCTCTATGTTGTATTTTAAAGGACAGCCCAGTTACTGGAGTGTAAATTAATGAAGCAGGTTGTTGGCATCTAAAGAGAAAGCTAATGTCCTTGCTGCCTCTTCATCTGGTTCCCTCTTGGTACTGTCACTTACGAGTGGTTCCCTAAAATTTCATCGAGGTTGATGTCTTTCATCCAGTCATCATTACCAGGTTCTGTTTTCAGTAAAGAATCTATAAAATCCGAGTCACTGTTGAGCGCAGGTCCTATACTGTCCCCTTGCTGGTTCAGAAAGTCAAACGCTAGGTCACTGCCATGCTCACTTCCTTGGTAAGCCCGGGAGGTTTGGTTGGTGCTTGTGAAACTGGTTGATGGCAGAGATGACGGCGGTGTCATACTTGTTCCTGGCTGATTCAAGGCAGGCACAGTCTGTCCTCTCAGCTGATTGGGTCTTATGCTGAGCCCTCGCAGCGAGCCAGCAGATTGTCCATTTAGAGTCTGGTGCATTTGGTTCAGAGGGGGCCTCATTTGGACTCCCGCCGGTAACTGGTTAGGAGGTGCCAATGCACGCTGAGGAAAATGCTGGTTGCCTACGCTGCGCTGCATAGACTGGTTAGGATATGGAGTGCCCGTGGGGAAACGCACCCCTGCAGGCTTCAGTGCATCCTGCTGCTTCACTGCAGCCTCTTGCGGGGCCCAGTTCTGGGCGTTGGCAGTGGCTGTGATCATCACATTGGCCGGCCGTTGAGCAGGGATAGCCGTCGCTCCATGGGTCAAGCCTGGCCTTATTTGCTGAGAGCTGACCACTGACCCCGTCCCAAAAGCTGCCCCGTTGTTCCCCTGGGTCATGGTTTGCTGTCGGGACACCATGGGGTTATTCTGACTGGGCAGAACTTGATTTTGGTTTCTGTGTGGCTGCATTTGGTTCATTCCTGAAGTCACGTTGTACGTGCTTGGTTGGTTGCAAGGAAGGTTCCCATAGCAGCCCAAACTCCGAGCAGCAGGAACAGAAGGCATTCGGGTTCCAGCAGGGGTGGACATGAGGCTGGAGCTCTGGGGCATGATGCTGTGAGTTGAAATTGGGTTGGATAAGGACATGTTGTTGGAGCTCATGCTCACAGCTGGTGAACCACCTGGAAAGAAGAAAACAGAAGTGTTACAACAAGCGTGGGTGCATCAATATGTGGTGTCATTCAAATACCAACAGCTCAAAAATCCAGTTTTCTATGAGCAAAGTTTCTTGAAGAAGACACTTGCTCTTAAGAGGACTTACATGAACTTGCTCAAGGCCTTGAAGATGCCTATCATCCAAAGGGTGATTTGGTCTATCCTAGGCCACCTGTGGTTTTTCCATCCCTTCAGAGGAGAGCACATGAGCCAAAACTGATGCTCATTGTAAGAGAAATATTGGAGCAGGGAAGGACAGACGGAACCACTGGGCAGGAGAGAAGACTTTCCTGCCTTCCTTTACAGAAGCACTAGACACATCAGACAGGACAAAGCCTCTTTAAGTGATCAGAGATCAAGAACTTTTCCTTACAGGGCATTGCTCATCCTGGCTCCCTCTAAAGACAATGGGGGGTGAGAGGCACTTTAATCAGGCTTCTTTTCCACCTTTCTTAGACAGCCACAGCAGCAGTATCCATCCTTTGATTGGGAATGTCTGTCCCAGATGACAGCAGGAGCCAAGAGTGCATCTCCCACATTTGCAGCCGTATGCTGGGGCAGGAGCTCAGTCCAGTCTGTGCCGTGCCTGTCCTCCCACGTGGTGGCTGAGCAGGCATGGGGACATGACCCAGCACTGTGCCTGGTGAGCCCCACACGTGCCCTTTCTAAACTCTCTTCCCAGCTGGGCTATGGCTATTTGCCCCTGCACAAACAGACTTGCCAGTGAGGGAGCCACACATGATGTGCCAGCGCTTCCTGCACCTGAACATCCCCTTTTGTGCATCAGAAAACTACAAGTTATGAGTTGGCAGAATTTATCACTCCTGGCTGATTCTGCCCAATGGAGGGTTTTCCTGTACTTAACATCTGCCAATGGATGACAAGAAGAGAGGATTTTCTTGCCTCCAGCCACCAAACCTCGACACAAGTTCAGGTTTTTGGCTTCATAGCCTCTAGTTTGAGGCCACAGTAGGTCATTTATACCATGAAGGCTGAGTGCTTATGCAGTGCAAGATTGAATTAATCCCTGAGAGACTGGTTGAAAAAGACCAACCACTTTTTAAACCACTCAGCCAGTGTAGATGGCACTGTGGAGAACCCTCTCTGCACACAATCAGCTGCTCCACATTGTAATTCCCTTTGCTACTGTTGCTTCCAGTACAAACCCTACAAGAAGCACAGCTCAAAAAAGTCAGGCTCAAGGCAAGTGAGGGAGATGTTTCTTCACACAATGTGTGGGTCAGCCGAGGAAATCTGTGCCACATGGCACAGTACAAGCGAAATTCTCACACCTCTTTGGGTGGCCCCCAAAGTGTGAGAAAAGCTGTCAAATGAGCTTGCTACCAAGGTACCTCTGCATTTCAGAAATTCTCTGAGCCTTTCCCAGAGGAGGAACGAGGAGATTTGCTATTTCATAGGGTGCAACTAATAGCAATTTTTGGGCATGACACATTGCCTTGGCTTGATCCTTTGTACATTGGCAAAACCAGATGGAATTTGACTAACTTCAGCTTCATCACCAAATCTTATTATATATTGGTCTGTGTGACTAATTTTATTACTTGGTCCATCATAAATTCCTTCCTACTACACAGTGCTTCGAGACTGTGTCATGCCTGCAGCACTCTCCAGATACTTCAGTCTCAGTGTGTGGCATGTTTTCCAGGCCCTTGGTCCTTTGGAAGTCCCTTCAGAATGCGGCAGTTTTTGATGTTGATTTCAGAGCTGTACATCATAGCTGGTCACAGCAATAACTTTTGATACACACCTCCAATGTGGATGTAAAGTAAGCTCTATTTTTCCAGTACAGCATCATCTGGGACAATGTTTGCCTATCCAGTTTCAATCACCTGCCCATAGTGATATCTGGAGACCTGTCAGCCATTTCCTTTTGAGCTATGCTAATTCTGTGCCACTCAGGTTTCTTAACCAAAATAGGCAGTAAGAAGTCAGATGCTTTAAGGGACATAACCTGAACAACTATTGCCTTTTAGTTGTGGTTTCATTGAAAGAGATACCATGCAAGTTTGAAAAGATTCTTCTAACATCAGCCCATGTTGCTTGAAGTTAATTAAATCTTCCCCTTCCTTAATTCTTTATTATTTGGGCTGTATCTGCTCCCCAGTACTTTTGCTGAACTCTGCATTAGGCTACTAGGGCTGGAATTGTCTACTTAGTCTTTTAATTTTGATCATGGCATTAGCAGTCTCCCTTGGTGTTTCAAATAAAAGGTGACACTAAGAATTTGGAGAACCTCTCAGCCAGCTCTTTTAAAACTCTTTTAGACAAATCATGGGCATACATATTAAAAAAGTCTATGTTTAGGAACAGCTATTTAATATACTGTTCCTGTTGAAATTTTACCATAATGATGTTCAGCTCCCACAGTCTGGAACCAAAGAAAAAATGTATATTTCTGCTTTTTCTGCATTAATTTTATACATATGCTATTTCCATTTAGTTATGGATGTAAAGAATTCATTTCTTTCCTTAAGGACTTAAAAAATAACTCTTCTGAAATCATTATTAACACTGAGTGTGACTCCACAACCAGAGTGCGTGTTTCAAATCAATATAGACATAGATACCTAAATTAAGAAGCTCCTCCTAGCTTGGAAGGCAGCCTGTTCCACAAACAGGCTCCAAGTGGGACTGTAGAGGATCTAATTATCCTAAGATTTGTGTTGTCCTAACTTAAGCACCTAAATTCAGTCCCTGAGCTGGGCAGCCCCTGGGACAGGATATGCTATGGGGAATCCACCTGTTTTTAGCCCAACAGGGACAATCACATTCCCACAATCAGTGCTCAGCTGGCAACCATCTTTGGCTTTGCTGGTGGGCTGTGCAGTTTTGGAATTACTGTAACATCTCCTATGAAGACGGGCTGAGAGAGGTGGGGTCGTTAAGGTGGGAGAAGAGAAGGTTCTGAGGTGATCTAGTACTTTCCAGTTCCGAAAGGTGGCTACGAGAGGATATGCAGTAGATATCCTCTGACAAGATAGTAGTGGATAGCAGTGACAGGACAAGGGGGAATGACTTTAAATTGAGACAGGATAAGTTTAGATTAGACATAGGGAAGAAATTTACTCAGGGGTGGTGAAACACTGGACTAGTGAAAGGGTTCTGAATGTCTCATCCCTGAAAGTATGCAAGGCCAGGCTGGATGGGTCTCTAACTAACCTGGTCTAGTGAAAGTTTGGAACTAGGTGATCTTTAAAGTCCCTCTCAACCCAAACCTTTCTGTGATTCTGTGATTTTTTTTGCAGGGATGATAGGGATGTGTCCCTGATTTTTTGCTCCTGTGAGCCCATAATAAAGAGAGAATTCAGTGGCATTTCAAGACGTGGTTCTCTCCCTCCAGCTGAACTGCAAGTTTGTAGAGTCACTTCATTGCCACTGGGATGAAGCCCCTCCTGGGGTGACCCTGCCAGCTGTTGAGCAGACCTCAGGGCTACCATCACACTGCTCCTGCAAATGCTACACTTTTTGAAGAACACAAGTGTTTGGGAAGGGGTTGTACTTGTTGCCAAAAGACGAAGCTTCCTCTTTCTTTGTTTTGCTATTTTTATGCTTTTATTTTTAACACAAGTATTTTCCATTCTTATTTCTTCCAGATGGGAAGAAATGCCTTCCCCAGAAGCACTCTGTACAGCAGCTGGGCACCCCAGGGTACAGCAATTCAGAGAAACAGCTTCCCTACCCAATTCACCTGCTCCTTTCTTGGGGGTCTCTTGCCATGTCATGGCACTGTGGGGAAAAGCATAGGGAAATAAAATACTCAACCAAGTTTCTCCAGCCTGTGCGATTTTATTTAGCTTTTTGTTTCTTCTTCCCTGATCTGAGCAAAGCTATTCCCAGAAAAAGGAAACAGTTTCCCTACTGTTACTCCCTTATGCAAGAGTTTCCTAATCGCTGCCTCTGGTAGCTTTGCTGGAAGCTCCCAGCACAGCCTGCTGTCCTCCTGGGGCTCACTCAGCAGGGATTTGGGATTTGAATGGACAAGTGCTGCCATTCCCTCATGTCTCAAACCGAGGAGATGCGACTCCAAATACCACAAGACTGGCAGAGAGTCCATCAGATTAACAACAACAAGAGCTGCCACATAACAATGGTGATCTACTCACTTTGGAGCCCTTCACACATGTGGCTGCACTCGCTTCCATTTTCTGTCTCAGGCTAGAAATGGATTGTTTTTAAGTAAAAGCCAAGAGTCTCAGTTAATCATTTGGTTCCAGGAACAAACCTTTAAACAACACACCAAATCACAAGATTCCTCAGCAGAGTGCTGGGCTTGCCAAAGCATTTATTTTGGGAGTACAGGAGGTACCAAGACAGTGAGCAGAGTCCTCACCATGGGATATTACACTGGGATGCTTGAGTCACTTTACTGGAGAAGATTAATGCCCAGGTCCATTAGAAAGCAGCAGTTCCCAGCAGCAGTTTCCAGGCTGCAGCAAGGTTATCACTGCTAGAACTTGTAAACAGAGCACAGGAGTGCATGAATGGTGCTTGAGCAGCCCAACCTGGCCCATCCCTACATAGCCAGCAGATGGGGCAGAGGGGTGGCAGGTGAGTAAGCTGCACTTCAGAGCTCATTAAAATTGTAACAGAAGTGGAAAATGTTGTGCTACGAAGGACAGGTAAGAAGGAAAGACTCAGATCACTGGCTGAATCTGCAGAGTCAACAATTATGGAAAAACAACAAAAAAAAAGCCCTCTTCTTTAGCATGTTGCATACAAAAATATACTAGAAGGCAAAGAATTCTTTTTATACTTATATGCACAGACACTTTTGCAGTATAGAAAACATCCTTTGGTCCCATCTGCTGCATTTCCCCCACCTCCTCTCCCCTCAGCATTTTTTCCTTACTCTGCCTTTGCTCTCTGAGTGACCCTCAGCCAATCAGCAAGGTGAACAGTATGAAAAGCCAAACAAACAATCCTGTGCTCCAACAAGCAGACTCTCCCAGGAGGTCAGGGCACAAGAGTTGAAACAAAGGACTAGTCCTGAAGTGTTGGTCATTTCCTGCCCTGGGCAGCTCTGGCAGAAAACAAGGGGTTTTACTCTACTGTTTTACTGATCTGTTGAAATGCTGAATGTAGAGAAGCTCTAAGGCCATGACTATGACCTATTAAACACCCCAAAAGTACCATCCATGATGGTGCTGTGTGGGGTACTTAAAAACCTGTATGAGGGTCCTCACACTGTACATGAACTTGAAGGGAGGGATGGTTCTCATCTCAGTCTCTGAACCAAGGTGCACCACATATGTGAGAGAAGCACCTGAGCACAGTGAGTTTGCATAGCCAAGAGGACATCTCTGCATCAGGTATGTGGGTGCACATCTGCCCCAGACAGTGCTAATGGAGGGGTACCAACTCCTCCTTCCCCGTGTCTGAGAGAGGCAGTATCAGCCTGGATGAAGCACCAGATCCTACACCAGCACTTCTCAGTGATGCAGGACAGTGAGGTAGATAGCACAGGAGGGCACAGCCACCACCCACTGCCTCTGCAGGGATTGAAGCAGATATCCAGAAAGTCATGCCCCAGTCATCCCATGCATGCATGCCTCTTATGGATGGTCTTCCAGCTGGAAGGAAGGAAGAAAGGAAGGGGTTGCTTTGAGCCCATGGGTACTTACCAGGATATTGGTTTGCTTGTTGCATGTTGACCACATTCCTTCTTTGGTCTTTATAATCTGGTGGTGGTCTTGTCAAGTGTCTGTTCAGCTGGTCTTGTGGAGTTATTTTCTCCTAGAGGATTAGAGTAGAAGTACATTAATTTGCTTTTCTTTATGCTTTCCTGGCTCTGTGTTTTGCCAATCTCTTTCTTTTCTCAGTTATGTAAAAGCTGAAGTATTCCTTCCTTTCACTCTGTCTGGTCACTGGTCACACTGGTGAAGTATTCCTTCCTTTCACTCTGGTGGCACTTGTGAAACGGTGCCATCACCTACTGAAGTCTATATGGAAATCTTTTTGCTGGTTGCATTGTGTTTGAGCCTGGTTCAACTTTCCTCTCAGCCTCTGAGAACAATGTCCATGTCTCCACTGAAGTACAAAGTGTATTTCAATTTCAGCTTGTCAAACCCATCCACAGCCATGCCTTCCCTCACTCTGTCATCCTACACTGTAGGAGTGACCACAAAACCCAGTAAAATCATTGCTTTTTCTCTCCCCAGCTCTCCTTACTAGGGATACCAGCAGTGGGGATATACACCTGGTTTAGGACAAGGACAAGGATGGTGCTGGGCTGGCTGTTTTCATGCCACTCAGCATTGCCCTGTGCTTCCCTGTATGAGTTGCTGTCTTTCCTCTTACATTGGGAGTACAAGAACTGGGGCAAAGACAGCAAGGAAAGATTGCAGGAAAAAAATATTATCTGGGAAGATTTTATTTTGTTTTTTGAGCTTGCAGGGACATGTCTCTGGTGAGAGAGCCAAGTCCTTGAACTGAAATCTGACTAACTGCCCTGTGCTGTTCTGGAAAGATCTGGAAAGAGCAGGCACCAGAGTCAATGCCAAATCTCTCATCAGCATCAGTGTGATTTGATGCCTCCAGAGTGCTCTTGCTCACCCATGAGACATGGTTCCTTGGGATATGTGCCCCCATGGCAGGAAACTGTGAGTTTGGTGCACATGTGCCTTTACTGGACAGCTGCTGGGACAGCATCACACCTCTTGCACAATGTGTACAGGTTTTGTGCTCAGCTGCCAGAATGGCAAATCAGCTTGTCAGTGTGAAAGAGTCAGGCCCTGGCTGATGATGCAAGTCCATCAGAGTAATTTGGGGATAATCTGCCTAAAAACAGCATGCATATGGACCTTCTAGTGAAAAAATTCTATTTTCTTCTCCCAGGAGCACTTAAAAAGACTGGGACAAGAGCCCTTCTTGTGTTATTTAGAGCATTTCCACAATTAGTGATGGGAAGGAGGGGTCTGATTAAGATTTGTAAGGTTTGTTTTTATATCCTGCTCAACCTGAATCCTTGTGAATAAGACAGACTCCCATGAAATCCCTGCAATTAATGTAAAAACTGTTTTCTATGTACACAAAACAAAAGCAAAGCCAAGCTGATTAAATTTCCATTTTATTTAAGATAAGCTATTTGAACAATTAAGTTTTCGCTCTGCTAAAAATTCTGATAGAAAACTGCAGCACAGAGAGCTGATTTTGAACTTCTTTTTTCTTCTGCATGAATTGAAAAGTCAAGAAATATTTCCTTTATAGAATCTCCCATGTCTCCTAAAATGACCAGAAACTCCCAACCAGTCTCTCAGATACCAAAGGACAGAGAAGTAGCTACAGATACATAGAAATGCAAAAATAAAACCAGAGAAAGTAGGACCCAAACACAATCCCAGCAAAGCACACAAACTTGTGTTGAACCCCAAAATCAAGGTACGTGATCCTTGTTCACACACAGGCATTTTACACTGTGCTGCCTGGGTGACAGCTTCTGGAAGTAAATTTTCCTCTGAGGTGGAAGTAGCATGGCAGTGCACCTTGGCTTATCTTGCAAAGAAAACCACCGACAGTATTCATATGTCTCAAAACCAAGCGTATGCTTGGATTGTTCTTGTAATGAAACTGCAGTAGCTTGGAAAATTGTTTCATATAGATTGAAGAAGGTTTCAAAAAGGCTTAGAAAAGTGCTGAAAAATACAAGGTGCACTCTTGACGATCTAGGCATTGCCAAAACAACCTTGGAGTTTTAGGGGGCTTTCTTCTCCCCGTCTTAGCTTTCTTTTCTATTGTTTTTACGACAATATTTTCCACGTAAAATAAGAAATTAGTAAACTTACAGCTTCTGCCAACATCTGCTGCTGTAGAAGGAGTTGTTTTTGCTCCATCATTTGCCGTTGCAGAGCCTGTTTCTTTTCCATCAGCTGCTGATTCAACAATGATTGCTGGGATGAGTTCATGTAACCACTTCCAGTGTTTGGATTTGAGCAAGAGCTGGAGCTTGGAGTGGGGCCAGCTCCCTGGCCTACCACAGAGTGTTGTTCCTGAAACAGAAGAAAAGGCTCGTGAAGGATGAAAATAATAACAAGCATCAAGAAAAGGAAATAATCCTTTTTATGTAATTTGCTGAAGCTCAGGACACAGCCCACAGACTCTCAGGACAAGTGACCGATACAAAGGCTATGACAAAGTAAGAAGAGGATTGAGTAACTTCATCCCTCAGGAAAGACTCTGAAAAATGTGGCAGGTTGTTCCAGTGGAAAGTCTCAATATTGTACCAGGAGCTTGGGAAATATTAACAGAAGTAACAGAGCTGTCCTGGGGATCTTTCAGGAAATGTGCATCGGGCTGTACAGCAGTTTGTTTGACCACAAGGGAACAAACTCAGTGTCTGCTGGTTCCTACCATCTGGTGAACAGCAGTGAGAAGCTGCAGACTTATTGGTAGAAGTGGCATCTATTCTTGGAAAATACAGAGGTGGGAAGTTAATACTTCACAGTGGGGGGAATGGTGCTGCTTTCATTTGTCCATCATCTCCCTGACAAGAGCAGTCTCTGAGAGACTGCTAATTGAATCCCATTAGCACCACGATTAAATAGGCTTAGAGTGTATCAACTTCCTCAGTAAAATAAATGTGTAACTGGCAAGGACCTTGAAGAGTCTGTCTGGCCTTTGTGAGGGACCTAGATCTGCTTCCTGTTCCCAGTGTGCAGCTCCATAATGAAGGGGTGGCAAAAAGTCATCTTCGAGGGCAGTGGAACATGAGGACTCAAACCATGCTCATACAAGATGAGAATGTACGTGGGATGACAGTATGCTGCTCCTTTTCTCTCGGCCATTATTTCCCTTGGCAGCAATGTGTTTTTTGCCTACTTGCTCCAGCAGTGTTTGCTACTTGGGCCTTTACCAAATGCAGCTTTCTCAGTACGCACACAAAAATACTTAGCCTATGCACAGCTACAAAGAAAATGGGATACACTGAAGAGGTCACAACAGTCAGGAGACATATCCATTCTCTGACCCCACTTGACTGCAATTCACCATAAGAACCAACCACATAACTCTGTATAACCGAAGAGGCAGCAGCATTTTTGCCTTGCAACACCAGACCCCACAGCAGGAGTCTGATGCTCTCTGTTGCACAGGGAGGCGTACGCTCTCTCGAGTGGCCAGGATCTGGGCTGCTGTCCTAGTAAAGCTCTGCTCCATGGCCATTGTCCCCTGGGGCTTTTGGGCAAACATAGGCTGACACTGAAACAAGGATTGGTCATATGTAGCCTACCCATGCCCCACAGAGCACTGATGTTTAGCGCTTTGCAAACTCCAGGAAAGCTCATTCCTGCGCCTTAGCTTTTGCATCCCTCCCCTCCCCAGTAACACACTCCGTACAGACTAATCCCACTTATCTTTCTACCATCTGGCATGGAAGAAGCACAATGATTGTATGGGTATTTCTATTTTAAAATAACTCCCTGGCTTCTAGATGGGGCCACATAAGTGTGTAGCTAGTTAGATAAAGTATTTGAAGACTGTTACTGAAATAAAAACCTTGACTTTGTTCTGGAGCCACCTGCAGCCCCAAGGCAGTGTTACAAACCCACCCTTCAAATTTATTGGGCTCTTACACAATTATATCCTGCACACTTTCTTTCAGTTCCAGAAGGAATCTAGGATTGCTCGGCAGTGCCACATTTTTCAGCCCTTATGTTAGCTGCAAGATAGAAAATACCTCCTCTCAACAGACCCGCTTGCCAAGTTGTTGCGCAAACTTTTTTGTCTTTCCTAAAATATTTTGAAAAGAAAAATATGTTACAATAAATTGGCTTTGACTTCTATATTCAAATGACAACTCTAGCTTGAACCCAGCCACATGTTCCATCCATTAATAGAATTCATCTGTTGTGTTTTTGCACAGATAGTGCAGGCTCCCCCGAATGTGCTTTCAGTCCTACGTAAAAATACCAACAAAGCCTAAGTTTTTCTTTCCCTCATTCCCTACCAACCCATATAAGCAGTGGGGGGGATTTTGTCTTAAGATAAACTGTGTAGTGTTCATTCACAGTATCTATCAAAGAAAGCTCTTCTGTAATAGCCATTGGCACAAAACACCAGCTGCTTGGCAAACAGACCCTGAGAAAACAGTGTAAATCATCAACTTGGAGCCAGGTTGAGTTTTTTTGCATTTGGTCCTTTCTCTGCTGTTCATGAAATGTCAGTATGAGCCTATGAATCTACGATGTGTTACCTCTCCTGCCTGCTGATCTTCCCCTTGCAATGGGAGAAGGAAGAACAGTTTCCTAATAAATCAGGAGACTAGCTGCACAGCAGTTTGACCCTCCATGAGCCAGTGCTATCGAGCCCTGCTCTCACCCTGCGCTTCCATCACTGCAAGTCAGACAGCAGAAGGGCTACACTGCTGTCAGGGACACGGGGCTCTGCCCCTGCACAGGACAAAGTGTGCCTTCTGACATCCCTGAGAGGAAGGGCAGGTTTGGGTGGAGTTACCCTGCTTCTGTAAAACTGATTCATCCTGCTCTAAGCCCGGCTTTACTGCAGCAGCTTTACTACAACCCCACACATCTAGAACTGCTGGTTTTTAATGTCATTCCTGGGTTCCCATGCTGCAGTTCATGTGGTTTAGCTTTAGAAAGCCCTGACCAAAGAAAATCTGGAGTTGGGACATGCCTGTCCTCTTGCCCAGGGGCACCTCCACCCAGCAGGCTGCAGAGGCAGCCAGGATCCCTCCAGCTGGAGAGCCCCGAGTGCTTGCCTGCACGGTGTCACCACCTGCATGAGGAAGGTAACCTGTCCCTTAGCCCCCAAGGAGGTGACATGATGGGGAGCACATCCCTGCAGCCAGCCAGGTGTCAGAACAGGCTGGAAGCATCACACCCCCAACAGGTACAAATGTCCACCTGGGTTTATCCCCAGTGTCTGCCCTACTTGTTGGCACTGCTCATGCATGTTCCACATTCCTCCAGCCCTGCAAATGACCTACAGCCCTTTTAGGGCCATACCTGGTGCCAGCTGGGGCAGGGTTAGTGTTCACCAACCACCACAAAACTCCATCTGCCCTGCCAGAGCTGAACCTTCAGCGTGGTGATGCTCCACATACAAAGCAGATGTGTTGCACTACATTATCTGATGTTACAGTGCCACAAAAAACCTCTGAGATGCAGAAAGGCAGACAGTGAGAGTTCATCAGAGCTGGGAGCACAACTGCGGTTTTGTTCTTAAGCATCACAAAGAACATTACGTTCAAATGTTTAAATTAGCAGTAAAACAAAGCATTTAAGACCAAGTTTGCCTTTCACTATCCCTGCTGCAGCTGATTTGTGTTCATACAAATGAAGGGATGTCTTGGCTTCTAACACATATATTTGAACTCTGAAAAATAGACTTTTCTTTTTCACCCTTTTTCCTCTCCTCTCCTCTCCTCTCCTCTCCTCTCCTCTCCTCTCCTCTCCTCTCCTCTCCTCTCCTCTCCTCTCCTCTCCTCTCCTCTCCTCTCCTCTCCTCTCCTCTCCTCTCCTCTCCTCTCCTCTCCTCTCCTCTCCTCTCCTCTCCTCTCCTCTCCTCTCCTCTCCTCTCCTCTCCTCTCCTCTCCTCTCCTCTCCTCTCCTCTCCTCTCCTCTCCTCTCCTCTCCTCTCCCCTCCCCCTCCCTCTCCCTGTTGGCTGGAAGAGGATGTGCAAACCTTTCCCCTCTTTCTCCTGGAAATGCTTTGAATTGATGAGTAATTTTGATGGGACAGAAGGGAAACAATGGTCAATTTTGTACGAAACCACAATGCCCACAGAGGCTGTTTGCTTCCCAGTCAGGAGCCCTGACATCTGTGCCACAAGATGAGCTTCTGCTTCTTGCAGATTTTTCCCTCAAAAGGAGATGGGGAATTTTTCCACCTTTCTGTTCCTCTGTGGGGCAACTCATTCTGTGCCCTGCATCAGACTGGGAGTGACAGCTCTGATTTTGCTCTTCTCTTGCATCAGTTATAGCTTAAAGAAACAAAAAATTGAAAGAAGAAAGGAAAAGTCTTCAGATCAATTTATGGAAGTCTGCTCAGTGACAGATGCCTGCCTTACAAAAAGCTGCTTCCAGGGGAAAGGATGTGCAAAGTCATGTTCATCTGGTGACTGAACCTATGCATGATGTCCTCACTCATAAGCAGTTTGTGTTAATTGGCATCATGGGCTTGTGCAGCTCTTCACTGCAGGCTTAGAGTGAGGATGATGAAGGAAAAGGCTCCTCTGTGGACTTCTTCAAGGGACCAGTGGCTGTCCCCACAGTGTGAGCTTCCCAGGGGCTTTCTGGTTTGACTGCAAACCACCCTGAACAACTGAGCACTTGGAAAAGGAGAAGGAGGAAGAGGGGACAAGAGAAGGATGAGGAGGAGGAGAAGGAGGAGGAGGAGGAGGAGGAGAAGGGGAATGGTTCAACCGAGTCTTGCAGTGTTTCAGAGCAGTGCAGGGCTGGTAGCAAAGCCCTGATGAGAGCCTCCACAGCCCCAGCTGGCATGCTCCTTCCCACAGGCACTAACTGAGGCTCTCCTGCAGCTGCTGGGCCAAGCACTCAGGATTATTGAGAAGAGCTGGCCTGACTCATGCAACTTTAGGAAGCTGAGCACAGGGTGCTTTGCTGAACAGCCAATCTCAGTACCTGCCAGCCCTCTTCTGAGCCCCCTCTTTTTTGCTGAAGCAGATGCACCCCTTTCTGCTAAATACTGGCCTTCTCATGGTCATCTGAACTCCAAGCACTGCCTGCTTTTGTCCTTGCCTCAGACAAGAAAACAAAACTCCAGCAGGACCACAGCAGAGTGCCTGTCAAATAAGAACTCTTTCAGCTCTAGTGAAAAAGCTAGAGTTTTCATACTTTCATACTTTTAGGAATAACTCCCACTCTCGACTGGAGTGCAGAGGGCTGCTTTCTATGCCACTGTATACTGTGAGAGCACCAAGAATTTCCTGAGGTTAAACTCATCTGCAACAGCTGAGGATATGATCTGTGTATAAGGAAATAAGACAGACTGGGGAGAAACATAGCCAAGCAGATTCTCCCTTGCCTTACTGCTTGTTCAGCTTGATGGGAGTGGAAAACAGTATCTTCCTGAGCAACTCAAACTCATTCAACCTTTTTTCATATCTGGAATACACAGCATAAAAGTTAGTCTCCTTGAAGTTTAGGTCTCTAACAAAAAACTTAGAGCAGATTCTCTCTAAACTGCCTGCTGCAGCTCTCCCTTCACTATACAGGGAGATGGGGCTGTATAAGTAGGCTTCAAATGTTTAATTTAGACAACTGACTTAGGAACCCAGATTAGATGATAAGAACATTCCCTTACACTCCTCATCTTGGATGCTTCTAGTCACACTGGAGTAAGATGCCTGGAAGAGTGAGTGTGAACACCCTATGATTTGTTAAGCAAAAGTGGATGACTTTCTAAGGGTGTTGCATAGAGTGATCTAAAAGCCTCCCAAATTAACCAGGTGGAAGATACTATCATAGGCTGAATTTCCCCTAATATCTGTCAGAGAATATTTTTATGCATTCCAGGAAGATTGCTTTTATATGTACAAACAGCATTTGAAAAACCTGAACATTGCAAGATCCCAAGAGCTGTTTTTTCTGTGTCTAATATCCAAAGGTACAGCTGTGTGAAGGCTGCAAAATAGCTCCTTTCAGTAATTTTGTGGAGTGTTTATAAGAAGTTGGCTCAGCCTCATGGGACTATCTCCTATGTTTTTCTCCTGAGAACATCTGAGCTCTCAGGACAAAAATTTCAGGGCCAACCATGTTTCCAAGGCACATACACAAGGAAACACGGACACTAGCATTGCAATTTCACAAGCCCAGGCTGTCTGCCAGAAATACTTGTGCCTTCATCCAGCCAGGGAAAAGAAGCAAATGCTGTGTCACTCCTTCAACAGATGAATTGTGGAGCCCAAACAGGAAATGTGGACTAATCCCTTCAGACACTGAAACTGGAACTGCTCCTGAGAGTAGGGAGCACACACCTGATTTCTGCATCCTCATGGTGTAAGTCACCCACTGGAGGGGTATGTTTGCACATCAAGTGATGCAGCAGGTATTCAGCGTGCCAAGGGATAAGTATTTCAGCAAACACAACTGATGCACCTCTCACTGGAAGACCCAGGGAGTTCAGGCTTTTCAAAAACACATTTTTTTGCACACTGAAATTTCAGTGCGCCCCAGAACCATTTTCAGAAATAGGTAGAATTGTGCACAATCTCAAACATAAAAATGAATGAACAAATCCCTGAAAGGAGCCAATCCTCACTTTGACAGATAGTTAATTATTTGTTCAATTCTTAATAGAAACCTGTTATAGCACTTTGCCTGTTCAACACCAACAGGGAAGCTGCTTATACCCAAGATCCTTGCGAACGTATTTTCAGATTTATTTGCAGCCCTGCCATAATCCCTTGCCAGAGAGCTGCACAGCCCCATAGCCACTAGCAGGCACTCTTAGAACAATGTTCCCGACCCCAACTCCTTAAACTTGGGCAAAGTGGGAGCTGCATCTTGCAGGGTGTAAGGCTCAGATTCAGCCCTTGCACAATCACATAGCAACGGGCCCAGGAACAGCGCCTCATTACCAGCCTTGTCTGACAATCAAGTCTTTAATGAGAACAAAGGTTGACAGTGATTAATCATTAAGACATTTCTTGTTCCTTGCTGCACGTGTTGAAGGCAGCCTCCTGCCGAGGCAGTCTGGCAGATTTCCTGTCTGCTCTATACCAGGGCCCATGGCCGCACACACAGGGATGTCTTTTCCCAAAGCCAAGCACACAGATGAATGTCTTGTCTCCATTTCTGAGCACGGCAAATTCGGAATGCATGTGCATTCTGCAAAAATAATAAACCCTCAGCTGTAAATTTGATTGCTGTGTATTCAGGCAAAATGACCTAAAAGAGATTTGTTCGTGTCAGAGTTTTTCCCAGAGACATCAAGGATGGATTATTAGTGTTTTGCCATGTGCACCATGATGAACTTTTAATGTAATCTTCTGGCATACTGTATATATGAAGGTGTCCATTTTAGAAATATTTTGTTTATTTGTAATGAAAATAACATGCATGTGTTGAAAGTTCAACAGAGGAGGTTATTGTGAAATGTCTGCATCAGAAGAGGAATGTTGGCTCCATCAAAGCCAATGGCAAAACTCCAGCTGACTTCAACGGGGCTAGAATTTCCTCCCAGTTCTCCATCCAGCCACAGGGGCACAGTGGCAATCTTGGCTTGCAGTGACTTCATCTTACACTTTTTGGACAAAATACCTGGTTCAGAGAGACCACTAGAGAGCCTCCATTGATGGACTTGTGCAAAGACTATCCTACGCTCTGTATGGAGCTCTGTTTTTGAAGGCTTCATGAATTCTTATTCTGAAATAAGTTTGCCAATGAGCATGAATGATGAAGACTCCTATCTGGTTTTGGACAAAACCAAACACATAATGATTTGTTCTACTTCAGCATTACAATTTGCAATGGCTGCAATATGCAATATCTGCACTACAACAAGCCAAGCCCTTTAGTTTATCATCACACAATTGCAGGAAATCAAATGAGAGAGGTTTAAGAAACTGCCCTACTCCAGCTGGAACAAGAGCTGGTGTGTGAAGGGACCTGTTTTGCCTAGTACTACAAGACAAGGTACGTGCATACTTGCAGGCTCTGTGCTTCAACTAGAGTGGTAATTTCCAGCTGAGGCAGTGAAAACTTCCTGAACTGGTTGGATTAGACACTTGTGATTATCTGTCTGTATCTTTACTATATGTTATCTGTGTATATGGATACTAAATTCACCTAATAAATGTTCTTGTCTCACTGCCATATGTTTATTATCTTTCACAAAAATCATCTAGCCTGAGGTTGACACAGAAATTGCAGCCCACTTAGAAAAGCCATAATCAATGGAAACGAGAGTCTTGCAAGCAGAAGCACCAGGTAATTCAGTAATAGGTGACTCTCATAAATACATGTTTATATTTCAGCATTCAGTTTACTAAGCAGCACTAAGGACACTGGTAGCAGGCATAGGTATGATGTATCTCTTCTGGCATCTTGCCTTATCCTCATGTTTCCCCCTGGCAGCCACTGTGACAGCCACAGTAAACCAAAGGGTGTGTGGGCACTGTACAGGGAGGCGTGCTCCAGAGATTGCTGTGGAGACCTGGACTGCTGGGATTCCATGGAGCCAAGTGAATGAGGTATATCATATATGATTCACCCTCCCTATTAATCGTCTGTAGTTTAAACAAATTTGTGTCACTTCTAATTAACAAGCACAAAAAAAAAAAAAAAAAAAAAGAGAGAAAAAAATGATGATATAATATGGAAATTTTCCTCAAGCAATAGAAAAAGCAAAACAAATACCATAAATGCCAATTTTCTGCAGGAGAAGGGAGCAGGCAACCTGAACAAAATATTTATTGAAAAAAGAAAAAATTATTAAACACGCAGAACAATAACAACAACAGAAAAACCACATCACTGGAGCTAAACACTTAATTCAAATGAGCGCAACATGGGTGACACGACTGTCAGACACATACTAAGATCAAAGCTCTCCTGCTGAGAATACACAGCAAGAACATGAGCATCCTTAAACTGGAACCTTCTGGGACCAGCCTTCTAACATCAACAGCTCTGAACTCTGATGGCAAACAATGGCCAACACTGAAAAGCAATGTGTGAAAAATGACAGGCTCTGACCTGCATCTCCCTGCACTGAGTGCAGCTGCAGAAGGGAGGTGCCTCAGGTGGGACTGGATCTCTTTGTTCCCCCTTACCTGTCCCAGGACAATGACTGGTGCTAACCAAAATCTGCATCTGTGGCTGGTAGCGAAGTGTCACTGGGCACAGAAGCAGGGAGTGGGACAAAACCAAATGGTTTCCAACTGGGACAGCCCATGGCACTGGTGCAAGTGCACAACACATGGTTCAATAGAGCAGCTTTGCCTGCCCATGTAGTTTTAAATGAGTCCTTATCACATAACCCCAACTGTGGTCCTCCCTCTCCTTCCTACATAACACTGTCTTTGTTATAAAACAACTTAATTTGATGGGAGTTAATTTGCAGGAATTGACATAAACCTAAGCTCCTGCCATCCCCTCACACTGTCTTGATGAGTGTGATAAAATAGTGCCAGTGGCTGCAGCACCCTGAGGGTTTGACAAATCTACCTTTCCCTCATCTCTCTGTGCCAACAGCAGTTTCATTAAAATGTGAAAATACTAGGTTTCCTAAAAAGCACTCCTGGGATTTGACTAATTTTTCATTATGATCTCAAGATGTAGGAAGCAGTGTCATTTTCCCAGGAATTCCAGCGGTTCCAAATACTTCTCTGGGTCAGGCAAAGAGTAAAGTTAGGACCCTGAAGTTTAGGAAAGCAAAATTCCAGTCATTCAAAGGGTTGGTCAATAGGACCCCATGATAATCTGTCCTGAGGGACAAGGGAGCACAACAGAGCTGGCAGATCTTTAAGAAGGGCTTTCCATAGAGTACAAGAGCTCTCAATCCCCAGATGTAAGAAATCAGGAAAGGGAGGCAGGAGACCAACATGGACGAATCAGGATCTGCTGGTCAAATTAAAGGGCAGGAAAGAATTGCACAGGTAGTGGAAGCAAGAACAGGGATCCCAGGAAAAGTAGAGGAATGGTTCCCAGCTGTGCAGGGATGGGATGAGGAAGGCCAATGTGGCTGGAGCTGAACTTGGCAAGGGATGTGAAGAGTAACAAGAAGGGCTTGTGCAGCTATGTCAGCCAGAAAAGGAAAGATAAGGAAATCTTTACCCCCTCAATGAACATGACCAGCAAACTGCTAAGAATGGATTATGAGATACTCGACAACCTTTTGCCTCAGTCTTCACTGGCAATCTCCATTCCCACTTCTAGGTTTAAACTAAAAGAGTGCAGATTCAGTCTAGATATAATAAAGAGATTTTTTTATGAAATTGGTGAATCACTGGAACAGGTTCCCCAGGGAAGCTGTGAATGCCCCAGGCCTGGAAATGTTAATTGTCAGGTTGGGTGGGGCTCTGAGCAATGAGATCTAGTGGAAAGTGTCCCTGCCCATTGCAGGGGAGTTGCACTAGATGATCTTTAAAGGTACCTTCCAACTCAAACAATTTTATGGTACTAGGACTTTTTCTTGGAGGGGTAATAGAGCTAGACAGAGTTCCTCCACTTCTGCTTTCAGTCCTGCAGAGTTTAGCCCTTTGCCTGGCCAGGATCCCCATCATGGGAATTGATCTGCTGCCTCTTTGCCCCTCTGGTAGGATTACCAGGCATGGTGGTTACCTGCTGCAGGAGTAAGAGGTTATTTCCAAGGTGACATAGGGCCTCTAATGCTGTATAATGGCACAGGCCCTTCAAGGAGCACCTGGCATCTCACTGAGCTCACAGAAAAGTGCAACAGTGCTTGGATGTAGCAAGTTGTTTCTTCTGTTCTTTATCTCCAACCTTTAAAAAGCTGAAATGGAGCCAGCTAGAGAGGTCAAGAGAGCGCGATCCACGAGGGACCAGTCCTGCCTTGGACAGCATGCTTGGGAGGAATTATCTGAGGAAAGTCTTCCTTAAATCAGATGAAGTAAAAAGTGAATTATACTTCTGGCATTTATTTAAGCTATTTACTGCCCAAATCTTGCAGCGTGGGAAAGAATAACAGACTATCCAGAGCGTGCCGTATGCCAGCTATCAGATAACGTGCGGCTCCGGAGAATGGGAAGGTTGGTGCCAACAAAAACTTTCTTGGACGACTTCTGCTCATTTTGTATTATTCTTGTGCAAGAGCAGTAAAAACCTGTTTTGCATCCCTGTTTTTAAATAGACTGACTCTCTTATGAAAAAGAACAGGTGGACAGGGTATCACTGTCCTGTTTTCTTTCTCTGAGCAAGGGAAAGCACAAATGCAATTGCCTTTGCCAAATCACTCTCATATTTTGCTGTGGTATTTCCCACATTTGGGATATGGCAAAGGTAAATACCCCAGAGAGCAAGGGGTAGGGGACTCTGGATATCCTTTTGTACTCACACTGTCTGCCCTGCCAGACAAGCCCTGGGCTTTGCTGAGGGGGGACACTGTGCTGTCTTCTGGCAATGCTTTGAAGAGACATTGGGGAGATGTAAGTTCTGCCCTCATCTTCACATGGTTGGTCACAGCTACACAGTTAAATAAACACATAAACTAAGAAAAGACCCTGTTTATTGGTATCAGACTCTTTAGTGGCCAGGGTGTATCCTTCTCACTGTCTGGTGGCAGAGCTGAGGTGATAAAAAGTACAGTAAGGAGCTTTCACTGCCATCTGCAATGCCCATTGAGCTTTGTTGGACCAGACAGCTCAGACAAAACAGCGCAATAGAAGCACCCAGCTGACCACTTAATTGTGCTTACAAGGAGAGAAAGCAAAAGGAGAAAACAGCTGAACTAAATGAGCTACATAAGTTGTACTACATTCTGCAAATAGTTGGTTAGACACCACAGAGGTAAAAAAAAAAAAAGGAATTGGCTTGATTTGATTTGAATTCCCTGTAGAGGTCATCCCTTTGCAGTCCTGGCAGTTGGACAACAATAGAGGGCAAGGGAGAAGCACTCATTTATTGTAAGCTTGGATTATTTTGGATTTTAGACATTCTAAACCTGCATATTTGCTCTACAGCAAAACTATCTTAATCTGTGACATCCTTTTCCCATCCTAAAAAGCAAAAGTTGGATTAATTCTTGGACCATAGACAGCGCATGTCTCCTTTAACTTAAAAAAATGGTTTAAATGGGATTTACTTGGCTCACTGGTTTGTACTATCTGGCACAGAAAAACATTTTGTCCAATGAGTGCTTTGCAGGCTATTCCTGCAAGCAACCTTCCCTGTGGGCCACACAAAAGTTTCTGGTAACTTTTTAGAACTCACAGGGAGGCGAAGCCTACCAGGACACTATGTGGATTCCAACAATAGAAGGAGACTGACACAGAAGAATTCACATACCTTTGTTAATTAGGGGAAGGTCAAAAAATCTTTTGATGGGTCAAGCCATGGGTTCAGAATATTCAAAATTTCATGACAGAAGTTTCATACTGGATAGCAAGGAGTTGTGAGATGACATTTGTGGGGCTTGACACCAAAACTCTTGATAAATTGTACAGAGGTTAGTAGGGGTCTTGATAAAACACCTCTAAAATACTGTGTCCCTCTTGTTATTACAAATCTAGAAGTGATGGAAAATAATGAGAATTTTAACCAATGACATAAAGTACCTCAAATGGGTGTTGAAATATGTATGATTATGTAAATTAGATTGCTTGAGCTAGAAAGGGCAGGATTGCACAGTATTTGGTTGGTGGGTAAAGAACTCTGTCCATGTACATCTTGTTCTCCAGACAAAAGAGGTGTCAAATTCAGGGAATAACCCCTTGCTAGCAAGGTCTTGCTCTATAAAAATGCTTCCTTGATTTTTAATAATGTTAGTTGTGCCTCTTGATTTCTGCCCCTCTTCTCTGTAATATTTTTTGTGTGACTAATCAGAGTTGAATCTTACAAAAATAAAGTGTTAATTAAGCTTTATCTAATCTCAATCTAATCTGACAGCAGCAACCCCCATCTGCTGCTCTGCTGTGTCTTCCTATTTGGACCACCTACTATACATGGATAATTAGGTGTCGCAACTACTATGGCATCTGAATTCAGGAGAGTGCTGAGTGATTCCGACAGCAATCTTTATAGTGAGCCCACCAGTCCTTGCTTTCCCAGACATGCAGTGGACAGGACTTACTCTGTTATCCCATTTAGAGCCAGAAAAAGGCCTGTTTCCATCAAAAAGTTTGGTACCGAATCCAGTCACCAGGGCTCTCCCGGCAGTTCATGGAGTGAAGGCAAATCATTGTCTCCAGAGGGTTACTGGCCAAGTCTGGCCTCTGAAAGGAGTGGGATAAGTCTGGAGGTGCCTCTCTTCTCCTGCTGACTGGAGAAGTGTGGGGCGCTAATTTGGGCATACACTGACACGAGACAATTCTCATCTGATGGTAAGAAATCTGGCTAAGAAAGCACACGGGCACCAAGTCTGTAGTAGCGGAGTTGGGAGCCAAATGCAAATGCATTGCAAAGATCCCGCTGGGCTTTGGACCAGGCTCTGTCACACAGACAAGTTAATAAGTGTGGGACATGGAGAGCAACGTGCAGAGAACTATAAATCCAAACACCCTCATGGTTAGACATATTTACTTCTGGCCTGCACCTCTCAAATCCTCTGGGGGAATTACTGCAGCCAGTGCTCACCTTGTACACACAGTCCTTTAGCAAGGATAAGGGATGATTTAATGTATTCTCCCTTGCTCAAATCAGTTATCTAGTCTTGGTCCACACACATTGCATGACCTGATTTTCCTCTCTGAGATAAGTCTTCCTAAGCTGCTAAAAGCTTGTCTGAAAAGCCAGCTCAGAGGTCAAGTGAGCAGGATTTCATCATTTCACTGGATATCTTAAAGGAAAAAAATGAAAACTTTGTGTTACACTGCTAGTCTGACAGCATTAGACATAATCTGGGTCCAAAGAAATCTTGCAGTGCTTACTCCACTGGTGGAAAACACAACTTCTTGAAATACCAGTGGCTCCCTAGCCAGGGCAGCTATCAGTTTAAATAAATAAAAACAAACAAAATGGAAAAAAACCATTAAATTAATGATAAGGGTCAGGCAGACACCTTGCAATTTAGTGTAAGTAAAGGACACAGATAGCCACCAAAAGGACTTTCCTTTTTCTTTGCTCCATGAACTTGGACAGAAATTCTCTGCTGAAATTAGGGGCAAAACTCCCAGCAGCTTAAGTGGGGCCATGGGCTCCCCAAGAGTTTGCACAGCTCTGCATGCAGAAGGATATCTGGCTTCTGCAAGGAGCAGACGTTTGAAGGCACAGCACGCTGAAAATCTATGGCATAAATGGCACAATGGATCCACAGATAAGCAGACAGCAGCTGATCTATTCCTTCCTAACAAAGAAGGACAGCCCTCTTTACAGCTGAGAGACCTATCAGCATCTTTGATATCATTGTTGTTGGGGGAACTGCTGAATAAAGGGTCTCTGTCTTTTTGAGCATAATTACAACTGATTTTTTTTTCCCTGATAAAGAATGTAGTCATTGAGCCATAATGGCATTATTTGATGACTTAAATTCATCCTCTAATCCCTCCAAAATGGTATAAATTATTGAACAAGTCACTCAACTCTATAAAAGCACTTTAAAAACATTTTGTTCAGCACGATAATGATCAGACAGAATGTAGCAAGAGTTACAGTAAATTAGACTCATGCTCCAAGCTGGCTGCCACTCAATATACTCATAGCTAAATTCTCACCTACTGAGTAAGACACTCTGTCATGGATAAATTAAGACATAGTCAGTTCTAAAGTGTGTTGGCAAGGACCCTTAGTTCCTTCCCATTTTTTACAGAGAACATCCATGTGATTTCTCGAGGTACTATCAGAGAGCTACACAATGTTATGCCGTGGAGAGATGCTGTGGTACCTCTGAGCAGGCTCAGAAACAAGGAAAATTAGTTTGGGTAGAGATAATGTTCCCAGAACACCATTTCCAGCATGTAGATTAGCTTCTCAGCTTCTGCCTGAGTTTCTTTGCTGCCAGCCTCAAGTGGTGCCACAAGTTAACCCTAAGGTGCCTGGAGGTGAACCTCCCTGCTTAGCAAACCACACCCAGCAGTGTCAGAGCCACTCCTGCAGTGTTACTGTGCTGTGAGTGAGCACATCTACTCCAAATCCAAAACCAACACCAATGAAAGCCTTGCTGTGCATACTGTGTCTCATCTACCACTTGCCCTTACATGGCAACCATTATGCCCCAGTACAGCGAGGCCTCTCAGTGTCATGGTACTGGGATAAAACAGTGGGAGCCTCATCTCCACTGATGTCCCTCCGGATCACCCATCATTGGTGATCACAGCAGCTGCAAATCAGACACCTGAAATACTCAGCTGAGGACATGGTTCAACAGTGCTTGTGATCATCCAAAATTTGTTAGTTTTTATTAGTAATATCGGTGTGACAAAGCAGTTATTCATGGTGCTCCTTAGCTCTGCCTGAGTGTTATCACTGACAGTGACAAATACGGCCTACCAAAATGCTGTAAATTCTGCATTACTCCAAATTACTGATAGGTAGCTGGCAATTTTACAAAACTGAATTGCCTTCACTAAGCATCAGAATGTGATTCCCTGTATTCCTGTCTAGCAGAGGTGCTACAATCCTTAGATGTGGCATAGCCATGGACTAGCAGATACTTTTGAACCAGGTCCATTTTGAGGAATTTGACCTATCTTATGAAACACAGTCTAGGTTTGTTCCTTTGCTGGAATGGAGAGCCAGTATGTTTGAGAGGCCAGCCAAGCACTGATTCTGCCCAGTTGCCAATGTATTCTGGGAAATTTCTGCCCGCAAGCTAAACTTCATCGTGTTTCTCTTCATTGTAACTGGTGCCTCAGCAGAAACTGTGGTCTGACCTACTCTGCTGCCCTTAATTCTGTGCAAAAATCAGTGATCCATCCACAACACAGCAAGATCTAGTAAGTGTTTCCCATATGAGTAATAGTGGGTTGCAACAGCTTTCTCCTCTCCCAGATTCTATTCTATTCTCTCTCCCAGATTCTATTCTATTCTATTCTATTCTATTCTATTCTATTCTATTCTATTCTATTCTATTCTATTCTATTCTATTCTATTCTATTCTATTCTATTCCATTCCATTCCATTCCATTCCACTCTACTCTATATAAATGAGCATAAGGGCTAGCAAACAGCTCCAGTGACCTGAGTATCCTGTTTCCAACAGCAGCTGGCAATAAATAGCTGGAAACAGAGGGCAAATAGAGTGCATGTCCCCCTCATATAACTTCTTCATTTCAATCATACATGCATGCCTTCATCAGGCCCTCCCAGATTTCTCTTGATCACCTTTGCTGCCTTTGTCTGATCCTCTTCTAGAGAGAATGGAACTGTACTGCAGCAGTTAAAATGGGAGTGAATTGTGAATAATGGGTTGAAATATTGGGGAAATAATGTTTTGTAGTCTGCTTTTTAGTCCCTTGCCAATATTTTGTACCTGCTATTTGCCTTTCCACTAACTGTTTACCTGATATTTTCAGAGAATTACCCATAACAACCCAATATATCTCTAAGCAGTGGCAGTTAAGTCAGAGCTCAGGATTGTGTACATTGACACAGGATAGTTTCTTTCAACCATATCTGTTACTCTGTATTTCTAGACATTAGGCATTTTACAGTCATTTATTTGACAGGAACCTTTTTTTTTTTACAGCTGGCTTTTAGTTTTACACTGAGTAATTTCTCCTATGAGCAAATTTTTCACTCTGTTACCACTTTTAATAGATGTATTTGTCTGTTACACATCAAAGATCTTGGCTTTAATCCAAATGATAAAACTCCTTTATTAAGAACCTGACCATTTATTCACACAGTTTTTTTCCTACCTTGATTTGGCTGTCTCTTAGCCCATTGATAGTCTGAACTTTTTTAGATAAGAGTCTCCACATTTCCATATTTATATAGCAGCCAAAAGGAAATGGAAGCTCCTTTTAAGCAAGATGGGGAGCAGAAAACAGGTGTATGCTAAACCAGACCCAAAATCCACCCCCACCGACTCTTCCAACTAACATTTCTGGCTGTACATTCTCTAACCAACCAGCAGACCACATCCAAAACACAGGGAAAACACCCAAGGATGCCAACATCCTATGTTCTGGTACTTAGAAATGCCAAAACAATCCTACACCAGCTGGAATGGTCCTGCAGGGACCTACTGGGTCTGCCCAAACCCCTCCTTGTGTGACCTTGTCCAGGAACCAGCCATGTGTGTACACATCACCATAAACCTGGTGATGCTGGCTTTGCTTTCTGCCTGCTTGGGGATGCCTGTGCTTGAAAATTCTCAGTTGTCCTTTGAGGACAAATGCCCATAGCTTTTGTATGATTGGAGCAAGACATTTAATACTCTCTCTCCTCATCTTCTCCTTGGAAGCCAACATGTGAGGTGCTGACACAATGGACACCACAATCCTAATGTTCGTATCCTGGGGAAAAACAAAGCTACCACCCTTGAATTATTACCTTAAGGTTCCTTATTATCACAGGCATGTTTTAGGAAGAGAGGAAAATAAAAGGATAATAGAGAAATTCCTGTCATCATGACCTTTCCTGTAATCTTCTGAGGACCAAACCAAGCATACAGCTGGTATCTGTGCAGGGAAGACAAGAACCGGAGACTGAAGCAGGGTCACTTTCATAATCTCTGAAAAGGTAAAGACTGACATAGGCTTTTTTCCCTCTGTGGATATATCAGGCTGGAGCACCATTACATTCAGAGGAAGAGGTGAAAAAAGAGATTACAGATTTATAGAAGAAATTGAAAGATTTGGAAGGCAAGCTTCTGCCTCTTGGAGAAACAATCTTTCAAAGAAAGCATTCAGTGATAGTGATAGTGACAGTAATAGAAAGGAAAACTTAATTTGCTAAGACCTCCATGAGCTTTTCCTCAAAAGACAGAGTTCCATATGTCAAGGCCATCACAAGACCTAGCATTGTTGTACCAGAGGGCAAGGTCAACCTAACAAACACCTGTGCCAGACATTCCCAGCATGGAAGTGTGCAGGACCTTTTTACTGGTTGCCTGACAGCTCATTTAGGAAGATTTGCTGAATGGCCCTATCAAATTCTGTAATCAGGAATGCAAGGCACCAGAACTATACTTTTCTGTGGCTTTTCCTGGAGTTGTCCTGTCCATAGCTGATTTTTTGACCTGGCAAGGAAAAAACTTTCTTTTCATAATTTCTCTGATATTTTGAGATTCCCATCAGTAATGCTGGGAGAGCAAAGTGTGAATCATATGAAACAAGAATGGAAAACTGGCTGAGCATCCCCTGGAGAAGACAGAAGTCATCCGATCCACTGTGCTCACCCTTGCTTTCCATCACCCCCCTGCTATCCCCTCCCCAGTTCTCTCTTGCTTGACCCTGTTGAGTTTTGAACATTCTCCACATTTAGGTGGGAGAGGATTTGTTCAGTGGGATATTCCCTGAAAACTGGCCTTTGCTAAAGTCCTCTGTGCAACAGCAGCACTCCCCCTTTCTGTAATGACTCAGATGAGTAGGCCCAGTGACTCAGTGGCTTGGAGAGCTTAAATATCAAGGGACTATTGACAATAGCCTTCCCTAGCTTGAGTAAGGATTACAAATCTCAGTGCTTTGGGATTGAAAGATTCCCTCAGCACCCTTACGCCTCTTTAAGTTGTTTGTACCCTCCCTCCTTGTCTTGCAAAGCCATAATCAGGTAGTACACCAATAAAAACAGTGGAAATAAAAACTTTCTAATTTCCTGTGGCTTCTTAGGTATCACTTTGGGATCCTCAAGGAACTAAACTAGCATGAAGAGATTGATGTTATCCCACAGTCTCTGACCTCACAAAACTTAGAAGTGTTTTAGCATTTTCTAAAACTGCAATTCCTCAGTCTGTTTTCTCCAAGAAAAGAGAATATATGCTCCTAAAATTGTTGCCATATTTCTACTAAAATGCAAAGAACTGAAGTGCCAGAAAAGCCCTGGACTAACCAGCAATGGAAGTTTGAAATCTGCAGACGGGAGCAGCATGCCCTTGTCTCCATGCCAGGTCCTCCCTCCTGCCCACCACAGTGAATACACATGGCAGCATTAGGCTGCACTAACAGAGAGTAGGCAGCAGAAAAGCAGATATCCAGGAGCTGGAAAAGCACATAATGGGAGATGAGAGACTGAACAAAAAGAGAGAAGTTGCTAAATGGACCAAAACAAAAAAATTGTAAAGAATTACTATTGATTTCCCTAATGTCCCTGTCCATATACACGTGGGAAACACCCAGAACTACAGTGACCAAAATAAAGATGCTATACAGATAAATACATGTTACATGTTTGTTGTGATGTAGGTTAACAATAACAAGTAGAGGGGATCAAAACATTCTCAAATAATCACACTCTTAAAAGATTACATTAAGCTCTGATACTGTTACATTCAGCCAGGAAGAAACGATTATTTAAACTGAATGTGATTTTTACATATGTAAGTAATTTCATTTGTGCACATTTTTGTTCTGCTTTCTTGGGGAAGGAAAATGTGATGCACTTTGAGTGCCTAAAGACTTCGACTTGACATTTATCTCATTTGTTGAAAACAGATCCCTCTGAACTGATTTAATAAAAGGTTCTAGTGCCAAGTTTCCTGCTTGGAGCAATTGTTTTAAATAGTGAATGAAGGTATTTCAGTACCCTTCCCCCCTTTTTAATCCAGTCCCACAAAATCTCTTTTATTTTACTTTCAGATGTTGACTCTTTGTTATTTTTAAAAACTATCAAGTTTGACAATGTGATTGTGACTACTTTGTTTTGTCCTAAATGCTGTCTATTCCATCTCCTGCAAAACTGACAAGCAATGAAATGAAGATGGGAAAGAATTAGCACCAAACTTTGTTGGAGCATTTTGGCAGTATGTGTGCTCACAGTGAAAGTAAACAAAACATTATTTGTACGTATTTGCAAAAAGCTATCAAGTTTTATGACAACAAGAAGGCAGCTGCTTAACTACTCCCCTGGCATTCCAGACAGGATTTCAGGGCTCTTGGACTGACTCACATGTCACTTAGCACATTTTGTAGAGGGTACCTTATTTTTCACTAGGAGGGTGATGAAGCGTTGCAGCACTGAAAACAGCAATATTGATCATGGGCTCTGAGTACCTGCAGAATTCTTCAAACAGTAGCATTTACAGCCTTACTTCTTCTATTTGCTCCTATTATTATTTGAGCTGTAATTAGTATTGTAATAGTTTAATTTAATTACATTAGCTGTATTATTACATTCTGACAAAGAAGTCCTTGGGTGTTTTTCTCTTCTATGGTCTTAAAGTGTGGGGACAAGCACAAAGAAAACTTTACAGATATGAAAACTAAATGCAGGAAGCTTGGAGAGCTTTGAGTTTTAATAGTAGTGAAATCTCAAGAGACACAAATTTGTCCTCCCTCTTCTTCCCAGAAATTCGCTTCCTTTCCCTGAAGTGGAACAATCCCTTAGGTTCCCAGAGTTCTGCTATCTGGAGCTCCTGTGAAATTTGTGGTGGCAAGGACAGTAAAAATGATCTTACTTTCCCATCTTCATATTTTTGGAATAAATCATCCAAACAATGTTTCCTTGTTTTTGAGAGGAGCTGGCAATGATGCTTCTGAAGGCACAGATTCCCTGTGCAGGAGCAGGTGCACGCCCTCACCTCAAGCAGAGGAGTAGGTGTGCCCCTGCCCAAAGGTGAGGTGCTTCATGGAGTGACCCCTGATGGAGAGCAGCACAAAAGCCCCAGCAAGATGCAAATCCTTCACTGGCCAGTTTCAGGACCCAGGTAAGGGAGAATAGATTTGAACTTTTAAGCAAATGAAACATAGGTCATCCAGAGGTCACATTCTTAAATCCCTGGCCAACTGCCTGCCTGGTTAGCCATCTATGCACCCCTGTACCCAGCCACTCTGTGACTGCCTATTATTTTTCATCACCTTATCTCCCCATGATCTTTGAGAAACTTGAACCATACAAGTCTCTAATGATTCATGGTCTTTCAAGTGATTACTACATCCCTGACTGACTTCTTGTTGGTCCCCTTCAAATACTGGAAGGAATCCCCATCAATATGTGCATTCCTCCTTTCCTGTGACAAAATGATGAGATATCTTTGTTACTGTCAGCTCATCCAACACCAGTTTATAGAGAACTTCTTTTTAATGACTGCAGCTCAATGACTCTTATTTAGATGGGCCCCCATGTGTGTTCTGCTTGTTTTCTTTTTCTTTTTTAATCATCTGGCATAGCCCCAGATACTTCCTGATAAATCATATCTAATGTCTGTCTTGTGGCTTTCTGATGTGAACAACAACAACAACAAAATAAAGAATCAAAGTGGTAAAAAGCAATATTAAAAACACATTTAGTGCAATCACGCACTGGGGAGAAATGAAAAAAGCACTAAACTCTACCTTCCTCTCTACAACCACCTTGAAAGTTTGAAAGTTACAGTGAAAACACAGTGGGTTGTAAGTGGAGCAGTAATGAGAATCAGAGGATTAAATCAAAAAACAATTAACAGTTTTATTCTTGACATGCTGTTTCCTGCTTTTGGTTTAAATTTATCTTTATCATTCAAGCATTTGCATAACTGCTTTACTAAGGTGTTAGTGGCATTACTCAAGGAAGTTCAACATTTTACTGGATTAGAGACATGCATTTTTCAGTCCCCAATGATGACAATTATTGTTATTGTGGTTCCTGCTATTAAAAGCTTTCCCTTCCAGAGCTTCTTTAGGCTCATTTATCTTTCCACTTATATACGCTTCTAGATTTTTAACCTTCTCTTTTCCTTTATACCAACTCCTACTGATTGCCTTAAAACTTCCTGTTTGACCTCTTTCTCTCTCCCCCCCCACGTGCTCCTTGCCAGCCTCACAGAGCCACGCACAGCACGGAGGCTGTGATTCAGCAGCTGCTGGGCCAACAAGGGCTGGACAGCCATCCCACTGGGAGGAAAGCAGCCGCCTCAGCGCTCCAAGCTGCCGAGAAAGTGGGAGGTGGGATTCACCCCTAGCTAGTGGCTAGACACAGAGCATTAATTTAATCTTCCGTATCATTTGCTCACAGCTGCTTCCAACCAGGCTGTTCCTTCTGACAATGTCCGCGCTTCCCAGCAGATGGCATCTCCTCCCAACTTCTACCTGAGCTCACCATGTGCCCAAAGGCACCCGCTTTCTTTTGGAACGATCAGTTTTACATTCTATCTGTGCAGGAAACATGACCAAGGGAAGTGCAAACAGAAATTAATCTGCACCATTACACATTTGTTTTGCAGCTCAAGCTACTTATGTTTCTCTCAATGTTCAGACAATTATGGATTTTTCACAACTGGAGAAGACCCAATGTTTATTTGTAGGCCAGCTATGAAAAGCAACAAAAGAGTGCAAATAATTGGCATCTATTACAACAGGAACTCTAAAACGGAGTATGATCTTTTACTTGGCAAAACCAAATGAAAGCTACAATTACAAGGCCAATGAGTCTGATGTACAAGACCTTCCATTCTTAAGCAGATGCTGGAAAACTGGAATGATTGCAACCCTCAGCCCTCAGCCAGACACTGCACAAACACATGCAGTAGAAGAACACTTCGTTGTCCTTCCCTATACAGCAGCATAGTGCATTTCCATTTCACCTCTGAGGACAACGTGAGCATGACCGAGTGACACCAAGACCTTTGTCCCAATGGTTTGTTAAGTTTAGATAGGCAGGATTTGGATAAAGCTTTGACTGGTACAGCCATAGCAGCACGGTCACCTCTGCACATCTGCAGGTCCAGCTCCAAATGCTCCTCAGCGCTCAATTACTTTGTAGGCAGTGAAATAAACAGGGAGGGACAGGTGACAGAAAGCTGAGGAGGAGAGGTTTGGATGAGGATGGTGGGAGAGGTTTCAGGAAAAATGTGAAGGATGTACTGATGGAATGCTCTGCAAGAAGAATGTAGGACAATACCTCTTCTTGGGACACCATGCTGGATAAGTCCAGCTCTATTCTTTCTCTTGGCATTGCTTTGCTGACCAGTGAAAACCTGAAATGGCTACCAAATGGACAAACAGAAATTATGCTACTGGGCTCATTTGATCACACATGAATTAACTCTCCCAACTTATCTGTGAGCTGCTGAGAATTCTACATTAATAGTCCAAAGTTCAAAAACATGCCTCCAGGTAAAATAAAGCAAGGCAATTATCTGGTATCGGGATTTGCATCAATGCCCTGCAAACAGAAAATGAGATAAGCATGTAGAGCAAATGAGCCACTTGCTCAGATCAAACTTTTGACAAGATGGTCCCCTTGAATGCAGTCTGCTGAGAATACCAGTGAGTCACATTCAGAAATGGATTTAAGAAGCAGATAAAACAACAAATACAGAAATTATAGTAAATGAGGAGCTGAATCAAAGACAATTTTTTCCCTGCATTAAAGCTTAGGAAGCCTGCTCATATGAAATGTTATCGTATTTTTATATTTGTTATTGTTAAACTACACCACTTGTGTTCACAATGCTGCAGAGATGGTGATCTTAGAGTGCTTTCAGCTGCAAGTTGACCTAAGGCTTTTATAATCAGAAGTCTCCTTCATGGAAAGACAGAGAGAGCCAAGACAGAAATTGAAGATGAAAACTGTAAGTATCATCCTGCAAAAATGAAAGCTGGGTCTCTATAGCATGCTTGTTGGTTTTCTGTTCAGTCACACAGGTAAAAAGTGAGATTTAGTAAAAGCTTGAAACAGCCAGAACCTGTTCCTGCTGCAATCACTGATCATTTTTTTAGTTGAAGGGGGGCAGATAAACTGAAGTTTGGTATTTTTGACACTACCACCTTGTCATTTAGCTGGAGTGGCAATTTCCTTTAACATTTTGGACATGAATTTCATTCTCAAAGAGAGAGCAGCCCAGCGGCAAGGGCTGCTAATGCAACACGTGCCAGTTTCAAAGCACCCTCATTTAAAGTAGTACTCTAAAATCCCCTGCATTTCTGGGGAAACGGTTTCAGTGAGGACTTTCAAAACACAACTTAAATTATTATTTTAGCTAAAACATGGCTTTTTTCTCTTTCTTTAATGCCCAGTTTGAATTCTAATTGGTCTCAAATTTCAGATTTCAAGCCAGCAGTAAATGGGCAGGACATTCATTTGCTGGGCAATTTTCCCCTCCATAGGCAGTTTTGTGCCTTAGGGAAAAGACAGAGGGGAAGATTAGAGCACCACAGGACCCTTTTTCATCCCCCATCAGAACAGCAGGAGGTGGTGACCTGGTGCCTGGGTCTCTGAGAGAAAGACAGGCTGCAGCAGGGACCTTCGGGAAGAGACATGTCTGGCAGGTTTAACACAGAAGGCTTCAGTCCCCTGGACGCAGGGAAACCACAGGTTTTCAACAGCCCTTGGTCTGGGCTTTCTGTGACATCGAGAAGACTCCTGCCCTAGACTGGCACAAGGTGAGCGGCTCATGCAGGAGATGTTGTTGCAGGAGACCCTAAATCCAAGGGATGACAAGCTCAAGCCAGGGGCTCACATGAGAGCAGTTGCTGAGCAAGAGATGACAGCCCTGGCCACACCAAAGTTCTATCTGCTATTTATGCAAATATGTGGGGCTCTCAGTTCCCTACTGAGGAAACAACTGAGAGCAGGGTAATCCAGAGCTATGTGGACTGTGTGTGTGTGGGTGTGTGTGTGCTGCTACCGGCACAGGTTCAGCACCCAGCCCTCACCAAGACAGGGTTGGCAAGGTCTGGAGGGCTCAGGAAGGAAGAAAACCACCAGAATCTCCGTCTCTTTTCCCACCAGGCATTGGCTAAAATCCAAAGACACAGGTTCGCCTTCATTCGCAGATGTGGTGGTGACCATGGGGGATTTCAGTCTTGGACAACTAAGATCCCCTTCTGCCTATTCACTAAGAGTACAGGCTGCTCTGAGAAATGCCTTTGTGCTGGGCTTTTAAGGGGCAGCTTTAATTATTCCCGTTCCTCTTAAATCGTCTCTTTGTGCTACAGGCTCAATCGTGATGATTTTTCATTTGAGAGGATTGCATCACATCAGACTTGGGGCCATAAATCCCCCAGAATGGGCAAACTAGTGACAGCACTGGCCTGTTTTACAGCAGGAAAGTGTAAAGTTTATTGTCATTTTTAGAAGTGAAATGATTTTAAAGTGACATAATCTTAAAGGGGAAAAAAGTCCCACATCACGCTAAGAGCAACACTGCAGAAAGTTAATGTCTTCCCCAAACAAAGTGGCCAGGTTATGGGAAGGGGTGGGAGTGGATAGGTTGGTGGAAGTGGCCAGAGATTAATGAAAACAGGAAAGGAGAGTAAACTCTGTGTGGCTGTGATGGCCTGAACACCTTAACCCTTTGTTGTCCCTTTCTGACACTCCTGTGGCTTGGGCTGCCTTGCCTAACAAAATGGTCTGACCCATGAGTGCACCCCATCCATGAGAAGGATAGACAGGTTCAATCACCCCCCCAGGATCTACATCCTGGAGCAGATCCCTCCAAGGCTGTCCCTTTCTTGGGGACTGCCAGTCATGAACACAGGGGAGGCCCTGGGATTGTGCTTTATTTTGATGAAATGTTTAGAAAGGACATAGTGAGATTTGGTGGGAGGGATAGCAAAGCACAGCCCAAAGATCTGACTTGGCACTGTGCCTGGGTGCAGTGTTTCAGATTTAGAGGGGAGGATTTTTCCCATGTGCTCTGTACTGGCTTTGCACTGCTCCTGTGGAGCCAACTGCCCCCACCCCACACTGAGAGCTTCAAAAGCCCCAGCTTGGGCTTTTGGTCCTCTTGTTGCCCAGCCATGCTGGACAGGAGCACCTCCTCTGTCACATGGGATTTGCTGAGCTACTAACGTGGGGAAAGAGGTGACCCCAGGAAAAGCAGGGCCAGGGAGGAAGAGGAACTCACCCCTGCTCTGCTTTCTGCAGTATCACCTAGGGAAGTTATGTCCTTGGTTGAAAAAGAATTCAAAGGCTCTCTTCTGCTGGGCTAAAAATTGTGTCTAACACTCAAAGGCCCTTTGTGACCATAACACCAGAGCAAAGAAGGACTGAAGACTTCCAAGGAACACACTACCATCCCAAAAACGCTGACAGCAGCCCTGGAGGACAGCACACCAGTCGGTCTGAATATATACAGCAAAGCTGTAGGGTCCTCAGGGAGCTCTGTAGCTCTGAGCATTCCAACCAGTATTTGAAGCTAATGACGGTTATCAGAAAGGAATCTGTACTCTGTGTGTCCACAGAGATGGAGCCCTGGCATAGAAATATTTCCAAAGCCAGCTCTTGGGGACAGCTGACCACATAACTCCACTGTGCTCCTGCAAATCCAGCTCCTTGCTCAGTGCCCCTTACCTCAGCTAGAAACATGCCAAAAGCCAGCTTTCCTCACACACCCTGCCTCTGGTCCGGGAGAGTGGCATTGCATTGTCAATTGAAAAGGGCTCATGAACACAGGTCCCTTCTCCAAGAGCACCCCCCCAGTGTCTCCAGAGGCTCTGGCGTCTTGTGATCCTAACACAAGTATGTCACTGTATATCCTCCCCAACAGGCCTGACTTCCACGCTCAGAGCAAGGGTTTCAGGGAGTTACAAGGGACATTTCTGTTCAGACAAACGCGTTTCTGCAGCCAGCTGCAAATCCATCTCACAGTAATGTTTCTATTTCAGTAGGCAAGTCTATTATGTCAGAAACTGTCTAGCCACAATCGTTCAGAACACAAAAGCAATCGCATAATCCCCTTACTCTGTGCGAGATAAGCAAGGCTCCAATAAATGGAACACTTCTTCTCTTGTGGATTTAATCCCCATTTGAGGGTTTTTTTATTGTTATTATTATCCTTTCTAATCATCCAGGAGTAAGCAAGGATTTCAAATAAAAACTGTGCCTAAGGATTTCTCTCTTTATATTCATGTACATATATGTAACAAATATGCACGAATAATGCATACACATATACATATACTTTTGCCTGTATATATCACTACATTCACTGGTGAGATTCACAAGAACTTCTTTTATTCTGATTCCACAAGCAGGATTCCTTCCCAGCAGAAATATGAAGTGCCGCAGCTTCGTGCCAGTGGTTTCAAGTTGCAGGCTTTAAGCTTTCTCTGACCTTTGTACAGAATTTTAATTCTTTCTTTTCTTCCTTGCATTTCTAGCTCAAGGGTGATGAAGGAGATCTAGTGACTCAATGGGGTCCCATCACCCCAAAAAGCAACTGAAAAAAAAAGTTGTGAGCTTCATAAGAATTTTCTGACCCAGCCAGCAAACTAAGTAATAAAACAAACTTCATGGAAAATAATTCACCAGATTTCTCTTCTGTTTTGACAGTAAAAGGAGAGATCAGTTCTTCTTCTTAAGCAACAAGATATTTGCAGCCTGGGAAAGACTTCATCTCCTCAGTTCTTGTCATGGGCTTGAACACATCTGTCCCTGTTGGGACTCTGTGTCTGACACTCAGCAGTGAGTTTCTGGACTTGCTTGTCCTGGCTGCAGGCTGGGGAGAAGGAAAAGGCAGCTTCATACCATTTCCTTTGGCCTGGAAAGAACTGCTTTCAGGATAAGTAGCTGATTGCTACTTCAAATAAGGAGTGAGATAGAAGAATAAAAAGTCTGGAGATGAGAGGGTGAATCCAGTTTATAAGAAACCTCTTGGTCATGAATGATTAAGTGAAAAGTTATTCCTTGCCATACTAATGCCTCAGAATTAATGAAGAATTTAAAGGATACTTAAGACATGATATATATGAAACAGATCTTACTGGGAGTGCTTTGTCTTTGGCTCAACCTTCAAAGCCCAAAATAGTTTTGCTTAGGCATACATGGCTGGCAGGTAGACCCTGCTCCCTCATCACAGCAAGAATATGAAAGAACAGAAGTAAAAAAAAAAACGCAAAACGCTGAGAACTGCAGAGTGCCTGGGACCACTTCTGCTACTTAAAAGCAGGAGTGCAAAACGAGGATAAGAAAAATCAAGTAGTTTAAGCTATTTCCTATAGCTTGGGAAACACACAGATGCCAGAGAGGGCATGGCAATAGCAGAGCAGCGCCCTACAAGAGCATCTGGTCAGACCATGGGCAGACAACAGATAGCAAGAGATCAACTTGCTGTTATTTAAGAAATTATTGTCCCCTCAATTTGATGTCACCTCAGTGTTAGTTTTAATGAGGTGATTCTATTTGCCATTACAAGCAGAGATCCTGGACTCCTGTGGTTAATAAATACAAGCCAAGAGGTCAGGCTGAAGATGTAAAAGTGCTATTTCAAAATGGAAAAGCCTTGAAATCTGGTTGAAGAACAAATAAGTTAAAGTTGATGAAGAGCAATCTTTGGAACTGTTCTGACTTATCTTGCAGATTTCTATAGATAAAAAGTAACATCATTTTTTTGGCCCCAAACAAGTGTTTTTGAGGCACTTTCCACTAAAAAAACATATGCATGAATAGTTCTAGTTATTACATACATATGAAATATCACAATAGCATGTCACAGTTTACAAATGAGAAAAGAACATGTACCATTTTTAGGCACAGACTGCCATTCACTTTGTCATTGAGTGCGCTGAAGACAGCACATCTGCGATCTGGCTTGCCTTTATCTGCTTTTACAACGGAAGTGTGAAATAACTTGCAATAATTACTTCAAGTTATACTGTGAACCAAAAGATTCTGATAGTAGTTAGATTATTCTTAGGGGAAAGTTAGCTAAGTGTAAAAATACTAGCATGAAGATATTAATCACAAGCTTCCAGCCATGTGCACTGATCCATGATTCAGTGATGTCAATGGGAGAGATAAGTGTCTTGCCAGATTTTGGGATGCTACAAAAATAAAAGCATAGGAGTGAGGTTGCACATTTAGAGAGGGTCAAGCATATTGTTTTCAAATTATCAGTGTTTTGTGGTGACACTGATATTTCAAAATTTTTTCTTTTTGGGGGGGTTTTTTCTTTAGTGGTTTTGGCAGGACTAGATTAAATGCTTGTTATTTAAATGCAGAAAAAATGCAGAGAGAGACTTAAAATTCTAGTCCTGATAGAAAGGAATTTTTATTCTATTTCTAGTGTTTGTTCAAATTGCACCTACATTTGATAAGCATTAGAAGAACTCAGACATCATGGATGCTTCATTTGCTTTGTTGACAGAATGAAGTCTTTCATTGAAATATGGCTTTTAGGAGTAGAGTGACCATTAGATTTACATTCTGAAATTATGAGATTTTTTTTCCTGTGCCAGAAATCTTTACTGCAACTAAATAAATTAAATAAATATAAGTAGAAAAGGTGTTTTATAGAACCAAAAAAATTGAAGTCACTGTAAGGGTTCCAATTGACTCCAATGGGCCTGCAGGATTATAATGCAGATTTAAGCACATTTAATTGAATGAATTAAAACCTTTTTGTTAAACTAAATTAAATAACTGACAGGTCAAATCCTATCCTGCAAAGGGGCCTACCTAAAGAGTAGATTTGCCTGAGCTTCACTTCTAACTGATCCTTTAAGGAACTACTGGAAGCCCCTTCCTTCAAACTGTTAATTCAATGGATGCACAGCATGAGCTCTCCCATCCCTCCCCACTCCACTGCCAGAGGTCTGGCATTAGCTGAGGAGGAACCATGAGACAATAACAGTGACAGGAAATGATAAATGCTTTTTGTCTCCATCCCTGTTTTTGCCTCAAGGGCAAGACTTCTTATTGCAGCCTGGTGGTTTCACCTCTGCTATGTGCTGGCAGCACGCTCAGAGCAGCTCCACTGGGAGTGCTTCCTTGTGTGTGTGAGTAAGTGTACATAGCATGCACGTGAAAAGCTCTGCAGAAACTGGAGGGAAGAAACACTGCTGGCACCAGTATCCATCTACATGTAATAAACTTACAGAAAGCTGAAATGATAAAAGTAGGAAAATGAGTATAGGAGTATAAAAGGTTCATGCAAAATTGGCACCTACTAGCCCAGCTTAATTCCCTGGTTAAATGAAATCTGTTTTGGTTAGCAACAAATACTAGAGATACAGATACACAGATACAACAGTGTGAAATGCATTGCCATAATGCCAGTTTAGCAAGCCTGTTGGGTTAAATCTTGTTTGCTGACACTGGAAACAGACTGGAGTATTTGACCCTTAGGCTTTTAATGCAGAGTCGTGGCACATGTAGGAGACTGAACAGGATTTCCTTGGCATGAACTTCCTCAACTGACAAATCAACCAGCCAGTTATTTTATCATTAACAAAATCATTTACACAGCCCAAATTCAGCCAGGGAGATTTTCTTGGGAAGGGAACACAGGGTACCCTCCCACAGCATGTCCAGGCTAGTGATGCCTGGTGTGGTGAATGAACACCTGGCCTTGGGGCAGTAAAACTCCCTGCTTTCTATATGTCCTCTTGGTGTGCCCCACTGCCTTCCCTTTCAGCTTTATTTCTGTCCCCCAAGACCACATCTCTGTTCTCAAAAAGGGCTTGGGCTGGCTTAGGGTTTACGAAGGGTCAGACTTGTTCCACAGTGTTCTTTTTCCAAATAGTCTGTTGATCTGTCCATGGGGTTTTTCAGAGCCACACTTTTGTATAGCATTTGCTGTGAACATGGACAATCAGAGGGCTGGGCTCACATTTTCTTTCCATTGCAAGATCCCTCATTTGTTTCTTCCAGCTGCCAGGAATGTGAGCACTACCTGCGGTCTGAAAGTGTTCTTCTAGGCTGTGCATCATTGCAGCAATAAAAACGTAGTTAACTCTGCTGCTAGTGACCTGAGAGCCAGAGTGTGAGCCATCCAGTCCTCCCTTAGCTGTCAGTGCTGTGTTGCTAATAGGAAGGGGGAAAAAAAGAGTAAAAACTTGTTTCTGTCAGTGAAATAAGCAGCTATGACTCAATGCACACCAGGGACTGATCAGTTGAGTAAGAAGGTATCTTTTTCATTCTCTTCTTTTCTCTCCATAACCAGTGACACTTGGCCTCAAAATGAGTATCACAATAATGTTACATAGAGCCAAAGGCTTATCTTTGATGGTTTCCCCCAAAAACTTTAGAAGTTGGAAAAGAAATGGAAATTCAGACAAAACAGACATTCATTTTATTCTCGTGCTCCATTATTTTACCTACTTTTTTCCTCCTATGCTTCTGACAGATGTCAGTCTAACTAGAAGGGATAGAGTCACTCCTCCTTCCAGAGGTGATCGTATCATGTTCTGATAGACACCTGCTGCCAAGGGCTGGGATTGATTTATGTTTCAGCTTCAAGATTCCTGTCAGCTTGGATCACAGGACTTTTCTAGCTGAAGGAATCAGTCAATAGTCCAAACCTTTCTCTGAAGGGACTTCAGTGCAGTCCAAACTGGGTGCTTAGCAGCAAGCAGTCTGTAGCTAACGCCTCTGTGGCAGTTCTCAGTTACATGAACCAATCATTCATCCACCCCTTCAAATTGTAGCTACTCAACATCAAACCTGGGATGACAACCACCCAGCAGCTCTGGAGCAGATTCTCAAAATCCCCCATGTTTGACACTTGGCACTGAAGTCTTTGGAAAAGGTGGAGATGGCAGGTGCATGCTGACTGTTAAAATCAATTTACATGCATCTGACAGACAGCTGTCAAGTGAAGAGCTCTAGAATACCTGACCTCCAACTCGCCTAAGCAATTTCATGAAAAAAATGTACTGTCTGAGTTATCATTTTTGCAACCTTTTAACACACAACAGCTCTCATGTGGTGCCCCTTCCATCATTAGCAGCTCTGCTGAGCTGAATCATGCAGGACTCATCCAGTGTATTGGTCATGTGCCTGAGTCACATGGAGGGAGGAGGCTCAAAGCAGTGACCCAGGTCACAGTGATGGCTCACAGCACCAGGCCATGACACGGCCTCTGCCCAGGCTGCTGGAGGAGGCAAGCACACAGGGTGGTGCATCCCTATTGGCACAGCTTCCCTGGGGCTTGTTTTCTGTCCCAGACCCTCTGGCCCACTGTGCAGACAGGCTCTGAGAGATTACAAATCCATCCAAGAAACTCTGCCAAGCATGGGCCCTTCTGAGATATGGCAGAGGCACCACAGTCCCTGAAATGGAGGTCTGCCTCCAGGAAGGCATGACACAGAAGTTCATGAGACTGGTGAGGGCTAAATCTGGGCATCTCTGTGACAGTGATGAGATGCTGCAGGTGCTGGGACCCAGTGGCCTGCATTGTTCCACTGAGGAGTCTGAGCAGCATTAGGTCCTAGACAGGCATTTGTCAGTTCCACTGCACAGCCTCAGAAGCTGCTAATCACTTCTGGAGATCTGGCTACCACCATGCATGCTGAGGGCTTGGGAAGACTACTTGCACTTTGCTGACATGGACACATGTTAAGATGCCTTCAAATCCTTCTGCTGTGTTAAGGAGAGGGTGATACAAGCAGGGAATGCCCCAAAGCTCCTTCAGGATGGCAGAAGGACTCCCAGGCTTGCCCACAGCAGGATGTTTCTCTTGCAGCAGACACCCCAGCATTGTGTCCAGTGGAGAATCACTGTATGCTGACAGGAGTCACTCTGATGGCAGCATTGCTGCTGCTGAATGACAGAAACTAAGCTGATAATAGTGCTTGTCTGACATTAGAGATGTATGCACCCCAGGGCTTTAGCCAGCTCTGTGACCAGCAAGAAGGAGAGGGAATGGCAGCAACCACCCACTCCTGCAGCTGGGACTGCTGTGCTGGCCCATGTGGAATCGTGGGGCAGGCCACTGTGTATTTGGATTTCATCAGTGAGGATACAGCTGGGTACATTTCTGAGTCATGGCTTTATGTCATGACACAACACATTTGGATCACCTATGTAAAGTTCTTGGGTTACAGCCACTAACAAGATGAACAAGAACAAATTCTCATCCTCCCTCTCTGGTTATAATAAGGGAAATACGCCTTTTCTTCAGTAGAAAGTGAAATTTCCCACTAGGAGGAGAGGTTTTGGGTATGAGTATTCCACGCAGCTTTATTAGCTGTCAACTGTACAAGCTAATCAAACACACTTTCATAACAGAAATTATTTTTTAATTGCATGAAAATTATAAATTTGCATGATGAATGAGGAATCATGTTGCAAAAGAGACAGAACATTCAAAACATCATTTTAGATCTCATCCTGCTCTAGCATCTTTTTTCTTGCACCTTCCATGAACCTAAGCTCTTTGATTTCCCCCCAGACACATGGTCACTGGGCTGCAAATGGGACCTGGTGCAGCTCCAGCTGGCTGCCTGCCATCCACATCCATGGGAGAAGAACCAGCCCTGTTCGTGACCGTGTTTGAACACAAGAGATACACTATAGTATAATTAGGAAAGATTAACACATCACTCAATCCTACAGGGTCATATAATCATTTAGGACATGGGAATGGTGTCAGTTCCTGATTTAAGGGCCTCAGTTACAGATATGACAAGCTAGCTGTAAAGTAGCAGGAAAAAAGCCCACAGTGCAATCAATCTTTCTTTCTGAACCAAAGCTGCCAGTAGGTACCCAACAAAATGTCCACCAGGACATGTAAAATTCATGTCAGCCAGATCACACTGGGTCCAGTGCTTTGACTGTGTGGTTTCATTTCAGTTCTGTGTAAGAACACAGCCCAAAGCCCACTCCAACGGCTGCTACAGCAGCACTAAACTAAAGGCAAAAAAGAATTTTTCCCATATCCTGCAAGCAAGGTAAAGACCCTTTTTTCCCTCTCCAAAGACAATGTGGTCAGAGAAATTGTTATAAGAGCTCTACTTTTCTGGCAGATGTACCCTTGCTCCTTCAGATCTCCTAAATCCTGTTTTCAGCATAAGATCAGATGCCCAGGAGCCCACAGATTACTTCTGAGGGTCGAAAGGTAACTAAGGAAAACATGGTTTCTATTTGCTATACTGGGTCAGTGGATTTCCTTGAAATAATGTGGGCTCACCAGCTGCAAGAGGTTGCAGAGCAGTGTGCTGAGCAGCCTGACAGAAAGCTGTAAGAGAAAAGTATTTCAGTTTTTAAAATTTTATCCCCCCTGGGCAACATCTGCATCACCAGGCTAAATGTTTGCAAATATATCTCTTCAGGATGTTCCTCTGCCATGAAATAGGAGAACAGAAATTTCCCTCATTCCTTACATCCAGTCCATAGAAACTGCTGGTGAATCATAAGCAAAGTGGGTGGTAAAGGAAAGAAGAGAAGAGAGAGAAGAGAAGAGAAGAGAAGAGAAGAGAAGAGAAGAGAAGAGAAGAGAAGAGAAGAGAAGAGAAGAGAAGAGAAGAGAAGAGAAGAGAAGAGAAGAGAAGAGAAGAGAAGAGAAGAGAAGAGAAGAGAAGAGAAGAGAAGAGAATGTAACAGTCCACACTGGATCTGTTATGCATGAGTAATAAGGGCAGTTATGGAGAGAAAACTGTTTATCCCTTGCAATTACTAAGTGTAGCTTTCATCTTCATCACAAAACTTTGGTAATGAGATTATGCCATTTGGCTGTGAAAAACATCATTTTAGCTCCACGGTATCCTTTCCCCAAGGATTTCTGCAAACATTGCCTCAAACATCAAACATGCATATTTTAATGAACTGTGTTAGTCTGCCTTCTATTAAACTACAGTTCAAAACACTAGTGTTAATGAGTTTTCCCCATTTCTGATAAAATAAAAATAGCTAGGGAAAAAATTACTTTTTGCTGATGGGGGGGTTGAAATGAATTGTGTTTAACAAATCAGACAAAACTAGTTTTGTTTTTCTACATTCATTTTTACTGTGTAGCTTGGGGGATGAAGCTCAGTGCTGCCAACAGTGCAGGCTTCCTGGTTTTCCCCCGTAGGGACTGTCCAGTGTGCCCTGCTGTGCTGGGCTGCCTTTGTGTGCAGGTTGAACTCCACCCTGTCACAGCAGCCTGCAAAGTGCAAGTGAGTGAGTTTCGGTGGGATTACTTTGGATCCGCACCCAGGTATAAGTGGGAGCAACACCCAAGCTCTGGAAAGAGCAAGCAGCGGTTTGGGGAATATTTGCTGGCATTTGAGGGCAGGGACGCCAGGCAGATCTGTCAGCCTCACCTGGTGCCAGGCTTGCTGCATCTGCTGCCAAGGGTGGAGCTGCTCCTCCATCCTTACAAGCAGGCTGCACAAATGCACACGATCATTCCTGCTATCTGCTCTGACCGCTCACAGCAGCTCCCTCCATTGCTTCCATACTAGGATGAAGTCCCATGGGGAGCTGAGGCATCTCGTTTTTGGCAAAGAACCTCATTCCCATGAAAGTAAGCACAGTTTTTACACAGCCGTTTAATAACATGGCAACAATCTCATGCATTAGACTCATTTTCTTGCTGCCGTGATTTGGGAAATACACACTGCTGCAAAGCTAGCTTCCAAAAAGTGGTTTGTCAAACTTGCCTTCTCCTCTGTGGCAATGGTTTAAAAAATACTCAAACATACTTCTGCCTGCACTATTTAGTGCTTTTGCAGACTTCGCACCTTTCTTCAATATACACTACACAATGTCAACCAGCTTAGCTAGAGGGGAAAAATTTCTGAGAAGCAGAAGTGTGTGTGTGTGCAAAGTTTTGTGCTGGCCAAAGCATACAGCCAGAACTGGAAAGAACTCACACAGATAAAGACAAACGGCAGGAGTCTAACTTGGGCTTAAAAGACTGTGCCCACTGACCCCAGGTTTGAGAGCAGTTTGAAAAGCAGCCTGTGAAATACCAGGCAGATGTGGTTGCATAGCCTATGCTGGCTGCACAGGTCTAAATTTCTTCTCCACCTTAGCTAGGGACCAAACTGGCAATGCTCCTTTCTGGTTGCTCAGAGGCCAGGACTGTGCTCACAGGCTGGCCCCATGGCTGAGCTCATGCCTCTCTGTTCACCTCCCTGATGGGCCATCCAGCTCACCTGCCTCAGCTCTCCAGAGCAGGGTAAGCCTCTTGGCACCTCCTGGGGGACAGAGTCACTCATTCCCTGCAGGTCCCTGTCTCTCTTACGACTGCTGAGGCAACGGGGATTATAAGCATCATATTTAAGTAAGTATAGTTCAGTGAGGCAGCTGAGAACCTGAGTGATTAGCAGGTAAAATTCTTCCTCCAAGCCTTTTATATCATATTCCTGAAATGCAGGAAATACCAGAGACCTTCATTTGTGCAGATGAAAAAGCACTGCATAATGGTTCTACAGCACCAAACCTTTCAGTCACCATCACAGTGTAGTGACAGTTTTTAGTGATTTTTATATGTATGGAGTATAAAATTAACAAACATAATTTATTGCCTTCTCACACTGTAGCTGAATGTTTTACACAGAGGACCTATTCATCACTCTCTAACTAGTGCAAACAAACAGGCTTCCACAGTGTTGATTGATGGATATATTGGGTTTCTTTACTGCTGCTGCTGCTCATACTACTCTTGAATTAATAACTTGGAGTTTACTTTGCACATTGTTATGTTATTTTTAAAGAGCATTTGGAACACCTAAAGCCTGATTCTTATTAACACTAAGTCCTCGTTACACCAAAGTGGTCTGAAGATGTAATTAAAGCTTTCTTCTATTAAAAATTCTTTCCTATGGTCATAATGATATAAAGGGGATCTCCACCTGAATTAGAATCAGAGACAAAATTTTGCTTAAAAACTTGAGATGGCAGGGAGGAGTAAATAGTTTTGTTGTCACTATTTCTACAGACCACCCTAGTGACCAACAGAAATCTTTTGAACATAATGCAAAACATAATGCAAAATTAGTATTATGGTGGCTTTACATACTCTCCTTGAAGAGGATCCTGCAATAATTAGTTTATAAATGTAATTTCCTTCATTGCAAGAAACATATGGAAGCAAGCAAGGCCTTGACACTATTGCTTTTGGCTTCTCCATGAAATGCCATTCCAGTTTGGATAAGGTATAAATGGCTGAAAATCACCATTTCCCTTCTGTTCCTTGTGCTCCTTAGGATATTTGTGTCACATTGTGAAAGCAGTCATTAAGAACCTGAAGCAGTCATTAAGAATCCTGAAGACAGCAGCAGAAAGAGCACATATATCAGTGTGCACATACCTTTGAGGCTGCTGAGCTCTCCTAGAGCTGCCATCTTTGGAAAAATTTTCCAAGAGGTGCAATCACATCGCTGTGCCTGCTTCACAGCTGAAAAGCCAACAGTACATCCACTTTCAGAGGGTCTGGGGCTGCTGGGCCAAAATGGGTCAGGTCAACTTGAGATCAATCAAGGGAAAAAAAGAAAATACTGCCACAGTGAGGGTCTGTAGGTCAGGTGATTATAAACTTCTTTGGGGGAGACATGGCTAAGAGGGATTTCCCCCAGATCAGGCACCATTTCTGGCACACTTTGTATCAGTAATCTTTTCTGCTGTGATCAAGCAGCCTTACTTCTGTGGCTCCAAACAGAACTCTGTGTGATAGTGACCACCCTCAGAGTCATCAAGAGATGTTCAAAGATGGACTATAGGAACAGAGCCACTATATGCTGGGACTGTATCAAATATATCTTCTAGATTCTGCCATGTAGGCATTTTGAGTGTGGCTTTGCCTCTGCATCACACTGTCTGACTGCCCTCTACAAATATTTCTTTTGAATTTGTCCAACTCCAGGTTTCAATCCATGCTGACTTTTGGGATCCATAATGTTGTGTAGCAAAGATTCCTACAGGAAGCACTCCCTGATATTAAGGATAAGATGCCTTCTCCTGCTTGTTTTGCTGCCTGATGATATCAATAGAGGCCTACAACTTTCCTGCTGGGAGACAGTGATTATTTCTTCCCATTTTGTCTTCCCCAAGTCACTCATGATCTTTGGCCACATGTCCTCTTTCATACTCATTGTCTGAAAAGTCTCAGATTAATTGCAGGAAGATGTTTCTTCCCTGCCAGTGTTGCCTGAGATGGACCAGTGGGTTGTTTGGGATGCAAACACCTAGAGGTGCAGGATGTCTACATTTGTACATATGTGTTTGTGTGCACACTTCCCACTTCTGCCACACTGACTCCTGCCCTTTACAGCACTGTTTTGAACAAAACTGGGGAGGGAATTTGAGGTGAGCACAGGCTTTGTTTCCTTCTCATTCACTACAGGACATTTTTTACAGGAACTCAGTAACACCCTGAACCGATGGCAAAAAAAAAAAAGGCAGACCCGGGCCTTAACAAGGAATAAAAACCAGATTTCCTCCCAATATTTGAGAGAATTGGCTAGGTAATCAAAATATTTAAACGTACCTTTTATTTTAAACTGTTGCTTATGGAATATAGCAATTAGGAATAATATTTTGATTAATATTTCAGTAAAGACAGAGTTGCCATCTTCATCATCACACATGAAAATATATTTACTTTTGTGTAAACAGACATATATGAAGTAGTTGAGATGTAAATTCAGAAGCCTTGGTGTGAAATCAATTTTTGCTGCGCTCTACCTTTGAAGTGTAGCTCTTACCTTGCATCCATTTGTCATTTGTGAAGTGCTAAGGTTCTACTGTAGTGTGCATGAGCTCATTTCCATCATAGACGAATATCAACAGATACAGCCTCCCTCAGCATAGAATGCAAACCTATGAATTTTTTAAATGGTTTAAGCCATACATATTTAAATATTAATGAAATTAAATTCTGGCCACTTTGGCTGCTGAAACCTCTAAATCTTTAAAAGGAAGTTTCTTCAAAATATTTTGACATTTGTAGAAATCTTTGCCTGGTTGAAGTTTTAACAGGGGAGCACTTGGTCAAAACATTTTAATTTGAAAAATTTTTACAAAACCTGCAAAGTTTATGCTAATTCTGAATCCAACCCTATTTTGAAGACTAAAATTAAAGCCATACTTATGCATTTAAATTGATGGCCTGTTTTCACAAATACTGATCTACTTCATCTCTCCTCAACTCAGCCACCTTGTATGAAGACACCTTTTTAGAAGCCCCACATATCTAGTAAATGCTTTCACTTCACCAGCTGTGTTAGAAAAAGTGTTGATCTCATCATCTCAAATTTTAACCTTTAAAGAACAGTTAATAGTTATTCACTTCACAGAAGCTTTATGGATGAATTAGTGTGTAGAAAACAATTAGCATATATTACATAATTTCATTACTTCTGCTATCACTACTATCTCTGTTTGTACTGATATTTGTGCATGAACTCAATTTGGTTTAGTTTTTGCTTGTAGCATTTGCATGGCTAAAATAACCCAAAATCTGGGCATTCTGTCTTTTTTTTTTTTTTTTTTTTTTTTTGGTTAAGTAACATTTACAGCATAATTCCAGCTTCTGCATTGTTTTGTTGCCACAAAAATACCAGAGATGTAAGAAAAATTCGGGAAAAGCACAATAATGACTATTCCAAATATTTACCATGGGGGACAGAGAGAGCAAAAGGCACCTTGGAAACGTCATTCGAGAGGATATGGGGCAGCAGCCCTTTGTTTGCTTGTTGCCCTGAGAGTAATTCACTGTGTTGTCCAGATCCATAGGCTCAAATGCAAATATCAAGACAAAGTTATCTAATTAGCAGTCTCACAACTGCCTTTGGGTTTTATGTTGCTTTTGTCAGGATTGGTTTTGTATAGTGGTCTCCTCGTTTGAAAGAACATAATGAAGGTGATTAAAATGATTTATTAACATTGTGCCCATTTGAGCAAGCAGTCCAAACATTTTTATATTCCCTGGTATCAAGCACAGTGATCTTCACGCAAATGTCCAAAGCTCTTCTAGCTTTTTTAATTTTTCCACAGCTTGACTTTAATTAATGTTTCGTGTGCAAATTTACAGACTGTTACTGTACCAACTGACTAGCTTTTGATTTTATTTGGATTCTTTTGGAAGAGGAGAGGGAAGATATCTTCACAATAGACCGTATATTTAAATGAATAAATAAATTCCTGTAAGTCTATATGGTGTCCCATGGGACATCTACTTCTCTTCACTTGGAGGTGGTCTCCAGAGATCCCCACTTGGTTCCAACAAAGAAAGGGACATATGAGGTGCCAGTCAGAGGACTAGTCTGTATCTTGTTGTGAAAGCAGAGGAGTAGAAAAGAATCCCATTATTAAACTGAGTGCCTGACCATGGCATATCTAACATTTATTTTAAATTTTATCTTAAAAGCAGAAAGATTTTGGCCACCAGCACACTCCTCAGGAAAGCCAAACGATTGGGAATGTGCTGGTAATTTCCAGCCTGAGTTTACTTATGGCCAATATCAAAGGTAGTTACTAGGTGCACTGGTTGGAAAACTTGTCAGAAGAAAAACAGAGGTGGGTATGTTAAAGCTATATGGTTTTTGGATGAACATTCTCTAGATCTGCATAAATAATTTGGCTATGGACACGTAAGTCCTACTTTGCAGCTTTAAAAATATCAAGCTTTAATAGAGAGATGAATGTTTGTACCTCCAAAAGCCCAATTTCCTTAGTATATTCAGATGGTGAGTCCAGGGCTCCAGGTAGCATTTCTGGAGGATTAAAAGCCTGGGGCCCTGGAGTTTGACCCACCAAGAAGTGCTTCTGAAAAGGACGGGTGGCCTTGATAGAATTTCAAATACAAAACAAGATTTTGACAACACAGCTGTACTTAGCCCATGAACTAGCTTTCACGTTTACCAAGGAAGCCTGTAATTTGTGGACCAAGAGGTATTTACTTCTCTTAAAAATAAACTCAGCAGTGCAAGCCCTACATGAAGAAGAGAAGATGCCAAAGTCAAGGACTGTGGCACACTTGGGTCTCCTGCATAGACCCGTAGGATAGTGCTGCTGCTTTCTCACTGTGCTCAGCAGCCCACATGGCTGTGAGATATTTCTCGATGCTGTTTCAGCTCCCAAGAGCTGGGTGCCGAAGAGGAAGAAGGGCTGAAAAGGGACAGTCAGTGGGCTGGAAAAACAGGATGAGAGCTGCAGGATTCACAGTAATGATAGGGCTGAGAGGAAGGCAGCAAAAGAGGACTTTGCATGCTCCTTGTGCCATGAGGCTAGCATGGCACAACAGGCCAAAACGGAAGAGTACCTTTGGCTTTTTTTTTAGGAAGCCCTTGCCAAAGATAAAAAAAGCCAGTTTGCATGCCTTTGCTAGGAATATGTTAGTGAAACAAGTGAGCGGGTCATGCAAACAACTTGTTTGACAGTAAGCAAACCAAGTGTCAAAAGCCAGGCAGAGTTCAACAGCTAAGCCTGGAAATGAGACACCCAGATTGTTCTGGATTTGCTCTGGTTCAGTTGATGCAGCAGATAAACAGTTAATGCCATTAGTGAACAAATGGCAGCGATCAAAAACCAACAGGAAAAGGCCACCACTTGCCATAATGCAAGCGAAACTATTGCGCTGAACGCCCTCCCTGCTGGGAGGTGGCAACACTGGATAAAAGCAAACGGAAAAAGAAATATTTTGGATAAAACCTCTCCCTGCCCCAAATAAATTTCTTCCTGCTGGAAATTTTTGAAGTCCAGCTATTACTGTTAAGCTGGGTTTGTTCACAGGAAAAACAGAGAATGATGGAGCTGGAGAAATTCTCAATTCTCAGCCTGTGAAATACTCATAGGACCCACTTTAGTGTTCGTGGATCCCATGCATAATGAGGCCCATGGAGTCTGCTGTAGGGAGAAAACAATGAAGAGAGACAGGTAGCATGCTTAGCATGTTGCAGAAAGGGTTAAAAGTGGTCAGTTCATCACTCTCCTGTGTGGTGCCTTGGAAGTTTTCACAACACCAGATGTGTGAAAAAAAAAAGAAGAAAGCAAGCCCAGTGAGCACCAGTAGACATCCTGGTGCCCTGGAAGCAGTTAAATTAACACCCAGCAGGGACAAATTTGCAGCTTTGGGAACAAGCTTAAAGTTAGTCTGTTTTCATTCCTGGAGTGAATTTGCAAGTGTATGACAGTGAAGTACAGCCTGGGAAGGAGCAGGCGGCTTTGGATTAAGGATGGATAGCCAGAATTTGCTCCCACCCTCCCTCCTCCCACTCTGTTTTGCACTTAGGCTGTGAAGCTCCCAATACTTCTGCTAATCCCTCTGTCTTCCCATGTCTTTTACCAGTTCCAGTAGGAAAGAAAAAAGTAATTATTTTTTTTTCCCCCCATTCTAGCTGAAACCAGACAAGACTGGAGTCACCCAAGCAAAACCTGCTTTAGCTGGGATTGCAGTTAACAGTCCTTCGGAGAAATCTAGTTCTGTAATGGATAAAGTTGGATGCTTTTCTAACTAGAACCAAAGCATTAAATCCTTTAGTAATTCATCACTCAGTTGGAGCCGGGCTGTGGCCCGGCTTGTAACCACTGCAAATTATAGAAAAGACTGGAAAAAGAAAAGTCTGTGAGAGTACATCTAAACCATCTTCACAGAATTACAGAAAGCCCTCACAGTCCCTCTCCCTCATACAAGTTACATAACAAATTGGATCCACAAAAATACCATCTTTCCTCATTTTCACACCTTGGTTATTGCAAATATTTTGGCATCAGTCAATCACAGGGAACTTTTCAACCAAGGTGGATTACACAGCTTCTTATGAAGGCCTGAGAAGGCCAATCTCCCTCATTCCTCCTCATGTATATCTTTGGCAAGATAGGAAGAAACTTCAAACCCTGAAACAGCCTTCTCAGAGAGGTGGTTCATGGGCCAAGCCTGTCAGTGTTACCAATCTTCCACTTCCCCATTGCAAAGACTGTAGGTTCTTGTCCCATGTCTATCAGTAGCTCCTATTCTGCTCCATTTTCTCCCACACTATTTCACTTGGATGTCTTGCCTTCCTCCACCTGCACCAAGACTCACTCTCGGCTTTCTCCTCCAGAGCTCCCGATCCTTCTCACTCATTCCCTCTCACCCAAGCCCAATTTGCACTCTGTATTACTGCCTTCCGGGCTTCTTCCCACCCTCAGACCCTCACTCTTTCTGTGCTTCACTCCTTCACCACCTGTTCTTACAGCTCTGTCCATCCCATCCAATTGCCCTACTCTGGATCCAGTCCCATCTGGCTGTTTCTTTCCCTTGCACTGAACTTTCTCCTCCGTGACTCTCTCTGTCCTGCCCCTCCACACCCAGTCTCCCCTCTTGCAGCTGCTGTTCACCTTCCACTCCTTCTCCAGACACCCCCTCAGGTGAGGTTCCCCACCACCAGCCACCTGAGGTGAGGTTAGCAGCTTGCTGCTGCTGGCAGAAGCAATTCTGTCTCTGCTTCTGGCAATCCCATCTCTGCTTCTGCTTCCACCTGGGTGCTCCTGCCTCTTCCCTTGTACAGCTGTTGGCTTTGCCTCACTCCACAAGCCAAAGGAAACCTACATAGAGAGAAAAAGGATAGCTCTCTGCTGGCCTTGTGAGAGCTTGGACAAGTGCCAGAGGTGGTGCCAGAGGAAGAAGTGACACAAGGGTAGGGTGAGGAAGGACTTCTTGCCCCTTTCTGAAGCTTCTAGTCTTTAGATCAGCTCTTCCATCCTGTGAAACCTCACATAAGAGAGTCCAAAGCCTCTGTGCTCCCCTTCTTTTGACATATTGCCACACAAGTCAATGTGAAACTTGCCACAAAGCAAGTTTCAGTCTGCACACGCCTTTCAGGCACAGCAGCAGAGCTGGGCTCATGGGTACTGAGAGTCTTCTGCAGAGAGGTTATTCCCACCACATGTGCCTCTCTTGGGTACTCTGAGAGCGCCCTCCTCACTGGTTACATAGGAGGCTTAGGGGGTTCATATGAAATACAGATATCTGGTATGTAAGAGAGGCATAAATATCCCTCCTTTTACTCAGTTCCTGTGTTTTCTACTGATTCACTGGGTCTGGTTCCACTCCAGAATCTGTCAGAGGATCTTTCTGCAATGGTAAGCATATCCAACAACTCCAGTGGATTGATTGTAACGGCTTTGAATGACATCTTCCTTCTTTATTTCTTTCCCCAAATACACAAGAATATATAAAATATACAGAAAGATTTCCTTCATCTCAAGGTTTGGCTGGCTTGCTTATTTAGATTATAAATTCTTCAGGGCAAAACCTGTCTCTTACACTGTATGTGTACATTACCAGAAACGCATGCAGCAAATGAAGCAGGCAGATGGTTCTGGAATAGTTCTGTTGGAGCATCTGGCTGATTTTCTGGAACAGCATCACATTCAAATGGTAAACTCACCCGTGAAAACTCACATTAAAGGAACATTATTAGGTCTGTTGCTGTCTTAACAACAGTCATCTGTGGCCTGGGGCAGGTCTCCACCATAAAAACACCAGCAGTAAAAGTAACTGAGTGGAGGAATAAATATTTGCCATTAAAATATTCCTTCATTTTGAACCCCTAGAGAGACAAATTACTGGGACTAAGCACTCTTGAGCACTTAGGGGAATTAAAATAATAGGAAGACTCTAGGGAGAACTGGGGGTTGTTAATTTTTTTTTGTTCCTTGACTTCTTGAGGTATTCATAAATTGCCTGCAAACAAGTAAAAATTTACAGGAAAGGGTTTTTCACCATGCCAGCTCCAAATGGTTGTGGAATTATATTGTTTTTCCAGGCTGCCTTTCCAAAATCTTTGCAGGAAGTTGACTCAGGGCTTGACTCTGGCCTCAGATGCATGCACAGCAATAGCAGGAATCCTCACTTCAGCCAGGTAAGAAGCCCTGGTGAACACTATAACTTTATGGACAAGTTCACGGATCAAGATAGGCTAACTAGCTCCCTAGCAGAGAATCAGACCTGAAGCATCCTTGGCCCCTTTTCTTCTGGTCAGCATGCCATCTTCACAGTTCCTTATCTCAGACTTGTCCTGTTACGCTTCCTTTCCAGTTAATCTAATAAGCCCAAACTCACGTCCTGTTTTTGATGATGATTCCTCACTTTACGCTACCACCTCAGGCCTGTAAACTCTAATCTCAGCCACCAGCACTGTGCATCTTCTTAGTTGCCATTTGTTCCTTGCAGCCATCTTCATCTCCTGTGTACACACTCAGTACCTTGGCTGTGCCTCTGCTTTCCTTCTCCAGCCCAAGCCTTCCAGGTGATGGTGGAGTATAATCAGAGGGCTGAAGCAGCTAACAACCTTACTGTACCCTCTGTCTCCAACAGCAGGTTTTCCCCCCACACTCAAGACAACTGACTGAGTTATGAAGGGTCTCTTGGATCACTGCAGTTCTCAAACCAACATCTTAAGACCTGCAGGTAGGGAAAAGTTCATACCTATCAAGTTCTTTCCATAATAGCCATCTTATCTTTGATCTTATAGAAGTCAGATCAATGTTATCCCTTTGAAGCACGTGACACTTTTAGTCTGAGTTTATACAGTTCTTCACAGAATTACATTTTGCCCTCTCAGTGGACCTCCTAGGCATTTTGACAATGCTAATAGATAATGAATGAGACTTAAGTGTGTTGACATTAGCAAAGAACTCATCCAGGGAAGCTCAATGATGTTTTTCATTGGTAACTTTGTGGAAGTACCTTCAAAAAGCAGCTCAACAGAGACATCAGGAACTGTCTCATCTACCTCCCAAATCCCCCAACCAAGAAGCCTTTGACCATGGATAATAACCTACTATTCTTCCAGTGTAAATGCTTTATGCAAAGAGTTCAAGAAACCTTATGGAACTTGGGGTGTCTCTGAGACATTGAATTACCATATCCTCAGCGACTGACTGTCCACAGTGGGACTGCGTATGTATTTTGTTCAGCAAACTGAGCATGAATGATATAAGGCACCATCAAGAAAACTGTCCATAATGACAACACAGGAACTTACAACATTTTCTCTCTGGTTTCATGCTCATAAATCAGCTATGACCCTGCGATTGATGGTGGTCATTGGGACATATTCAAGTTTTTATCCAGAATATTTAATTCAGAAGTCCTTGTATGAGGGAATGTGACCAAAATGGAGATATCAAGAAAAGCTGTCATCCAAATATTATTTTTATAGAGAGCTTTGAGAGAAAGGTCACATTGTTATTTTCTTACACTATGGAACAGTTTCTATTATTACAGATTCCCAAAGCCTGGAATCGTTGTCATTTATGATCTGAGTAAAATTCAAGTCCCGGTTTGTACCCATTACCAAAAGCTACTCTAGGTTTTCTCTCTTCATTTCACAAATATTTGTAAAATACTTCCTTCACACTTGAAAAGAGAGAAGTTGTCTCACCAAAATGTGTTCTTCTTTTCTTCCATAGTGGCAAACACAGAGGTTTAGGAAAATACTAATAAAATAATAATAAAATAATAAAATACTAATAAAAATAAAGAAGACACATTTTCTTTGAGAAATTTCAGGGGCTAAATTAGATATGTGAGTTACTCACTCAGCAGTGAATGGTAATAAGAGTTTTTTATAACTAATGTCAAAAAAGACATTAGTTCTTTTGGTCCTGGTGCTTCTTTCTCAAATAGCATTCTATCTGAAAGTTTAACACATGCTTTTTATTGAATCCACATGGTGCCCATGCTTTAAAAAAAAAAAAAAAGGTAGAAGGTCATATCCTGCTTCTAACTATGCTGCTATAAGTTCAGTTATACTCTCCTGAAAATAAATGAAATTTCTCTGGGCTTACACCGGAGAAAATGAGAGGAGAACCTATTTTAGGATTCAGGATCTCTGCATGCAGAGCTGCCAGGTTAGTTGAAATACCACCTCTGTCCCTTGGAGATATTTCAGATGATGAATGCATATTAAGCTGTAGGCATTGGAAGGACTGGTGTAATGGAATGGTTTGCAAGGGGGCAGTCACATCAGCACCTGGAGCTCTTCTGTGGTGGCACATCCCTTGGTGCAGTGCTGATCAGTAATCCTACAGGGAAAACATCCTAGGAGCTGGTACTGGAGAAGGGACTGCTCAGTATTCAGTAGGAAGGAAGACTGGTTGGACATAAAAGGAGCCTGTTAAGTTCCAGTGAAGAAAATGATCTAAGGTGTGGCTCCAATTAGGACAACTAAGGGCAAATACCACCACCACCCCTTAAACTGTGACTAATCACAATTCTTGGATTATTGAAAAAGAGTCTAGAGACGTGAAAAAGGAGAAAGTGATCCCATCCTCAAAGCAATTCTTCAAGAACAAGGACTAAAAAGGCCCTGAGGTTTCCACAAGCAAACACTATTGTGGGTTGTATCTACACTGATGTATCCAGAGCCTTAAAAATATGGACTACTGGTTGTTCATGTAAAGTGGAGGCTGAAGCCCTCACGATCCCTTGTGTTATCCTTGCCTCCAAAGTCAAGACTAAATAGGACACATGCCCACATGTAGCAGATGAAGTGGCCTTGCTCTCTTAGGGCTCCTGTTCTCATGAGCTCAGCCTTCTATTCTCCCCTCCCTTGAGCAAATGAAGTTGAATGAAAACAATTGGAGAAAAATTCAACTTGAAATCCTTGAGTTTAATTTGGCTTCAGGTCAAAACCAGAAGGGGATGAATTATATTTTATTTAGTAGATACAAGCTTTTTTTGTTGTTGTGGTTTTTTTTTTTTTTTTTGGTTTTTTTTTTGGGTATTTTGTTTTGCTTTTATTTTTTTACTTCTTCACGGAAAAGTAATAGATCTTATTCAACAAATAAAATAGCTAATTGAAAACTTGGAAAATGTGTGAGGCATTTCTTGGACTAGTTAAAAACATCAAGTCTCCAGTTCAAAAATCTTAAGTCTTACTTGAGAAGCATCTCTCATTGACTGGACTACATTCCTTCAAAAGGGTAAAGTTAGACTTTTACCCAGGCCCAGTTACAGATTTTCAGCTGAGGCTCTGTAGAAGTATCACAAACCTGATTAAACTTGTATAGAATTTGGAGCTTCTAAGTACTTCCTAAACAAAGAGAGTGTTGAGTTTCTATGAGTTTTTTCATTACTATGTGTATGTTGCATTCAGATAGACAATAGAAAGGAATCTTTCCCAGAACAATGGAGAATAAAAGAGAGAGGCAAACAAACCCTTCATTCAGATCAACCTTCCAGGAAACCAAGATGATTTCCATCATTTTTATGACTTTTCCCTAGAGGCAAAAGACATCTAATTAGCAAATCCCTCTGTAAGTTTGTTTCAATTGACACAAAGGGAATGTGACAAGCAGAGAAATTATAAGCCTTACATTTCCAGTTAACCAGTTTGGACTGATAAAACCAAGCTGAGATGGGTTTTGGGGATCTTAAAGCTTGGGGAGCAAATAATCCAGAGGGTGAGTTAGCTCTGCTAAAAATGTGAACTTATGGTGTTGCAGTCAGTGATTTCTGATGGCAGTGTCACAGCAGCCCTTTGTGAATGTGCCCTCACACTACCACCTACAAAGCACTGCAGTGAGTTGTGACATGGTCCTGTAATGATCTGAGGAGGAGCTGAATGATACCAAGCAGAATCAAATCTTGATTCCTCAAGCAGAAATAGAGCATGAGTAAAATAAATATTAATCATGAAGTTAATTAGTAAATGCTGGTAATTAATCATGCATTACTTTTAATGATGTGTAGAAACACTCAGAGGTGGGAGATGATCCTTCAGGAAAGCAGGCTGTGCAGCCTAAATGAGGTAATGTCCCCATTGCTAAAATCAGCAGCAGTCGACCCACAAGGTCGCTTTGACCTTTGTTGTCTTTACTGGAAGATAATACTAGCAGTGTCTCCTCCCCCTCAATTTAATATCTGAATTTATGTGGCAAGCTATCCAAGGGGTTGGTGGGCTCTTGCAACAGTGCAGGCAGGTGCTAAAGGGTCCACAGGACTCATAAATACTGCAAGGTAAATTGTTACATTCAAACCTTTTAAAAACTCTGTAATTCATGGACCAATTATATTTCTAAGTATTGTTCCAGCAACTACAAAATACTTTAATTGAGAGAGACATAATTGATATTCTGAGCTTCATCAGCACTTTGGAACAACTGCTAGGGATCGCTAAAAAAAAAGCCAGTTATCTCTCTAGAGCATAGAAAAAACAGCATCTTTACTGCAAAGGCCCTGTAATCTGTGTCTAAAAATCTTCCAAGCTTCTCAGCTGTGCTGTGGGTCAGGTAGCCACGTCTTGCAGAAACAGCTGCGGGAAGTGGTCAGATGACATGAAACATTGGAAAATAAGTTGGCAGAAAGAAATCTGCAATGATAGGCAAAACCCCTTCCTTGGTGTAATATCTAAAGTTACAATAAGAGTTAGGACAAGTTTCCTAAACCAAAGATCTTGTGGCCGCACAGGTGAGAAATCCTGCTACACTCATGGTAAATCTTGCAAGTACTACTGGGGCCGAGGTGCCCAGTCCCATCTTGTTGGCTGGCCTCCCGAAGCAGCAGCCCAAGAGGGCACAGAGCAAGCAGTTAACATCACTTCAAGCAGAGCTGCTCTCATGTTTTTGTGCCTCACCAGAATGTGACCTTGCAAATTTTTTCAGAAAAACAGTAGTGTTTGCAGAAGTCTTGCCTGTCTCCCCTGTGTTGACAGATTGCTGGAAGATTCAGGATGGCTGAATGAAGGAACTGTTAACATTCATCTGTCTGCCAGTCTATTAGGAGAATGGGGAAATGCACCTAAGAAGAGAGCACACAGCAGCTCAAGAGGAAGAACAGCTTGCAGACGCCTCCCATAAAACAGCAAAACTGTGCTTGCATCCTGCAAATGCTCATTTCTCACACCTGCACATAGGTTTCACCTGGTACCTCTTGCTAAGGGACTTGTTGGAGTAAGTCATAGTTAGTTGCTCAGGAAATTTAAAAGAGTTAAAAGGAGAAAGGTGTGCAGGCATACAACTGTATTTACTCTTTTTAAAGCATCAGCCTGTTCATCCAGTTTGGTGAAGAAACTCCACCTTAGAAGGATTTGTTCACAATGCTACTTTCTGTGAGTCCATAGAAAACAGGCTTTCATTTTTAAGCAGCTTCTTATAGCTTTTTTCCCATCTCCACACCTATACTGCAATTCCATATCTTCAAATACACTGAGATGAAATCCCACCTAAACTACTCAGAGTTGCCTAAACATTCCAAGGTCAAATATATTTTACTTGTTTTGCACCTGGTTTCCAGACTCTGGGGTACAGCAAGTTTGCACATTCTCACTTTGATTGGCAGGTCTGAAGCTTGGGATCTGAGACCTGGGTGCACAGGGACTTGGCATAGCACAACTAAGCTAAAACAGCAGATCTTGTCAGGGTACTGGCTCATGATAACACAGTGGGAGCTGGCTACATGGAATATAGTTGTAGACATATCTGTGGCAACCTTCTCCTTCATCTCTCAGCATGTATTTTATCCACAGAATATTCCCAGAAGTGTGATGGGTGTTTAGAAAGCTCACAGATAAATCTTAGTTTTTCTTTGCCAAAGCGATAGCAAATGTGCAAACAGTATTTTCTGTCATATCAGTCAAAAGATATCTAAAAACAGAATTTCCTATCCCTGCCTCCATGAGAAAAATGATGGCATAAAAATTAACATTGTAAAACACATTATCTAAGATAACATAGAAATTCATTAAAATTCTGACTTTCAAAAGAGCCTAAATTTTTGTAAGCTAGAAAACTTAGATGGGAGTCCAAAATACACTTGCATCTGCCCTACTATCTCACCTTTCTGACAAGAATCTACATAATATATAGCAGTGACATATTCACTCCATTGCATGAAGAGAAAAGTGTTATGAGCATGTGCTTCTTGAAATTCTTCTAAATGTGCATCCATGAATGCACAACACCGGAATGGGTTCTAAACGTGCCATCACCAGCTCTGCAGAAGTGCATGCTAAGAGGATCATTAAGTGCCACTAGGACACATCTCCTGCAGGAATGAGGCCAGGAAAAGCCTTTTTATTACTTGGACCAGAACAATTCTGTAACAAAGAAGGAGGAATTTGTCTTACCTGTCTGTGCTGCTGAGAGACTGGATACTGCAAACCTGAGATTTGCTGGCTTTGCTGCATTTTCTGAAGCATCATTTTTTGCTGCATTGCTAAGGTTACATTAGGTGGCCTCTGGAGAGACTGGTTTGGGAGAGGTTGAGCAGTTTGTGGCTGTGGCTGTTGTTGCTGCTGTTGCTGTGGCTGCTGCACAGGAGCTGAACCCTGTGCCTGCTGGGTGTAGTGCAGAAGGGCAGGCTTGTTTTGGGAACCCAAAACTGAAGGCATCTGCTGGTTTGTTTGCTCTGAGTTAAAGTGAAACAAAGGCTTTGTGTTGCCATGATGCTGCTCTAGAGGTGGCTGAGCACTGTTGATAAAGTTTCTGTTGAGGTCCTGAGGCTTCTGTTGCATGATTATGTCCATGGGATTGCTCTGGGGAGTGGTTGGTTTATAAACATAGTTGTTCATCCCTTTTGTCTGGTTTCCATTCACTGGCACCCCAAGCATTGCTGAGCTTTGTGGGCTGAACTGCTGCTGGCGAAAAGAGGGACTGGGGATTTTCTCTTGCACAAAGGGTCCAGGGGAAGGTCCTGATGGAGACAGAGTGGACCAGTTGGCTGTCTGGTTCTGCTGCTGCTGTTGCTGCTGAATCAAGGCATGCTGCTGCCGGTTGGCTGCGATCTGTTTGAGCTGCTGTGCATGAGACACCTCACCTTGCCAGTTAGGCAATGGCCGAGTGGACGCAGAAGAAACCTGTGACACCTGTGTTTGAGGCACCGAGGGGATGGGTGAAGAGGCAGACATGGCAGTGGGAGCCATCGTGAAGGCTGGACCTGTAGAAGAAGGCCTCATCTGTGGGGAGCCCACAGGAGCCTGATTCATGCCTGCTGCATACTCACTTTTTATCACCATCTTATCCATCTGCAGAGATCTCGCAGGGCCCCTCTGGCTCTGCTGCCCAAGGTCAATGTTGAATGGCTCATCTTGTTTTATCGTGGCATTTATCATATTCTCTAGCTCAACATCACTCATTGGTGGCACCGATATGTTAGTCAGTTCATTAAACAGTTCCTGAAGCTCAAGATCCATCATTTGGTCCCATGAGTCTTCCCCATATCTATTAGGGAACATGTTCTCATGGGATGTCTGGCCATCTAAGTGTTTGCTGCAGGACATTGTTTCTCCTGGTTCTTTCTTTACCTCTTTCAAAGTCATATTAAACATGTCATTCCCACTAGCATGGGTATTGTTTGCAAGGCTGCTGGCCTTTCTTTGTGATCCTTGCCCCACAGTCATAGTTCCTGACATTGACTGGCTTTGGCAATTGTTAACATGTCCACTTTGTCCCACTGGGATATTGTCACCCACTCTTATCCTCTTAATGTCAAGGAAAGAGTTCTCTGAAACACCATTGGGCCTTTTGTTGACAGGTGACAGATTTACCACCAACTTTCTCTTCAAGGAACCTTGAAGCTGAAAGAAACAGAGACAAAAAAAAATCATTAGATGAATACCAAAGAAATAATTTAATTGCTTGAAAGGCAACAGGCAGGTAAGCATTGCTTAGTTCAGAAAGGTCCTCCGGGCTTTTTTTGGTCAATGAAGCTGTGCAGAACTGTAGGCAAATAGGCTTTAAGTGGTGACTCTCCCTGCCACCACAGCATCTTTCGAGCACTGCTGCCTCCTGTTCATCACAGACCCCCTTCCCCCTCACAGGTGTGATGAGGGAGGGAGGTAGCCAGAGCTGTAGTTGGTAAAGCCCCTTTGCTCCAGATCTACTCCAATCTAGCTGTGCCTGACAGATCTAAAGTATTTTAGACAGCAGAGACAAATGCAGTCATGAAATCTGCCCTTGTGCCTACACGGTGGTGCAGTTTTCATTTTCCCAATTTTGGTATAGGATCCAAAAAATATTTTTGACACCTGTCAAGTCCAAAAGTTCTTCAACACATTACAATGGCACACACAAGATCAAGACATCCTTAGCTTATGTAGGTTTATACTGGCCAGAGATGTGTATGATTAAAAATGTTAGATATTAACCTGTTGAAAACTGAGAATGAGTTCACTAAAGCCATGTCCAGTTATGTCAGCCAAGGGTCTGGCCCATGATGTACTTACTGCCAGATTATTTCCCAAAGATGTACATTAATACATTAAGCCCTTGTTGTTTATGTTCTGAAACATCTCTTATAAAACATACAGTCCACTCAACACTGCCCTGAGAATTGTAACTCTGTTTTCTTTTCCTTGACTATTTACAGCGATACTTCCATTTGCTTGCCAGCCCTGTGGGCCTACTGAAGGAAAAGAGGTTCATGGCTCTGTCTGCCTGATCTACTCATCTGCTGTGGCTGTGCACGCAAATTCCCACCCCATGCACAGAAAACAGAGATGTCAGTCCCATGAGCTGAAAAGCCTGGACTTGGTACATATGCCCTCAAGTAAGATGCAGATGCCCTCAAGAAGAGTTGCTTTGCACACAGTTCATAAAAGAACAGATCACTTTTTAAAACAAGGGCAGCTGTCCTATATTTAGCCCTGTACATTTCATCTTAGAGGTCTTTTCCAACCTTAATGATTCTATGATTCCATAGAATCATTACCAAAGGGGCACACAGCGAGGAGTGTGCACATGCAGCCCTTGCAGAGCCAGCACACACAGTCCCTGTTTCAGCCAGGAAAATAAGCAGTGAAACACAGCTCACCTTCTGCCTTTCTGCACTTGGGCAGAAGTGCAATGGCCCCAGAGGCATCAAGACAACACCATCTGAGAAATACCTGTGTGTGCCAGTGAGAAAATAATAAATAATGCCTGTACACACTGTGATACCTTGGGAAGCTACAAAGGGCAGAGAGAATTGAGAACTCTAATTCTCCAGTTAAGTGAGGAAGAATGATTTATGAGATCTTCCATTCATGTTATTTGCATCATGCTGTTTCATGTACAGAAGTCCATGGGCATGTAATACTCTACTGTGGCCTCTATGCCCTTCAGTTTCAGGCTCACCTATAGGTAAAAGCTCTTCTCAGTTAACTCCAGATGTGAAAAAAATTTATTCTGAATATAATTTAATTGCTTGAAAAGAGTTTAACTGAGAAATACATATTTCCTCCAAACCCGTTTTTCCATTCCACTCTTCCATTGCATCATCTGCTCACTGAGTTTAGCCCTTAAAAATAAAGTTTGTAATTTCTCCCTCTGACACTGAAAATCCAATTTCATATTTCAAGTTAACCTTCCAGCATAGCTTTTAAATCATAGATTCATGTTTTCATAAGGACAAACATGTTGATGCCTACTCATATAAGTCTACAGACTGTGTGCATGCAAGAGTAATTATTTGTCACTAGATGTCCCTCACTGGGGAGGGGTTTTGGTGGTCACTGCAAAGAGCACAGACTGTCTTGGATTAGTATGTTCCTTCTGACACATGAGTCACTGTACTTTCCTTTGGAACAAAAAAAGGTAAGTTGCACTTCCTTTTACCATCATCTTTGCTGTCAGTGTGTTTATTAGAAACCATGCTTGTACACTCAAATTCATCTTCCTGGGAAATGGGGAAGTCCACAGGTCATTAGAATACATGACTTGGCAGCACATTTTGCTTTCAGATGTGTTGCTGACAGAAAGGCCAAACAGAGTACATCCCCTGCATATGTATATGTTTTATGTGGTTAATATGGCTTTCTGAGTTAATTTGGGTTTGCTTGACATTTTGAAGCAGACGGAGCTGTTTAAAAAACTCCACATTTTCAGGGCACCTGCACCAAGCTTTCTGACACATGTGAAAATGCAGGTGTTACATTGTGCTGCATGTAGTATCTGCTTTTCACTGCATTTGAAGTAGCTTCTAGCAGATAGCAGGGTGAGGTGGGTGAGCTGGGAAGGGGTTTGCCACACACAAGTCAGCAGCAGAGCCAGGCAGAGCACCATGATCTCCAGACACATCCCTTAACCAAGCACCCCTCCCTTAGCACGGCCTGGAGGACTCCTGGTTTCATGACATCTGCCCACCAAAAAGGGGACTGTACATTTCTAAAGAATAACAAGAACAACTTATTGCATCTCCCCAAAACCTTGCACACATAACCCTTGGAATGCTGACAACACCATCAGTCAATAGACGTCCACACCTTAAAGCAGAAATGAGAGCAAGTCAGGCTGCAAAGGTGCAGGGAACTCAGGAGACTTCACTGAGACTGCCACAAAGGTCCTGATTTCACATCCCTCATGAGTTCAGGATATGGAGGGAGAGGGCATGGGAAGATGTGAGCAGCCCACAGGGATGAAGCCCCCTCTACCTCCTTGCACTGAGCTGTTACCAATTATATGTCGGGGGGGCTTCAGGGGACTGGTCTGTGTTTGTTCAGGAAGATGAGCAGTGTCCATCACAAGCCTCTCTGAATGCTGCCTTTTGCAGGGCACTGCTGCCCCAGCATTATGCCTCTTTTGTTAAGAAGGAAAAGGACTAGGGTTCCATCACCGAAATCTTTGCATTTTTCTAGCAATCACATTTTTTGATTACTGACTAAAAGTCAGTACTCAAACCCTTTTTACCCAAGCAAAGCACAGACTTTTCAGAAGGAAATAAAAAACAACCAACTTGCCAGATTTCAGGCTCCATCTCTTTCAATTTGCAAGCTAGGATTGATTTGAGTCAGTAAACATAAAGCAAAAGTACCTATAACATACCCAGGCACATTCCTCAGATCAAAGAGGCTTGTGGTTACACATCTCAAGCTGCTTGAACTGTGTAATACTGAAAGGCCCTGTGATGGGAAACGAGTGACATGACAGTAAGTGGGAGAGGAGGAAGCCCTCCATGCCCAGCTCCATCCAACAGGTAGGTGGGCAGCGCTGGATGAACCATCATGGAGCACAGGCATTTCCTGGCAGCATGTGTTACTGTGGGACCTTTGGCTGAGCAGGCTCTGGTGAGTCAGCGTGAGGTCACGCATTTACAGCAAGGCATAGCTGGATGATTGATCTTCTGAAGTCAGAACTGAGATAATTTCTATGAGACAGCCCAGTGCTGTTCCTGGACAAAATGCTTGGGGACAGCAGAGGGCAAACTCTAGAGATGACTTGATCTAAACGACCCGGTGTGATACCATGTCCTGTGCAGAGGGACATATATAATATTTATAAGTTTTATATTTAAAACTTTATTCAGAGTCTTAAAGGAATTTAAGAGAGGCAGCTTTTTCTCTAATGCTCTCTGACACCAGGCCAAATCAGCAGGAAATCCACTGAACTAATAATTAGGGCTCATCAAATCCTGGTATCAAAAAACTTCTCTTTCGCAAAAACAGAAAGGCTTTTGCTTAACCTTTCTTTTAGTTGAATTTTTTTACTAAATATAAAACTACAGGATTTTGCTGATTATTTTTTTGGCTCATTTTATGTTTTTAGGAAGTGGAAGCAAAAAAATGTTTTGGTGCAAAAGCACAGCTTGTCAATGAGAAATTTTAGAGATTGTTTTCTCCAAAATATCCATATTGCACAATATTTTTATCACATCATTGATGCATTTCTGATATTACTCATGTGTATTCACCTTGTATTTCTTTCCACAGGGTCTATCCGATATAGTCAAGAAAAGAATTGCCTGTGTCAGCAGGAAATAATAGCCTATCAGGTTTCTCTTTCAATAAAAATATTATTTTTTGTGCATTTCATACAGCTTCAGCAGTTGGACTTCCTTTAGAAATTGCTCTTATTGTCATTTACCACTGTGTAGGAAGGAGCACAGTGCTCGACAGAGCTCCTGGACTAACCGTCCAGCACCTTGACTTTCACAGCTCTCAGGACAAGTAAAACACAAGCTGTCCCTCTGACTTGCCTGAGTAACTCCATAGTGCCTGCAGATGAAGCCTTTGTACAGGGATTTTAGTACTGTATCAGACTAATTTTGAAATGTTTATAGCTGGACACTCAAGACTGGGCCAAAACACCAAAAATACCCCAAGGAAACTACAGAGAGAATGCCACAGTTTGATAGCCTTAAGTCCCCACTAAGCCTTTTAGTGGAAGACATAAAAGGAAGAATCCTCCCACCTTTGTTCTCCCCACTCTCACAATTTCCTACAAAGGTTTGCAGTGTTCTTACATTGTGTGGTGGAACAACAGGGATGGAACTCCCAAGGTGCTGCTGACTGAAACCCCACACTGTGAAGCAGGCAGTGTGGCAGTGTCAGCAGTTCCTGAGGAACGGGATCTCTGATGATAGAAAAAGCAGCTCTGGATTTTGGGCTCTTAATGTAGAAGCAGCAAACTAATCCACTTTAAAAGGTCCATTTTGGATTACCTAGACTTTCTCACAATATGTGTCGACTGCACTGGAAACAATGGCTACACTGTAAACAAAATACCCCATATAGCTGGGGAAGCAAAAACGTAAAGAATTACAGGGAAAATATGAAAAATATTCAAACAATGAAAATTGGGGTAAAAAATTCCTTTCAAAGGAGGAAAAGATGCTGAATGATACTTATTTATGCTGTGAAAGCACCTTTGCATTGCAGGGCTGGACCCAGCAACCACCCTTGAGGCTTAGAGCCTGATTCTGAATGACAGCAACTCTCAACGTTAAAATAGTGGCTGGCAGTGTTTGCTGCCATCAGTATCACCTCCTTGTTCAGAGCTGTGTCAAGCTGGGGAGCGCTTTTCCAGGCAGGGACCAGGGCAGAGCCTCCCTGTGGCAGGAGTCTCCCAGCATGCAGGGGGAGCAGATGCCTCTCTCCTTTCCTTCTTACCCCTTCAGCCAGACAGGGTGGTGGTGGTGACTCACACTATGGCCAGCTCCGAAGCCACAGAGGCACCCTGGGGCTGACACAGGGATGACAAGGGGACATCTCTGAGATGCCATCTCTGGGGCCACCACAGCAACTAATGCCACAATAACACAGGCACCCTCAAGGCCCATTTCTGACTACAGACTCAGTTTTGAATGTTCCCATCACCACTATTTCTACACATCTGAAATCCTTTGGCTCTGATTGTTCCCCTTCCTTCCCACACCCAGGAGAATCAGGTTCACCCTGGTGTCCCTCCTGAAAATCTCAGTAGTGTGATCCTCTTCTGTGGATCTCCCCCCAGCCCTTCTGCTCCTCATTTTCTCTGCACTGCTCAAGTACATTTATTTTTAATCTTTTGTCTTCACTGCAGTATCTACCTGATATGTTTGAGGATGCAAGCATGACAGTAGTCTTCAGAGAGATTTTAGCACTCTGAGTTGACCAAGTCCAATCTGCTGGATGATGCTGATGTGGTAAGCACCATTAATTTTTCATGCAGCACTGAGTGACAGAGTGGAGGCCTGGGCACTGTGCACAGTGGAGAGCAGCCCAGGGAGCTGGCGTGTCCTCACAGCACCCTGGCTAGGACAAGGTGGCTCCTCCATGGGTGCAAAGAGCTGTGCAGGGGTAGCAGAAGCTGTTTCTTGCTCCAGTCAGGTTGAAGATGCTCAGCTCCAGGTGTCCTCTGCCACCCACCCTGTGTTCATAAGAAAGGAATCAACTGTTCTCTCTGAGCCTGAGGAGGAGGAGAAGGCACAGGCGCCTTCAGCCTCACGCTGTTGGTGAGCACAGCAGCGTGAGACAGCACTCCTGCACTCTGCCTCACTCCCCTCCTGTTTAGCTAACCAACTCCAGGCACCACTTGGATGAGCAGGATTTACTGCCATGAGAATTTTGCTCTACCCATCCCAGCACTCCCCACTGCCCACGCCTGTCCTCCTGATCCAGGTGTCCATACAGAACTCTTGCAGTGGTCTCCTGACTCTGGCTGGTCCTTACATGTAAGCACCACAGGCAATAATAAAGCTGACTGAGAGGTAACACAATTTTCCTCCCTGTTTACTGTAATGTTTAGTGCCACTGAAACTGAATTTATAGTAACAAATAAGGATGCTTCTTGGCTGACAAGTACCCACTTAATTTTCACTAGCTGGGACAAGGCTGGAATAGCAATCAGTATGTTAGAAATCCCACAATTTACCTTTGCTTATGGAAAAATTATGTCTCTTGCCAACTGAACATACCAACCTAAAAATGCATCTATATTATTCACAGTGTACTGCCTAGAAACATAATGTCAGGGCTTTGGTCCAAGTTGCTGAAGCAAAATAATTATATTTTTTATGCAGATTTTTCATCTGATGGATTATAAAATATCATGTCTAGTCACAGTCTTTTAGAAAAGTAGGAACACAGAAAAACAATAGCATTTTAACTAGGTCAAGATTGCTAATCAGAGTGTAGCAGTCATTACTGTGTGCAAAACAAATAGGCATAAAATATCTGTATTTTTTTATCTTGCAAGCTGTGTATTTGTCTTCTGGAGGAGTAATTTCTGCTTGCTCTTTCTTTCTTTCTTTCTTTCTTTCTTTCTTTCTTTCTTTCTTTCTCTCTTTCTTTCTTCTTTTCCTTTTCAACCATGAATAAATTAACAATCACTTTGTGTGAAATCTACAGAAATTTATGTCAACATTTATTACCATGAAATGTGGAACAAAGCATAATGCAACCTGAGCTTTGGGAAATAGGACTGCTTAACTGATCCTATCCTGATGAGAAGGAAATATCAAATGCATTATAAATGCTGACAGGATGATCAGGCATGTAAAAGAGGTCATCCAATACCACCCTCCACACTGTTTACCAGTTTCATAAGTCAGCTTAAGGTATTAAAAACACATACTGTCTTGCACAGGAAGCTCCTAATCCTTAAAAATGTGGCTGCTGTTATTTGATTTGCCTCTTAGAGATCAATAGCACAGCAGATTTCACCTAAAGAAAGATGCTGAGAGCTGTTTGGTCCTGGTATTCTGCTTAGCGCTGCTCCCAAATTGTTACTCTGTAGGCTCATTAGAGCACATATCCATGGCCACATGTGGGCTTTTATTACCTGTCTAAGCACCCATCCCCTCTGCAACACTGTTATCAAAAGTTCAATCGTTAGAGGAAGACAGTAGTCCTCCATCCAGACTTGGAAGATAAGGAAATATCTAGACTGTTTCTCTCTTCCGCAAATCAATGCGTCACACAGGACACTCAAGTCAACTGTTTGGCCTTGAGGTCTTCTTCAGGGTACGTTACAGTTCACAGGAGATCCAGTCACCACTTGTCAATTGGAAAAGAAAGATCCCTTCAGCTTATTGCCCAGTCATGCTTCCGGCATCAGACTCCATCAGCCATGACAAGGAGGGCCCATGTCAGTGAGGGCCGCCTTCCATCACGCATCAACTAATACACTTAATGAGCAACTGGCAAAATGGCTTCCTGTTAGAAGGAAGGAGTCCTGACCCTCTGCCAAAACTTTAGTGGAGAAGTGATGTTTAGGATCAAATCCAGGCCTGCAGTAAGAGGTCTCCTACAAGACTGCTGCACTTAATTGATGGTTGGGTTTGACCTGTATTAGCCTCTTCCCCCTGGCTCTCACCCGTCATGCACGGTCACCCCATCAAGGACATGAAGTAAGAGCAGTACTTAAGAGCCTTTTTCAAAATCTTCAGCTTAAACATGCAGTGTCAGGACAGGGCAAGTACACCCCACTGAGATTGGGACCTATTTGAGCAAAACAGGCAAAAATTTTGAGGGCTTTGGAGGGTTTTGAAACAACAATTAAAGAGCTTTTAAGATACTGCTATGAAGAGAACGGATAATGGAAAGGACAAATAAAAGAGAAATTGATGAAAGTTTATATATTAAGACTCTAACTGATTAACTGCAGATCAAGAGATTATTTAGCAATTTTGAGTAGCAATAAATTCAATCCCAGTGAAATGATACACTTTCTAATCCAAAGTGGATAGAGTCTGAGGAACTGCATGAGAGATTCAGAGCTCATCAAGGTCTAAAGAGAGACTGATCATTTTTTAGGAAATGGGAAGATGCTAACTTATATAAGGTGATGATGACATATTTAGAAGAGGATGAAAAATATTAAACATCAAGGCTGAAACTAGTCTGTGGTCACTGAGGACTGGTGATGCAGGGGAAAAAGAGGTAATGGGGTGAAGCAGTGATTTTTGTAGGCATGTCAAGGTGATTGTGTATTTTCCCCCACTATATTTGTCATTGATATTAATGAGATGCCTCCAGGTTTAGTAAGAATACAAGTTCACAGCTCTTTTATTTCTAACACTTTAGGAGTCTGGAGGAAAACTGTAAAATGAGATTAATTTGACCAGTATCTAGGTCATTCTGGAATATGAAGATCAATATGGAATTGTGATCATTATGGAAGGTCATTAGCAGGTTACAGGAAGCCCAAATAATTTGTTGTCTTCGATTGGCATGTGTTCAGGTGAGTTTTTGTTATTTGGTCTTTCTTTAAGTATCATCTTGATGAGAAGGTTGAAAGAGTCCAAACCCATAAAAATGGCCAGAGAGACTGAATGGAAAGGTTTGGAACCAAGGAATCACTCAGGAATGAATGCTTCAGGAGATGGAAAAGGTCAGTGTGAATAGAGGGGACCAGAGCAGTCCAGGGTAAGAAAAAGCCACCTATAAGCTAAAAGGAAACCCCAGCAATACAGGTACTGAAAAGCTTCCAAGATCATCCTTAAAAGGAACGCGAGAACTGTCAAGCAGAGCGGAGAGGGTGAATTTGCACAGGAGGATGAGAGGACGGTTGCACAAGTAGACAAGTCAAATACATGGAGACATCTCTGAAGAAAGTGAAAATAAGTTTTCTAGTTTTCTCTCTGGTTAACAATGAGAATATTTAATAGTACAGATCATCTAGCAAAAGCCTGGCTTTTGCAAAAAGATTTGCTTTGGCAAAAGGGATTCAAGGAGATTGCATCTAGGCAGGACTTTCAAACCTCCTCAGGGATGGGGTAATGCTGTTTGCACACTGCAGCCCTCAGGTCCTTTGTGCTGTCCCCTGAGGCAAAGCCCAGCTGCTGAGCACCCACTATGGTTTGTGCTTGGAGCAGCAACGCCAGTGACCATCGGTGCTCGGGATAGCTGCAGTCAGCAGCCCATCCCCACCAGCTGTGGCAGTGAGTGACAAAGGGTCACCACACATTCGGGTATTTTTGGCTGCTACGATAGTTTTTTGTGGAAGAGGCATGAGTGGATTCATTATAACTGATGCTTTCTATATAGCTTATTTTCCTGTGCACTGATCACTCGTTGAGTGAACTCATGCAAACAGAAACAGCATTGAAAAGTTAGGAGTTCAAGGCCTCTCAAATATAACAGCCTATCTCAAAGCCATATTTTCCTCCACAACAGCCTTGAATCTTTTTCTAGGGTCAATTGTAATTGTTGACTTTGAAAATTCAAAATGAGAATAATTCCTTGTTTGGAAATGACTGAGCACAATAGCATCTCCTTCCTGACGCAACACACTGTGACAAGGGCACACATGCCTACAAGAATGGACACAGGTACCACAACCATCCCAAGAAACAGCATTCCTTCGGCTATGCAGTGAAAATCTCTCAGCCAAGGATCTCTAAAGTACAACCAAGATTTGTTGCATCAGAATTACATCACTTTTGTAGCCTACACATCATGTGTGCACTGCTCTGCTGGCTTGGATAAGGGACTCCAGGCCCGTGGAGTAAGTCCCCACTGAGAGTCAGGCAGTAGAAACCCTCTGCAGTTGTACAGCTCCAATGCTGTGTCCCTTAAACTTCATTTCTGCAGGCCACTAACACAGGGAAAAGTTCACTAGCTACTGTTTAATTTACCATGTTACTCACAGAAAGAAAACAGAAGTATTGTGGCAGAGGCTTTAGTGGAGAGTTTCCTAGAAGACCTTTGGGATCCTTATGGTGGACCTTTGGGATCCACCATAAAATGATGGAGCTGTGAAAGGACCTCTGGACATAGAACCAGAGAATCACAGAATGGCTCGGGTTGGAAGGGACCTTAGAGATCATCTAATTTCAACTCCCCTGCCATGGGCAGGGACACCTTTCACTAGATCATGTTGTTCAGAGCTCCACCCAACCTGGCCTTAAAAACTTTCAGAAATGGGGCACCCACAGCTTCTCTCAGCAACCTGCTCCAGGGCCTCACCACCCTTGCAGTAAGGAATTTTTTCCTAATTTCTAATGTGAATCCACTCTTTTTCAACTTGAAGCCATTCTCCCTTGTCCTATCACTGCATGCTCTGCTTTCAGCAGAGCTACCAAAAAAGTTACATCAGGTTGCTCGGGACATTGTCCAGGCAAGTGCTGACTGCTTCCAAGGATGAAGACTGCACAACCTACCTGGGCCCTCTTCCAGCTCCCCTGTTTTTCTTTACCTCTAGTCAGCAATTTCTGTTCCTTCCTTCTCATCCTTTTGTTGTTCACTTCTAGGATAGAACTGGTATGTAACTGGAAAATTTTGAATGTAGAGCAAATGGAGGGAATGTATAAATTTGACTTGTCTCCAAGTTAATGACATATATGATGAGGGAGGAGGAGGAGATAAAAGCAATAAATGACAATGTACATGAGAAATGTCAGTCTCTATTTCTGCAGAGATTCCTTCAGGGAAGGCATCAGATCAGTAGTTTTTAAATGACATAAACAATCAAAGGGTTGACTGAGCAAAGTGATGCTCCATCAGATGAATCTGAGTTGCTAAATAATGCTTTTGCTTAAGCCTGATCCAAAGTTCATTGAGATATACAGGTCTTTAAATGGACTTTGCTGGACTTTGTTTCTCTGTTCTTGATTATAAGATTCCATGACAAGGACTTTATATATTTTTTTGAAAAATACTCTTCATGCATTTAGACACTGTCAAACACATTAATAACAAGCCCTATTTTCCAGCTAAATTTCAAAAGACACCGATGCACATTCAGCACCTCTGAAAATCAGACATCTCTTTAGGTGTCAAAATATGGATCCCAGCATACTTTTGAAAATACTAGCCAGGATACATATAATTTTCTATTTTATAACTAATGTGAAACCTTTCACCTTTATGGTACCATTTAATGGGGACTAGAAATCATTACAGATGAAAGGCTGTACAACAAGCTACTATATTTGAAACTCTGGAGGTAGCAGACTGGTTCCTAGTGGACAAATGGCCATATCAATCTTGAAGCTAATTAATTTCTTTTGCTCTTTGTATGCTTTTCTTTCCTGCACAATCCTTAGCTAGGAAGCTCTGGGTCAAATGTGCTCAGAGGGCATGCACCAACTTTCCACTGTCAGAAAGAGCAACCAAAAGCTCAGGGCTGTCAAAGCACTTCAGTGAAACTTTTCTTGCATATTACTTAGACTAGGTTGGCTTTGGTAGAAGCATATTTGCTCTCATTTATGGTGTGGAAATAAGCATTTTATAGCCTATTAAAATATCTAAAAAAAAGAATCAAAGTTATTTCTGTCTAGAAATAAAGTCTTTGTTCTCATAGACTCTTCTGTCTATGTTGGTCTGTACTTGGGAGAAGCCTTTGGGAAGGCTTTCTTGGGATATGGACCAAATCAGAGCAGCCTCCAGGGCAGCTCTTGCTCTGGCAGGCACAGATGAATTCAGTCTTTAAGTCATCCATCAGGTACATTTCACACACACTGTAAAATAGAGAGGTACATTCCCCAGGCAAAATTCAAATTCAAGGGACCCCCTCAATGCTGATATTTGTCTGCATATACGGCCTTGTTTGTGAATCTGTACTGAAGCCCAATACAAAAGTGAGCCAAAATCTTCTGTTGCTGTAAACAAGCTGCTACACTGACCTGTACCAGTGTCCTATTAAGAGCCAGCCCTGAAGCCTGAACTCTGGATTACGAACCAGCATTTACTGGAAGCACGGATTGCAGCAGGAACTTTTGTTGGATGCCTATTGCAACAGATTCCTCACTCCTTTTTAAAGTGCCTCTAGTGTTGCAGGCTTTTACTGAGGGAATACAATGGAGCTGGCAGGAAAGCCATAGCTCTTCAGCATCTCAGAAAAGGGGAAAAAAAAGGCAAAAAAAAAAAAAAAAAAAAAAAAAGTGCAGCAGTCCTTAAGGATACAGCACTGCTAGGTAACTGGGACAATGAATTAACAAGGACTGACTTTTCCCTCCCTCTGTTTTCAAGGATAGTAAGTAACAAAATCTGGCAGGCTGAAAAGCCCCTGCTCAGAGGACAGAGACAAAGAGGCTGGGCTGAAATTCATCGTGTCAGTTTAAAAAGGCAGAGTTTTGCATTTACACAATATGCCCATTCTTGTTCTCTTTGACTCATGGAAAAATATTGAACATTGGACAAGAATGTAGGAATGTGTCTGGTGTCTGATCTCCACAAAAATCTAAATGCCGTTTGCATTCACGTAAGAAATTAAGACTGGCTGTCCGGGCTCCATTGATGTGTAAAGAAAATAACAGTAGTGATAGCAATATCATTATAATAACAGCAGTAACACAATTTTTAAAACTGGCTGTGTAACTAGTACAAACAGAGCACGAACCCAGGCGCTCCGGGCCCTCAGTCCCAAACACAGCTCAGTAGAGATTTCTAGACCATTTGCCTGTCACAGCAACACAAAGGCTCCTCTCCACTGACAGCATCTGAAAGCACTGCTAGTTTTCCTGGTTAGCAGAGGTTAAAGCTTTTTATTGCTTTTTTTGCCTTTAGATGCTGTAATAGTTGCAGTGCCTATATTACCATCTATGGCAGACAGGCTGCATGTCTGCCAGCTGTCAGGCAGCCTATTCATCTCCAGTTGCCTTTTGCCTACTTTCTGCAGCAGAAGAATTTCTCTTCACTGGATTTCATGTGCTGGAGTCCAGTTCCTGCCGACGTTCCTGCTGCTTGTTTTTAAACCCAGGCTGGCTACAAGCCTGGGGAGCATGGGAGCCTGCAGCCTTGAAGAACCTGGGGCTCCTGTGTCACATGCAGCTTGCCAGCCAGCCAGCGACGGCTCTGGGCAGGGCAACATCATAAAACTGACCCTGTGTGAGTGGGGGGTGCTGGCTAATCCCAGTCATTTGCCTCTCTCATTGGCTCGAGGGACAAGCAACCAATGGGGTCACCATGGCCTCCTCTAGGATACAACTAAACACCCTCCCTCTCCTTGTCCCATGGCAGAGATGTGGAATCTGGCTACTCATCCTCTGCCTAGAACCCCTTCTTCTTTCCTCTTCTCATCTATCTAAATTATGAGGTCTGTGTGGAGGGAATATTGTACATGTAATGTCTGGCTGCTCCTGACCCAGGTGTTCCTGGAAATTCCCTCAGGTACCTGCCAGCATCATTAGGCACCAGTGTATCTCTGCTACTGTGGTATTTTACAATTTCACCAGGACCTGATTTTTAAATAGAGCTGTGCAGGAAGATGGGGTGGCCAAGTCTCCAGGCCATAAAGTCCAGATCCTATAATCACAGCCCTCTGCTATATCATCTTTTGCCTAAACAAATCATGTTCCTATTAAAGAGAGGCCCTGAAATAATGAGAGGCAATGCTTGTATCTAGTGGTTGCCTCTTTTTTCTCCCAGAAGGTTAGTGATCTGAAAATCTGCAGACCTGCATATTTCCTGACCCACAGTATGAGCTCAGTGACTCACTCATAGGAGGTGGAGAGAGGATGAACAGCTCTGCCAGACCTTGTGACAGGGGTAAAATAGATCATTCAGTTGCACGATGTTTGTCAATTTGGTGTGTTTATTTTAAATTTTTCCTAGGTGTGACCCAACTCATCACCTCCTTACCCAGGCTGTGAGAAACCACTTGAAATTTTGCTCAAAACTCTAAGGCACAGTCTCATAGCTCACAATTATCAAACCCTGAGTAATGGGTTGCTCTTCCTGCCTTTCCTGCTATATGAAATTCCTACAGAAGAGAAATGGCACCTTAAAAAGCCTCCCTCAGACAGGCCAGCCAGGAAGCCCACAGCCAGAGGCATTTGCCCACCTCCTCGCTCCCCAAGGAGTCTAAGTTTTGAGCTTCTGAATTTAACAGAAAGACTGCTGTAGACATCAGTGTGTCTTGGATCAGGCTCCAGCTACCCAAGAGAAAAGATGGGCTTTGCAGCCCATCCAGATGGTTAACAGCTTTACATACAACCACTGCCTTATTAAATCGACAGTAAATTAAATGAACACTTAAAACACTCAACTGAAAGTGCTATTGACTGCAGTAATTAAATTGAAATACCTAATTAACCACACCAGAATAGGAAATGAATATATCATGAGGCACCACTCTGTAGTGACTGAGCCAATCAGATGCTGTCTATACCTTAATTTGTGCTGAAATAATTTTTAAAGGGCGTTTATGATTACTTAAAGATGTGTTTATATAGCACATGCATATATATGTCTATATATGTGTGTGTGTGTATATATATACATACACACATACAGACACATATTATATTATTATATTTAAGTCTTCTGTCTGAGCTTTTAGCCTTACATTGGCAGAGACATTAATTCTAGGTCAGCCACCATCCTCCAAGATAAACTCGCACATTATTAAAACATCTAAATCAGAAGGATTACAAATGTCCTGCAGCGGACTTTTTTTCTTTATTAAGAACATTTACATGAAGGTGTCTGCAGTTTCAAAGCCATTTCAGACTGAGGCCAAAGTGAATGTTTGGGAAAAAAAAGAAAAAATAAGAAAAAAAGAAAGAGTCTTTTTTTCTATTTAGCCTGTGCTGTCAGGTCTCTCTGCCTCCTGCTCTAACCACAGCCGCCCTAAAGGAAAAGTTTACTTTTAATTAAGACATCTAAGTGTTAGGATTCTTAGGCTCTGAGCCTCTCTCCCTTTCCTCCCCCTCCTTTTTTCAGTTAGGAGTGGAAACTTTATCTCACCTACAAAGGCACACTTTGTGCAAATTTTGATAGAATGCAGTGATAAACCTTCACTCTAGAGGTGTATGGAAGCGGCAGGCCCTCCCCAGAAATGTGGTCATTTTGGGGCTGCCTCAGCTCAGAGAGAACTTGGGCATGGCCACTCCACTCTGCTCTCCCAGAGATGTACACAACGCCCTGGCTCTGGTTTTGCCTTTGTTTGGAGGGGAATTTGCTCCCCACAAATCATGAAACTGCAGCCTCACAATAGCAGTACTTGGAATGACAAAAGGTCAAACTGGGTTACAGTCACTCAACCCTACTGAGTTATTTGGGTAGTGGCAAGAGGAGTTATTTTTAATGACTTCATGTCTTGGTCTCATAGACAATAACCAGAGAGTGTCTATGAGCCTGCAAGTCTTAATCTTCAGCTCAGGAACCAACAAATCCCGGGAAAACAGCAATATGACAGGGAGGCAGGCATGTTCCAAATTTGGAGGTTTCAGCAGGGAACACATTTCCTTTCATTTCCTCAGTAATCCCACTCATCCTGGCATTGTCCATGGCATTTCCCCTGTCTTGTCCTGGGGTGGTGACAGGTCCTGTTCCTGCCTGGTGCTGCTAATGGCTTCATTATCTTGACACCCAATGGACAAAGCTGAGGCACGTGCCTCTCCTTGGTGACACTGGACCCTGCATCCTTTGGGACCACATTCAAAGGGTCTGAACTGCTGTCCTCCCACCAGGCTATGCAGCTGGGGAAGACAGAGGTGACCCTACCATGGTTCTGCAGTATTTTGGAGAGGTCATACAGGTACCATTTCTGTAGATACTCTCTTTGCTGTTGTCATGCCTCCATTTTGTCCACTTCCATATGTTTTCTGGACCAAACTGATCTCTTATTGTTCTTCTTCTCATAAGTGGAATTGCAGCCCCTGTGGCCCTCTGCCACTGTTTATGCTGGCAGAGACCAGTAGATATTGGCAGGCAAACTTGGATGGGATTCACACAGTGAGAGGGCAGGGGGGGAGGAAAGGGCACACTGTGGCCCTCAGTGCCTTTGCATCCTTTGCAGAGAGCATGTCCATGGACAGAGGGAAGGAAGGTCACCAGGTGGGGTGAGAGTTCTCCTAGCTGCTCAGGAGACTGGACAGGTTTTAAAATGCTTAGATATTTAAGGTATCTTAGATCCTGTCAGGTATTTGTAAGGCCTGTAAAACCCTCTCTGTGGAAGTCACTCAGCTGGCCCCAGAAGCTTTTGTCTATTTATCTGACAACACTTCTGAATACATCGTGCTGCCCACCCCATCTTGTGAAGAAGAGGTCATACAGACAAGTACAAAATGTGTGCAGGAACAGACACACCTCAGGCTTCAAAATACATGGACATGCCTGAGCAGCAGGGCAAAGCTGGGCTGCTTTGGCCATTCCTCCTTCCCTCTGCTGCAGGGAGAGGCGGGAGAAGCGAGCCTGCTGCTGACCAAGGTGTCCCACCTTGATGCCCCTGAGATGCCCAAGTGACCCAGCCCTGACTGAAGCCAACAGAAAACTTGTAACAGGCCCTAAGGCCTGTCCTTGCTGCATCGGAGCCTAAAAGAAGAACCTGGCCTGGACTGCCTGGCTACTATTCAAAACGGCTCTTAGTTATAAAGAACAAATTGTAAGTTCTCATGTAATGTGCCTGGCAGAATCCAAACTAGTAAAAGAAAAGCCTGTAAACATCATTCCCACTCAGGAACTGTGCAGTGTTATTTTCTGACCCTGATGCACTTTGATATATTGCAGAACTATACAGGTTGAATCTCCCCCTGATGCTCTTGAATGAAAAAAATTCAAAAGGTTCCTCTCCTTTTCTTTCCCTCACTGCCTAATACAAAAAACCATCTCATTTTGCTCATGTAGATCTAAAATGATGACATATAGCTTCAAGTACAGCAGGGATATTACAAACAAAAGCAGTTCACAAGCTCTAATTCTGCATTTACCTGCTGTGAGAAGCAGGTCCCAAAGCCTGTACCTCTCCAAGGAGCCCTGGGAGTGCATGAGGGATTTGTTTACATGCCCAGGGAACAAAGTCCTGTCATGGAAATTCTGAAAAAGGCTTTGCTGAATTTTACTTTTCTATTTTCCAGCCTAGTTGAAAGGAAGCACAGCTTCTCTGAACCTGAATCCTCCTCCACTAGCAGATTATTTATTAAACAGCAATGGTAGGTTGGAGCTGTTTTCACTTAAGGACAATTCTTTCAAAGCCTAACAGAGAAGCAGAGTTGCCATAGTTACCTGAGCAAGCCCTCAGCACAGCACAGTTCCTTCCTACAACCCAAGACTTTAGGTCAACTTGCAAGTTTGTCAGACAAAGCTTAATGGTTTGCTATTTCATGCAAGTGAATTGCATTTATCAAGCAAGAAGGTAACGTGCAAACCACAGATAGGATTGCCCCCCCACCCTTTCTTTCTGTGCTGATCCAGAAGCCCATGGGGTTCACACCAGCTGGAAATTCTGCAGGGTATCTGGACAGCTGGGGAGGAGTTTGGAGTAAAAACACATTTAGATCTTGGCACTGGTTTCAGCCATCCAATCCAGCCCATCATTAACAGCTTCTGTACAGCACTACTCTCCTCTAGGGGCTGTAAAAATGAACAAAACCTTTGTTCAACCTAAACTTCCTTTCCTTGTCTGCTGTTCCTGCAGACTTTCCATTCTAGTGGTCCTATTGTTTCATTTGGAAATGTCAGAGAGCTGCACAGTGTGCCCATTTTATAGGGAATATGTTCCATTTTAGGATGCCAAAATCATACATTGTGTTGTTCCACAATTAATTTACTTGAAATTTGCATGAGTTCACTATGACTTGTCTGAAACGGTCTTATTTCTTTCTTTTTTTTCTTTCTCTTTCTTTTTAATTTTTTTTTCTTTTATTTCCTTTTTTTTAAGGCCCCAGTATCTGTATTTAGCTTGGTAGCTACTGCAGACACTTGTTTTGCCCCTGAACAAATAGGATTGCTGAGGACAAGATTGGCTCCTTTGTGCAAGCCAATTTGGACACTGGGCATCCCAATGAATGGGCATTTTGCTTTTGAACATCCCTTACTGGAAGCAGCAAAAAAGAGCAAATACCCTGATTGTATCTGTTAAGTGGGTCATTCCTACAAAGGGAACTGGAAAATCTCCTGCTTACTCACAGTTTCCTTCAGTTCTCCTTGTTGTAGTGCTGGAGAGAGCAAAAGGGAGAAGAATGTGCATAGAGACAGAAATCTCCTGAGAACCCGATGAAAATCAGGCAATCCACAAACTGGCAGTCTTACCTCCCCACAGTGCCCAAGTTTCCACATTTCTCTGACCTTTTCCCCTCTCAGTTTCTTCCCCCAGCAGCTTTTTATCATGGTTTCAGGCACAAGTACATCCCCACCAATCAGCACACTGCAATTTAATTAGGAAGCAGGCGAGATGGTGTAAGCACAGCAAAAAGTGGTCACATATATTGGCCACTTCTGTCACTTACAGCAAAAGTTTTGTGAGCGTCTTGCTAAGGTGCTGCAATGTGGGATGGATAATGTTGCTGACCTGGGACCAGAGGCTCAGAGGGATTTAGACCCCTTAATCCTACTCAAAATTAATGGAGATTAAGTGTCAAAGCTGAGCAGCTGTTTAAACTCCACTGGAAAACTTGAGCCTGAGTTAATATGGTGCCCACTCAAGCAGTCCTGCTGGCCTCAACTCCCCTTTCTGACCAAAATGGATGAAATGCATCTCAGAAGGCATGAGGAGTTCATGCAGGCATAGTGCAATTCAAGTAGAAGATAGCAAAGAGGATCAGGGGACAGAGAATAAAAGAGTAAAAATTATGAGGCAGGGAGATAAGGATGAGAAGGAAATGTGACAGGGGTAGAAGAGCAGAGAGAAAAGAGGAGATGATGGCCAAGTTGGACATGGAAGGAAAAGAGGGAATGACCCATCTCAGAAAATAATGAGGGAAGATCGACAGTGTATGATTTAGTCTGAAGAATAATAGAGGACTTAAGCTGTTCTACATCAGCAAGATGCTGGTGAACTAAAGAATAAAGAGAAAGTGAAGCAAAGGAGTAAGGATATTTTTTTCTCTCCATTGTGGAGCTTTAAGGGGCAGCTTATATGTGAAGTATATGTCATTGTCATTACTGAGCTTTTGCAGGATGCACCCACATTAGACTCTTTTAAATAGAAGGTTATATTCAAATACCACGTTCTTGGCCGGGTGATTGACACGGGGACATTTGATTTCCAGAGACAATAAACATAAAAGAGCACCATGCCACTGGAATTTTAGTTACTGAGGGTCTTTGCATTTTCCTCCTCTCCCTGCCAACACTGAGTGCATTCCAGCCAGATTTGACAGACTGGCAGGAGTCTCAGCAAAGCAAAACTCTTACAGTTTTCATGAAAATTAGTGGCTGGGAAGAGAACATCCAGTAGATAAGGGAGGTGCTGGTTGAACCCACACATTTTTGTTCACCAGAGGCTGGCACAGGTACAAAGTGACCCAGCTGGCATCTAATGTCTTTTGCCTGGTGGGAGTGTTTTAGAACACAGGAGAAGGATCTGGGTGTGTTGTGTTTGGTAAAAAGAATGAATGCAAAGGGACAATCATTCAAATCTGTAAAAAAAAACAGCTTTTTTTTTTTTTTTTCTCCTGTTTCTTTACCATCTCAATTTTCAGAGGTAAATTACCCTGGATGATTTAGGCCATAAAAGCTTTTGAGTCATCTTCAGTATTTAGCTGTGAAAGATGAGACAGTTCAGTTGAAATCACTCATCTGAAGACATGTTAAATAATTAACAGTATATAGTTTGCAATGCCATTTACCATCCCACGGGGTTGCTAGTCCTCTGACCTTGTAACAGCCTTATTTCATAAACAATGCTCCGCAGGGCTGCACATTGACAAAACTTCTTAAAATAAGGAACTGTAATTCAATATCAGCCTGATCAATACGTGTGGTGGAGCAGGTAGTTTGTGCTGGTTCTTTTGGGCCCCAAGTAAATAGAGTGAGCTGAACAATAGGGAGAACTGCAAAGGAAAGAAAGGGAATGTGGTATACACCAGTGCCAAAGCTTGAACACATTCATACTATGTAGTAAACTAAGGTCACTGCCTTTGTTAAGAAAATCTTGGCAAATTGCATCTGCTGTAGAGGTCAGGCAATTATGTTCACAAGGAAACACAAACTTGCACGTTATTTAATGTTTCCAGCCTCTGTAGCACAGTCCTACGTCAGTTTAAATATACAACATCCCTGATGAGTAACAGATACTGCTGAACAAGCTGCTTTCCTCCAAGCTCAGTTCTAACAGTGGTAGAAACATTTACAGCAAAGTTGGGTTTTCACTGAGAACAACCACCACTTTGAAATGGAAAAATATTGAGAACAACTCAAAATAAAATTGACTACTTTATTTTGCCTCTTTTCAAGTTTTCTATTGTATGTGAATTTTATTTCGCTTTGTTTCCAGATTACTGTTAGATTTTTGTCTTTTTCATTGCATTTTTTGGTTTCCCAGTGCTTGCAGCACAGGTCAGCTACTCTCCTCTGGGACTGTCTGAGTGTCCTTTATCACAATATTTGTCAAATAGGGAAAAGATAAACTAGCAGATAATCACTAAATGTTACGGGTTGACATTAGCAGCAAACTAAAATGCCAGGTCATTCAGAAACTTGCAAAACTAAACTCTTCTCCAAGAAACTAAAAATAAATTTTAAAAAATCACTATTTTTTCTGCTTCCATCTTTCTTTAGCTGAACTGCTAACTTTAATGTGCAGCTGTTGGCTGAAAATGATCTTGGCATCAGAACACTGGAAAGTGGCAAATACGGCACCATTTTTAAAAGGGTTCAAGGGAAAATGCTTATACCAGGCAAAATGTATATATGAAAATTTTTTTAAAGAATAGCTTTAGGTGACACTGGGATAAGTAGAATATACTGGAGAGGTCCAGCTCAGCTTCTGCAAAGGAAAATTGCACTTCACAACTCTAGTAAGGATTTTGAAGTAGGAAACAAGCATGTGAACAAGAGGTATCCATTTGACATAGCTTAACTGGAAAGCTTGTGCCCAAAGGCACTCAACAAGATCACTTGCTAGAGATGCTTAAAGAAATTAGGCTGTTGTGGGTAAGAGGGAAGCTCTTCACATTGCTTAAAAGGCAGAACAGAAGGGTAAGAGCAAATTATGACTGAAAACTCACAAGAAAAGATCTCCAGCATGTAGGTGATAGAAGAGCAGATGAAACTCAATATAGAAAAATATAAAATCCAGCATATACAAAACAGTCCTTACACTACCTACAGTGATGAGACCTTGGGAACTCAGTCCTTGGGAATGAGATCCCAAGGTCAGAATAGACTGTACTATAACAGCATCTCAGTGCTCAGAAATGCAAGTGCTCAGACAGCAAGCAAAGGAACAGAGAGCAAAGCAAAGACACATCATGCTGGCAGTGTCTAAAACCACCCCCATCACAGAAAAAAAAATGCTAGAAAGAAAAATATACATAGAAGGGCAAAAAAGAACTCTCAAAGGAAAAAAACCCGAAAACCACCATCCATAGAGGAACAAGTTAAATAGACTAAGATTTTTGCTCACCAGGAAAGGAAAATTTGAGAGAGAAATATGAACAGAAATCGATGAATCTTCCAGTTCAGGAGTTGGAGGATATCATGTGAAATGGGCACATAGCAAGGTAAAAGCAGACAAGGAGGTTCTGATGGGAGACACAGCTACAGAACTATTTTTAGCAGGATGTCATTCATGCTGTAAGTTTAAATGGGTTCAGAAAGCAACTGGAAGAAATAATTGACAAAAAATTCACTCAAGTTATTGAATGCAAATACTCCATTTATTGATGCTTAGCCCCAGATGGTTGGAGGCTGGGACAGCATTGTGGAGAAAGCTAGTGTTTGCTTATTTGCTCATAATAATGACCACTAGGAGTGATCACATACAGAATCATACAGAATCAGACAAACTTTTGATCGCAGCCAGTCCAGACTTGAAATCTGTGTTGTTTATGTAATGAAATGAAAAATTGTGCTTTTTTTTTCACTCCTTCTGTTCATCTCAAGCTGCTCTTTGTTTGGGGGTGAGCACTTAAGAAATACATTGGGCAGGAATACAAAATTTTTTAAGATCTCATGTCTTCTGGTCTGCAAATGTCATTTGTTATAGTTATGTTCATATAACAGCCACGAAAATGGAGCTTTCATGTGGTAGGTATCATTGGCTGCTGCTGTAATAAAACAAACACTAATGAATGCTGATGGGATCTGTTTCTGGGTATTTCTGTCCCATACTGTTTCAAATGAAGCTTCCAAACTCCTCTCTCATCATTATCCCAAATTAATCCACACAGGAAACAAACCACTAGAGAATGTAAGCACTCATCTGTCAGAAGCATCCCCCTACACTGCTCTGAGGCTGAGTCTACGGTGTTCACCTTCTAGAGATCAACTCAGCCAAGACTTTCAGAATAAGCTGGAATGTTATTTCCCTTGGGTGAAATCTGTTGAAACTGATGGATTTGTTGTTATGGAAATCCAGTGGGACTGAGATTTTACTTCCAGTGCTAAAGTCTTGAGAACACCAAATTACTTAGTTGTAGTTGTGCAATCCTGAACTGAGGCAGGGAATGGATGAACTAAGAACAGGATTGTCATCTCCAGGCACTAACTACTGTCAGGTTAAAACTTTCCTTCAAGCACAAAGCATGGAGAGAAAAGTATTATTGTTCTGCACTAAAAATGAGCAGGTACATTGAGCTGGGGGGGGGAGAGGGTGGTCCAGGCTGACACAGTCCTTGGTCTCTCCTCTTGCCTCATGTTTTCATCCTTCATGCTCCCTGTTTCTCCTGATAAAGCTAACAATGCCAAACACTTGTTTTGCTCTCTGCCATTGCTGAGGGCTCTATTTTTAATCATAATTAATATGGAGACCAAAACAAAGCAAAACTTATCTCTCACCCCCCCATTGTTTGTAAAGGGGCTGTTTAGTCTGAGATCACGGGGCCAGGCACCTTCCCAGCCTCCCCCAAAGTCAAGCCATGCTCAGGCCCTGCACGACTCTGCCAACCAAAACTGCCTTACAGCTTTACTTTATACACTACAATTATGTTTTTATTTTACCACTTGAAGTCTTCCAGATACTCCCTGCAGCTGTCTGTCCAGGTGTGTGGCAGGGCATGGTGGATGGTGGGGAAACAGCGCTGTTTCTTTGGCTGTCTGTCCCTACCATGACCACCTCGGACCTTTTGGGAAAGAGTCCATTTTTAAGTAAAGATGCCTTACACAGGCATCAGCAGCTCCTCTCCTGACCATGAGTTACTTTGGCAGGAATCAGGTCACCTTGACCACCATGGGCTTAATGTACCTGACAAAGAGGGATGCAGATGGGTTAACTCAAGTGACATCTGACTCGTGATGATGCTGAAGAGCTGAAGCTTCTGAGAATGCATTTCCTTGTATACCAAAGGCTCAGTGAATATGCCCCAAAGAACCCTAGAGCACACAAAAGCAGAGATCTCAGCAGCATTATGATTTCAGAGAGAGTTCAGCTTTCTGTAATTCACTACAGAGTTCTCTTCAGTTCATGTGTTCTGGCCTTCCTCACCCACCTGGTCAGTTCTGAGTGCAACAGAAGACACAGCAAACAGCCTTCAGAGTTCACCATGCAGGCAGGCAGCTTTGGTACTGCACCACCCTGCAGGGAGTCCTACAGCAATCTCAGAGGAATAATATTGTTTTCTTTGAATCTTTTTTTTATGATTAATTCCTAAACTGCTTATTTATCTAATTTACAAGAACTGGTTGTATTCCAATTTTGTATACAAAGAAATAATAAAACCATCTTAATTTCAAAAGACCTTGCTTATCAAATGCATTTTTCATAGATTTGTTGAGCATTAGTGTATCAGACAGTTTTCTGTGCCTGTGCCAACAGCCACTTCTCCGTCAAGAACTGAATGTATTTGAAATATTTTGAACCCCCACTTTCTGCTTCATTTGCTAAATAATTTCACATTTTTTCCAAAAGCTGATATTCTTTCATCAGATAGCGATCCATATTATTGCAACTTTCTGGAACAGTGGAATGCTACTGACAGAATGAATATTTGTGTACAGAAGTAATTTCATTTTTTGCTTCTTTCACTGCAGGAAAAGGCTAAACTTGCACATTTCTAACTAGCATATGTGTAGATATGCACTTCTTGCTTAAGCTGCCCAAACCAGGTTATGTCCTAACTAGTCCTCGGGGTTATTTTCTTCTGCTTGCTTTTAGCATACCAACAGACAAAAATACAACTGAAGGTCAGCTTTAACAGACTTCCATGCATTTGACTTTCCTTGTATTCAGGCAACCCTATGTGCATCACTAACAGATTCTAAAGGCATGCAAAATTGCACAAGGGAAGTTTTATTAAAAGATGCCCATACTATTAACTGCTTGCAGCTGCCCTATCAAGAAACAACATTGTCAGCCTCAGAAATTCTGAAGCTGGTTACTAAAACAGTTACAGACTAAGCTGTCTACTTAGTTTGAGTACATATTTTATTTGAGCAAATGAAGTGAATAAGCTTGTGTGCAAATGATCAGACATGCTGATTTGTGTGTGATTACTCAAGTCAAATGTTTAATTTGCATAACTGAATGCAAATTAGGTACAGAACTGCAGGCTAATGTGAAGCATGCCATTTGGCGCCTGAGAGTTCTAAAAATCAGACTCAAAACCTCCATGCTTAGTGTAACTAAATCAAAACAGTGGAATTCAGCACAGCAGATATCTATCATTTGATTCAGCTTATAATTATTTACCATTAAGGGAGGTGACACATAAACAAGCACCAGAACCACAAGTCTGCTTCATTTTCTATCTCTCCAAGAGAAACCACTGTTCTGAGCTTCTAGCATATTCTTTCCTATCTTATATTTTAAACAAAAATATCTGACAAAGGAAAACCTACAACTATACAAAGATTTGAAAGGGCTTCCTCAGAGTAGCTTTTTGGTAGTTTTTTTGAAAGTGGAAGTTTTCCACTGTACATGGTCCTGAAATTATTTTTAGCTTTGTTTGTTTACAATCTGAAATGACATATTCAATGTGATTTGATGTTTCCTAGTATTCTTGATCCACTTTTTTCCAAGGGAAGCAGTGGAAAGTCTACACTGTAGTAAACTGAATGCAAGATCTATGAGGAAAATATTTGTAGTGAACAATCTGACAGGGATTGGGAACTGAACTGGATGATCTAATGGGCATTACATTGCTAGAGCCTAATGATTCATAGTAGTAGAATGGCAAAATGGCAATTCTAATGCTATTTCAGACCACAGTGAATAGGATTTTCTGGTGTATTTGAAATTCTGGCTTACTGTAATATACAAGGGACTACATAAACTCTCCTCAGGATGTCTTTCTATAATGTTTATAGGTTTCTTATAAACCCAAACATTTCAAAGGCCAGACTTGGGAGCTGAAATATAGTCGAGAGATCAAACAGTGGCCGAGGAAACCTCATAGTCCAGCCTACCGCAATTTGTTGCCTTGTGTTTGAAGATGCAGTTTGGCTGAGACTCCTGCTGAACACGGAACTGCCACCTGCTTAAACTGGGAACTACAAAAGAAGGTTTTAAAAAGAAGACACCCTGAGCTCCTGCAACCTAGGAGGCAAAAGATACAGAGTTAAAAAACACAAGAGCCCTAAAAGCCCCAAACGGCATGATTTTGCATGCCCAATTAATGATTTATGAGTGACGGAGTTTGGCAACACTAAGGAACTGACTCATGAATGCTCTGCTTTCTCCATCAAGGAAAAAAGAGGCAGAGGGAAATGTCAGAGCTGCCCTTTGGCTGTCTTACCCACCGTGGGCAGAGCCCTCTGCCGCCCCGCTGTGTGGTGCATAGGGGAGCAGAGTGAGCAGCCCTGGCACGTCAGCGGTGCCGCAGCGCACACGCGGCCTTAGAGAACGGCCAGTTCACTGCCTGGGTGGAAACTGAAGTCTGTGCATGTGCCTCCACCAGATGACAACTGCAGCTGTGCAACCACTGCAGGAGCAAACTAGGAGGAACTCTGGAGAAAGAAATTCTCACTTATCTGCTGGACAATCTCAAGTGTCATGTACAAGTCTTCTGCGATAAAACCCAAACCATGAAAACAGAAACAAGCTCTATTTATTCAAACATGCTAAAAATATCTCTTACTACCTCTCTGCATAATGTGAAAACCTAGAGGAGAGGCATGTATTGATCATGTGAGATTCAGTGGTAGAAGTTTTTTGAGAGAGCTGTGCGAGCCTTAAACACACATATTCACTGTGCACATGCATTTCTGGGGCTGTATACTAGCCAGGAAATCCCACTGCTTCACCCTAGGTGAAACAGAGCTAACATCAAGCACAAGGATTGTTTTTTAATGCCAATAGAGTAATCAAGTCTGTTCCTGAAGGACCAAGACATTAACAACTGTGAGAGAAATGCAGATATGCCAAGGAGTAGCTGAAATAAATGGAATCACACTTCACTATAAATCAACTAAGAATTGGACCCTCTGTCAATACAAGTTCAATGGTAGATTCATAAAGATCAATATATACGTACATACACATCACACTCAGTCTGGAGATGGATCTCTCTCAACACAGCTTACATCCTTTACAGACCATTCTAATTCTGCTTGTGTGGCTGCAGGGCTTTCTACCCATCTGTGGCACCTCATGCAGCAACACACAGGACTAACGAAGCCAGCCATGTCTCTCATAATAGAAACAGAATAAGACACCAAAATTTAATTCAGGAGCAGTTAAGTTTTCTCAGACCCAGCATGGATATACTGGTTCTCCTCCAGTAGAACATATCCATAGGAGTTCATAAAACAGCTCTTGCAGCATGACATGTGTTGCCTCAGCCACGGCCACTCCGCACGTGTGTGTTTGCGTGTGTGCACGTGTTCACAGTCCCTCACAAACGGGGTATAACTCAAGTCACCGTACACTAACTTATACTTCAGTGGCTGTGGGTTATGCTAAGTCACATTTCCATGTATCTGCCAGGAACTGGGAGTGTGCGCACATGGACTGTTACCATTGGCAACCAGAAGAGCACAATTACTGAAGTTGTGCTGCTTGAGAGCCTAAATTCTCAATAGGTACAGGCCACAGAAAAAGTGTTTGATGATATAAGTCAAATTTCCCTCTCTTGATAACTACTTTATTCCTTTTTCAGTGATACTACACAGGTCTTCAGCAGTTGCCAAATTTCAAGCATTGATTGTATCCTCACTTACAGAAAATAAACCCACCAGAATTCTTTTGGCCAGGAACTGCTAACTGAAATAGCTCAATGATTTCAGTGTACTTTGTTAGGATTTATAATCCCCAGAGTAAAACACAATCCGCATTTGCAAAGAAATGTAAGTATACAAAAATCAAGTAGAAATAGGAATATTCCCACAGCCAAGAATTCTTCTAGACTGGATCTGCTGATGTACCAGCAGCTGCAGAGGCTTGCAGGCAAGGGGCTTGCAGAGAGCATGTAGGATGTCTGAACTCCTGGAACAGGAAGAGACAGACAGCCTGGGAGACTTAATAGAGGCAGGGTACCCATTCTGGCATTTTCAAATCTTGGGTTGTGGCTCTGTAGGGCAACTATTCTGATTTAAACAATAACCACCACTGAAAATGGTCCCTGCTCCTCTCCTCCCACTTTTCCTTGTGCTCTGGCATTTTTCTGGCCTCAGATGAGCGGGGCTGGAGATCTGAGCCAGCTGACGGCTCTCGGCTCCTTTCTGTAGCGCTGCTTTTCTGCTGATCGAGCTTTCTGAACACGCTTGCTGCTGGGGGCAGAACACTCAGTGCCAGCAGAAGGGGAGTGGTGGGGGGACAGGCAGGGGAAGGGAGAGAAGCAGAGCCCTCCTTGGCTGCAGCAGTTGAGCACTAAGTCCATTTACTGGCATCTAAGTATGACACCATTAGCATTCCTGTCCCATAAAGGAAGAACAATCGATTCAACTCCACTTCTTAGGGCTTCAAATCTGATTTTTCTAGCAAATAGTTTGCTTGATTGTAAGCTAATTCCCATTGCTTACTGCAAGTAGAGCTGGCAAATGATGCTGCAACAGGACAGCATTTTAAACTTTTGTTTTCCCCAAATCCTCACAAATGCAAACTGTTCCTGGTTGCATTTGTGCAATCTCTCTGGGAACAGTGTTAGGGAAGAGACCAGCCATGGATGCACGTGTGAATCCATGTGGGTGCCTTGGTCCTGGGCAGGTGGGCCCAGGCTTTGTTGATCCTCTGAGATAATGAGCATAGCCCAAACCACTACAGAGAAGGACAAGGAGGGGAGGAAGGACACAGGGAAGGGGAAGCATGAGGTCACAGGGCTGAGATGGGAACTCAGGCATCCTTACTGCAGACAACATGGCCTAGCCAAGATGTCCAATGTCTTCAGCACACACTGTGCATTTCCTTGACTACAGAGGATCTGTGCTGTGGACCTGTCATCTCATGGCCACAGCGACCTCAGAAAGCTGTTTGTATGGGGCCTGCCCCCCTTGGTTCAAATACTGCTTTACACAGGTCCAAACAGCAGAGAAAGTGGGCCAAAATTAACCAAACCCAACCAGGCAGTAACCATCATTCACCCCTTCTCAATCTAACACAGCAAGGCTTTCTAATTGAATTCCCATATGTCTAATACAAAATATACAAAACTCCAGCTTCAGAAACACAGAGGCTGTAAGTGATGTAAGGCAGCTGGAGCTGAGGTTTAATGCTGCTCTCGTCCCCACTCTACCACGCTGTCCTGGTCTCACCCCAACGTGCACACAGTCACTTTGGGGGTGCCAATACTATTCCATTAGTGCTGCCTGGTGCATGTGGAGTGGTTTCAACAGGGCAAACTAAGACAACATAAATCATCCCTAACACAGCAGCTAATTAGGCCAGAGAGAGCCAAACAACCTCAGTGAAGAACCACATAAACAACTTTGTATTATTGTGACACTCCAGGCTTGTGAGGTCTCCTCAGCTTCTGTTGAGCTTTCTTAGCTCAACAGACTTTACATGGAGTAAGCAGCATACCAGTGTCTACATAGCCAACAAATATAAAACCAGAATTAAAAGGCCCCAAGTCTCCACTCTGCACCTTTATTCTCCTTCTCTCTGACTGTAATACTATTTTTTGTTATCAACTGGTAATTTGCTGACCTCTCAATTCTTCCCAACAGCTGCAGCTTACAGACTTCTTCTAATGTTATTCCAATGAAAGTTTAATGAGATCTTTGCTTTAAATAACCTAATGAAATAAGGGTACCAATTAATCCCTTTGGGCTAAAGTCAGTTCCTCTTTATTTTTGTTCTCTAAAAGAGGCTGTAAAAGTCCCTCCTGCAGACGGTGGTCCTGTGGAACTTCATGGAGATTAACCCATGAGTTTCAACTCCAGTGTGGTGGGGAGTTTGAAATTTTTCAGTCAGAAAGGATTCTCCATTGCAGAAATGGTTTGTTAAAAGCAATATATTTTGTGGAAAGTAAAATAAAAAATAATTACAGAATTTCAGCCCTATAAGAAACAAAAAAAGTCTTCCAAAGTAAAATGAAACCAAATGACAAAATATAAAAATTTACCATGACATGAAAATTCCACTTTTCAGTTGGTGTGGTAGACATTTTCAACTATGCAAATAGCATGACCTCCAATTGTTGAGTACCTTCTCAACAGGTGCTCAACAACATCCATTCTATGCAACCACGCAGAATTCCCAAAACCAGAAAGGGCTCTTCATGTAAAATCTGTCTACATCTTATGTCCAAAGCAAGACACAGCATGCCACTCACTAATTTCAGCATTCCTTGATGAGATGTTGCAATATTTGCTACCCTTGCTCTTGACAAGGCCAGGTTGGACAGGGGTCTCAGCAACCTGGACTAGGGGAAGGTGTCCCAGCCCATGACAGGGAGGTTGGAACTAAATGATCTTTGAGGTCGTTTTCAACCCAAACCTTTCTGTGATTCTGTGACATGGGCTGCACCTCCAGTACAGATCATGGGCCAAGATCTGGGGTACTTGGTGAGGCTAAATGCTCACTGGATAGCTGGGAATGGCTGGGCTGCAGTTGCACAGACCTCTGAGCAGGCTCTTCTATTCCCTTGAGCAATATCAATCTGTGATCTCCCTGCCACTGCTGTTGGATGGCTTTTGCTCTCTTAATTAGCTCACTTAATGTTCATGTATCTCAACACTGCACTGTAATCTGCAGTGTAGACAGAGCATTATTTCTCATCTAAATTTATCCAGCTTCAATTTTTAGCCACTGGATCCTGTTATGCCTCTGTCTATCCATTCTAAAAACCTTCTATTATTAGGAATATGCTACAGAGTTGAACAGATCACATCCATCATCGCTTTGTGATCCTCCCACTGTTTTCCTCACTTTTAAACCACAGTCTCCTGTCTCTGCACAGGGGTGTTCTTTTTTCAGCCTCTGTTTTACAGTGGGGAAGCAAGTGCAAGGCTGTGAGTGTGGCACAGGCTGTGGATGCAGCTCATACTGGAAGAGGACGATCAGAGGGCAGAAAATACTGGTAAGTACATCTGCTGTGTTGCTGTGTCCAGCATCACTGCGGGCACACTTGCATTATGTCAGTGTTTCACATGGTTGGTGGTGCCTGAAAGATTATTCTGGCTCTGGCTTGATCTCTCACCTGATAGGAATTTAGCTTCTGTCCTGCCCTGCTTTGTTCTCACAGTTATACACTAATAAAACACCTTCTCTTCTCCTCTAAACTGCCCTCCAAACCTTTAAGTAAAGCAGCTACAGCAAACAGGGTCTGTCATTCACCTGGCTGTCAAATCACGGCTGGTTTTGGAAAGAGCTCAGATATGGATCTCATCATGTGAGATCAGGTTCATCCACAGGGATGAGGAGAATCCTTTGTCTGCAAAAAGCAGCTTGCAAAGTTCAGTGCAAGTTTCCTGCTTAGTCCTGACGTTTGTGTGCTGCCCACACAGCCGAAGTGAACAATGAACTGTGGGAAACATTCCTCTGCCGCTCTCGCCGAGCTGCCAGAGCGGGATGCAGAGCTAGGATTTATAGAGTTAAGAATTACACAAGGTTATACTGCTATATAAAATGCAATTAAGATGCAAAGAATATTTTATAGCCTGACTGCATCAGTGTCATAGAATTTCATAGCTGACTGTGTGTTTTTCCATTTCCTAGAGCACTCTTTAAAAGCTGACGGAAATGTATTAAAAGCCAACAAGATTAAATTATACATAGTTCCTATTACTTTGCTCTTATAAAAGGACCTCACATGGACACCTCAACCTAAAACACAGGAATGATGAGGTTATTTTTGCCATAAGCCAAACATATGTCCTTTAGATTATGTAAGAAATATTTGTGGTCCCTGCTGGTGTTGTCAGAATGTACATCATATATTAGATTTCCGAATACACAGAAATACCCTGCTATTAAAGCTAAACAAAAGGGATTTAACTGGTTGGACTAATGAATTTCAGGAACTGATTATCCATGGCAGTATGATACTGGCTGACGTGTTAAAAACAGTGAAATAATGTAGGACCTTGCCTAAATAAGATTTATACACAGTGCCAGCTAGCTGGTAAAAAATAGCAATAACCTTTTAAAACATTAATTTAGGCTTTTATTAGAATACAAAGAACCTCCAGTTTTTGAAAGCAGGCATTGTCTCCCCTTTTAATTTCAACAGCACCATGGCTTGAATACAACACAGCAGGGTGTGTGTTTTCTAAAGTTGGGTTATTATCAGAGCGCTCAACGCAGTTTGCCAATAAGCCTTTATTTGGCAAAGCTTAAAACTGCTGACAAATGAGATTCTTCCTCCAGCAATAAAACAAGGCACAGTTAAATATGCCTAATTACAAAAACACACTGAGAACCACTGTGAAGTATGCACATTGCTAAAAAATCAAATGATCTCTACATCACAACTGAGGGGCTGGCATCCCAGTGTCATCTAATCCCATGGAATAAAAATATATCAACACTAAAGACCTAGAGCCAAGATCCTACCTGGTTTATTCCTTATGCCATCCCACCACACACAAAAGACCCCATCAAGCCCTTCCTGAGAGTGCAGAGGTCCACTGCCATAAGACAGCCTGCTTCTGCTCCTGCAGTGACACTGGCCCCTATGAGCCATCTAACCATGCCAAGATGAGCATCCTGTAAGGTCAGAAGCAAGTTTAAGCACACAGACGAAGAAATCGGAAAATAAATTTCTCATCTTGAACCACACATTCAGTGAACTGATGGTTTGCCTACAAAAGTATGACAGTGCTTTTTCTTCAGTATCTCTGCTACTTTCTCTCCATTGGTGTGAATTGGTGCCGAGCTGAGGGTGCAATAAAAACCTTGAAACTAAATGAAAAGATAAATCTGTTTAAAGTGAACTAGCTGTTTATATCTTTCTCCAGTGTAAGACTGGATCACTAACAGACTTGTTTCTTTTCTCTAAGAGTGTAGCATAGTATGCACTTCGAATTCAGATGTGAATCTCATTCCATGACAACTATAAGTAGGCATCAGTAGCACTGATGAACTCTGTAATGGAATTAGTACTGTTCTGTGGGAGATTAATTTGCCCACTTGGGCTAAAGGTTGTTTCTAATGCACCTCTCATCCATCAGCATTTCAGTAGCTATTTGTGAGCAACATTGTCTGACAAGAGAATATAAGCAATGAACCACAGTGAGCAAGACAGAGAAACAGAAAATTATTTAAAAATTGCATTTGGACTGAGGGACATAGTCCCTTTAGTTGACATAGTACAAAACTTTTGAGCAGAAAATTTTCTTGACCTCAATTTCAGGACATTTAATAATATTCCCAGGCAAAACTCAGACAAACAGGAGTAAATTGGTGCAATCATAAGCAATATTGCTGTTTTGTGTCTATGGTGCATTTTTCTGCATATTTTTAATATTTTTAAACATGTGCCTATTTTACATGTTTCATATTTACCAGAAACATTTATAAAACATTAAGAAACGCAAAGAGAAGTAGCCCATTACAGCAAAGGCAAATACAGAGTAAAAATGCCAGAGTCTCAAATAAAATGTTCTCTAATATAATGGAGTGTCTTATTTGTTGCTGTGTCCTGTCACTTCCTTCAGCTGCACTGAGTGTCCCTGAATGGGGATTTACAGCAGCCACCACAGTGTGCCTAGTTGCTTAGTCTGTGACTACATTTAAGCCAGGACTGAAGGGTTTTATGTTTATTCTCACTACTTTCAGGATTGAATTGTCTTAGTTTCCAGCATACGTTTTCTGGCAATTACAGCCCTAAACTCGAATTTTAGTTTGAAAATTAAACTCGGTACTTCCCAGTTTTTCTGTGCTAGCTGAGGTCTGATACACTTGCACCTAAATAACATCAGGAATCTTGTCAGAAATGCCTGAAATGCCAAAGGAACTCTAAATTCCCTTTTCAAAAGCATTTAAATAGTAAAGAGGACCAATTTAATAGAGAACTAATTCACTTAGGCTTCTGAGTGCACCAAGTCACTTTTGAAAATAAGCTCCAGCCTCTAAGGTCATGTAAGCCCTTTTGAAAACTTTACACGGCAGCTCAAATTCACCTTAATTGTATTGATAATAGAGCTCAGGCTCAGGCTGAAACAGGATTCCTGGGAATCATGTATAACCAAAGAAAGATCCTAGTTTCATTGTGAGATCCCAGATTAGGCTTGCAGAGCAGGCAGGGCAAAGAGAGGAGCTTTTCATTGATCATATGTGATCTGTAGATAACTGAGACACAACAACGGAGCTCTAGATGTGTATCTTTCTGAAAAGGACAGTTGTTAAAAGGATAATAGGAAACCTTAGGAGAGCAATACACAATATATTGATCTAGAAATTAACAGCTGACCATAGCAGAACTGGTATGAGGCGTATGGAAAGTGCACTGTTCAGGTTGTGAACATACCTAATGTTGTGAACAAAGATGTGCTCCTACCTAAAACTAAACTGCTGTTCTTGATGTGCTCAGAAAGGGCTGTGATGAGAGCATGTGAAGAAAAGCACTCCCCAGAGCCAGAGGAGCAGGAAATTTCAGGGAATTCAGAAGATGGCCACAAATGAGATGAGGAAGACAGAAGGACAAAGGTATGAGAAAAGATTAAGAGTTAACTGTACATAGCCTGCCTGAGCCCTGAAGTAAAGTGTCCAGCTAATATAAATGCCTTGGGAACAGAGTTATTATTTACAGGGGTGTTTTAATCATAATATCACAGAAAATGATGAGTTACAAGGGGCCAAACAGGATCATCAAGTCTTGCAAGAGACCTGCAGGAAACCATCCCCAAGAATCACACCATGTGCCTGAGAGCATTGTCCAAATGCTCCTTGAACTCTCTCAGGCTGGTGCTGTGGCCACTTCCCTGGGGAGCCTGTTCCAGTGCCTGACCATCCTCTGAGTGAATAAACTTTTCCTGCTATCCAACCTAAACCTCCCTGAGTCAGCTTCATGCTGTTGCCTCAGGTCCTGTCCCTGGTCACCACAGAGCCGAGGTCAGTGCCTGCCCCTCCTCTTTCCCTTACAAGGAAGCTGCAGACTGCAGTGAGGTCTCCCCTCAGTCTCCTCCAGGCTGAAGAGACCAAGGGACCTCAGCCACTCTTCATACGGTTTCCCCTGAAGGCCCTTCACCTTCATCATTGCCCTCCTTTGGACACTCTCCCATAGTTTAATGGTTTTTTTTATGTTGTGGCACCCAGAACTGCCCCCAGCACTGGAGGTGAGGCTGCCCCAGCCCAGAGCAGAGCAGGACAATCCCCTCCCTTGCCCAGCTGGCCGTGCTGTGCCCGATGCCCCCAGGACAGGGTTGGCCCTCCTGGCTGCCAGGGCACTGCTGGCTCACGTTCAACTTGGCACAGACCAGGACCCCCAGGTCTCTTTCTGTGGCACTGGTTTGCAGGATCTCATTCCCATGTCTGTGCACCCCACTAGGATTGCCCTGTTCCAGGCGCAGACTCCTTGTTAAATTTAATATGGTTAGTGATTGCCCAGGCCTCTGATATTTTGAGGTCCTCCCAGCAGGGTCTCTCTGCCCTCAATGGAGTCAACAGTTCCTTCCAATTTATTATTCCCAGCAAACTTAAGTGTTCCCTTGAGTTCTACATCAAGTCCTTGATGAAGATGTTGAAGAGAACTGGGCCAACCAGTTAAACCAGGGAACATCAGGAATGGATTTAAAAACTTGGACACATGTAAGGCATACATCAACTTGACAAGTTACTGTGTGTAAGCAGAGCCATGGTAACTCTTTACCTGCACACTTTTAGCCAAAAAGCTCATTTTCATCAAACTGCCCTGAAATTGGTTAGAGCAGGCTGAAATTTTTGAGTGCTACAAGGGAGAACAAAGCTACCACCAGAGCTGATCTCAGCTGGGGTAACTCATTCATGAGGCCAAGTACTAAGGAAAAAAGAAAAATAAATATTCTGGATATCAGGAAAAAAATCTTAACTCTGACTTAATCTACTGACTTTATTGTTGTGTCTTCAGGAGGACTTATTACTTGGGTTGCCTAAAAGTAGACTGACAAAATAAAAGGCAGTGTAGTACAAGTGTACAATAACTGAACCAGCAAGAAGAATGGTTAGATGTCCCAAAAGTCTGGGCAGCTTTCTTCACCTCTTATTTCTGCAACTGTCAGATTTCTTTCTGTGGAGTACTAAGGGAAACAGTCTAAATAGAACCAAAAGCCCCTCAATTTCCCTTTTTTTTCCTCAGGATTCAGTTTAACAGACCACTTTTTCAACCTCTCTGATGTTAGAATAAATGTTTTCCCACTTGCTATCTGAAATTGAGAGTGACAAAATACACCAAGAAAAAATGTTCTCATAGCATTTCCAGCTGGGACAAGACACAAAGGTTGCTAAAAATCTCATGAGAAAGTTTATAATCAAGATATTTCCAACCTCATCTTTCAATGTTTTGCTCAACGCTACACTGCTGCCAAAACTGACTCTAAGGCTTGCTTCTCCTGAAAGCTGTCAGTGACCACTGCAATTTTAGGTATAACGACCAAGAATACAGGTAGGTATATTGCAATTAGGTGTAACTGCAAGAACTGAGGCTGATGGGCAGTGTCAGTGTGGGTGTGAGATGCAGGAGCTCTTCCCTGGAAGGCAGTGGGGAGCTCAGTGCAGGGAACAGGTGGGTTGGAAGCCCCCTCAGTCCTGCTCTGCCTTCCCAGCATGGAAGGCCACGGTTTAACCCATACAATTGCACAAGATTTCACAGCATCACAGGACAGGTCAGGTTGGAGGGGATCCCTGAGGGCCATCTGGTCCAACCTCCCTGCTCAAGCAGGGTCATGCCAGAGTGCATGGCACAGGACTGAGCAGTTGCAAGAATAGCAAGGTCCAAAGCAAAACCACACATAACACACACAGGTGAAGGCTGGGGTCCTTGGCACCCACAGAAGCCTCTGTCCCACCACATCTCTTGCTAATCCTTGCTAAGAACATGATCACTTGCATTTCTATTCGTGCAAGCCTCTTGCTAATGCCACTCCTCTCTGTCTTACTTCATGGACTTCACTGAGTGTGGTGCGTCCCACCAGATAGAGTCTTAAAGATCACCTTCCTGGAAAGTGCCTTGAGTTCTTCAAACAAAAGACATCCTGCAAAATATTACAGAAAGGCTTCAATCAGTGCTAAAGTGCCTCAGTGCTTGGACCTTGTCTCATGATCTTTCTTTACTTAAATATATAAATATATATATATATATAATTTCAAAAGGAAACTGTGATCTCCCAAATGTTCTTATGTTCAGTAAAATAACAAAGCTCTTTTTTTGTTCAACATGAAATAGAAAGGCTTTTGGTCTTCACAGTATTTTTTCTCACATCCCTTTCATTGAGATGACATGAGGAAAAAAAAGAACAAAGTGGGGGGGAAAGGGGGAAAAATAAAAGATGAAAAAATTTCATTTATCAGCTTCAGATTTTTCACTTTTTTCTTTTCATCCCAATCTGAAAATGTAAACATAACTTTCTGATAAGATTCTTATATTTGCAAGAGACCCTTTTCCCTAAAAAATTAGCATATACTTTAAAAAAAATCAGCTATGAACAACATAGAGCCAAAGCCTTGGCCTTGGGGCTTGTACAGGTTTTAGTTTACAAGCATGGGAAATTTCAATACAAGACTGTAAGTGTTCTTTGATACTGGACTGATTGGAAAAATTCCAAATGCCTTGAAGTGAAGAGAAAGGATGTATATTTAGGAAAAGAGCAATTAAATAAAGTAAACAATAATTAAAATATGGCAATATAAAGACTAGGATGTTGAAAACTTGCATTGACTAAAGAATATATGACAAGAGTGCTTTATTGGGCTCAAACCACAATGCCCAAGATATCATTAAACTTAAAACAATGGGGAAGAAAATTGCTTTACATCCATGTTACTAATTGCATGACAGTGTCGTAATTTAGTTACAAGTGATTCCAGTGTAACTACTGGTTTAAAGCTAGGGGAATGGAAAATAAGGTTTTATTTTAGGTTTTACTTCCTGATACGAAAGCATCTGACTTTTTAGAAATATGATGGGACTGATCTGTTCCTTGTCCCTATGGGTTTCTCCTGATGCAGGCCACCTGCAAATCCTGCCCAATAAACTTTGCCTCATTTGAATTTTATTAGCAGATGAAAAAGTCATGATCTGACTGAGTCAGTCTTGAGACTGAGATGAACGGAAAAGTTATCAATAGAAAAATCTGAGAAAAACCAAAACCCCTCAATTCTAATTGAACTTGTAAGTTTGACAACAAAAAGTAGACACTCTCAGCTTGAGGCCATGCAGCCTTTGATTGCCAGCTCTGGGAATGTGCAGGTGTTGGATCACCCAGGGCAGTGCTGCCCTATGGCTCCCCTCAGGCAAAACCCCTGCTCTTTGATCCCTCCCCAGATCTCAATGGGAGTTACCCCCTCCCTGGTCCAGGTGGACTGGGGAAGCTGGGAAAGCTCTTTCTGAAAATGAAATCCACTTTGCAGATCCTGTCCTCAGCCCCTCCTCTCCACACGAGTGAACTGGAGAGTGGAGAACAAGAGTTCCACCCATTTTTACAGAGGTAAAACAGGACATCTGTCCCAATGCCTGAAGAGTGATGCACCACGGACAGGCAGTGGGAAGGACAGGTCTAGATGACCTGTGCATCACAGACCAGGACAGATGGTGACAAATCGGCATGTTACCACTGTGGAAGAGCAGATACACCTTTCATCATTGCTCTTTCCTGAGACAATACCCACATGTCAAAGGTTTGGGCATAAACTCCTGGTGGATTCTCTTGATGTGTTCATACACAAACAGCACCATTTGCCAGGAAAGTATCTGGCAATGTTGTATGACAACTTTACCTCAGTCTTTGAAAGAGCCCAGATCCATTCTCCCAGGTCAGATTTGTGCAAATCACTACAGGGATCAGGCTCACACTTTCTGCAGCACCCATCTCCACTGCACTGGCAGTAAGATTCAGATGACCTTTATGCTATCTGGAAAAATTTAGAGGACTGACTACATTTGCTGCAGCAACAAGTTGTCAGAGATGTCATGTGAGCACACACAGGGGGAGTCAGGAATGAGAAAGAAATACAAAGAAAGAGGAAGGCAGGAAGGCAGGAAGGCAGGAAGGAAGGAAGGAAGGAAGGAAGGAAGGAAGGAAGGAAGGAAGGAAGGAAGGAAGGAAGGAAGGAAGGAAGGAAGGAAGGAAGGAAGGAAGGAAGGAAGGAAGGAAGGAAGGAAGGAAGGAAGGAAGGAAGGAAGGAAGGAAGGAAGGAAGGAAGGAAGGAAATGGTGGAAGGAAGTGGCGGAAGGAAGTGCCGGAAGGAAGTGGCGGAAGAAAGAAAGAAAGCAAGAAAGAAAGCAAGAAAGAAAGCAAGAAAGCAAGAAAGAAAGCAAGAAAGAAAGAAAAGAAAGAAAGAAAGAAAGAAAGAAAGAAAGAAAGAAAGAAAGAAAGAAAGAAAGAAAGAAAGAAAGAAAGAAAGAAAGAAAGAAAGAAAGAAAGAAAGAAAGAAAGAAAGAAAGAAAGAAAGAAAGAAAGAAAGAAAGAAAGAAAGAAAGAAAGAAAGAAAGAAAGAGATTTCAAGCTTTTAGAGACCAGCAAGTCAACACCACAGTCTCACACAGTCTCAACAGGTGTCCATGGCAAAGGAAAGGCCTGTCTAAGCCAGATCAGATGCAGGACATGATGTGGGACAGAACATGTCTATGGAGTTGGCTCTCTGGAATGGCTCTGGAGTCCAAGGCTTTGTCACATTACTCTATCACACAATAACGGTGCAACACAAGCTGCAAAACCATACCTACAAAAATGCAGAACAGCTGGAATAACTAATTGCTCAAGGAGGAAAACAGTCACCTCTACCACGGGCTAATGCCATGGTATATGGTGCTCAGAGTACCACGAAGACAGTAGAGCATAAAAATCTGAGAGGGAGAAAGGAAAGACTGAAGGAGAGAGGTAAGAAATGCCAAAACTTGTCTATTTTTATATACTTTGGAGATTTTAAAATTATACCCATTTTTGTGCTGATAATCTTGAAACAAATGCAGGCATACAATTGCAGCCCACAAGAGGGAAAAGAAATCAGGAATATCAGCATCAGTTATCATTTGTGGTCTTCAATCAAGTCTGATGCCTGTCACAAGAACAAGAACACCAAATGCTGACCTGAATCCCCTCTCCACCAGCTTTTATTTTTTATCTTTTAATTCTTCCTCCTCTGGATTCTAAAGAAGAAGAGAATCAGAGTCTTGTATCTCTGAATGTGGCATCTTCTATAGCTACTGATTCAGTGATTTAATTCTGCTGTGGCACTACAATGTGAATAAATGTGGGTATGTGTTTAAACATTCAACACAAGGATGTTTGGCAGGCTCACTCATAACTGTCTGCCCTGAAGGTTATTCAGTTTGTTTGTTTGCACCTTTTCCTGTAATACCTCCACTAGTCACTGTCATGGAGTGGATGTTTTGGTAAATGTGTGTTCCCCCGAATTAGCAAGTTAATTTCTAGGCAGTAGGAAATGTTCTGATGAGCATTCAGTCATCACCACACTAACAAATGACAGTAGCAAAAAAAGCCAGATCAACTGCACGGCCAAAGACCCTGGAGTATTTCAGAAGTGAGTTGAAAGTCTACAGGGCCAGAGCCTCCTCTCTCCTTTACATTTACACAGCAAACCACATCCTGTCATTGAGAACCTGGTGAAAGCGAAAGTTTGCTGAGCAGAAGAGCCCCAGTGCACCCATTAACAGCTGTGAGCAGGAATCTGACCCAGTTCCTGCCTGAGAGGCAGCAGGAGAAAATACAGTCCTCTCAGGAGCATGAGGCAGGTTACAAGGTGCTACCTTGACAGCAAATCTGCCCTCAACTTCCCTTGAATGTGGGAGAAGGCAAGAAATGCTTCATACCTAGCACAACAGAAATTCTTTTCTGATGCTTGGAACCCATCCCCAGCAGGGAATAATGCAAAACCAGCAATATAAACCACAGGCAAAGGGATTGATCTGCAAGTGGTATAAATTGATACGGTTGAGAGAACCCAGTTGTCTGATGCTTTGAGGCTACCTGGGGCTTATACTTCCTTTTACTGAAAAATTCATAAGTAATTTTCACATAGCTTAGTGAGAATATTTTTCTGCATTCCTTTTCCAGCAAACCTGAACTGGACAACACACAAAGGGTTTGCATACACTGGAAACAAAGCCAAATTACAGACATGGATTTCAAGTAGATCAGTTAAAGGACATTAAATACTAATATGGAAGGTTCAATTCTGAAATAAAGTAACTGTAACTTGTTTTAACACTTAATTAAGCAAACTGAAAGCTCCTTTATGTATGAACAAAAGCATGTACCCATGGAATTAATAGGTTTTACCTCAAACACTTTAAATTCACCTTTTACTTATTTCACTCTATCTTCCATGCAGATAAGCCAAAGCAGTATCACTTTAACTGAGATTTTGTCTGAGGTGCCAGCTTACCCTCTGTAGCCAGGCTTAAACCAAAAAGTGGGTATCTCTACAAGGGTTTACACTAGTTTTCCTAAACCAGTTTACAAAATAAACCTAATTCAGATAAAATCTAAACAGCTGAAAGAATGAGATTTATAGATAAATGAGGAGAGATGGCATAAAAGCTTCATTGAATTCTGGCTGTGCTTCTGTTCTAAATCCCATTCTCTCCTAGTCTGCTGCCTCTGTTGAAGACTGTAGGATCTTTCTTTTTTGATTTAAAACTTCAGCTGAGTTTCAACTTACTTCACTAGACTGACAATGAAGACTTAATCCCTCTTGGAATCTGCAAGATGTGAAAGGCTGTGAGTTAGCCAGGCTTGGTAGGACTTTGACTGGGAAATTGCCAGTGCTTTTTGCTGTTACAGGTTGTTCCCATTCATCAGAGCCATCCCCATCTTCAGCCAGGACTCTGCAGAGCCGAGGCCACTAAAAGTGGGGTGGTAGTGCATGGGGCAAAAGAATCCCCCTATTTTGCACATGACTACAATCTAATTTCATCTTCTGGTTAGATGCAGACTTCTATATGGCCACAATATCATTCCATGGTCACAAAACACCAAAATTTCAATTGCAAAATGTGCAAAATACTCCAGATTGACACCACAGGCTTCTGGTTTGCTGGATTGGACTAGTGGAAGCTGTTGCTGCCCATAGCAGTGGGATTGATCTAGATGATCTTTAAGACCCTTCCAACCCAAACTATTATTTGATTATAAGATAATCAATAAAATAAAAACACATAGTAAAACTAATCTCATCCCATCCAGACACTTTGGTCATGCTTGGTAGACATGGAGCCCTCATTATGCAGGACCCAACATCTGGTAAAGCATTTAGAAAATGCTAATGACTAACGACAGTGACAAACATCTTTTAGGAGGATATAATTTGCAATCAACTAAGGCAAATATTTATACATGCCATTATCACTTCCTGGTGGGATTACTGTAATCCATTATTTGCAGGTCTTCATGCTACCGTGCTTCCTTTAGGGATTTGAATTTTTGCAGAACTGTGGCTCCAAAATGCTCATCCCAGCCAAGATTCATTACTCACGTTACAGGCAAAGCTCCACTGACTTCCTCTGCAGCACAGAACTGACTTAAAAGACTTTTTGCTTATATGCAGAACCAAATGGTGATTAATCCATCATGCCTGTAGTGCAAAACTGGTTTGGGTCTTAATTCCAAAGGTTTTCCATAAATTGCTGTCATTTTGCATAGCATCTAAGGGTTTACTCACATTCTAAACATGTTAAAGACCAAAATAAATGTTGTTAACACAAAAATCATTTAACTAGCTATGCCTGTAAAAAGTGTCCAGACCTTTTCAAGGGCCTTTATTAACTGAGAAGTAATTGCATTCTGAAACTGGTGAGTAATTTCACTCGGAGACTGGCCTCTTTTCCCCTTTGCTTTAGTGCAGATAAATGCTAATCCCACAAGTTTCCACCGATGTCAGGGGTTGCTGCTCAGCACTCAGAGATCATGCTGCTTCCCAAGGCGCAGTTAAGAGCAATTCTACAGCCAACAGTCTTTGAGTCACAGCCACTCAGCACATGGTGGCAGGAGTTTCAAGGTGTTGCCACTAGCTTTTCTTATTCCTCAGCAATAAACCACTGTCTCTGGCCCAAAGCTGCAGACAGGACCACAGGAGGAGTGTTCAGCCTAAAGGACAGAGCAAAGCTGGTCTTAAGCAGCTGCTGAACAGCGCATGGCAGAGGCTGAGCCAGAGGCTCCAGAGCTGGCTCCTGTCAGTGCTGAGCCAAAGCTGGTTGGTAATCCTGAGACAAGAGTCAGCAGAGAGCTGCAAGAGGGAGATGCTTTCATTTTTGCAGCGAATTTTGTCAGGACTTTTTCTGTCAGCACCTTGATTTTTGCAAACGTCAGCCTACAGAAAAAGCTGATGTTGGGCAAGACAGCCCTGATGTTTCATCCTCCCCAGCAGAGGCCCACCAAGCACCACTGCATCACCTGACCACCTCCCCAGGAGGCTTTGACAAGGCGCGCAACAAGCTAAACTGGGAGGGGTTAATTTCCAGGCAACCTGCAGCGACTAATACAAGGCTGTCATCAGCTCAGTGCTAAGCAGATGACTCTGAACACCTCAAAAAGAAGACACTATTTCTGCAACAGTGGCAGGGGGATAATAGCTTAAAGAGATCACCTTTAAACTGTAAAACATAGATGACAAACAACAATTTTTGGAACATCTTCTCTAGCCTTATCTGAAGCGGGATAAAAACAACATCACTTATTATAAATTTTGACTGACAGTCCCAAACCCCATCACTCCCGAAGAACACATAATTTTGAGGCTGAGTAATCATAAGAGCACAACAATGTGATAAACAAAGCTCTTCAGTGCAGTTGCTGCTGCCAGCTCTGCACTGCAGAGCAGTTTTACACAGAGTGTGTGTCTGTAATGTGTGGAATTGAGTCCTTCTGACCACTTTATTTGTCTGCAAGACGTAGCTCCTTAGACATCAAAGCAGGAGACAGCATGTACTCCAGGTCCAGACCATAGGGTGGTACAAACCTCCCCAACAATCACTGAATATCAGACCTCACCACTGTCTGCTCCACAGGCAGAATGCCACTCTTCAACTCTATCTTGAAAGGATGTTTAAGGTACGTGTTGGCATGTTCCTTTAACAAACACATAATTAAACTCCCTTCTAACCTCTCCATAAGTGATGTTTCTCTCCTGTAAGAGGCTGACAGAACAAACAGCATGTGTCCAAGGGACAATGCCTATTGCACAACACACTGCTCAAAGGTGGTTAGATGTAACAGCAGTGAGCAGGCACCTGGTAAGAAGTGAGCAGAGGCAAAGATAAAGCTGAACTAATTTGTGAGCAGTAGTGATGCTCTGAAGTTTTTCCAAGTCTAGCTCAGGTCCGTGTCTTTCTTCAAAAGAAAAAGGGAAACAGACCAAAACACCCAAGGGGCTCATGGTGCTTGGAAAGAAAGATGGAGCTGTAATCAAGCTGACTTTAGCAGCATGGAGAGCTGCATCACTGCCTCTGTTTTCTGCACTGACAGAAAAGGTCAGATTTCTAGCTACTAATCAGTAGCTAGAAAGCAGCCTCAGGATTTAGTCTTGGCATCATTTTTGGAAAAGGTTAAGAAGTCAAAGTTTATTATTGTGACATTCGCAAATAATTAACTTATGGATGAGACATGATTTTTTTATCAAGTGTAAACTGAAAAAGAATCTTCTTGTACACTCAGCAATCCATAGTCATACAAAAATGTGGGAAATAGTGTCCACTGCTTTGGTGTGTCAATCCATGAGACCATGAGAAAATGAGGAAACAAAAAGAGGCAAGGTCTCTCCTGGTACCTGAAGAAATTACAGAGCAATGGTACCTGCAAAAGAGAAATCTATCTCCAGAAGATGGAGATAGCTTGCAGATGCCCTTTTCCTTGAAGAAGGCAATGTAACAGGCTCTGGGAAGAAATTATTTCACTTTAAAGGCCAAAACTGATGAAGAACACTTCAAACCTCTCACCCTAAGGAAGTGCAACTTTGGTTCATAATTAGGGGAGCTAAATAAGTAGTCTGCAATGGAGCAAGGACATCAGACATGATGGTAGGTCTTACCTCAGACAGCAGCAAAAAAAGCAGTGGACATTAGAGAGATTTGATATGAGATGGGCTGCATTGCTTAGATTTTGCTGCTTTGAGTCCTTTTTGGAATGCTAAAAGTGCCCTCTGCATTTCTAGGAGCAATCTGGAAGCATAACCCAACCATGCTGATATCCAGCATTTCACCAAAGCTAGTATTTCCTCCTTGTTTTAATAGCATAGCTTGAGATTCAGGCTATGTTAGCAACTTTTGTGTGCGGTCCTGCTGCATACTGCATGCATCTTATCTAAGGCAGAATTCAGCTGCTGGGCTTGGGGTAAATAAGGTTTGAATGTGTCTTCAAAAGCCCCTTTCACCCACAACTATCTGGCACAAGGATGACAAGGAGGTCTTTAATCATTACTTCTGGTTGCTGTCATTGCTGTAGTCAGTGACTCAAATTTTCTCCTAGGTGAAACCTGACAGCAAAGCAAGTTGGAGAATGATTTTTGTGTGGAAAACAGTAGGGGGGCATAGAGTAAGGTTGTGTATCACATAACATTAAATCATCTCCTGGTGGCAGACAGTGACTCTGTCTCATGTAATAACAGTCTGTTTGGTCTTAAATCTCAATGAAGCAGTCAGCTGTGCTGACAGAAAAAACAAAAAACCAAGAGGGCAGGTGGGGCAAAGCAAGGGTTCCTCTGACTGCCTGTGTTTCATGAAGGTTACATGAACAGTTAACACACAAGCATCATTTCCTTGTCCCTGTTGCTCTTGACCTGGTAGCCAAAAAACACAGAGCACATGTGGCAAATTTGATCTGTAGATAACTGCACTCAGTAGAATTGTAACAGTGCATTAACATGAAAAATAACATACTGCACAGCTGCGTGAAAGTGGATCTGGTGCTTGTCACATATATTTTAATAGAAGATGCCTAGAAGGTGATCTCAGAACAAACATGCCACAAAGCAAAAGACAGAAAGGACAAAAAACACCCCCAAATCTCTGCATGTTCCTAAAGGGGTATTGATATACAAAGTGTAGGTTTACAAGGGTTGAAATTAAATTGTTTTAAGGTAGAAATCTATAATTCTTTTAATACAGTAAACGTCAGGCACCAAGGGCTTTGGCAGATGGGCTCTGGAAAATCTTGCTGGGGTGGGGCAAGAGAAGCGTGTTGCTGGCACCCCATCCTTTCCCTCTAGCAGCTGATGGAGGGGAGTGTGGGTCAGTGCCTTGGCCAGCTACCTCACTGTCTGCTGTTGTGGGCTGAGCTCACCTTCATCAGGCTCTTGAGGGCAGGAGTGGGAGAAGACTCTCCCTTCTGCAAACTCATCTCCCAGGAAGGGCAACCTCCCCAGGGCAGTGGGGTAGGGGGCTGAGGCAGCAACAACTTACCAGCCCAACAAGGTTCACTGAAGATCAGTACCCTCAGAGAAACAAACACACTGGACTGTCTTGCTTTGGACCAGATTTTGGCTGTAACCTTAAATGTGCAGCATTTTCTGTAAGTCCCTAATCAGAACCATCTATGCATGAGCTTTTTATTTCAAATTCTTGCAAAATGATTCCTCCCCTGTAAAAGACAGAATGATGGTAGTTACATGTAAACAATAAATATTGCTATGGCTTCTTATCTTTGGAAGGTTCCAAAGCTAACCTCCTCCAGTGTCTTTCCAGCAAATATTTTAGAGCTGTATCTTCCCAACAAAACCTTGCATTCCTCAGCTGTTTATTGTCGGTGAGCTGATAACCTTGACAGTCCATTTTTACAAGGTCTCAGCTAAAACTTTGAGGGAGGTTGGCAATCTGTATAAGCTTTCCAAAACCGTTGTTTTCCACACTCATGCATTTTCCAGCATAACAAATCACTGACTCTTTAAAAATCCCTCGTCATTAGCATTTTGGCATGTTTCACTTCAAGAAGACAAGCCAAGAAAACTCAGTGATGATGTTATTAAGCTAGACAGGGAGCACCTGAGGATTTCAGCTCCTCTGCAGTATTAGGAGAGATTTTATTTTATTGAATGCCATGAGTGTATTAGGATGAATACCTCTGTTTGCATCCTAGAAAGCTCCCTTAACTACCAGACAAAGGCTTCATCTTCAACTTTAACTCAAGCCCCAATAAATATTTTTCATGGATAGAAAACTAAGCGTAAATGACAGATTTAGCTCAGGGGAGCTATGGTCAGGCCTGAACTGCACTGACAGAGCTCTGCTGGGAAGCCTGCATGCTGCCTGCACATAGCCAATATAATAAGCCCTGTGACCTTCTCAGCTCTGAGCACTTGACAAGGGGATGAAAATACTGCATGAAAAGCAAATCTCTAAAAGCAAAATCCAGTACTCTCTTCCCGGGGTGCACATGACCAGGTACTTCTGTTTGGTGGGATAGCAGGCACCCCAGATGGTTTCTCTCAAGGATGCACACTCAGACACTGGGGTGATGGGTGATCTCCTTAAAAGAAAAAAAAGGGGGGGGGGGGCAATAGCCACCAAACTGAGGTAATTTAGACCACTTTACTGCTCCTGAAAGATAATGAATGTCTCCCCTTGCTTAGGGAGACAGTGGGGAGAGGAACTTCCAATATTCAGGGCTCTCTTGCAGAGGACAGGAGGGGCACATGCTTCCAACCCCAAACTTTTCTTATTTCCGACAGGGAGAGACTGCAGCCACCGTAATTTCCATAAGGAGAGGAAAAGGACCTCTGGAGCAGTGTTTGCAAAGGTAGCTGAGGAATCAGTAAGAGAAGAGGTGGGGGAAGGAAGGAGCCAGCATCCCCTGGTTGTACCCACAGCTGCCCCCCTTTGGGGAGGTCTGGGCCCCTGTCAGGCTCTCAGTGTGACTCCGGCTGTCGCACAGGCTGTGTGAGAGCCGCAGTGCCATTCCTGCCAAACCCTGGCCCCTCCAGGGCACAAAGCCCCTGAAAGCTGGGCTGAGCCCAGAGCCCACATGTCAGAGGGGGAAGGGCCCATCCTGCACAGCACAGAGAGGAGCTGGGCAGCCTCAGGCAGGATTTCGCTCTTTGGACTTTCATAAGGGATTTAGAAGCAAAGTCTACGCTTTTCAAAACGCTCCAAGAGGCGAAGCTGGGCTGTGGGTCCAGCTGGGATTCATGGCCTCAGATAGCCCAGGAGAGGTGGTTCTGTCAGTCCTGCTGGTGAAGTAGAAGAATGAAACAGTAGAAGGCAGTGAGTCTACCAAATTCCAGCAGAACCATGTCGAAATCAAAGCTTCTCCTTTAGGCTGCTCAGCTTTGCTGAGTCAGCAAATTCCAACAGAAATGCACCATTTCCTGTGTTTTCTTCTGACCCGGCCTGGTGCTGAGCTCCCTCACCCAAGATGAAAGTCCCACATGGATCTTAGAGCCAGGAATGCAGTACAGCAAACCCAACTAGTAGTGTGAAAAGAAGAAGGCATGGGCATTGTGCAAAGAGTTGTCATGGGAGTAAAGCTAAAGAGAACAGATGAGTAGTACTGCTGAAAAATTAGATTACTGTGGCATTGCTCCTGGTTCATTTCTTCGTCCTTCCCCTGCACACGGAACACAACCAATGCCAACAACCACCACAAGTTACCCAAGTGAGCAAAACTCATAATTAAACAAAGAGCAAAGTGTTATTCCATGCACGGCCATGAGCGTGGCCATGCAGGGAGACCCCACATTGTGCTGAACAAGCATGGGAACCACTGTGGAAGCAGAAGGACCAATTCCCCCAGCCTCTGAGGAAACTCAGAGCCATACAACACCAGAACACATATCTGTGGGGCAGATCCTCACAACTTAGACCTTAACTGCAATCACAGTCTTCAGAAATGCAAAGAAATTGTTTCGTAAGTTAGAGCCTTTGTGTCATTACCTTGTCTCCCCTTCATTTAGGTGCATTTATTTTCAGAAGGCAGCAGGGAATCCTTGCTGGATGTGTGTGTGATGGTCAGCATGCTGGGACTGAGCTCATTTGGAAGTCAGGGCTCATTTCAAAATCAGGCTTCACAATATGCAATAGCATTGATGAAGGACAAGGTGTGGGAGATGGGGTCAGATCTGTGTTTGCTGAACATGCCAAATAAAGCTATGTTTAAGGAAGAGATCCAGGGCTCAAAGCCTGAACTCAGCTCTGCTAAAGTTCATTCCTGCTTCAGTAAGTAGAGGAAGGGGTTGGGAGCCCAGCAAAAGCAGATCTAGCTGCCTACGCCAAGTGGGACAAGTCCCTCTGTTGTACATGCACTTTTGGGAATGTGCCATCCCACCAAAAAAACACCTGAAGCCCAGCCCTGCAGACTTTACTCAGACACGGAATTTCTCACAGCTCAGCAGCCAGCAAATTCATGGGCAAAACACTGCAGAAGCACCTCATGCAGTATTAAGTGGCATCTACATTTACACAGCTATCATGTAGCTGAGTAACAAAACTTTAATTTCACAATGGATGCAAAAAACTATTTGGTCCCGGAGAACCTGCAGGTGCAGGATATCACACTGTCTTCAAGAGGAGAAGGATCATGCCTTTTTGACCATTTATCCCCCATCACAAACTGTGTGAGCAGGCAGGGCCAGCCCCAAGGACACGCTGTTTTTTCTGTTTTTTTCTCCCATCAGGGACCACTGCCCCATCTCTACATGTAGGGGTTGCCTGCCCAGTTGCATCAGCCCTCCCTGCTGTGGTCTAAATGTTACTGCATCCAATGCAGAGCTCACCAAAGTCATCGCACAGAATCTCATTAAGATCAGTCAGTTTATTTTACAAACAAAGAAATGGCTGTGGAGATGTTCAGATCCCTCAGATAGCATAAATTAGCCCCTGACTCAAGCTGGAGGTCTGGCTCTCTGATTTTTATAAGGCTAAATATAAAAGGCAGTGGAGCCAGGACAGGAATTGGGTGAAGGATGCCCTGGTACCATTGCCTCTCCAATGCTGGGACTGGCAAGCTGCTGCTGACCACCAGGCTGCTCACCAGTGTGACCATGCAGGTGGACATGTCTGCTGGGACCAACAGCAGGTCTGCTCAGCCCAAGGAATCAGCATGGACATTGTTCTTCCATGGCTTCATCACCCCACAGGTTATCAGAGGGCTTCCCCAGCCGCCTGCATGGTCCCTGCTCATGTGGTGCCCAGATATCACTTTCCTGCCACAGCAGAAATAGTTTTCATTTAACTGATATGGGATTGCAAAAACTTCTGAGACAAAATAGAGAATAAGCACAAGACCCTCAACTCCACAGTTAAGTGTCATTCCAGCTGCTTCTCACTCATGGTTGTTTAAATTAGGGCTGCATTTTAAAGTTATTCTGTAATTAGTTATAAATTTGAAAGTGACCTGGAAAAATGAAGAAATTAATCTCTTCTCTTAGAATGTGGGAGAGGGGTATCAAGTTCTGGGATTTTCACATATTCTTTTTTTTCTTGTCACCTTATTTCATTCAAAAGTGATAGCTTTAAAACACCATGATGAAAAAGTTACACTGTTCTGGTGTCTTCTAAAATAAATTTCACATGAAATACAGTATGTGTTAAAGGCATTTGGATTCCCAGGGAATGTGGGTATACATTTCACTTGTCCTGTTACAACTTCCTATGAATTTACTCAGCTGGCTTCAATAAAAAAAAAAAAAAAAAGGAAAAAGAAAGGAAAAATCTGTGGGAATCTTTCTGTGTGTACATTACGAAGCTACTAGGTCTTTACACTGATAATTTAAAACCAGCTAAGCACATGTGCACAGATGGGAAAGTCTGAGTAATTTGGTTTCATGTGCTTTCCAGCTTGCTGTAGATTTGGATGCTGAGCCCTGCCTGAGTGCTGAACTCCCAAGTACCTCTTCAGAGACACAGCATGTCTCTTGCAGAGGATAAAGCCAGGCTATGGGACAGTCTTGTGGCAGAACCTTTCTAGGTAAGGAACCCATAAGTTGAATGCTGCTGCTAACATTTATTTCCTTGAAAGGGTCCAGCTAATGCCCAGTAGAGGTGCACAATTGAGCTGTTTCTCCAGCAGTGCCTGCCAGCAGCATTTTGCTCTTGCTTTCAGATGAGTTTTACAGTGAGGGAGCTGTCGGTGCTTGCTGTGATGGGAGCATCCCTGCTCGCTGTGCTCCAGGAGGAAGCCAGCTCATGTGCAAGGGGAGCAAGGCCCCTTTTGTGAGACCCAGCCAAGCAGCCTGAGTTTGACATTACAAAAGCTACCAAGTGCTGTAGGAGCTGGGGTTCTGTTTGCAAGAGGACCTTTCAGCTTTGACTGATAACTCTAATAATTTGTGCAGGGGTAAGAGATTCAATAGATTCATGTGTGTGCAAAGCCCCAGAGTCAAGGGCTGTGGCTCTGGAGCAGCACTGGTGCGCCTGCCCTACAACCAGACCCTGCTCCCTGCTCAGTGCAGGGTGTTCAGCTACCTGGACTTCATTTGGCACTTAATGTAAGGGCAGGGAGCTGGTGGTGCTGCTGCACAGTCCAGGCTGGGTTTAACCTGAATGGCTCAACAGGTGACCATGCCCAGCTTTGCTGCTCTCCAACCATTTCTGGTAGGTCAGACAGGTGCCATGAATCCCTCAGGTACATAGGGTCAGCCTTCCAAAAGTTCTGGGAATCTGCAGTGTAAATAGGCAACTGCAGCCTAAGAGGTGCTTTACACTTCTAGTCTGGAGTGCACTGGCTCCTTCAGACTGGGTCTTTACAAAAGCTCTGTGCCAGCTGGCACCTAAAACCCCTTGGCATCAACAACATTTGACTAAAGACCTCTTAAATCCTAGCAGCTCTCTACACCTTTAGGAAATTAAAGCTCATTGCAGATGTAGACTGGAGGAGGTTAAATCATGTGGAAGGGGGCTCCAACTGGCTGTGGAGCCGATGTGGCCAGGACACACCAAATTCCCTGGCTGGTGGCAGGCGGGATGCTGTGGTTAGCATCACGTTGACTGGCAGCTGGCTCTTTGCTCCTAATAAGGAGGTGCAGCTGGGCTAATTGGGGGCAGCTTTCAGCACGAACAATGCTGGGACGCGCTCCACGGTAGCAGCTGTGGGACAGCACCACTGCTCTGCCCCACATCAAGCTCTGGGTGGGAGAGAGGCACATGAACACTAATGTCAGGAAAAGTGGTCAGCCTGTTACCTGACTGGGTGACAGGCGTTTCTGTGGCAGCTGCCACCTTGCCAGCACGCTGAGGAGCACAGACCTCCGTGGATGAACCTGGGAGGTAGTTATGCTGTAAGACAGCAGACTGAGTGTCCTGTCTTGGCAGCAGCCTCTAATGGAAACCTACAACAGTCCTGGCAGTATGCTGGCAACATTCTTCAATGACCTCTAGTAGTGTGTTTGCAAAGGGTGAAAGCACATCTGTAAAATGCACTGCCTTTGGTTCTCTGCTGTAGTCCAAAACAAGCTATTGAGCAGCTGGAGCTCTTGAAGAAGCACATACCCAGGTATAAATTCTCCTTTAATAATTCTTAAGCCTTAAAAAACTATTCATAGATCTCCCATTTACCAAATGTATGATTTCACTACATGGCATGGCTTCCATTTGGTTGCATTACCATTCTCAGCCAGACATACAGCTGTTTTATAGTTCTAAACCCTCATGGAGAAACTCATCTAAGCTTGAACAGTGGAGAAGGTCAATCCACTTCCTCTGATATTTTTGCAACATTAATAAATTCTGTATTCTTTTCAGCATTGCCCTCCTTTTTGGGAGCGTAGGAATCCAAGATCCTCTCCACTGTGCTTTTGGAGGTGGCAGCATTGCCCCTTGTAAAAACTAAAAATTAACTTGTGAGCCTCAATTACATTTTCTAACATCTTACTGAATTATGTGCAAAGCTTATGCTGGCTTTTTTAATTAAGCAACACGTACACTAGGAAGACAGCTTCATATACCACAAAACAAATTATTTCCAAATCTTTAGATCTGCTAATTTCCACAAGGAAGCTTCTTCTCCCTTTGTAAACATTGGAACTACTCAACAGAATAGCAAAATCCTTTCTCTCAAAAAAACATATAATAATTTATAATTAATGTAAAATTTCTTTATAATGTAAAGAAATACCAAAGAATATTTAATGTCCATAAAACATATTTTTGGAAAAAAGAAAAAAATGCATTTTTCAGCCCTTTTTAACATTTTATGGAAATAATAGGAATTGGTCTTTCATTTGTCTCTGTTTTTCTGAGGTCTTTACAGTGTTTTAGCTGTTATTTGCTGAATTGAAAACATTTCTTTGACCAGAGGCTGGGTGGTGTCACTTGTCTAGCTGCAGATGTCACAGCAGGAGCCATATTTTCACTACATTACCACAAACAACACAGTTCAAACTGCATTTAATTAGTGGGTACCAAACACTGCCGCCCGCCTTCTCTTAAAGCCCAGGAAACAGCCACGGGGAAATGTTTCACAAACAGCACAGGATGAATTTAGGTTTTCATAAGCTACCTCAGCTGGCCCCTCTCAACCCCCTGCACCAACAGACGTGGATATACACAAGGGGCAATGAAGCAGATAGAAAGGAAGGAGACTGGTGTTCTTCAGCTTGGGAAGAGAGGACTGGGGGATCTGTCTACCAACAATGACAGCAAATGGAGCTGGGGAAGGCAGGACAGGTCATCATTTCTAGACAGATGATAGAAATCATCTGTCTAGAAAAACCCCATCATCTATCTGGAATTGGATATCATAGACAGTGCTACAGCATAAAGGCTATAAATCTTTAAGATATATGTTCATTCAAGTAAAATCTAAAAGCAGCAGAAAACATTCTTTCTGGAGTTTGACAACTGCTGAAGCCTCATCCAATCTCACTGCAGGCTGAAACTTCTGGAGTTATTTCTGAATGCCCGAGTGAGCACCTCCTTCTGCAGGAGCTTCCCTGGCACCTTCCTCTTTGGGAAGTGCAGCCTTCCTAATTCCCTCCTCCAGCCACCTCTACTGGTTCTCACAAACAAATGACAAGTTGCTCCCAAAAGACAAGCTGTCCCCTCAAGAGACTTCTTCCCAATGCCAGACTTCCACTTTGGATCAATAAAATCTTCCCCCATGATAAGTAGGAGGCCTTAAGATAACTATCACAGAACTCACATAAAACCAAAACCAATTTTCATGGGATCCTATTGAACAACAGCCACAACTGAGGATGTGTCCTCAGTTTCCTGAGCACATAGCTGGTTGTTTCCTGAAAAGGAGACTGTTCAATTCCAAGTTTACTGCCATAGCAGAGCTGGGGGTGAGTCTGAGAACTATAAGAAAAAGAACTGCAGAAGCTGGCAGAGGATGCTGCAGGGTTTTTGGGTAAATCTGAAATCTCATCATAACCACAAGAAGACTGAGCACCTCTGTGCACCTTCTTATCAAAATACAAAGATATTTCAAATACCTCCATGAAGAAAAATTAAGTAACTTTATAGATTCCTAATCAGTACCTGCTTTCATGATAGTGCTAAACAAAAAAGGTGTGAGGTTTCCAAATGACAACACCACCATGGTAACTTGGCTGCATGTGCAGCCCTACACTAATGTACGTAGCATGACAGCGAACAGCTACCTGCCCACGGTATAATATCAACATGTGTTTCATAAAAATCAATGACTTGAGAATCTGCCTTCCAGACAGTTGCAAGCCTTAATAAACCCTTGAAAAGCCTCAGAGGAAAGAGACTTCAGTGCTTTTAAGCCATTTGGCATAAAAGTGGTGGGAAAGCCCAAAAACCACCAACTGCGCAAATCAACCAAATAATAGTCAGGTCACCACCTAAGATTTTCATTTAGAGGTGAAACTGTTTGGATTTTTTTCTGTCATGCATGTGCAAGACAAATAACACTATGCATGCGTGCTGCCCCTTCAGGGAATTATTAAATCTCAAAACACCTTACGGTGTTTATGGACAGTCCTGCAGAAATGGTATTACAAACTCTCAAGCAAAGGGATGTGTCAGCCACCTTCGTGAAAAACAATAGTAAGTAACAGTGCACAATGTGGATTTGGTTATTCAATTAATCTGGCTGCAATTCACCAATTTTCTGCCTCTGAATAAGAAACATATAACTACTTTTAGGTCAAGCATTAACACTTGGGGCTACCTTATATTAGGGAAGACAATAGATCCGTTTTTAAACAGAGAAAATAAGAAACTCATGTCTCAGTCACTTTGTGACTCAAAGCCAAGAGAAGCCAAAAAATTCAAAGATATTGGCTAACACCCACAGAACTGCTTGCAAAGCCAACTTTTAGCCCCAAGTGAATTTCTTCAGCTAGTTATAAGTCCTTAAACTTGGCTTTTAAATGTTACTTGCTGACACAACCTTAATCACCATGCTGCAAAGGCTGTATGTACATCATAACAACAACAACAACAACAATAATAATGATGATGATGATGATGATGATGATGATGATGATGTTTCTAGTGTTCAGAACTTCTCAGAACTCCCACAGACACCAGGATATGAAATAAAATATTTAGGGAAGAGCAATTTAACTGTGGTGACTAAAGGTAGTATATGCAGCAATGGTTGTGTATATCTGCCTGAATTTAAAAAATACATCTGTTTAAATAAAAAAAAAAAAAAAAACAAACACAAAAAAACCTTAAAAACAAAACAAAACAAACAAACAAACAAACAAACAAAACCCACAAAAAACCCCAAAGGTCAAAATACACAGACTAAGGATTCAATTCTGATGAGACGAGAATAAATATTTATCCATTTGCAATGCTGTTGGTTAAATGTTAGTGCTCACATCAAGGACCGTGTACCATAACTCTCGGGGTCTTTGTCTCACGTAAGTCTGTTCTTAGTGCTGGAAATTATTATAGCATTCTTTTAAACACCTCCTCGAAGGGTCCTAGGTGCAAAACATTACTGAGGTAGACTGATATTTTAAAAAAGCTTAAGAGATTTTTCCCAAACAAGGAAATCATCAGGCCAAGATTTTCTCCTTATCTGAATATAACTAAAAAACCTGCACTCACTACCTCAATACTCTCATACTCTGGGATTTGCATGGTCATACAACCAGGGAGAGACTTTGCACCCCAGAGCTGACAAATTTCTGAGCACTCTCAGAACCCTGGGACTTCACTGGAGTCTTGCTTCCCAAGTACTTCTGAAAATGAAGCTTCTTTTTAATTGTCCTACAGCATTTCTCATGCCAAAAACATCTGTGAAAGGCAAGAGCTGACAAAAATTCACTGACGTTTTTTTTTCTCGCTCTTGCGCATTGTTTGAAAGAGGTTTAAAGCTAAAATAAACTTCTCTGAAGCAACGTGCAGCTCACAGACAATGGCAGCAGCTGCAGATAGCAGAAGTTCATTCCTGTTTATTATATTCATTAAAACTGAAGGGAGAACTGTGGCAGCACCAACTTAATGGTCATCTGAACATAATTATTGAGAAAGCATTGTTCTTTGGAAAGATGCAAAGTGTCAGACGGAACTTCACACCCTTGTCATAAAACCCCCACTTATTTCCTACCATTAATTGGATAAAATGGGCATTGTAGGATCAGAGGTAGAGGGAAATGGGTTAATGAGCATGTGTAGGAGGCAAATGACACTGGAAACTCAGTGTCTACAGAGAGTGGGCAGAGGAAACAAAATCAGATGTGAGCAAATTTCTGGAAGGGAATCGGGTCGACAAAACTCATGAAACAGCACTTTGTGTTCCTATCATCCTTGAACAGTATGAAAAGCAAAACTCTGGCCAGTTTGCACATGTGTTTCAAACAACAAGTCAAGAGAGAAACAAAACCAAATTGTGAATCAAGGGACTGCATTGACAGCTGCAAAGAAAACTCCTCTTGGAATCCAGACACATCCTTTCATCCTACAGCGTGCACTGTGCAGGGGTTCCCATGGTACCTTTTGCTACCATGAAATTCCCTCCATCTCTCTAGAAGATGGAGCCACTCCTCTCCATAAGTCCTGTGAGCCTCCTCAGTGTTCACTGTCAGTCTGTCTTTTCTTTCATTTCCTTCCTCCTTTCCAAATCAACGCTCACAGCCTTTTATTGGTTGTCTGATGCTAAAGGGGGAGGGAGTTCTCATTGCTCCCCATAAGCAGGCTTGATGCCTGGAGCAACATGTGGGTTGGGCTCTATTCCTTCCTCAGGTAGGCAGTGGGTGAATTTGCTCTTCAGGCTCTTTTGGCTCAGTGTGCGAACAACTGTGCCCAAAATCTGCGTGTCCCTCCATGGGCAGGTATGGATGGTAAATAATTTTTGAGTCTCTAGGCCACCTCTCAGCTCTTCCATCAGCCAGTGCTCTTCAGTGGACAGATCTATGGGGCAGCAGCGTGGGAACACATGTCCAGACCAAGTGCAACAGCATTAGTCTGTACAGCCCATCACATCCCATGGTTGAGGATCTGTATGTGAGCCATGAAGTCCATCCATGGCCTCGCCTGCCCAGCCACAGATCTGCAGCACGTTACACACCAGTGTTGCATGGGGCTGCAACCTCAACCACGAATTCCACTCCCTTCTCAGCCAGGACCCCCACTGATTCCTGTGAATGTTTTATGCTTCAGAGAAGGAACTGTTGAGCTGTTCCTGGACTATAAAACTTATTTTCCTTAGCTGCTAAAAAAACGTGGCCTTCAGACTTCAGCTGGCCAACACCAACTCTCATTCCATAGCTATTCCCAATGTTCACTGCTATATAACAGCAAAAGCAATTTTTGGACCCTTTGGAAAAATACATTCTACCTTTCAACAGAAAGAACAGTTATTATTTTAACAAAATTTTCTCCCTTTTTCTGAGACTGATCTTCCTTTGTGCCCTGTATTTTCCTGTGAGTACCTGGGATTTTTTGGTACAAGGATAATTAGTCTCACCTTTCACTATTATATTAGCTGGTAATTTATTTGTTTATTTGTTTGTTTAAATTTATTCCTGCTAGTCCTCATGCATATATGTAGTTGGTGCATCTAAGTCAAGGACATCCAAAACCCACTTTTTGAGCCCTGTCTTCCACTGCAATGATGTTTATATGATTGTGTGCACACCTGCCTGACAAATTGCCTTCTCATCCCTTCCAGGAGTTTTAGAACACTTGGAAAATTTCTTTAGTGGGAGGCTGGAGTCTCAGAGATCACAGCTGAGGCTCTAGGAGGGCTTCCAAGCCTCTGTAAATGACCATCATAGCCCCTCCTGACCCTACGCAAAGATAAAGCCCAGGCACACACTACTTCCCACTCTACTGCCAATCCCCTGATTTCATTGCAAGGGCCATGGGCTGTCCCCAAAGAGGTTCCCCATCAGGTGGCTGGAGAGCCAGCACTGCAGGTTGACTCCTCAGGTGCTTTAGAAAATGTGATCAAATATAACTTTTGCACCTCCAGTTGCTTTGGTTTTATTTTGTCTGTCAGTTCAGATAAAATTCTGCTTGCTCCAGCAATCCTAGGGAGGAGAATGCATTCCTCCACTCAGCCGGATTTACAGGGAGCCTCGCCGCCGTCGTCACTGCTCTTGGCCTTCTCACTAGATCTCAGGAAGTCATTACATGTTATACAAGTAATTAACTGCACTACAAAAGCTGGGTGATCCCTAATTCCTTGCTGCCTTTGCTCACTGGGTTGGGTGTTGACAGTACTTGGAGCAAGAGACCCACACTTTGAGTGTAAAACTAAACCAAAGCTCTGGTTAAGGTTCAGATTTTAGGAAATTACAGACTGCAGTCCAAAACTTTGTGCTTTGAGCTGCTCTATAGTGTGTGTGTTTCATAGCACTGGGAAATAAGAGTTGGTTCACCATAATTCTGTCATAGATGACAAAGTGGGAAATTCACCCTTCAGTCCTTCTGAAAGTGTACTCTGTGCTCCACATGCCAATTAGTGCTTCTGAAGGCTGCTATAATGCTGGAAAATTGCCAGCCAGACTCAGAGAAGGGCATCACCTATGCAACCAAAGTGACCAAAGCTTACTGAAGTTGTTACATACTTGTCTTCACAGTCAAATGCCCTTCTCAGATTGTGTATTATGGTTTCCATTAAAATTAATGCAAGTTTTTCAGTGGCATCCAAAAATCTCTCAGTGACATTGTGAAAAGCAGAAATTTATAGTGTTTCTTTTACACCATTTAAACCATCTCGCTCACAGGCTGAATGGGAACTTACCACCAAAAGAAGGAGCGAGTTCAAAAAGCAAACAGCCAGGTTCACACAGGACTGGCCTGGTGGTGTCCACAGGCGGTCTCGATACCTTGGTGACTACTGCAAACTGGCAGTGTTCACCAAGGGAGTGATCATCTGATTTCCTGCACTCTGCTCTAAATATTCACGCCTGCTCATTACTCGACACAAGGACCAGGTTAGATATGCTTTGCCTGCTACCTCCCATGGTAGCAAGCAGGATGTTGTTGTAGTCAGATGAGTTCATGACTTCTTAGAAGGAAAAAAGACTCGGAGAAAAACCTGAAATTAGGGCTTACTTTCAGCACATGTAGTGAGGGGAATGTTTTTCAAACTATAATCTGAATCCCCTCAATATATTTCCTCAAAATAAGAGCATTTTTAATTTTAAATTTTTTTTTCTATAAATCATAGTCAAGAGGCCTCTGGGTACTCCAAAAACTGACTTAAAATTTTAGTAATGTATTAATAAACTAAGTAAAGGAGACACAAAATTATTCAATAATTCACACATTCCTTTCATTGACCTAAGCTACATTTTAAAGAATACTTTCAAGAAAAATGAAATTCTCTTTCATTTCTCTTTCATTCTCTTTAAAAGAAATGTGTGAGTTATTGGGAATTTTGTTACCTTTATCACTCAGTTTATTCAGATAGCGTTGCTTTTTAAAATCCAATTTAAATACAGTGTGCTTTTCATTAAGAATAAACAAGTTTTGTGTTAAATTTAAAAGCTTGAAATCTTGAAATCTTTTATGTGAGACTGAACCAACCTATTTCTATAATTTAAATTAAACACAAATAGCTTTCAGGCAGTGCATGCTGTTACTGAAGTTTTAAGAAAGTGCAACAACAGGCTTCAGGGAAGTCACTTGCTTAGCACCTGGAACAAGAATTTGCTGAAGTGATAAACCAGCACTTGACAGCTGCAACTTGTTCTGCAGGTGCAGAAAGCACTTCTTCCTCTCAGTTCCTTCAGCTTAGTTCAGTTCAGTAATTACTTCACTCAATGCTAAGACACCACTTGAGAAATACAAAAAACCAGCAAGTCAATTTTCTCTCTCTAGTCTAAGAATAAAAACTATATACAAGATATTTTCACCCATGAGTTCCAAACTGAGGGATAGGACAGCCTGAAATAATCTGTCCAATCCCATCCCTCAAGAAATGTTTTCTATCATTTAATACATTAAGGAGTTTTTAAAAAATAGATTAGTTTTGACATATTTTTTAATTACCTATCATATTCCCTTAATAACAGGTAACTTATTATGCCTTTCTAAATGTATTTTTGTATTCCAACGCTGTGCATGTGCCATTTGATACTAATGACCAGAAATATATCACTAAAAAAATGGCTTTATTTCATAATGTGAAGTAGTAGTATTGAAATCTGAATATATATGTGGTAAACTATTCTATGGCTTCAATCTGTACGCATTATACATCCTCCAAATTGTTAAAACCCCTTCAGTTTTAATGCAAAACCCATTTTTAGCGTCAATGTATTTTAGCTGTTGTGAAACAAAGACTTCAATTTTGCATTTGGAAAATCTAAATTAGACAAAGCAAAACAAGACTTTAAAAAAAATTAAGAGTTTTTACTTGTTGATTTCAATAACAATTGTGACCAGTACTTTAACTCATTCTGCCTTAAATATATACATTAATATTGGCAAACCTTTAGCTTATAAAGGAGGCAAAATTTCTAGGGCAGCCAGCAGATACATAAGACAGAATTTATAAAAAACCCCCAATAACACGAGCTTAAAATTGTTGTGTCTTTCTTTCTACCATGGGCTGTGAAGGAAATTCTTGAAGGAATGAATTTATGTTAATACTGGAGCATATATAAAGAATAAAAATGTTATAGTTAATTCTATATTAAAGATTAAAAAATGAAAATGGTGAAGAGGGGAAAATAATGTTTCCACATGCATTTGGGAAAGGCAGAGATGATGAGGTAAGGAGAAAAAAGAGTTTACATGACCTTTGCTTCTTTTGCATGATATAGAGAGCCAGCTCATAAAGGAAGAAGAAATGGTAGGGATTTTAAAAACTATTTCCCCCACCAAAAAGCTTTATCATCTAGAAATGTGTGCCTGAGAATTTCAAGCTGCTAGATCTTTTCCTTTCACTGTTCCATAAATCACTCTGCTCTGATCTCACAAATACTTCTTGCTTCCTTACAACAAGAAGCACTTTTTTTTTCACTGCAGCTGCAAAATCTATAACTCCAAAATCATTGAGGTGCTGCCCTTTAAGGGGTGAGGGGGAAGAGGGAGGGGGAAGCCATTTGCTTTGAAGCCTTGTGCTCCAGAGGCAGTCATCCTGGTTCCTTGCTGGCCTATCTCTTAAGCCTGTTAATGGGCACTATAAGAACTGTCAAAACTTCCAGTGCAGTGCAGCAGCACATTCTCCAAATCCCATGAACGTAGCTGGCTTGGTGTGATAAAACAAGCTGGAAACAGAAATGCTCTTAGTTAAATTGAGCTGAGGTTGACGATGCTTCACATTGTCCCCTTCCCACTACCACACCACCCTTTCCTGCAAGCACGAGTGATTATAGAGATGACTCTTGAATCACCTAATTGGATCTTCTGGTTTATCATTGCCCAAATCCTCCTACACTGGCCCCAAAGATTTCACTTTGCGGATGTCCTCAGGGGAGACCAGCGGGTGCCCCAGGTGGAGGACAGAAGAATGCTGCTGGTGGTGACTCATGAAATGACACCTTGCCTCATGACTGCATGATTCAAAAAGCCACTTACACTTCCTCAAGTGTGAGCAGGAAGTCTTTCTTTCATTCATCTCCCCATCTCTGCTATAATGTCACATACACTTTACGGTCACCAGTTTGCAAGGTGGTCCCTGCAGCACTCAGGAACACGCCCACCAAGCAGACAGGTAAAACGCAGGGTTAGAAATAAAGCACATAATCAAGAACAAGCAGTGCCTAGAAGTAAAATGAGAGATTCCATCATAAGGGAAGATATCCACTGCACAGGTTAAAGGTGGGAAAATATTCTCTCTGCCAAACACAGTAGTCAGAACTGCCCAGCAAGGATGTCATAGAGGAAATGAAGGGGTAATGCAGGTATTCACAAGGCAAAGGATTAAGTCCCCAAAGTTAGAATGATACAGAGAAAACCAAAGACCAAAAACCAAAGATAGCTGCAGTACAACCAATTTAGGATTTTTTTTACTGACCCCCTGGGATATATTTGCTCAGAGATCAACTTTGCATCATATTTGGCCTCTTTTTTTTATGCTCAAAACATAAAACTACAATGACAGGCAGAAATCAAATGCTTCATGGCATGCTTTTAAATACAAGATTTGAGTCTGGTTTACAGAGTCAGGATTTAGTGGGTTTCCTTCTCTCCTCACACTTACCAAATTAGATAGCAGCAGCTATGCCTGATTTTACAGGTAGGGTGAAAATGCAGCACTGCCCATGTTACAGCACCCAGCACAGCATGATAACAAGTTCAGTGCACTTTGGGAATTCAAAGCCTCAATTTCTCTTGGAATCAGCCTGGGTACTGGTGCAAAATGCTGTGGGCTTTTAGATTAAACACTAACTGCTGACAACATCAGCATCCAGCCTCATTCAGGAGTGTTCAGCAAGAAAGCACACAGATCCTCTGAAAGCAAAGGATCACCACTGCTCTCCTCTAGCAGCACTTAGGCTGCTTTCAGCTCCCATTAAAAAAGTAAATGCTATCATAGGCTCTCCATAGTATAGTGCCATGTTGTTCTTCCTCCTCTTATACAACATTTTAAGCAACAAACCTGTGGTGCTCACTGAGCCAGCACACTTCCACCTAGATGAGCAGCCAGCAAGGCATGCTTGGAGATGTAGCAGGCCAGACCTCAGCGCAATGGGCTCAGGTCATACAGAGAAATCAAACCAGCTAATTAAGGAGGTTCTTTGTTTCGTTTCATGGAACTTTAGGAGGCACCTCATCTTTCTGCAAAGCTGGAAATACGTTCATAAAAGTGACAGAGCCAATATCCCTAGATTAGATTGTGTCCTGGCCACAAAACAAAGAAATCCATGCATCCTCCACCCTTTTATAGGGGAAGCAGAAGTCTCTCAATAGTGTAGTTAGAGTCCTTGTGGGGAGGGAAGAAGGGTGGTTTTACCCCTGATGTCACAGCCAGCATAAGCCTTTTATGGTCATGACTTAGTAGTTGTCTCTGTGCTTCAAAATCAACAAAGAGCAGAGAAAAAAGGCTTGCTTCCTCCTTGGGAAATGGTGTACATTCAGGGAGGAAGCTGCCTTCCTGTTTTCTCCATAACTGCAGCTTTGCATGGTTTTAGCAAGTTCCACAATTTTAAGCCTCTTCCATATGGAACATGTTCCTCTAAACATCTGGCTTCTTTTTTATTGCAGTGATAAAACAGATTTATTTTCTACAAACCATGTAAAATATTACTTTCTCAGTGTATGATCTACTGTGCTTTTAAAAGTAAAAAATATGCAAAGAGATCAATAGTCTTGCTTTTATTTTTCTTTTACTAAAAGAAAATCCTTTTCTAAAGCGGACATAAGGATTAACTCTGAATCTGGAAAGAAACAAAGAAAGAATGCCTGAACATCTACATTTGTTATATCCAAGTTTCTTCATGCAGACCAATGATACAAACTCAAATTAAAAAAAAGAACTATAAATCCGGACAAGGCAAATTTCTTAGGTCCAGGTCAGATTAGAATGTGTATCCCTTACACTGGTCCTTAGCCTATATACATCATCTTGTAACTATCGCTGGAAGATAATTAAATGCTTTGATTGGTTTAGAAGTCATCTGTCTAATTTGCCTGAATGATATTAGAAAAGAATGTCTCTTGAAAAGAAAATCCAGAGGCCTGTATAGCAAGAAAGAGAAGACTATTCTTTGATTTTCTAATGGCAGTTGGGCTGCAATGTCAAATTTCAGTGGGCAAGGCACTCAAGCAATAAACCAGGAAAAAACCCCATTATAAATCAACAGATTGTCTTGGCTTCCATTAGCTGTTATTTTTAGCTGTACCACATGCATGGCTGAGCAACAATGCAGAGAGTGCTTCTACGGAAGTTTTAATCCTTTCCTCTCTTCTCTACTTCACCTGCTGCTGTCTGAAATAACACAAGGATTCACTGCATGAAACAAGCCTAAAAATGAGCTGTAAACAATATTGTGAAAGATCTGGCCCATACTTGATACAGGGATGTAGTCCAACAGTGGCTTCTGTAGAGAGCTGGAAAAAAATGAGTCATTTTCTAGATGCTTTGACACATACCAAAGTGAGCAAAGTCTGGCTTCATGCATCAAAAAATGGTGATGCTTTATTCCTCAGCTGGCAGCTTAGTACCATTTTCAGATTTATGCTGCCTGCAAAGCCCATCTGCCCCTGTGGGATGCAACCAAGAACGGGAAAAATGACTAGGGCAGGGTGATTTACTTGGGAGAAGAACAAGGATGAGGAACAGTGATAAAGAGGAGGGTCAAGAAACAGGAGGAGGCTTCATAAGGCATGCAAGCTGCGTGAGCAATGCTGTCTGGAGGTCCCTGTGGTGCATTCCTCTGCTCACCACAGCCTAAATGAAGTCAATAAACCCAGCCAGCTGTGCTTGCTGCACCTCACACGCCAGACCTGTGCTTGCTACACCTCACATGCCAGACCTGCTCCTCTGGTCAGAAGGACCAGGACTGGGGTGGTCCTCACCAGCAAGACAACACCCATGTGGGACAGTATCCTGGTACCACCCTGTCAGTGTCCTTTCCAGGTCCTTCTGCACTGGCATCCATCACCTCACAACAGAAAGTTTGCTCCAAAATGTTAAGGAAAGAGAGCTCAGCTCTTCATTTCAATAAACACTGCATCCTTGAACGTGCAAGAATTAAATTTCCCTCTTTTGAGTCTACAATCAAAGCTAAATCCAAGCTACCCAGGCTAGAGAGTGATTTGAAGCTGAAGTGAAATCAATTGCTTGATGTCCTTGCTCAGCCTGAGAGAGGGGGAATGTAACCATAAACCATTTCAGGAAGGGCAAAATCCCATAAAAAAGGCACTGGTCCCATCACCTGTGATGGCACCAAGGGTCTGCCACCTCATCCTCACAGATGAGAATTTGTGCATTTTTAGCCTCGCTGTCCTACTGAAGGGAGGAGGCAGGGCAGAGACGTGGCTTTGGTTCTCCACCATCACATGCCAGAGACAATTCCTGATGACAGACACAGATCTGAAGATGCAGATGTGCCTGGAGGGGTCACAGTCTTCTTCCTGTAATTTCCAATCAATAATTAACTCACAATCTAACTCAGTGTGAAGATGTTTTCTTGCAAATACTTGCTATTTTTTGAGTGCCTAACTGTGTAATGCAGCAGAACAACATGAAAAGTATTTCACTTGAAGTAAGTAACACCCCTTTCTCCTTAAAAGGCATTTGCTATCTTCTCCACATAACTGCTTCATATCAAAATAAATATATATATTGCATGAAAGACTTATTAAAAGCCATTAGATATCCTCTTACTAAATGCACCCATTTTTTAAATTCCCTCAAATTTACTTAAGTCCACAGTACTGACAAAGAAGCTGCTGGTGGAAAATTACCAGACATGGAGAGACCACATTACAAAGTTTACACCTATATTTATCATAATCACTTTGGATATCAATGCAAATTTTTCTAATGTTCTGATAAAGGTAAATGCATACACCCAGAAAAAACCACCCTTACATCTTAGCAGTTTGTTTTAGTGAGCCTTGTTTTCGTGTGAAGTAGGTGAATGAGTAAAACCACACCTAAACCTACTCTCTGTAATGTAATACCCTATAATTTCTTTTAATCTGGTCCCAAGCCACCAGAGGAAACTGAGACACAGTTAAGTACCACAGGACAGGTTGCCTTCAGAAGATTAGGAATCTTGTTGGACATTTGCAGGAGCAGGCTATACATATCTGATACAGAAGTTGGTGATCTTGCCTTGAGATAAGACAGGGCTTTCCCTGGCAGGAGAGGCAATGAACAGAGAGGTTTACATCTGTTGTATGGGCTTTCTCTCAGTCTGAGTTGGAAACCCTTGCTGTGATCAGAAGGAAATCACCTGCGCTCATGAGTGGTTTTGTTTAGACTCTACATTTTTAACCATCAGTTGCACAAGACAGGTAACATCCATGTTCCTGACCCTCTCACAAAGCCAGATGTGCACACTCCATTTAATTAACAAAAAGTACAGATTTAACTCCTGAACCTCTCTTTCTCACTTTCTCAAACTGGGGCATTTCCTGAAGTCTTACAAATGGTTTCCTAACTGACAAAGTCTTACATCCCAAGGGAAAGCCCAAGTCCTCTCTCTCCTTTCTTATAATTTCAAAACCCAGCACTCCCTTGAGTCCCAGGTTGGTTTACACATTTCAGGAGCAAAACTACTTGTGTCATCCTGAGAAGAAACATAAAAAGAAATGACTCATCTTGGTGTTCCAGTGTGCCAACTCCTTCCTAGCTACAACTGCAAAAGGCCTAGTAGCTGAAAAGCAATTTTTCTAAATATTAGTTGCACTCCCATAAAAACAAACAAATAAACAAACAAAATGAACTACATCCCCAAAAACCAAACAGCAAAAGAAATGCAAAGAAACAAAAAACCCCCAAGAGCTATACTTTTGTGTGTAGCTATGTTACTTTAGGTGAGACAGTTCCTAACAACCAGAGACAAGGTAGGTGGCATATCCAGTTCAATCCCAGTTTGCACAGGGTGAATGTGGGTAGATTTAGCTTCTCCATGCCTCATTTTACATTTTGACAAACTTGCTCTGAGGGTGTCATGCTGATAGACTCATTAACATAAGGAGAGATCCTTGTATTCCTTGGATAAAATGACTGGGGAAGTGGGAGCATGCCATTATCGTGTTTAGGTAATGAAGTAAAGAGTCCTCAGCTGGTGTCAATGGCAGAGATTAGTAGCTGTATGTAGAGCAATTTTTACATAAACTGGCTCTCAGAAGCCTATGGAGTCCGAAGCCATGGATCCCTTCACTCTATTCAAGATGTGTATTCTAATTCACATAGAATGAAATGCAGTTTGGAAACACAATTTAAAAGGCTGGATCCCGAGTCTTTGCTGCAAGTGCAAAAGGAAAACCAAGTGCCTGTAAAGCACAGCCCTGCACTTTGCTAGTGTTTCATGTTTCCTTAGTATCAGCAACAGTGAGTGAGCTGGGTTCTAAAGCCAAGTGAAGCACTACCCAAGACTCACATTTCTAAACACACAGGAGATTTTGGATGGATCATATGAGCAGAAACCTGGCTGGTGAGACAACATCAAGTTGACCAAGTCACTGAAATGTTTCTGTGTGCAAGAGGTCCCTGAGACCTGTCACAGTCTCTCCCTGCATGAGGACCAGTGCTGCCCAAGCTCTTTTAGCAAAGCAGATTATGAAGGAATCCATTACTTCAATCAAGCAAGATATATTCTATGCTGTTGCAGGCAAAGATTGATTGCATTTTTACCCATTTCCTTCCTTAGAAAAACAAGGATTTTTATTCAAAGTGCTAAACCCTTCCTCAAATTAACCATTTTGGTGAGAAAAATACTCCTTTTTTTAGATACTCCAAGATTTTATGAATGGAGGCAAATTAAAGCACCTTAAAAATAAAGGCTACTGAGTCTAAGGGAAGTCTGGAGGGCAACATGCTGAAAAGTTGTTTGTTGTGTTGGTTTTTCTCTTTCCCCTGAATCATTTTACTGGTTAATCTTCCTGGGAACAGACTGATATTTACTCATCCCATGAGAGAGTGGAGTTGTCAAACAGCCAACTGATACTAAGGGATAAGGTTTAAGGAACTCTATTCATAGTCATCAAACGTGAGGGAGCAACACAGTTCTTTGGTGATGTACATACTACATATTAGCTGAATTTCTCCAGGTTAAATAGGGAAATGTTCTATATTGTCTGTGGGTAAACAAATTACAAACTCAGAGAATGATCCTCCAGGGAGTTCTAGGGGAAAAGTCTGTAGCCATCAAGGCTGCATGACAACAAAAAAATTATAATGTTCAATTAGAAAATATATGGAAAGATTCAACCACCACATTTTCCATACTAGCTTCCCCTGACAATCTCATGGCTCCCAGATGGCTCCCAGCATTGTTCCATGCTGTGCTGTGCAGACTCACCAGCAGAGATCACCACCAGCCTGGGCACCACTGCTGCAATCTTCTCTAAGAGGAGAAATGCTGTAGCTTTTTGCATCTCCTTACAAGCCATGCTTTGCTTTCTTCTCATCTGATTGCCAGGCATGTTAAACTGCTGTTAAATCAAGGGTTTAGAAGGCACAAGATCCGAGTTCATTTTCATGCTCTGTGCTAATTCACGTGCAACTTTATGGAGAACCAATATACTTGTGTTCCTGCTAGGAAATTGAATACCACTGGGATCATCCTCCATTGTTCACCACCACCAACACACCACAAACCACATTCAAATCCTTACACTCTTCTAACTTCCAAAGTAGAATTTAAATATGTGTTCAAATTGTCTGTTGGGGATGGTGATCTGTGTGAGTGAAACATTTGAGAATTTGATTTGAGAAAGAAATCAACCACAGGCTATTTAAACAGGTGATCCCATTTGTACAGGCAATCATGTCCCACTAGCTTGCCTCGCTTTTTGTGGTGCTTGGTCTATGGCTCTCTGCACTCCATCTATCAATGAACAATCACATCAGTTCTGTCCCTATGACATGGAGTTAAGATGCAATAATACATCATCTCACTGTAACAGAAAAGATCACAGGTAGGAAAGATCAATGTGAGTATAATCTTATGAAAAGCTGTATTTTTCCAATATGCCTCTGATTTATTTTATCCAGTGAGTCAACAAAGGCTGCTTGCATTTTTGACCCCAATGATGCAAAGCACTGATAATGCAGCCCTTTGGAAACAGATCCAAGATGAATGCACCTCACAAGAGTACTTCACATCTCACTATTTCAGTGCATTTCATACCCTAACCCAGGATCTATAGAGCCTTGCTCCAAAATGGTCCCAATGGCAGTTAAGTGATATGAACTGACATCTCAGAGATTGGACAGGCTCTAACATGTACAATGTGCTAACGTGGATGAACACAGGCCTATTCATACTTAGGAAAAGGCAGTGTCACATCAGGTGACATGCCCCTGACTACTAATTGCATTACCTAGGTCTCCATTGAATAAAGAAGGGGTTTAGACACTACAACAATGTGTTTACAATCTGGAGCTGGATCCTACACCATGGGTCAGCTGAGCCATGGTAATTCACCTTGCACTTACTGGAAAATGGAAGCAAAGTAATTTGTCATATTTTAGCCTGCAATTAGATGGGGTTGAGATTAGTCTTTTACCCTGGCCCCAGGCTAAGAGCTTGTATGCACATGGAAAACTCCACAGCTCAGCTAAGGTGTTGTGGCTTCAAACATGCTAATTTGGGCCCACATCTGACTATAGCATCTTTTGAACTAGATCCAAGTAGAAACTGCAAGAAGTAAAGTTTTTGCCTAAGTGCTGTGAAATATAAAATGGGCCTTGCAATCATATGTTTCTTAACTCACCAAGATTTATCGTACTTATTACCACTTCATTGCCTTCCACAGAATTATTTCTAATTCAACACAGCATATGTCAGAGAAAAATCAGGAGCACCATTTCCCCTGATATTTCTCAGCTACTAATTCATTGGTATTAGACTCAGAAAGGCAAGAGACAGAGAAAATAACTCCTCTGTGAAAAATAATGCACTTGAGGATACCTGTATTTCATAATCATATTGTTTTTGTAAATGAACCTCAAGTAAATCAAGGTAAAGGATCCATGTAAGTGGTGAATGTAGTTCCTCCTGAGAGACAGAGGTCTGTAAAAAGCCTGTAACAACTCTGACAACTCAGTCAGTCTTATTGCTACTCTTATTGCATGAATATATTTTTGCTCTTCTTCCATATGTCTTTGCTGAAGTCGAAGAATATTTTTGGACATGTGTATATGGCTGTGTGAAGAGAGGCCAGTCCAACCCAATGGATGGGAGCCAGCTCTAGTCCAGAATTATGCTTCAGTTAATGTGTCCTGCTGATCTGCTGACAGCAAAGAGGAAATAAACAAGAGGTGACGAAGAGAAGACCCACAGAGCACGAAGGCCTTGGAGAAGGGCTTCAACCTCTGAGACTGGTTACACACGAATGGAGAACTGAGCCTCTCCTCAAGCCACAAAAAATACCGGGACAGAGCTTGTCTGTTCCTACACACTCAGGATTTTCCAGTGCTGTCAGATTGGCTGATAACAGATGAGGGTGAAGTAGCCACACGTCAAGTGTTTGTGTAGAAAAAGCAGCACACTGCTCTTCCACAGCACAGCCATGGACATCCAGCTATCTGAGGCGTGGAGCTCACCACCAGCCCTCTAGGCTGCTACCACCCAAAGGCAACCAGGATGTGCAATGTCTCCTCAAATGTTTGACTGCTTTTTAAGGAGCTCTGTGCTCACCATCACTTCCAAGAATCACTTCAGCAGCTCCCAAGAGGGCTGACCCGTGGACAGAAGCCGCACTGCTTCAGCTAGGAGGGAGCACAGATAACCATTCCAAATGGGCATTGCAGCAAGGGCTATACCATGGCAAGTCGCCTAAGCCAGGATGTATGTGCGAGCTGACATCGATGACAAACAAGAAGCTGAACACTGGAGAAAGCCCCCTCAGAGCCAAAGCAGTTTATTGGACCCTGGGAAATGCTCACTGTCACTGAAACCAGGATAAACTCTGCACACAAAATCAGGACAAGCTTCCCTTGGGAGACAGAGGGGACAGCACACTGACAAACACAAAGTCCACAATGCAATCAGCAGCTGCCTTTCCCTGTTCAAATACACACCAATACTCAGATCCTTAGGCAGGAGGGTGGACAGAAAGCCCACACCAAATTCTGCAGTATTGTGGGGAGTCCAACATAGGGGCACAGTTGGGTTGTAACCATGTTAATTTCATCCAGGAAAGTAAAATAACTAAGTGTGGCTGCCAAAACTGTATAATTGCAGATTTGGCTCATGAAACCACACCATGGTTTCACCATCTTTCCCTTAACACCCTTGACATCACTGCAGGTTGTGTGGATTAACTCCATTCTCTCCACTCCACAGATCTATTTAGCGATTAACTTCACACCAACATGGCATGGTAGACAGCCAAGACAATGCCAAGCTTCACAGTGTGGTGAAGCTTGGCATTGTCTTTCCCAACTCCTTATCTTCATTTCATCTACTTAAGGCAATCAGCTCTACCTCATGGTGATGACAACATCACACTGATAGCAAGAAGTTGTCATTGCAGACCATTCTGTCATGGTCACTGCTTGTCCCATCACACACACAAAGTGGAGTCTGCATGAACATCAACAAGTGCTTGGAACAGGTTTTCCCTGCACAGCTTAGCTTTCACACATCTGTGGAGAATGAATTTCTGTGGTCCCTTGTAAGGAAGCAGTGTTCTTCCAAAACAAACAAAAACCTCAAACCAAATGAAACCAAAAAGATGGTTTTTTCCTCCTAAATAAACCCCGAACTGGAAACTTGCATTGTCATAAAAGAAGTGCTGACTGGTTCCCAAGAAGGTAACAAAAATGTTTACCCTCTGGTAAAGCAAATCGTTTTGATCATAGAGAAATACAGCACAGCATGAACTTGTTCTCAAGGTCAGAGCCTTCCCTCCAGCATATTTCTGCTCAGGGCAGGAACAGCATTGCCTTAGACTCCTCCTGATGGGCCCCTAATATTTCAGTTATCTGAATGTAATGCAAAGGCGAACACTTCCCCACACTGGTGTCTGGCATGACAAAGCAGCCACTGAGCTGAGGGGCACAGTCCTGCAGAACACAGCCCCACCTCCAGAGAAGGGATATCCCCTCGCAGCTCCCCACGCTGGCCACATGGGAAGATTGGATTCAGCTTTCCAGCTTGCAGATGGCACCCCTTGGAGCAGGCTGCTGGGGACCTGTGGGGACTCTCAGTGCCATGTTCCAATCACCCTGAGTACGGCCCTGACGCCGCTCCGCATCGGCACGGGTGCCACTGCAGCCGGTCACTGTGAGCAGTTGGAGGCAGCATGCATTGTAAGGGCTGTCAGCACTGCAACCAGTTCCAGGGACACTCTTGTTGATTTACATTTTCTACATCCTTTCTGAGAAACCTCAATTGTCTATTTAATCCCTTAGCAGTGGGGCAAAAGCATTCAGCTGTGCAACCCAGTACAGCAGGCGCAAATTTGATACCCATTGAAACTGAGAATTTACCAGGCATAAAAACCCATATGGGGACAATATAATCTCTGGTGTAATTCCATTTCATTTTAATGTACTAATGATGAATCTGACTCAGCAATCAGTATTTCCATCTCACACCAGCTTCCCACATCCCTCTAGTGTGTTCAGTAGAAGCAACTCCATCTCGCATTTACATGGGTGTGAGCAGAATTAGGTTTACTCTGCTGATGTTCGCTGATGTTACTCTGCATGCTCTGGTCACAAGCAGGGACCACAGCTTTGCTGTCTCTGTACACAGTTTTCCATACCAAATAGATCTCTTTTCAATCACACAATTTTCAACTCTGCTTACTTTCAGAATGTGATGGGAGCAAGGTTGGGAGTAGGCATAAAGACAACGACATGAAACACTGCGCTGCAGCAAGATTCAATTAGGGCAACCTTGGTGCCTGAGCCGAGCACTGCTCTCTTCAAAGGGCAGAGATGTGCTTCAAAAGATTGTCACACAGAAAGTCCAAAGGTGACAACATGGGCCTGATGGTTTGTAATATACTTACCAGTGGGTGAAGCTGAACACGTGTGTCTCTTGTGAAGTTTTATTGTCCAGATAGCAAATTACACATCAGGATATATGAAAGTCACAAGCATTATACCCTGACTTTATAGGTCTGGCACTAATGTATGCATTTGGATTTAAAGCACTTTCTTGCAAGTTAAAACCCAGCTCTACTAAGAATTGGTGTAATTCAATACTTCCTTTGAAAAACCTCCCATAGGAAGATTAGAACAATCTTAGTGATTACAGTCTATCTGGGGTCCACAGATGCCACTAATCTATGGAAATTGTGAACTCAAAGGATTTATGTCTAAATGTGATTTAAAAACCACTACCAAATCTCCATCATGGTGGGGTTTTTTAATGATTTCTTTCTTTCTGCTCTCTCTCCCTTCTTTCCCCATGCCCCCAGACTGGATTTCTGTATGTGGCTGCAATGTCTGTCTGGAGGACAACAGGCAGAAGCTGAACAAGTGCCTGCCTCCTCTGTGGCCCATGGTGTGTGTGCACTGTCCTCTGCAGCAGTAGCAGCAATTGCCCCAGACGAAGGCTGGACCCTGGAGCCTGTCTGCAGCCCTTGCCCTGATGAGAGGCAGCTGTGGGCAGATTTTGGTTTATTCTGTGTAAGGAACTATCATGGACTCCCACGTGAAAGGGAATGTAAAGAGAAGTCACAAATCAAACCTGAACCGCGCAGGCCACTTAGGCAAATGCTGTTTGGGCCATATGTTTTGCAGGTTCATTTCATTGGAACAGTAAATTGGTCTGAAATTAGAGCCAGATTTTGGAAGGCAGCACCAAAGATGTGTCCCTTCAGCATGCATGCATGTGAACTCAAATAAAGGGACAGATCACTCCAAACCTGACAAGAGCCTGGGTAAATGGACACATACATGCAGGTCATAGGGATGGGCATATCCCGTGGGCTTTGTGTTTGGTGTGCTCATTTACAGCCCTTCCAGGTGACTCCTCAGGGTCTGTCTCCAGAACTCTGACTTTGGCACCATCTCCTCTCTCTGTATGGACACAGTTTTTACTTCCCAACATTGGATATTCCACACACAGACCCTTACATATTTCAGTGGGCACACATCCACAAATCATTAGTACAAACTTTCAAATTACAGGGCTTTCAAACTACAACAATGACCTTGTCTTCCCAGCCTGTGCAAATAAACTACTGCAGATTATGGTCCTGAGTTTTTGTCAAGTCTAAACAAACATGTAGAGCATCAGAACTCTGCAGTATTGAATTACCATGGCAGCCAGCTCCTGGCAGCTCTCGGAGGCAGAGCAACACACTCATGGGATTCCTTGCCCACCAGCTCCCCTCTCACCAGCTCAGAAGAAGCAGATCCAGCAGGTCTTTAATCCAAACCAGGGTTTTTGTTTTACAGCTCTGTAATAAGGAGGTTTTGCTTACCCCAAACCTGGCTTCAATTTTATCTCATTTCCATAAATAGCACTAGGAACCTTTGGCAATGTTTTGCCACATTTTTCCAGGGGAGGACAGGCAAAGACTCAAGGCCAGTGCTATATAAGGGTATCTGAACAGTGTTTCTTCTGCCTCTTTGCACCTAAGAGCCATTCAAGCCTCCTGCCCAAATGCTTTATCCTCTTCTGCTTTTCAGTCCATATTTTCGAACTGTCATTCCATTGCGTTTCACCTCATGTCCTCTGAGTTTCCACCTCCGTTTTGTCACTTAATCATGTGGGCCTCTATAACCTCTCATTTGCTTGTGGTAAATCTGGCATCTTTAGTAAATCCAGACTGTTTCACTCAGGGGGCACATTTGCAGGTAAATCTCCTTACAGGCAGCCACCTCTGACTCAATAGTACATTTAATCCTGCAGCTGTCAAACAGAAGGTGATAAATCATCTACCTCTGATCAAATAAATCCTGACTCTTTTCATTCACCCATTAAACTTCTCCCACATTACTGAGGATAGAGTGTTGGATTGGGTTCTGATAGCTATGGACTGAACTTTTCAACTTAAAAATCGTCTCTCTCATCAACAACATCTAAACACTGTTTGCTTAATCTGTGCTGATTAAGGGCCCGAAGAAAGTGAGATTTGCTTTGTTTGGTTTCTCTGCGGTTTTTGGAGGGTGTTTTGTGAGGGTTTTTGAGTGGTTTTGAGGTTCTTGGTTGGGTTTCTTGTTCTAGTTTTTGTTGTTTTCATATGCTTGGAAGAAGGAAAAGAATCCTAAAAGGCATTCTTGGATTAAAATCCTGCCACAGAGCTAGGAAAGGGTTAAAAGCAGCCTGTCTACATCTCAGGGAGGGAAAAAGGAGGCTGCTCTGCAGGGCAGCCCCTGTCTCTACACAAAGCCCCATTGAGCCAGGGCAGGATGGGGCAGGAGGGGTGTGCAGAGCAGTTGTAACTCCACAAGCCCCTTCTTTTCACTGCAAAGACCCAGCAAGCCCCATTGGCAGCTCCCGCCGAGTTCGCAGGCTCTGCCAGCCAACTGCTCCCTGTTTGTTCCTTTTTCTTAAAACAACAAGGCACACAGGGAAAATAAATACAAAAAGCCCCCAGTACGTGTGTACATTAAGCTGCAAGAGCTGCTGCTCCAGTCCAAGGATTTTAAAAACCTATGGTTTCTTCTACCATGCTAATTTGGCTGTGTTGCACCTGCAAAGTATTTTTTACTCCACCATCTTTCTTAAACACAGATGTACATGCTGAGCCAGGAGCCTTCAGAAGTGCTCTGTGTTGATTTAACTCTTTCCCTCTGGCCTCCAGCGATTGCAATAAGATCACTCATGCCAAGGCTGAATGCTTTGAAAACCCCTGCTCTCAGGTGCAGAGTCCATGTGCTCCAATTTGTGTGCCTAAATTTCAGCTACCTATATCTACTTCTTGACTTCCAAATATAGGCTGAACTATACAGCCCATAAGTTTTGATTTCAGTAAGGCTGTTCAGTACCTATAAAAGAATCAGGCCACTTGTTTTGAAGTGCTCAGACATGGATTTTGACCCCAGATGCTCAAAAACTACAGCTTAAATTTAGACATCTGTATCTGTACCACTGGCAAAGCATTTTTATTTTTGGAAGCACTGAGCCCCGGCAGCTCCCATTAATTTCAGTAAGAGCTGCTGGGAGCAGAGAGTCTTGGAAAACTCTTCTAGGGAAGCTGTGCTAACATTAGACTCTTGTTTTCAAAAGCGTTGGCTTGAAAAGAAATGACACACAATCAGGAGGAAGGAAAATGTTTGTTTAGCCTTCCTATTTAATAAAGCCGTTCCATGAGCAATGGTTCTGGTAAACTCCAGTTTCTTGAGGAATGATGCCCAGTGTCCTCAAAATCCCACCACCAAAAAGCAGTCTGCACAATTCCCTCTCATACTGCCAGCCCATTTAGTGGGACAAACTCCCGTGGCCAGATCCTGATGGCTGGCTGTGCAGTTGGCTGCTGCCACTGAAAACTGAGTGACAGCTGCCTTTCCTCCAGTGCCAGCTTAATTTCTTCCTCCTTCTTCTAAGCAGACTAATTTTCATGGAAACTGCAGGAACTTATGTGTTGCAGACCTTTAACCTTCTATCAAATTTGGTTGAAAAATTGCCCAGAACTTATTACAGACAAGAAACACAACTGGATGAGATTTGTTTCCTTAGGAATGTAGACTAAAAGGAAAAATTAATCAGATACTTGTGGATATCTGAAAAATTCAGGCTGGAAAAATGAGTTATAGACAATGAAAAAGAAAAAAAATCTACAAAAGACAGAGCCAAAAATGTTTATAAGGCTGTGAGACCTGATGGCAATTAGAAGTCTAAATGCAAGCATAAACCTGAAGAAAAGGCATAGAATAGACAATATGTAGCATTTTATTCGATTTTAACCTGTCCCTGTGTGAGACAGGTGAGAGTGGTGGTGTTTGTGGTTCCTCTAGGTGGAAACCGTGTGGCTCACAGGAAGTGTACAATTCAAGAAAGCATCACATGCAGGTAAATCTCTGAGCAACATGCAGAAATAGCTACAAAAGCAGCTTGAGGATCCCTGCCTTGGGTGCCACAGCAGTTGCGAAGTGCGTGGTGCCTGGGGAAGAAACAGCCTAACAGGAGTCTTTGTAGATGGCATTTGCTATGCTTTTAAAACAGTTATAAATACAGCCCCAAAAGCCATAAATTCCATCTGTGTTCACAGCTGAAGGAGACACCAGTAACTCCCCTTCCATGAGATAGGAGATGTCACAGAAGAACACTGTGATTTTCTAGAAAGCAATGAAATGAGGAAGAGAAATACATGGCAGGAGTAGTATTTCAAGTATTTTTTTTTAAATGATGCTTGGGAAATGAAGCTTGTCAGGGTAGTGGAACTTCATGGAAAAATACAGGAAATGCTCCATCTCAGGAAGGGAGGAAGAGCTGCATGGTTAAATCCATGGCCTTGTGTTGCTCTTTAAACTGTGACAACTCTGGATGTAGTCTCCAGGACCATCAAGTTGCAATATGGGAGAAATTTCACTCTCCTTCCCCTTTTATCTTTCACATAAGAAGATATTGGTTGTAAAATTCTGCTACTACATCTTTGTAACAAGACACAGACAGAAGTTGCACACACCACACATAAGGGCTCAGCTGCCCTTGCTGGCAGGACACATCATTAACCCCTTTGGCTGCAGATAGTGATGCAGTGGGCAGGTTCACACAGCCGGGGGAATGCCAGTGCTGAGAGGGTCAGGAGAGGAACACAAGGCAAGTCCTAGGATGGGCTAGAATAACATGCAGGGGTTTAATCAACTTCCAGTCACTTTGCTATAAGAATTGTAAAGGAAATTCACCAAAGAGCACATTTTCATAAATCTTGCAGCATTTCCTTTTGACAGCTGTCAAATGCAATGCCTCCAAAGCACACGGTGTGGCTACTGGGGATGGGTGTCCCGGGTGCCCTGGCTGAGAGGTGCCATGCCTGCTGTTACAGGGAGGCTGCTGAGGCTTCCCTCATTTCTGCCCACCTGCTCACTGCATTGGAGAGAGAAGCTGGGATAGCTTGTGGACAGCTTCCCAAGCTTTAACGCTCCCTGAAATCTTTCATTCTGCCCAACAAACTGGAAGGATGCAGCAAAAGGCAGCCTTGGGGGTCCCAGTGGCCAAGGCTCTGTCGTCAGGCAAGAGGCACCCCATCTGCAGGAAGCCAGCAAATCTGTCACCAGTGAAGCACTGACACCTTTGCTGCTATTCTCCCATGTTTCTGATCAAGAAATCTAGTGCTAAATCTGTCAATAAACCCAGAGGAGACCTGTAGTCTCCAGTTTCAGTAGCTGGACACATTTTAATTCCTCTCTAGCTTTTACGTTAGAAAATTTCACATGAAACCTGTCAAGAACATATTTTTTCCCCGTCTTTTCTCAGGGCAGTGAGGTGGTAGGGAATATGACTCCGAGGGAGTCCTGCCTCACAGAGTTTTCCTACCTGCCTGCATTTGTTCAGCTTCATGGCAACATAGAAGCAGCTTTGGCCAGTCTCATATCACTCTAACTAGATTGCTGAGAGCTGTTCAAAAAAGGCAACTGAAGGAAAAGACAACATGAAAATTTTCTAACTACGGCAACGGACTAAAATTCTGAAATGGGTGCTGAAATACTGTAACATGAATAAAGGGCTACACAGCAATAAAATATGACAGTAAATTCAGAGTGTGAACCCAAGATTTTGTCTCATTCAGATTTTGTACACTGTCCTCAGAAATGCATAGCACAGAGTTAACAAAAAGCACCGAAATACAGACCAGTCCTTTCTCTTACTGGGGCCCTGCACCCTGCCATCCTGATTTATTTCTTATTCATAGGGTGAAAAACACCCATTGGATTCAGATGATGTTTCAGATCAAAAGACTGAAGCATTTGTGCCTAGATTTTCAGTCCACGTATTTTACACACTTCTGAATGCTAACAACAATGCTGTGACTCTGTCGGGATACACGCATTTAAACCAGCATCAAAACTCCTTTATGAGCAGGATTTAAAATGTTGAATGCATTAGAGAAGAGAAACGTTTGCACTGTGTTTCTTATTGTTGGTTGCTTTTCTGTAAGTGCTTTCAACACCACCAAATTAGTCCAGAAGTGGTTAAAAGCAGCTAAAGGCAGCTTTGGAGGACTCGGTGTCAGCTGGCATTCTAATGAGAATTAGACAATCGGAAATAGACAGCTCTGAGGCCAAACAATTAGCCAGACAATTAAAAGGCTCTACTGTACAGGGTTTTATGTGGGATAGGATAATGCAGCTGCAATATTTGTGCTAATAAGCTAGACGGATAAGAATGAAGTTAATTTCCCTTCTCAGCAGCTAAATGAACAGATTGCTCCATTTTAGCCTAGCCCAAAAGGACACGATTTTTCCCTGATTGGAGAAAAAGGATAAGAGAAAGAAATAAAAATGTTCTATCCAGTCTCTGTCTGGATAGCCAACTGGTGTGGAGTTTGCAGTGTCCAGCAGCAAAGCCACCCAGCTCTTCTCTGTCTTCCGTTGTCTGCAAATGCCACTTTCACCTGGGTCACACCTGGCTCTACCCTAGAGCTGGATTTTTCTGGAAATTCTGGATTTTTTCCATACGTACAGGATAAGATTAACCACATCCATTTTGACATTTTTGATAATATTTTGCTCAATACAGATGAGAGGTATGACAATTTAATGTGAGAAATGAAAACAGGAAAGATTATAAACACAAGCTGTCACTACCCCAAAATATGCACAGAAGTTTTTCATATTTGGAGAAATTGCAGTGTGCTACCACCCCATGGGGTGCAGAGAATGAGACTCCCTATGGAAAAACTCCCTTCATGGTGGTATACCCCTGTGAAGGCTGTACTCTGAACTATGGAAATGTCACATGTGGGAGGCCAGAGTGATGCAGAAACATGCCTGACTCCATAAGGCTTATCTTTCCCTATATTCTGAAATCCTATACCTTTCTAAACCCATAGCATACCAATGACATGCCAAGAGTGCCAAAGATCCAAATCATTACCCATCCAGTTTTGCATGGTGCTAGCTCAGCTACTGCAGCAGCATCTCACACTGGTATCTCCCTCAAGGCAAAACCCTCTGAACTTTAACTTCTACCTGGGCTATGCAGAACTGTACCCAAACCCCAAGGCCCAAAGCAGACGACACCAGCTTGGTGCAATGGGACATGGTCCATTCCCCTGGACATTATCCTGGGCAGCTGGCTCCAGATGGCTCTGCTTGAGCAGGAGGGTTGGACCAGGTGACCTCCAGAGATCCCTGCTGACCTCAGCTACTCTGATTATGTGGCTCTGTGGTGTGCCATGAGCCAATGGTGTAAAACACCACTGAGACTTCCATCACTTTCTCCTGCACTGAAAGGGTCACATGTGGGAAGGAGTGCTGGGAGTTTGTGGAGATGTGTCTAGGATCCCTTCTGAAAGCACAGACACAGACAGGACCATTGGAGGTTTCTGGTTCCCTGTCCTTCAGGCAGAGCCTGCTGTCCCACTTTGCATTAGATTACTGGCTTCTGTGGTGGACCAGCAGTCACGTGTTGCTATTTAGCGGAAAGCATCAAGCATCCCCAAAACAGTGAAAATGAGGTATTTTGGTTTGGTGGCTCCTTGCAGTTACAAAAGGCCAGAAGCAAGTGTCATGCACGGGATAATTGATTCCCCAGGAAAACAAGCCACTTGGATCACAAGCCACAGGTCCATTTTACAGTGGTCACACTGTTGTTTTTCTGCTGTGACAGCAGTGGTTTTGTATCTTTGAGGTTTACCACACTTGCACAAGATAGATCAGACATGGTCAGCTTTCCACACTGGCCCTCTCTCCCCCCTCTCCCTCAAAAAGCCATCTATGTGAAAGGACACGTGACAGTATGACACACTCAGAGGCAAATGCATTTACAATGCATTGGCATGGCTCAGTTCAGTCTGTAATTACCACATTATGGCTTCAGCTGAGCCGTTTCTCCAATAACGCTCAGATGTACCAATTACTGCTCCTCTATAATGAAAATAGATGGGAAACAGGTGACAAGCCCTGTTTGTAGCAGAGGGAGGGAAAGAAAGTTTTTGCTAATGAAAAAATGGCTCTGGTAAGAATCCTGTATCAGAAGGGCATGGTGAAGCTGCCATGAAGTCTTTGTCCTCTGCAGATCTGACATGGAAGATCACAGAGCTAACTATCACTTTAATACAAGCATCTGCATTCTTAACCAAAATCTCTTTTTGGCCACTGGAAACTGGAAGCATGTGTTTGAGGCTGTGCTCCCATCTTGCCAGACCTGGCACTATGAACTCTGGCCAAGTTCTGCTCTACCAAGCGCCTCACTTTCCAGACCGACCCTGAGCAAGAGGCCCCTTTGGAGGGTCAGGTGTGCATTGGAGTCCTCAGCCCTTCCCTACCCAGTTTTTAATAAGACCTTTTTTTATGACTGCTCCCTGGTTCTTGCTCTTTTTCTGAGCAGGCACACATGGAGTCAAGGATCTTACAAAGATCACCGACCAGTAAAAGCTGAAGGCCTCTGTTTCCTCTTCCCTGGGCAACCTGACACCAGGGACCAGGGCAGGGATGTAAGATGAGAACAGCATCCCTCTGGATGACTGGAAATGGCATTTTTGACCAAAAAGTTTTTCCCAATAACCACTGTATCACAACATTCTAGGTAATAGATCATATCAAAGCTCCTGGAAAACAGGCAGTGGCTTCCTCCACTTGGGATCATTCTACATTTGCAAGTAGCAATAGGGGAAGTTTCGCCAGGCTCGTGTAGCAGACATCTTTTCATGAAAAATCCTTTCCTTAAGATTTTTCCTCCTGAGAAGCTGAGAGGCCTCAGGAACAAAATGTAAACAGTGGTTATCTGCTGCTGTGGAATGCAACAGGTGGATCTGTGATTGGCTCATGTTGGTTTGTTTGTAATTAATGGCCAATCACAGTCAGCTGGCTCGGACTCTCTGTCTGAGACAGAAGCTTTGTTATCACTCTTTCCTATTCTATTCTTAGCTAGCCTTCTGATGAAATGCTTTCTTCTATTCTTTTAGTATCGTTTTAATGTAATATAGATCATAAGCCTTCTGAAACATGGAGTCAGATCCTCGTCTCTTCCCTCAACCAAAACCCCTGTGAACACTGTCACAGGCTGGTGTGCAGAACACTTGTATTGATACTAGCACTGCTGCCTACGAACCACAGCACTGGAAAAAGAGTAGTTGCACACAGCTTCATCAAAGGGCTTCAAGGATGCATTTGCTCTCTCTGGGATATAGAACTGAAAGCCACTTAATTCTAATTTTGTGTTTCATGTACATAACACCCTCCCTAATCACAGTGAGGCACAGTGATGTAGCACTGGGGGAGAGGCAAACAGACTTACACCAGTCTGTAAAAGAACAAATTCTTTAGAACCATAAACAACAGCCGTTGCCTCCCAGCAAAGAGTGAGGGCTTTTTCTGCTATGACTTCATTAAGATTACAAATGATGCTGTAGCACTTTTACTAGTATGTGGGGAAGTGTCAATCACATATGACTAATAGACAGTTGTTAATCATTTACACGATTAACGTGTTAGTGCTTCTCCCCACACTGATTCAGTCACATTTGTCAACTTGCTTTTGTTTATTTTATTTTTAACAGCTCTAGCAACAAGATGTGCAAAGCAGCACAGTTATCTGAAGGACTGAATCACAAGTCCCCTGTGAGCATCGCTGAAGGATTTCACTGGAGATGTGGGTACAGAGCTCAGGCAATCAGCAGTGGTTTCTAGATGAGTTTTGACATACTGCCCGTAACCAGCTGAGACCCAAGTCCTCCTGAAATCATTGGAAGGTCCTGCACAGCTACAATTTCACCCAGTAGGATCCAGGAATGTCTGTTACTCCAGGGTATTTACTACAAGGAGGGCCAAGCTGCCCAGCTTTTGTTTTCTATTGAATTTAGCTATGATTTTCTAGGTTTCCCCATTGTGTGGCTTTGGCTTCTGAGCCCATCTGCTACACTTCAGGGTATGTTTTCATTGTGGTGCGTGGGATCTTGGCTCATTAACATGGTGTTAATGGAGTATGGCAGCTAGAGCCTTCCTCCACTCACTGATAAGATGCTCCTTCCGGAAGGAGGTTTGCTCACAGCACATTCAGCAGCTGAAGCATTTATCTGCCATGGAGTGTTAATAACTGTCGGGTTATAATTACCAAATCTCAATATTTACAGAAAACCAGCCTCTCCATTGTGCAGTTAATAGCACAATCCTGAATGTACAAAATGCCAATTTGCTATGAATGAGGAGCTGCTTGCTAAAATTCAAAAGCAATTAAACTGTAAGCAGTAGCTGACATTTAACGATTGTACTGCTTGCCAAGGAGTCACCACTTACTGAGCGTAATTCTGGCAGTGAAGATGTTTTATGGGACAGAAGGACCTGGGGACCCTCCTCCCCAACTACACCACAGAGAGGATTAGTGCATGCTGTGCCTCTGCTGGGAGACTGGAAAACTCAAACCATTCTCAAACCTCTAGCTATAAAGAAGAAAATTTTTATGATGAGAGTAGTGAAACATTGGCACAGGTTCCCCAGAGTTCTGCATGCCCCATCCCTGGAAACCTTCAAGGCCATGTTGGACAGGGCTCTGAGCAGCCTGGTCAAGTGAAAGATGTCCCCACATTTGCCATTGGTTTGGAGCTATATGACCTTCAAAGGTCCCTTCCAAGCAAAATACTTCTATGCTTCTACGATTTGAGTGGCTTCAAACAGCTGGCTGGCAGCAGATCCCACCACACCTTCTTTAGCTCTTCTGATGTGGGATCAGGTTGTGCCCTGGGAGATGAGGCAGCTCCTCTGTTTTCTGCTACTGGAAGAGAGGAAAGGAAATTTAGTTTCCCTGACTTCATTCTTTAGGTCAACAGGTTTAGTGTGTGAATCCAGAAATGTGTGTTGTGTCTTCTCTGCATGAGTAAGGGACCTGGTCCTCCCCATCTGATCTGCTTTCTCCTATCTGTAATTATGCTGCACATTGAATTAGACAGAAATAGGGAAATATTTTAAAAATTATTATTATTATTATTATTATTATTAGTCATAATAGTAGTAGTAGTAGTAGTATTGTTGTTATATAATTATTACTTTCCACTACTTGGGCAGTGGAAAAATCCACTTTTGTTAGTATTCAAAGAAATTAAAATATCTATTCAGCTTGATTGAACAGAAAAATATACATTCAACTTAAACTAAAATTTTGAAGTTGAATTTAATTTCTCTGGAATGATTTTTGTCTCTTACCGTACTCTATTATTACAAAGCTGAGACAAACTACAAAACAAAACTTTGTTTCCCAGAAAAAAAAAAAAAAAAACCCAACCAAAAACCAGTGATTTCAAAAATGTCAAGATATGCTGTTCTGCCATCACTTAAACCACTTGCTAAATTTCACAAGTATTGTTAAGAAGTTTTGGTTCATCAAAGCACTTTTTTTTTTCAGCAAAGAAAATCTGTGCTGTGTCATTTCTTCCCAAGGTCCAGAAAGCAGCCTTTATCCACATTGTCCTAGAGCAGCCTGGAAGTCATGACTGCAGGCCTTCCCCCAATACATTGATATAATGAGAGAGTCATCTGCGGAAACTTTACAGAGGATTAAATGGGGCAGAGAAAGCCTGCCTGGTAATCACAGCAGATCTGTGGATATTGTGCTCGTCAGCCAAGGGCTAAGGCCAGCACAGGACACACTGGGCGCAGGAAGGGGCCCTGGGCCAGGCAGCAGCCGAGCCGTGCTGAGTGTGGCCCTGCAGGGGAGGGAACCTGGCAGAGGCCGCTCTGTGTCCTCACCCTCCTCGAGAGCCCAGCCAAGGGGGATGGAGGCCAGCTGGTGTCTGTGCATGGGGCACATCTCGGTTATTATTTCTCAGCTTCAGCCAGGTCCTGTGTTTGCCCTGAGAAATGTAAATCCATTTTGTGACCCTAAGCCTTACGCAGCTTTTGCAACCCCTCTTTTCCATTTTCCCTGCTCTCCTACAGCCCAGTGCTGTGTCCCAGAAGTACATCCCAGCATCTGACCCTTTCTGACAAGGAGTGGGGTAAGGATAAGCAGTTCCTGTGCCTGCTCTAATTTTTTGGATAGGAAAAAAATCCACTTTTGCTAATATTCATTACGGCTAGGGATAAAGTTCTCTATCTCTCAGCACATTTGGTAACTATTTACTTAACTAAATGGTGAAAAAGAGAGGCCTCAATTCTCCAGAGTTGCCTCCCTCAGCTTGTTTATCACTGTGTTGCAATGGTTCTGTGGTTGTGAAATCTTGAGCTGAAAACTCAAAAGGAAATTTCTAGTGACAAGCTTTCCTTGAGGCTGTAAACAAATAGAATTCATTAGGAGGATGGGAGAGAAGCAGGAAACATCAAAATTAACACTTGCAGCGTGCATACACATACACACACACTCACCAGCTTGATCTAATGCTCCCGCAATTGGTAGGAAACTTAGTTTTCTCTGAGTGCAGTACAAGTGGGATTGTGTTTTCAGGCAGCCTATTTCATCTGCCCTGCCCTGAGAGTGTTTTACCCTTTCTACACCTGCTCATGCATACTCCAAAGCACGGCTCTCAGGTGTTTGCTTGCTTAAAAGACAAAGAATGAATAATGTTTTAAAAAGAAGCTTCTGAGCCAAATGTACTAATGGCTTTTTACCTGTAGCACCAAGAACTTGTATATCCTGGCTTCGCGTTAAAAAGCGTGCTGATTAAACCATAATATTATGTTTTGATCTAGCCTACAGCTGAATGAATTACTGGCAGGAAACACAGCTCATGAATTCAATCAAAAATCCTTTCATTTGTCACAGCCGCTTCCTGTCCGTCTTTTAAACATCTGCTTCTCTTGTTCACGACAGAAGAAGTCTTTGTTAAAATAATAAGCATTTACCGATCCTTCTCTCGAATAAAGTGCACGGCTCCTCAATGAAACACGCTTTCCTCCCCGCTCCAAGTTTATTTTATGTATCTTTAATAGCTTCCTCACACCCCTCTCTTTCTCTCTGCTTGGAAATTCTGGAAAATCTCAAGCTGACAAAAGATGGCACTTCCAAAGCGTGAGCTCAAGCTGCCCCTGGCCTTTCTGCCAACAGGATCCAGAGTTTGGGATGCTTTGCTGCAATCGGTGCCAAGAACCTCTCCAGCTCCTTAAATGGAAGCTACTTCCTCCCTGAGAAGGACAAGCAGCCATCTAGTGTCCCAGGGAGAGGTGTGTCTCCAAGGCGCTTGCTGTCCCCTGCATATGAAGCTGCTGCAGCTGGGAGGAGCATACACTGGTGTGAAGTGTCACCAGTTCCTTCTCATCAGCACCTGAGTACCACAGCTCCTCCTGGCCAGAGGGTCAGGCTAGAAGAGAAACACAAAGCAACTCCTCCTTTAACTTTCCATTTCCAGTCATTGCAGTGACTGCTTGGACCTGGCTCTTTAGTGAGCTATTTGTGCAAGTGATAGTATCAGTTGTGCAGCCCCCTCCAGCTGTCCTTAAGTGTCTCAAAAATCCACAATCTACACACTGGGATTTGTGTGCATATTTGGCACTATCAGCAGCTTCACATTTCCTTGCAAGCATCTACAAGGAGGAACACTAGTCTTCCAGGTAAGGTTTAAGTCCCTACTTTGATGCAAACCTCTTTCTGTGCTAATTACTTATTAATAGCTAAGTACCTGCTTCCTGCAGCTCTTCTGAAAGCACTCTGGGTGTTCACTTCTAAACTTCATAATCCATTCACCAGCACCAAAATGAAGCTAAATGTGTGGTAAAGCCTAAGAGTTGTCTAACAAACCTTAATAGCAGCCAAGAAACTGGTCAGTGCAGGCATCAAGCTAGAAAGTTTAGGGTTGGAGAACAGGCAGCAGTTTTTTTTCTCTATTAGAAAAAACCAGAATCTACAAGGGTCAGCCTGCAAGGTGGCTCACCCTATGTGCCAACCCCGTGCCTCTTCCTAAAGCTATCCAAGGAAGAAAGCCCCGAGTGACTGCAGTGGTAAGAGTAGGGACAGATGGTTGTCTATGGGAAGTGGAATAAAGTGTTCTTCCCCATTCTCAGGAGCTGGAAAATCCAAGCCAGTCCAATCAACATATTTTCATTGTTTGTTGCATCATGTGAACTTTCAAAATGTGAAAGATGATTGAAAGCTAAGATCATATGTGAAATAAGGTGACGACAGACAGGAGCAGAAAATTATTAGGGAGACTTGCTTGATGCTTTTCCAATGCTCAAATGACTGATTTTTAAATTTCAATTTTCTCACTGGATTCTTCTTCCAAAAAAAAAAATAAATTAATGCAATCCTTCTGAAACATAGGTTACTTTTCTTGCAAGAGAATCTCACTTTCACTGATTCTTTACAACTCCTCTCATGATCTGAATAAAATTGGTATAAATAACTTATGACAAACTTGAGAATTTTAGTCATGAGTCAGCCCAAAGGTCAATCTGTTTCAATGTCCTATCTCCATCTCAGACTGACAGAAGGTACATGGGGAAGAGGATGGGAATGAGGTAAACACAGAGGAATAAATCCCTTGTATTTTCCATCCATTGCCAGATGTTTCTAGTTTAGGAATCTCCTGAGACAGAGCTGGGGTGTTTACACATCATGGCTGTCAATTTTTTTCTTCTTCCTGAGATACGTTTAATTGCTTTTTACCTTGCAAATTGTTAGCAACACAGACTCATGTGGGAGTGAGTTCTACAGTTTAACTGCAACTGCTCCTTCTGTTCGTCCAAAGCCCGGCACCATCAGTATGCTGGATGTCCCATAGGTCTTGTGCGAAAAGAAACAGCCCAAATAATTTCCAGCAGACTCGCTGGAGGGCATTCATGGTTGTCAGCACCTCTACACCATTCTTTCACTCCCTTTTCTGACAAGGGAGCCCCAGATACGTAGAAATGGTCCTATACTTCAGGTTATCCTCATAAATTTGCTGCCTTTTTATTTCTAATACATCCTTTCTGGGACGGAAAGTTAGAACTAGCAAATTTGTATAGCTCTGGTTTTTCTCTTTTTCCTGATAACTCCTGATGTTTGGTTTGTTTTGCACGGCTGTCAAGGAAAAAGAGGCTGTTTTCACAGAGCTATTACAACTGAGGGATCTCATTCCTGAACAGACACAGCTAACTCAAAGTCTATCACAACTGGCATCTACAGTTAGGAGTTTTTCCCATGCACAACACTAAATTTATCTAGAAGTTTTAGCCTGAGTTTATCTAAATTATCTGCTTTTTTATTGCCTTACTACAGTGAGTGCCTTCTCCAAGTCTTTGCAGTCAACTTTCATTCTTATTACCCGTAATAAGTTACTATCAATAGCAAACATTGCCATCTCACTATCCACCCTCTTTTCCCGATTGTGGGAGATAAGATCTTCAGTCCTGCCCGGAGCCATTTCTCCCCTCATCTCAGTTACAGTGACAAACCCACACTTCTGCTGGTAGAACTTGTTTTGCTTGTGAAAAGAGGTTTTCCACTACCACTACAGCTTTGCCAGATGTGTCCACACTAGGAAAACTTTGCCAGATTAAGCTGATGGTATTTTAGTACCAATGAAAAGAAAAAAAATCCTCTCATATAGTTTACAAGCATCCTTTAGACACAGTATAAGAAACTTGTGGGTGAAGTGCATCCCTCCCAAAGGAGGAGGGCAGTTTAAACAGGGTGATATCATGGTACAGCATAACTCATGATATTTAACCTTGGCTTGGGATTTAAATCAAGATGGCAGTTTCTACTAGTCAATGAGAAAAGAGCTTTTCCAGAGATATAAATTAAGAAAGAAAAAAAATGAAGCTGACAGTGAGCTTTAGAGCATTAATTATTCTCTGTAAATAAATAAGCAGACAATTGGTGTCAGAGCTTCTGGTGCACATCCCCACATGGCCACACTAAGATTTCTGTGATGGTGCTTGGATGACACCTGAAAACTAGCTACTTCAGATCTGCATAATCCTTTTGTTCCAATTGACCCAAGCTGGGGCACTTGAGCATCCCATTTTCCTGCCCTCTGCATTATTTGGCAACCAAGGGGTGTGGGATAGGTAACTGAGTGCAAAACTTGCCTATGAAGAAATCCTGGGCAATATCAACTTGACTTTGAGCTAGAAATGATAAAAGACATAATGGAGCAAGAGGGGAGCCCAGGTCACTGTCCATTCACCTGCTGAACTGCAGCAAGCAGGCCTGCACAAGGGCTTTGCCTGCTGGAAGCTGATGGTGAGAAGATCACAGTTCACCAGACAGTGCCAGGGCAGGAGGCTGAGCCATGCAGTGACTGCATGAGGTAAAGCATGAGTCAGATGGGGCACCTGTCACCTGGAGAGTTTGGAGCCTCCCATCCGCCTTTTTTTTCAAAGGAGGAATGCAACTAGCAGGCATCAGGTTTATCAAGCAAACCAAAGTAGGCAGGTTTCCATCCAATGCAAATTAAACTGTGGGACTCATTGCCATCAGCTGTTGCTGAGGCCAGAAATTAAAACAAACTTGTGGAGGGAAAGAAAGCCCATTGGAATTATTAAACAGAAAGATACTGTCTGTGACTGAGGAACTCCCAGCCATGCAACTGCATCAGGAAAAGGACTGTGCTATGTTTGCCTGTTTTCACACGTTTTTGCTCCAGCATGCAATCCTGGCCAGAGCTAGGACAGGATCCTGGAGTTGACATACTAATTTCAGATCCAGTATAGTTATTCTTCAGCCATGTGCAAAAGTCCTCATTTTACAGTTGTGTGTGCTCCAAAGAATGCCTCTTGCTTTTAATTTTGAAGGTTTGACTAACAAACACAGTCAAAGTAAGCCCTCCAAAATATGATTTGCCTAACACACAAGGTCCTAGATATATAAGTGATGCCAGTGTTTCTCCTCCCATATTGTTCCTGTGTTGTGTATCATCTGATTGAAAAAGGCAATGCAATCCACTGGAAGGAGAGCTGTGCAGTGCCAAACATGGCAGATTCAGAGCAAGCAAGAGTCTGGCTTTTTGTACCAGATGTAAGTATGTCAGCCTGGAGTTCAGAGGTTACTATTCTGACTAAAGAATTACTCTTCCTCTCTATTAAGCATCTATTTTGCCTCACTAATTGTTAAATGCCAGAAACTAATTTCGTTTTAAATTATCTTTAATACCATGCATTTTTAAAAAGGCTGTAAAGCTCCTACGCTTCAGAATCGCAACTTGACACCCAATTCCCATCTGTCTCTTATTAACAAAAACAATCTAGATAATCTACAGTCTCATGTGGAAAAAGATATGAAAAACTGATGAAGGTGATACAGTGTAGACCACCAAGCAGTCAACAGCATCTTAACAGTACCCATCTGACCTGGTGGCTAATTTAAGGAATAATTGAATGAAGAAGAGATAAAATGAATAGATGAGGCCAACTATGTAGATTGACAAACTGAGACTCATTTCACAAGGTGTAGAGGGTGATTTGTTTGAGTTTCAGACCACTCCAAAACTCCATGTCCACACATCAATTAGATGGGCAATCTTGGCTTCAGCTGCTCATCCTAAGTGCCTAAGTGAAAAGAGACCCAACCATGCCAGGAATAGTTTGGATGGGACAGGACACACATGCACGATGAAATGCAGACTGCACTGCTGCCTCCATGCATGCACTTCAGCAGGGATTTCAGGTGAGCTTTATCAATGAGCAGCTGTGGGGATTTCCTACAGAGCGTGTGTGGTCTGGGTAAAGCAGATGCAGGGAGACTGCAATGGAGTGGCTGGATGCTGCAGCAATAATCCTTCAAGTTGGAAGCTTTGGGCTTGAACAACAGCCATGGATGTAGCAGAAGAATGTTGGAGTCAAGGGGCTCAATGACCTTCAGCTCAGCCCGTATTGCTCAAACGCCCCGGTGGTCTGGTGCTGGCCCACTTCAGGCCACCGGAGAAACCTTTTACACTCCAGGAGAGGTTCCACCTCCATGTGGCCCCACAAGCTCTCACTTTCCTGGACACACTACACTATGCTGACTGCTGAGGGGTAGAAAAAAACAGTTCAGTGGAGGAAGAAAAGGCTGATTTCTGATTTGCAGCTCCTAGAAGAGATGGGACAGGTACAAAAGTGAGACCATGAGCAAAATCTGCTGCTGAAGCACAGCACCTTGCAGTATTTCCCATCAGGACCTGAAGAGCTCACTTTGCTGTTGCTAGGGCCCAGGGTGCCGGTTGCTGCTGTTGCTTCTATAAATAAAGTTTCTATTCCAGGATAAACTAAGCAAGCAGTAGTTGATTTTTAGGAAAATATCCCCTTCATCCCCTGAATACACAAAGAAACAAAGGACCTCCACATCCCCCTGCCACTTGGGCAGCCCAAAAGCAGGGAGTAAGCTTACACAGTGGAAGGCAGCTGAGGAAGAGCTCTGTGGTGGCAGGCAGGGACAGTCCCTGGCTGCAACCTGGGGCTGCCTGTCTGTGGAGCAAATGGGAGCTTTCTCCAGACACGCAGCCGGTTCCTCATGCCGGGCAGATCACACGCGATTGTTGTGTTTGGAGAATTCCACTGCATATAATTATTCCTTTGATCATGTTGAAAGAGCAGTCACCGTGCACTTGAATCATGGCTTTGCTGGGAATTACCAATTTGAACAGGGAAAGGAGGCTGTGAGAACAACCAGTCCAAGGAAAGGCCTCTCTTACAAATTCCTCTTTTTTTTTTTTTTTTTTTTTTCAATTTGAGCATATTTCAACCAAACTGTGCTGCTGTCAGGACAAGCAAATCATTCCAGGAACTGCTTTCATTATTGTTAGCAAAGTGGAACTCCTGTGCAGTGTTTGCTTTTGGCCCAGGCAACTGCCCAAAGACTGCACTTCAAAGGTCCCTCCCCAACTCACATCACAGCAGTATGACCTCGGTTTCCCAGCCACAGTCTCCTCCAGCTCAGGACCTGCTTATCCTTGAAAATCTCCACATGGTTTGGGCTCACCAAACTCAGTCATGTGCAAGTATCATGCAGCAGAAAATGAAGTATCTAAGGCAGCTGACTTTCATTACCTCATTGGGTTGCTAATCCACGAGGACAGCTTGTAGCTAGCAAGTGTCAAGAACTGGACTTTATAGTAAAAAAAAAAAAAAAACTAATAGGATTTTCCTGGAGGATAAGAAAAGCTTCCTTCTGGGGAATTCTCCAATGTCCAAAGGACTCAGAGTCAACAGAAGGTGAAGGTGAAATGCTATCAAGTCCCTGGCAACAAAGCCAGGAGTCCCTAAGCCCCATCAGCACCACACATCACAGTCTAGTCCAGGTAAATACCGAGACAGAAAAAACTGAGCCTGGCTTTGGTGCACAATGCTTAATTCCTCACGGAACTAAACTATCCAGCTATGAGAAAGAGAAATCAGTGGCTCTGGCTCTCAGGGCTTGCCCACTAACCTCCAAGGCTTGCCTCTGACACACTGGCACTCGCTGTGCACAGCCACTGGAGAACAGTAAACCAGACAGGCAAGCATTTCAGCTCGAGTTGCCCAAATCTGAGCCAGGCTGGGTTTGACAAAGTAGCACTGACTCCACTAAGCTCTTTAGGGGATTCAGAGGCTGCTTTCTGTCTTTGCTGCCTACCAACCCTGCTGCTTTCGGGCATGACTCTGTTTTGTGCCTGTGTTTGAGCAGCTTTGCATTCCGAGTACTGGCGTGTCCCCCTGGGCTGACGGGCGCATGAGCTCTACGGCCACTGTGGCCTCTGCTGCAGTCAGATCACTGCAGACGCTGCTCTGCTACTCTGCCAGCTCCTGGCTTATATTGACTCTGATAATTAATTGCTTTTTCTATTTTTAAATATGAAAGGGTCTCTGTTTGGCTGTCAAGTGTAGTTATCCCAGGCATGAAAGAGCCAGTTTTCAGCTGAAATTTATCCAGAGGTTGTTTGGGATTTGTAGAGTAGATCTAGGGCCTGCAGTTCTCTCCTGAGTACAGTTCCTCCATGGCTTCATGAAGATTTGCCAAGTCTCACACAGTTTCACCCTCCCTTTCTCTGCAGCATAAGGGCTGGGATGGAGCACCACAAGCCCAGGTGCTGTCTTGGCTGAGCTTGCTGGAGCTCTTTCCTGCAGCGCTTGCCCACCTTGAAAGTTGAATCCTTCCTGATCATAAACCACATTTTCTGGAAAAGGCAACATAGGTGTATTTCATCTCTTTGTGCCAGACTACTCTTGAGGGCCATGGAAGCATCACCATCCTGATCTGGGAAATGTCCCAGTGGTGGAGAAACAGCATAGGTGTCACCTGGTGTCACAGCAACACCTGCTTGTCTTTACTGAAGCGGGATCACAGTTGCCTCTAGGGACAGTGGTTTAAACTGTAGCTTTATATTTTTTTCTAATGGGATCCAAACAAATGTAAGCCAGCAACTTTAAAGTAAAAGGAAAAAACAAGACCAGTGTGACCTGGGTTGACTGGAGGCTGCAACAGGGATGAGCAGGACAGTGTAGAAGCAAGATAAAGCCTTCACAGCACCTTCCCCTGTGTTGCTGTTTATTGAAAGTGTTACTTGGACAAGTAAAGGGTATTCCTGCTGTATAAATTAAAAGAAAATGCCAAACTTGATTATTTTTTTTTTAATTTATCTTGACTTGCAAAGTGAGTTGACCACAGACTAGCAGATTGTTTACCCAGGCTACACTGGCAATGCTGTTTCTCTGTCTGTAGGAGCACTGACTTTGCTGCACCTCAGCACACTGGCTACAGCCACGGGGTATCACCTGCTCCCACTGAGGTATGGGGCTGGCATAAGCCATGGTGCTTGCTGGGTTAGAAACCATCAGCTTGGGAATCTGTTTGGGTCACAGAAAAGCCAGACAGGATTTTTCATAGGGGTGTTACGGCACATCCCACTGCAGTGAGAAAACCAGCTTCTTCTGGCAAGATGTCATAGTGCCAGCCAGGTCTTGCCATGGACAGCCATACGACACCACCTTTCACCAGTGATGGCCTCACCCAGCCATTTACAGAAAGTGCCTCTCCAGAAGCAGCTGCAAGTTGCTGTGTCTACCCTGAATAAAAGGCTGAGGTCAAATCAGGTTTGCTAGCTCATGTTAGCCAAACCCAATGGAAGACAGACTCACTTTTGGTAAACAGATGTGTTTGTTTAAGATATTTACCACCCTGGGTGCTGGACTCTGTCAGAATCACTGCCCTATCCAAACTGGTGGATAAAACAAGCAAACATGCCTCGGGCATCTCAGTTCACTGCCTGGTGTGAAGCAGCCTCCATGTGTCTGTCTCGGCCTTGGGATGCTGGGATGCCTGTGGCTCAGGTATGTGCTGCTTTCTGGAAGGCTGGAGAGAAATAATCTAGCAGAAACATGGGGATTTATGGCACCACAGCACAAGTTCCTAGAGCTAGACTTTCAGAGTGAGGGTGGTACTCGAGGAGAAACTCAAACCACTCAGACCTGACATTTCTCCCTCCATTCAGACTATTGTTAGGGGAGAAGACAAGGAATAGAGCCATAGCTGAGCTATCAGGAAGTCACAGGGACATCCACTGTCTGCACAGGTTCTCCCCCTTTTGTGCACATGGCATTATGACTCCCCAGCACCTGCCCAATGTTCACACCAACCAAAGCAGGCTCCAAGATTATTGCAAGGCTTTGGCAATATAACAGGGGAAAATTCTTCCTTCCACTCTGGAAAACTTGGCAGTAGGCACAGGAAGCCAGACATGCCACAAAAGCAGCAATCAAATAGCTTTTTTAATCAGGACTCACTTTGTAAGAGCTCCAGCAGGTTCCTGCATTTTACTGACTGTTTTGGAGAGCTGGTATTGGTATGTCTCAGAAATCTGGAGGAAACATCCAGCAAGTAACAGGGGTATGGGTATTTCTTAATTTATGTGCAGTACAAAAGATGTCCACAAAGGCAGTGTGTGGTACCTCTCTCCAGCACCATCTGCACAACCCAGGAGCAATTCCCACACCAGGCAGTGGAGACTCACAGCCTCTGATTTTCTCTTTGCTTCACCCTGGCTATCAAGATGAAGTAGGCACTGAGGTAGCAGTCCTTATGTTTTTCCACTGAACACGTCCTTTCTGAGACACTTATGTACAAAGTCCCACAGAAGCCAAAGCCAACAGTGTAATAATATGTGTGCAGCACTGCTGAGCAAAAGGTTAAAATCAGGTTCACTGTATCACTCATGCTCCCTGTCTGAGGAACTGAAGGTAGTCTTAAAGATTATGTTAGGGCTTTTGGAGATTTATGATATAATTCTAGGCTGTCTATGGGCTTTCTCCCTACCTTGTCTGGTTGCCTACAAATTATAATAAATTGGAAAGACTGAATGCCTGAATATCCAATATCCAGGGTCCCTGACACACGGATGACTGATGTTTAGAGTTTTACTTCTCAAAGTGAATAATGTCAACGTGTGTGACCACGGTCAATTTATCACTGTGACAAAGACCCAGCTGTAGTGATTGGGGACAAGAATGTAACAAACCCCAAAGATGTAATCCTGCATTACATTGATGCATAGCTCAACTCTTATTTCATGATGTTACACTATTGTAAAATGGGAGAGCTGACTCTACAGCCTAGAGACTGTGATTCCATTATTGACCTGCTCCTCCTTGTCTCCTCACTGGAATTTTTACTGGGAACAAAACAAGACCTTTATGGATTTTGTAAGCTATGCATTTTCTGAACCAATTTAGGCACCATGCTCTTCTCTCATCTGCACCATGGTAATTCTGGAGTGATTGCATTTCTTATTCATTAACAGAGCAGAGAAATCACTGCAATATCACTGACTCCCCAATATCATTCTACCTTTAGGGTTACAGCATGGTGGTTTTCACAAGTAAATATAAGGTTGCAGGAAAACACAATGTTGATCCTGGTGGGAGAATTTTAACTACTAAACAAGTCCTCAGCAATTGACCATATCTGTAAAGTACCAGAGGGAAAAATATTTTGCTTCCACACAAACAAGAGTGATATTTTCAAACATGTATCTAAAGTAAAAAAAAAAAAAAAGAAAAAGAAACCAACAACCTCAGGAGCAGCACAAAACATCCTTTGTTGCCGGACGTGAGAAAAACACTACAGTTCTAAAAAAAGCCAAAGGAAGGAAGTGGAAGAACCTCAGAGGCGAGTGGGAGTGCGAAAGGAATGTGACTGCATTTTTCCCCCTCCCTGCATGTAAGCTTGCTGTTTGCAGGCAAGGGAGAGCTGTTGGGAGAGTTTTGGGAACTATTTGGGAACTTTGCTGTTCAGAAGTGCAGCGCATATTAAGGCAACTGACTCTTCTGTGTTCTCTTTCTGAACTTTGTAGTTAGATAACCCAACATCTCAAGTGACTACCAGGTTTAGCATCCAAGTTCTGCTCTTGGTTCTACTTCTGTAAGCTCAAAAGGATCTAATTTCTTCTGATTACTATAGTCTCGCATTTTAATTTTACCACTCTGATGCCCCCATTCTTTGCAGTTTCCTTGCTACATCCATACCCAATAAAACACAGAGTGGAGAGCAAGCACTGACAACTTTGACTGTGAAACATTTGGAGACACTCTGAATTATATTTTGTGTAGCTCCCAAGCCACTGCGATTGCCAAAAACCAAGCAGAAGAAAACAGAAGAGTCATTTGAAAACAATGTCATGAAAAGGAAATCAATTTCGTATGCATTTCTGAGAGTAATGACCAGTATAAAAGAAAAAGAACTCATGGACCACAATCTTAGGAGGACTTTATGTCATATTATGGCAGATATCTTGGGCAGAGTTACAGGTACTGCATCTTTAAAGCATCTATCTGGACCACCGTGCCAGAAAGAAGCGTGATGGCCCTAGGTAATGAATGACTTGCTAAGCCACAGTCCCTGCTGGCAGGATGTCTCCAAGAGACATGCATTTGCTGAGCAGTGCTATATGGGCCTTATTTGCTTTACCAGAGAAAAGGGCTTGTCATTTCAGCATGAATTTGAATTCTCTGGAGAGCCAGCAGTAAGAAAGAAAATTTAAAATGTTGAACTGAAATAGAAAAAAAAACCCCAAAAAACAAAAGAATCTGAGATAGCAAAAATCTTGACATAAAATGATTTCTTTGTTTATTTTTAAGTGATGTTTGTCATCCCACTGCCTGGCTAAATGTTGCAGTAACTGTGAAATAGCCTGAAGTTTGTTTTATGGAGAGTGATGTAAACTCTGAAAGCCTTCACCTTTCACATTCCCTCTTTGCAGCATGTTCTCTCTCTTTCCAACAAGAAATATCTTGTTTTTTGTACCATTTCTCTTCACTAGCTCTCCATTATTAATGAGGTTTGCATGAGAACACACTTTCTGTTCTGTTCTAGAGCTTGTTTCACCTCCTCTGCCCACAGCCACTCCGTGTATGTCTGTACGCTGCTGCAGAGAGCAAAGGCAGCCAAAGGGCACAGGGAGGACAAGAAGTAGTAGCAACAACACTCCTGTCAAGTCAAGCTAACCATCTGCCTCCTCTTTCCCAGGAAGGTGAGAGGAAAAGCAATTTTGCTTCTCCACCAAAAATGTGACAGAGCCCTCACATACCCCATGGCTACGGTGGCTGCCATGCTTCACATTCCTACTTGCTAAAGATTTGCTGTTATCCCAGTGCTAACTTGGATGAGCTTATCTCTGTGCCCAGCATTTCCTGTGGAAAAGCATGAACCCAACTGCGACCTTGCATCCAGCAGGGCTTTTTATGCTGGTGCAAAACAGGTGGGAAACCATATCCCACTAAAAGACTTCTCAGCCATGTCTGTGCGGCAGTGGGGAACAGGAACCTCGTGTCTTTTTTTACTGTGGGTCCTCCCAAGTACTGAGACAAAGAAGAGCTCCCAAAGATGGTTTGCTTTAAGCTGAACTTTTTAAAGTTACTTGGGTAAGTGACTATGAGAGCTCCTTGTAGCTTTCTGGTGAGACAGAGTAAGGCAACACCTTCCATCCTACACAGGCAGCCAAAGAGAGCTGAAGGATGTGCTTAAAGCACATGGGGGAAGTCTGTGGCAGAGCAGGAGTCATGACTTCCAAACCAGCAGGATAAGTCCTTTCTGACATAGGCCCTTCTTTCTACCCTTCCTAACAAAAGCCTGACTCAGGCCCATGGCTCTGGGCCTCTGCAGCGACCCACTCTTCACCCAGACCCTTCTCCAGGGGTGGTCAGAGCTCCTGGGTTTTGCTGTGAACTTCTCAGTGCCGGTAGTTGAGAGCAGCTCAGGGCATACCAGATGCCAGGGTGATGAGTTCCTTCTAAACATACTGACAGTTCCTGTGGTTCTGCTTTTTTGTTAATGTGTGCAAAACCAGCCCTGACTATCCTTCAGCTACTTCTGCACTGAGGGATGCATGGAACCCTGATAGCCAGGGAGAGCTATGGAAGGACAGTTCTGGTGGAATGTGTGATAACAACACCGAGCTGTGATTGAGGAGCTCAGTGACCATTTCTGGGTTGTCCTGAATAAACCTCAATGGACTTAATCCACAGCTCCTCTGTTTTCTGGTTTTGCCTTCAAGTCTACCAGGTTTGAATTCAGGCTGTGGGCCCCTGTCATCATGACCATTACATTCTTTCACCAAGCCCAAGAAGAGATCCAAGCTGTCTGCCGACAGACCACCGGTCCCTGCACCACTAATGAAGACGGACAGGTTTCACATCTCACGATCATTTCTAGAAGGCAACATGAATGCTGCCTTCCGTTCTCAGCTCGCTTGCTCAGTGGGGCAGCTTCCTTCCGTCTTAGTTCTGCAGCTCGTCAAGGCAGCACCTCTCTCCTCCAGCCTGTGGTACAGCAGGGACTCCCCGTGGGCTGGGGCCCACCATTCCTGCTGTAATGCTCAGACTCATAACAGGACGCTGCCCGTGGTGGGAGGCAACACCCACACACGCAGGGAACGACGCTGGGAAAATTCCTCGGTGCTCCTCCCATGGCCCATGTGTCCCAGCTCTGCCGGCAGATATCTGCAGGGGGCCTGGGGCTGCCTGTGCATGCAGCCCCCGTGCTCCCAGCCCTCCCTCCACCAGACAGCAAGAGCAGTGCAGCGTGCTGGTGAGGATGCACGTGTGGTGGTGCAAGGCTGCCCCGCATCACTGGCTCCTGCAGGATCAGCAGCAGCCACTCAGAATATGGCTGTTCCCAGAAATCACCCTGCTCTCACGTTAATGAGACCCCTCTTTACGAAACAGCATGAAAAGTTAGATCAGATGTGTTTTTCACCGTGGGAAATGCACTGCTATTTGTCATTCACAGGATGACAGTGAAAAGAGCTACGTGCAGTCTTCCCCTTCACTTTCCATCCCCATTTGGGTGAATGGGGTGTTTTCTCTGCGCCTTCCACCATAACCAGAGTTTATTTTTATCTCATTGGCTGTCACTGTGCCTGTTTGGTGACTTGAAGTGCTAACAACAGCTCGAAATTGGCTGTTACAAAGCTGATACTCGAGTTATTACCAACCAATTCAGTTTTTGATTCCTGCTCAGCAGTGCTGAGCGAGGTGAAAGTGCTGTAACCCATTACCCAACCCCTCAGTTAGCCCAGGCAATTTTTTTTGTTTGTTTTCTTTACAGCAATCTCTTGAGTGGTTGCAGAAATGCAAACAGAAAGCGCTCCTGACAGATTGAAAACAATTAGGAACGTCTCAGAGTCACTGGAGCAGAGATTTTGTTATGATAATAAAGAATGTTCTTAGCTGGTGTATTATTTTAAAAGGAGAAAATTAAAAAGAAATATATCATGAAGGAGCTGACAGTGCTCAAAACCCACATCCTGTTGTTATCCATGGGCCTGGTACTATATACTGCTGGCAGCTGTGAGATGAACTTTCCCATTAGGCCCCTTCCAAGCCCTTAACCCTGACCCAAAGGGACCTTCTTTCCCTCTTTTAAAGGGAAAGAGAGAAATCAATCTCCCTGCTGATTCAGCTGTGGGCCTCTTATGTCCAAAGAATATCAGCACTGCAAAAAGAAGAAGGGAAAAAAAAGTGCAGATTGAAGTTTTTTTAATGATGTGGATCAGTGATATTTATGGACTAAAGGTTCCTATCCCTGGGATCCATTTGATGCAATCAAATTACTTTCCTAAAGCATCAAAGACTCAGATTCTAAACTCAAACCCCTTGTTTGGTCTTAATTCCTTCCAGCATGCTTAGAACTAGTAATTTCCAAGACCAGATTAAAGTCACGGATACTACTACTCCTAGATCTTGTAAACTTCCTCCTGCAGGACTGCCTTGCTTGAGAATCACAGCACTTTTCTCAGGCTTTTTAACAGCTACACACATGTCTTTTTAATTTCCTAAGACAAGGCTAGTTCCTTTCAAGATATTCCACTGGCTCACTGCAATTACTGTCAAAGCTTGCTTGCTCTCCCTCTTTTGCCTATTTTTTCTCTATTTACAGGCTTCTAGGAATATATCAAGCTGCATTTTTTTTTAAACAGCAGTGTTTCCCTCTTCTTACCTGCTTTGTTTTGCACAAAAGAAAAAAAAGAGAGAGAAAGGAGGAAAACTTAAAATACTCAGAAAGCAAAAAAGAAAAGAAAAATAATGAGAGAGAAGAAAGAAAGAAAGAAAGAAAGAAAGAAAGAAAGAAAGAAAGAAAGAAAGAAAGAAAGAAAGAAAGAAAGAAAGAAAGAAAGAAAGAAAGAAAGAGAGAAAAAGAAAAAGAAAAAGAAAAAGAAAAAGAAAAAGAAAAAGAAAAAGAAAAAGAAAAAAGTTCCACTACACTTAACTCTACCTAAGGCTCAAATCTTCGATCTTTGTAAAAGCTAACAGTGCCTCATTTAGAGGCAGAAGTAAAAAGTTCACCAGAAATGCCCCCATCTGGAAGCATTTACTGGCTTAAGGTATCTCTGTCTTTTGCCATGTTTCTGTGAAGTCACATTTACAAGCTAAGCCAGCCTTTCTGCTCAGACAGTCAGGATACAGAGGCAAAATAAACTTTAGCCCAGAGCCTTGAGGACACTCACAGTGCCTTGCAATATTCCACTGTCACAAAAGTCCCCTTAAAGCAGCACTGCCTGCAAGACACACTCTTGAAGAAGAGAACCCAGATATCTCAGCAGGTCTTGTACTCTGCCAAAGGTCCGTGCCTGGTCCTGTGTACCCCAGAGTGACTACTCAGAAGCTCCTGAGCACAGATTTCCATGGAGGTACCTTAGCTTGTGCCAGGACAAGCTAGGGCAGGTCCAGGCAAGGAAGCTGGAGGTGGATAAAAGGAGGCAGCTCTCTGGAGAAGTCCAGCCCAGGTGAGCAGCCCCACTGAGACAGTTCAGTGAAGATCAGTTGGTTAGCAGAGCCCAGCCTTGCCACACAGGCAGCTCAAGGAGTGCTCCAGGTCCCTGAAGTCTCACTCAGGGCTCAGGGCCCAGAACAATTCCAAGGTAACTCACTTAACTTTGGCTGGTTTCCCATAGATTTCCTGTCACTTAACCGAGTGCAATGCCATTGTTTTGTTGTGCAAATTCATGGCAATTTTCTTGTCCTCTGCGTGCAGATGGTGACTGGATAGGGCTGGCTTCTTCAATGCAAGAGCTCTGAGAAGTAGGAGTGAGAACCTGATGGGAGGCATCTCTGGAGCTGAAGGTGCTAAAGGCTCTAATACCTCTAATGCTTTTACCATGAACCTGGACACAGAAAACCAGAGGGAGGGAAGACGAGAGGGAAGAAGGGAGGATGTTACTACTTTGTAGAGTGAGAAATCCTCTCTTCAGCAGAAAATAGCAAATCTGCCTCCTCTTCAGCCTTTCATTCTGGTGGAGGCAGAGGAGGTATCTAGTGGTGGAGGAAGAGGAGGTATCTGGTGTTACCAGATCAGAAGTAGGCTACTGAAGCCCACAGTCGGATTAAATAAAAAATAAATGCAGATACTTCTTTGTTACTGTGGCAGTAGAAGCATGGATAAATGCACTTTAAACCCACTGCATTTTGAAGTTATTTCTAGCTTTGGTATCTAACATGAAGTATCCAGGTTGGAAAACTCTGACCTAAAGACTTGCTCCATTTCATCTGTGAATGAACTCAGCAAAGGTTTTCCTGGCCTGACTAGGAAATTTAACTCATTCATATGTCAAAACCACTTTAAAATCCTTGGTGATGAAGCACTGTGGAAGAGCTGAGTGCTCAGAAATTGTGACTCAGCCTTTCCTCTCTCAGGTCCCACCCCAAAAAACTACAATCAGGAACTGGCTCAAATAGTGAAAGACTGCCTTTTTTTTTTCGTTATGCATAGTAATGGAGAAGGGAAGTATTTTATTGGACTCCTAGGTTTAAAGTGATTGATCATCTTTCCCAGATATTCTCTGGTCCTGATTTTTTCTTTCTCTTGATGCAGATCTAGAAGTAAGGTATAGGATGTGACCTAGGAGGATCCACAGTACCTCCAGTGATGGGGAAGGGCTGTGCAGTCTGTGTGTCTCCTAAAGCACTCCCTCTTACAGCAATGCAACTTCACAGTTTCTCTTCTTGCTTGTGATCCCCGAGAGTACCATGGTGGTGAGCTGGACTTGATCTTGGGATCTCAGAGAGGGAGGGAGGCCACAGCACCCCAGCTCTGGGCAGGGGTAGAATGGACCATGGTGGGAGACCCACACCTTTGGAGTAATCACAGAATTCAAAGACCTGGAGATTGGAATGAGACCAAACCCCAAGGCAAGACCACTGCTGCAGTCAGGCAAGCTGGCAAGTTGCCAAGGATAAGGTGTTATCATCATTCTAATTAGCTGCTGGGTTATGATCCCTGATTTAATAATTTTGAGAAGTGCACAAAGAAGGCTCTGGGGGAAGAGCCTTAGCACAAAGCACACTTTAAACACAAAAACTGGGCTGCCAGGACCACATCATCCTTTGGCTTGTGGACTTACACAGTGGAATGCGCTGAAGAAGGAAAGCCCTCTCTATGTCTGAGTACCCCTAAGGTTAGAGATGTGACTGAGGCTTTAAGGGAAATGAAAATAAAAAAATAAAAGAAAAAATTAATATAACCACATATAATCAACTAATTTTGTGAACACTTTTCTGTTGCCATCAGATGGAAGTCGCAAAGTGGACACTACTGCACATCACAAACATGATAAAAATTGTTACAGAAAATAGAAAGAATGAGTTTCTGTAGGCTTCACATTTGGAGAGAGGAAACCTAGAAACCAGAGAGAGGAGCTAGCAACAGAAAGGACAGTCTGGGAGCTGGAAGTTATAACTATGCGACGTTGTGACCTTTCAGGCCTTAGACTTCAAGTGAACCCTGGCAAAACAAGACTCTGTCCAGAGGGCCAGGCACAATGGCAATGGGGTCATGTCACATGAGATGTGAGAAAACTCTGTATTGGACAAATAAGAATCAGTGAGCTCTGCAGCTGGCCTCATCAGCACAGCTTCCCACCCCAGGGCAAGCTCTGGCATCTGCCATCGCCTCCTCAGACCTGCACTCCTGTTGGTTGGTACCCACAGCTCTGGCAAGCACTGAGAGACTTTTGCTCTCATTTTCAGCACATTATTGCCTTTCCTAACTATGTATAAAGTGTGTTAGAAAAGAAAAGGTGAATGTAATTAGTCTTCCCTAGTGCCTGTCTGAAAGAAAATTAGTTTTCCTCAAGTATGCAGATATCTGTCATTCTGTAAATGGTGGAGCCTTTTAAGCCTTTGTGTTTGCCCTGCAAAAATCCCAGTGAACACGAGGCAGTGGTGGTTTCATGGAGACACAGGCACCTACACCAGAGTCCTGTGCAGGTCTGTCTCACAGTCAGCAGGGGCTGAAAGGGGGTCTCACAAGAAGCTGTTGCTATCACACATAGTCAGCTACTGTAACCACCAGGTTTCAACCAGGTACTCAACAGCAAAGGCACAAGAAGCTCTAATAAAATGCTTACAATTGCCTTGGGAATAATAACCCTTCCTGCTATTATCAGTGGGGAAACTGAGGTACAGAGAAGCAGGGAATTGCTCATGGCCACACAGAGAGTGAGTGGCCAGACTCCAATCTCTTCCACTGACAGTCTCAGCTGCAATCACCCCTTTAGGCCAGGCCGGCTGCCACCGGGAAGAAACAAGAAGCAGGTTGCAACTTGGCAGCTTACAAGACTATAAATATAGTTCAAGGTTGTGCTGATACAATAATAATCCACAGGAGTGAAATTTGAGCCATTTATGTGTGTGTGCATAACCAGAGCTGGAAGATATGTTTATAATGTTGCTCAGAGATTTCCTTTCCATTATACTCTGAGCAAATGCACACTCTGCTAAAGTAAAAGTATTCTCTTCATATGACTGTGCTTTCCTGGATCTTTCCCACCTTCCAGATGCAGTTTTCTGTTCTACCCTCCCTTTCACGTGTTCTCCTTGCCATCAAAATCCTTTTTGCTCATCTGGATGCAACAACAGGAGCAGGGAGCCAACAGATTTTCCCAGATGGGAATAATGCACTTAGAGTCTTTCCTTCTTGCAGAATCAGTAACAGGATACAGAGGGATAGGAGGCAAGTGTAAGAGAAGGGAAAAAATAAAGATAGTAAAATGATAATTTGGGCTTCAGAACACTGCCTGGGAAGTCTCTAGTTTGCACAGTTGGTGTATAGTTGTACACCAAACTGTGATTTAGAATATGGAGCAGTAATGGCTAGCCCTGCCTTCCCACCAGCACAGTTTATGAGTCAACTGAGATTAAAGGTCACTACCTCCTTTTGCTTGTACATCCCTCCAGAAATGTCCTTCTTGCAACTTTCTTTTCCTCTCTCCCCGGCTGCCTTGCTTTGTTCAAGTCACAAGGCACAAACAGACTCAGGGACAGGCAACTGGACCAGCACTTCTCCCCCTTTTTTGTTGATTTTACTCACACCTTCAAGTGTTTTCAACATACTCATCAACTGTGCTTTCTGTAAATAAGGCAAGGCTTCACTTCTACCCACTCACAGTTTTTGTTTTGTGAGCTTCTCCTGTGAATTCACCCCATGTATTATAATGCTGGATCATGTTTAATTTATGCCATTCAGTCTTTCCTTCAGACCAGCTTTCCTGGCCAGCAGCCCCAGATTTTTCAGACCACTGTCCCAGTGGAAGCACTTGGAAACTGGACCCTTCCCTGTAGAGCTCTCTTGGCTTTTCCATTGTGGCTGGCTCAGCTCCTTTCCTCCCCAGCCTACCAGCTGTTCTGGGAGCAGCAGCTACTTAGAGCACCACAGGCAATGGCCCAAACTACTTTGTGCCCTGAGGATAATCAAAGTATGCTCTAGTTTTGGGTGCTTTCATGCACCAAATCCCTGTGGGGCCTGACTTCTCAGAGCACTGGAAACTCATGTCCAAGTCGGTGGGTAACAAGAGGTTCAGCATCCCTAGGCAGCACAGATAGGGATGTGGGAAACAGTAGTACCCTAAACGAGGGGACCAATTAGACCATAGGGCCTCATTCAATTCCCAGGGGAATGAGCTGAAATCTCTAGGTGAAGGTCGTAACTAGTCCTAGTCATGTCAAATAAGTAACTCCCACAAGCACAGTTTGCACCAACTGGCTCAAATGCATCACATTCCAACTCTAATCACTGATTAAAGAGGAGGAAACTGCACATAAATTCTTTTATTGCAGAGGCTGGACTTAAACCTCTATCAGCTCATATCTTGTTGCAACCATAAATCTTTTTCAGTGACAGACAGTTTTTATCAAGAAGACCCATATATTCCTAATTTCTGGCAGGCAGCCTAAGATCCATAGTTTATAAAACTTGTTTTAAAATAAGCCATAAAATTCATTACATATATTAGTGTAAATTTCCAGAGTTTAAAATGCAAGTTTTGGACCACAAAATCATAAGACTGGGTTAAAAACCCCAAACAATCCAAGAGATTTAAGAAAGAAAATAATGAAAAGAATCGAACATTGATTCACTATCACGTTTCTGAAGCTAACACATTGACTAAACATTCACAATACTTTTTCCCCACAGATATTATGGGGTCAAATATTTTTGAACAAACTTGAGATTTCTACTTTCTCACTTTCTTTCAGGGCTGCTGGCTTAACAGATAAATAGTATTATTAGAACTTGCCATCATAAATGTATGAATTCACTGCAAAAAACAAATGAAGTTGGTCATTATGGAGTAAATCTTTTTCCTAATAATGACAATAACTATGATGGAACCATGCCAGAAGTCTGATGCCATTTTGGTTAAGATTGGAACTTTATATTGTCCCAGAGATACTAGCAGACATTTGAATTAGCTGTCATAGTTGGCAGTAAATCCAGACCTGCCCAATCCAATACATTCTTTAGCTTACGAAATGGACCAAAATGATAAAATGGGATCTTCATGGGCATTAGAAGGAGTTGGAAAGGGTGAGGCGATTTGGCAGGTGTAGAAATGAGATTGGGAAAAACAAGATAAATATTTTCCCTGTGAATAATTGTCCACAAAATCTGTAAGTGAGACAATAAAACCCAGATTTACTGGAACAACTTTGGTCTGTGAAAGAAAGGTCTTCGTGAGGAGGACTCAGAATGATAAAGGAGAGCTAAGGAGCATCCCATACAAATGCAGCTGTGAGGCAGAACTGTGTAAGGGCAGGGTGGCTTTGGGAACACCAGTGTCTGCTGGGGACTGTGCTGACCAAATCCTGTTCACTTCTGGAAGTGGAATAGCACGGTCAGGAGCTTGTGGTGGTTTCTCTGGGAAAGGCAAGCAACTTCAGGTGTTTTTAAATGGCATTCCCATTACAAAGGCAACTAATTTTTCATAAATATTTTGACTATAATCAGAATATCTAACTATAGTCCAAAATATTTATGAAAAATAGTAGCCTCTAACTTACTAATTTTTCATAAATATTGAAAAAATTTTATTTTTCAATATTTATGAAAATACACCTCTAGGTATCTAACGTATCATTCTACCACTTTGATACCTAAGATCAAAAAAGGGGCTTATGTTGTTTACTACTTGCATCGCCTAGCTCTTGGCAAAATCAACACACAATCTGTTCCTATGGTACTTACAGACATCATGTCTGCACTGAGAAACCTCCCTGCAGAGTGGTAAGGATTTGGCCAGGTAGTGTTTGGATTGCCCAAGGATATGAGTGGAGAAAGCTTAATGCTGCCCACAAGCCATTGGAATATTTAAATAAGGCACAAACCACAGCTGGTCTTCTGCTATCCTACTCTTTCTGCAGACTCTAGAAGGAGCTGGAGAAAGTCAACTCTACCTTGTCACAACCCCAAAGCAGGCATAATGTTTGCTATAAATTCTCATTGGGCTGAACAAAAACATCAGTCCACATGTCAGAGAGCTCTTATCCTCTACACACCTAAAAGATATGTGTTGCAGAAAGACTTGAGATGACCATTTTACTATTGATTCTGATTATTTTCATGTCAAAATTGATCTTCAAGCCTCCACAGATTTCTGGTACAATTAGTATTCAAAGATGGATAAAGAGGGAAAAGATTTGTACTTGCTGAGAGAAACACTGACTTGAATACTTGCAGTTATGCCTGCATAGACTTCTGAGCAGCATTTGGCCCTAAATGTCTAGCTGGGACTCAAAATGTTTCTAGAACAATACAGCTAAATAACCTTTTTTTTCTAGGCCATGAAATGATGTTTGTGTAGCTCCCCTGAGGGTGGTGTAGCCCTGAGACAACAAGGCTTTGTAAGCCTTTCTGGAAAGGTTGAAGACCAAGCAGAAGGCAAGTCTGGCCCAGGTCTGTCTGGAGCAAATGTGCTCAGTCCAGAGCAAGCAGGAGGGCTGGTCTCAAAGAAGGGATGCTACCCTGCAAGGGCAGCTTGCAGAGGACTGTTCATCCTCCCCCTCCACTGTATAAGAGGAGAACACAAAGTCATACAAACAAAAGGAAGGATTTTGCCCCTACAGTAATCCTTGAGATCTGTATTAGACAAATTTCCTGTAGATGACACATTTACAAACAAGCAGAAAGCATACAAAGGGAACATCACTAGATAGTCAGCTACAAAGGATCTGAGACTCCCTTGATTTCATAAAGTACAGAAATTTTTATTTTATCCATTGCATGGTGTCAGGGGTTTTGGATACTTGGCCATTCGTAAACTGTTTTACTTTTGACAGGGTAGAGGAAAAAAAACTGCTTCCAAATGGCTCTGGTAGACACCATGGTCCCTCCTGAACACTCAAACAACATGAAAGTTGCAACACAAACTGACAAAAGAAAGAAAATTTATAGATGTTGCTGCACTACAAAGCCAACCCAAACATGTCCTCTGTGACACGCAGCTGAAGGAGGTCACTTGCATATTTTGATTCCCAAAACAACAAAACAACCCAAACTCCCTGCCCTCAGACTCCCAGTGCCTGCTGATGAGCAAACCATGGAGTGCCTGCATGTACACAGATGGGGCAGGTTTTCCATCCAAGTGTGTGGTCCAGCTGTTCCTGTGGTGGGAAGAACAGCCTGGCTGTCTTCTACCATTCAGGACTTGGGTAAGTGCTGCATGGGCTCTCACTGCACAATGGAACCTGTGAGATTCTCCCAGGCCTGAGGACAGGATTTTCACACAGAGCAGAGGTAGCAGGGTAAGCTGCTCTGAACATCATTCCAACTGATGGCTAAAATTCTGTCTTAAGCTATATCCCCTTGGTAAGGGCTCCTGGATATGCAGGTTTTGAGTCAGATGGTTTATCAAAGTTTATCCCATTCCCTTCTCATAGGAAGGCTGTTAAATAGAAATTGTAGGGATGGAAAGTGATAATGCAGCCTCGTCTTTCCTCATTCTTCCTTACTTCCTTTTCTCAGCCCCTCTTCCAGAACTTTGTTTTGGTGGATGTACCTTGTTCTCAGAATTGCTTGCATTTCCTGTGGCTTAAAAAAAAAAAAAAAAACAAAACAAAACAAGAAACTCAAACTGAACCAAAAAACAAACAAACAAAAAACCCCAAAACAAACAAAACAAAATTACCAAAAAAAATCAACCCCCCCGCCCCAAAAACAACTAAGAAAACTCTCTAGCACTTTCAGGAGTATGCAGAGAGAAAGAGCAAAGCCTCTTTTTAACAAAGACCCCGTAGCTTTTGCTCATCTGTGACCTGTAGAGACATATTCTCTCTTCAGACCAACCTAAACACATAAGAAACTCCAATGCTTGTCACCAGTGTACCTGGAAGAACTGGGCTATGTGACATTTAACAGGCACTCTCTCAGATATGCAGGTATAACCTGTATGTGGTAATTGTGCCAATGTACAATCCTCCTTGTCTCTGGGGATTTTGCTACATAAATTAAAACACATCAGCATTTCTGTTACCTAAACCTTTCCTCACTAGGGTTATGCATCTGTTGCAAACCTTCATTCTGAAATTAGCTGTGAGTTTATTCTTCTATATGTGCTTTTAATAATTGAAAACCAGCTATGATCTCCTCAGCTGAGTGGCATTTTGCAGCACATTTGTCCATATTGAGAACTATGTCTGCTTCATATTTGCAAACCAAGATAAACAGAAACAAAAGAAAGGCAAAATAATTTGCAGCTTTCCTGTGCACACACGTCCAGCAACATTTCTCTCTACCAGCAAATACATCACAAACACATTGGGCCAAGAGTGGCAGATGTGAGGAGTGCCAGTTCTTTGAAACAGTTTATTTTACAACCAATTAGACCAATAACCCACAACCTAAAAATTCTCAAAGTTGGCAGTGACACCAGGAAAGTAGGGACCTCTGCTAAAATGGCCTCCAAAGATGTGGAGGTAAACATAATGGCTAAGTCTGTTTCTTTTACATAGAAAAGGATAATTTACACACAAAACTCTGCTACTTTCTCTTTTTTACCCTTTAAGTATGCTCACACAGATTTTTAGACCACACAGCCATCTGATTACTGTATTTGTATTTGAAAGGTTTGGGGAGGAAACTATGATCTATATGGTCTGTTTGGCCTCTGCAGTTTTTTACTTTCTTTCTCTGTAGCTCAGGGACATGGGAACAGAGCTGCTTGTCTCAAAGGCACTTCTAGGAAGTGGTCACTGGAGCTCCACTTTCTGCAGAGTGTTTTGATCAGACCCCAGAATTCAGTTCTTACTCATCCTGCAAACATCGCCAACCCTCATAACTCTTGCCTTTCTTTATGTAATTTTTATTTTTTTTTTAAAGTTACTGTAACCATATGAGAAAGATGATGGCAAAGCAGCAGCCTCCCAAAAATTGTTCCTGTCTATAAAAGGTGGACTGTCTACAATGGACTGCAGAGGAAACCACCAGACAAGGAGACCCCCATGGCCAGAAAAATGGAAAGCTGTCTTGGCTCCTTCATGGTTGTTGAACTGTGTTTAAGGATCTGCCCATGACAGTTTACAGAGAGCTTGAACATAAAGAGAGAAAATTTGCCTGATGTTTGGTTCATTTGAAAAATTCCTCCTCAAATGTGCAGACAGATGTTCTCAAAAATTCTACTGGTGGCTAAGGGGCCTCTACAAAAATCAATTGGCGGCAGCAGAATCAGAGCACATAGGGAGTGACCGGTCCACAAAGCAAGGACAGGTAGCTTGTGTCTGGAGCAGGTGAGAAGGGGAAATCAGTCGTGAGGCAGAAAGACAATGATGTAGTCAAAGAAATCCTTAGGAAAATTCTCCTTTTGACACAATTTTGAATAAATTCATTTGTTTTTCTATTCTCACTGCCTTAACATTTGGAGGCTTTCTAGAGGTGAGTTTTCAAAGTGCATTCTCAGCACTCTACAATTATAGTAATTATGAATTACTCCTTTCAGACAGAACTGAGGTTTTACACAAGATTTTTAACTCATGCCTTTGCCAAGTTTTCATATGTCCACGTTTCAGGCATGGATATGAAGGCTGGGTCAGAAAAGTTGCTCCCATTTTGATTGCTTACACCAAGAAATTCTCACCAGCAGGACCAGGCTATGTAGTGAAGGTCAGAACTGTGAAGAAGCATTAAAAAATGCAAGTAATCCCCAAGTGCTCAAGGTGATACTTACAAGGATTTTACCAGAAGTTCTGACTTGCACTCAAGACCAGAAACATTCCCAGGAGTACACATCCAGGGTACATTAGTCACTATTGGACTAAACAGCAAAACATGCTGTGCATTTAATGAGTTATCCTCAATTTAAGGCCTATAAAGAGCCTACTTTTCCAATAGACCTTTTTTAATTTAGCCCCATTTGCTGAAGATTGCCCATTTAATGCAACACATCATTATGTTTTTATTGTTAGCTTTTTATGAACTGTACCAGATTAGCTGCAGAGAATTTACACTAGATGCTCTAATTAGACCTTTATAGGTAGCCATAATTTTCTTTTCATGTGCCCATAAAGACTGATAAATTAATCTGCAGGAACATGAACTCCATCATCTTTTCTCCCCTTCACCACTCACTCCTTGTTATGATAAAGCCCTAATGAACTCACTTGCACAATTCCCTTCTGTTTTGTTTTCCTTTAAAGGCTAATTTCAACTAGACAATTCAACCAGCTGCAATATTTTTCCATATATGATGCCAGAGAATAAGAGGCAAGCATGATCCTTTCTTATATGGTTTAATCATTTCCATTCTGAGTGGAAAATGATCCGTCAACAACGGCAAACAAAGAGGTGCGATCCATAAAACTTTGGATCATTTGTTTAACAAAGGGGAAAATAAGGCAAAAAGATAAACAATAAACTCTAGGGCTGCTAATTGTCAGTTAATTAGCAAAAATTGTCAGAATAGGACAAAAACCAGTAGCAAGGGAAAGAGTTTTCTCATTTACAGTTTTGAATATGCTCCTCACACAAAAGACAGCAAAAGGATCCAGTCTCTGATTCAGCAAAAACCATTCTTAAGCAGCAAAATCTTTAAAAATTACTTAAATATATACAAAAAACTTTGTTAACTAGAAGGGATGTTCTGCTTTGGATGGGATGCCAATCTACTCTACCTACCTCTGATCCTATTGCAGGATCTCTATTCAATATTTTTTGTCTTTCTCAAGACAGAAATCAGTGAAGACAAATAACATGGTCTTTTCATTAGTGCTGGCACTCACTTGCAAACTGAAGACCATAGTTTTTAATGCACTAAGTCCTTTACAGTAGCTTGTCTTCTTAAATATTGGCTCAGATTCAGCAATTGAAGAAGAGACTTTGCATTGATACCTACAAAAAAGGCTAACTGCACTCCCAAAGACATGTACAATTTCCTTCTTGGGTACTGAAATGAAAGAAGTTATACTACCAATATCAGCCATCAGCAATAACATGGAAACAGCAAGCTTGCTAAAGAACTATTCAAGCTGTATCAGGTATAAATGTAACTTTGGGTTATTAAATGAATGAAGACTGTATTAGTGAGGGAATGTGGTGTTCAAGAGGTCTTGGGCATGTTTCAAAATGGACACTATACCAAAGTGCCTCCTGTACTCACTCCTTTATACCAAATACTAAGGAAGAAAAATGTAATTTTCTACTACTATACCAAAGTGCCTGCTGTACTCCTTTATACCAAATACTAAGGATGAAAAATGTAATTTAGAAAAGCCTGGGTGGGGAGGATTCACCACAGGTAGTACCCACAGCAAGTGGTAAAGGAGCTGAGTCACTGCTGGTCCTCTGTGGGATTATGTTGTGTTCAGGAAGTCAGGATGAAGTCAGGGTTCTCATGCACCCTGGAACCAGAAGGACCTACCACAAAGCTCTCCTTTGCCTACACAGGGCATTGTAGTTTTCCTTGGCCTTCTCTTTTACTAGGGTGGGTTTTTTTCTTGCTTGGATTTCTCAGGAAAAGAAGTACATGTGGTCCTATGTGTACTCATATCTGAATCACAGAATCACAGAACTGTAGAATTGCTTAGGTTGGAAAAATCCTCCAAGATCATCAACCTACCATTAACCTACACTGCCAAGTTCACTACTTAAATCATGTCATTAAGTGCCACATCTACATGTCTTTTAAATACCTCCAGGGACGATGACTCCACCACTTCCCTGGGCAGCCCATTCCAATGCCTGATGATCCTTTCTGGGAAGAAATGTTTCCTAATGTATGGTCTAAGCCTCCCCTGGTGCAATTTCAGGTAGTTTCTTCTTGTTCTTCACCCTTGTTCTTTGGGTGAAGAGACCAAAACCCACCTGGTTACACCCTCCTTTCAGGCAATTGTAGAGAGTGATAAGGTTTCCCCAAAGCCTCTTTTTCTGTGGCTAAACAACTTCAGCTCTCCAACAGGCTCCTCATCAGACTTGTGCTCCAGACCCTTCCCCAGCTCTGCTGCCCTTCTCTGGACACACTGCAGCACCTCCAGCACTGTCTTGCAGTGAGGGGCCCAGAACTGAGCACAGGATTGGAGCTGTGGCCTCAGCAGTGCCCAGTAGAGGGTACAGTCACTGCCCTGCTCCTGCTGGCCACACCATCGCTGATCCAGGCCAGGATGCCATCGGCCTTCTTGGCTACCTGGATATATCCTAGCTCATGTTCAGCTGCTGTAGACCAGCACTCCCAGGGCCTTTTCCACCAGGCAGTTTTCTAGCCCCTTCCCTCAGCCTGTAGCACTGCCTGGGGTTGTTGAGACCCAAGTGCAGGACCCAGCCAGCACCTGGCGTCACTGAACCTCACACAAATGGCCTTGGCTCACTGATCCAGACTGTCCAATCCCTCTGCAAAGCCTTTCTACCCTCCAGTAGAATGATATTCCTGCCCAAATCGGTATTGTCTGCAAACTGATGGAGGCTGCACTCGATCCCCTCTCCCAGATTATGGATAAAGATATTAAAGAAAACTGGTCCCAGCACTAAACCCTGGGGAACACCATGTATAACCAGCCACCAGCTGGAGTTCACTCCAGCTCACCACTCTATTCAGTACCACCATCAGGGCCCAGCCATCCACCTTGTTTTTCATGCAGTGGACACTGCATGCATCCAAGTATGAGCAGCCAGTTTCTCCAGGAGAATATTGTGGGAAATGGTGTCAAAGGCTTTGCTAAGTCCAGGTAGATAACATCCACAGCATTTCCCTCATCAACTAAGTGGGTCTGCTTATCTTAACAGGAGATCAGGTTAGTCAAACATACTTGCATTTGCCTGGCCTTAACCACTAATTCTTATATTTGCTGGCCAATTCTACCAAACATTGAGATATTAAAGAACATATAAAAGAATTTGAAAACATTTTAGGTAACTACATGACTATTGACAATAGACAGAAAACAGAAGTATATTCATGACCTCACTGAGGCAAAGGTGAGAGATTATTTATTCCTTAGGAGACATCAGTGAATCCACTCAAGGCAGCCAGGACTCACTTGCTCCCATTGCACAGAACAACTCGATGTGTTTCAAGGGGATGCTTCCCCTGCATCTATTGTTTCAGTGTTAATCTGGCCCTAATCTGCCTTCACAGTGACACCTGTGAGCCTATACATCAATTGAGGGCAGGGGCTTCTTGCCTCAGCCCCTCTCACACCTCTCTTCTGATTTTCGTGTGGAGGAGGAAAAGGTACCTCGCACCATGCTGGGACCCTCATCCATCTCGTACTGTCTTCAGGCATTCATTTCCTGCAGATCTCAGCATATCTGCTTCTGCTGTGTGCTAAGCAACCAGCACCTCTACTGTTAGCAACACAGCAAAATTAAAACATCCCAAATCTCACAATCTTGGGTTATGCAATCTTGCTCCTAATTTGTGGCTCTTATTAATTTCTGATAATTTTGATTCAAAACAACAAAGTTAAAAAGGGGTAACAAAAAAGTACACGAAGAAGGGAGTGAGACTGCAAAACATAGTTCAAACTCCCCCTAGATATACTTGTTCCAACAGTGCAATGAATTTTATACCAAACACCAGTCTTGGCAGTTTCATTTAATTATGAGACCCTATACGCAACCCCATCAAATAAGTAATCGGGGACACAGCTTGGCTCATGGACTCAGGCAGTGTCTTTCAATTATATTGGGGGAAAGAACATTAGGCCTTTGAAACAGCTAAAGCCTGAGTGTGATTTTTCACCTTATTACTGGCAAGCATGCAGGATGTGTTTTTGCAAATGCACGGTTCATCAAAAAAATCTGAAAGGACTGTGGAGGCCTCAGCAAGAAAAATGCTCCTTAATCCCATTTTATAGGTAATTCTGAAGGGAGTTTGCTCAAGTAAAAATATGCTAACAATGAATAAAAACCAGAAGATATTTTAGTACTGCTTGCATGCATGGCAGCAATGCCAGACCTACCATGTGTTCTGGACAAACACTGGCATCACAGTGAATGGCATCATCTACCAGGTGCTGACGCTGTGTGTTACAGGGCTCCCAGAGGGAGCAGGTTCATTAGCCATGTCTCCTATTGCTATCATCTGCCTTTGTTTAAACCCAGAAACTGAAAAACTATTCCCTAACAAAGAATGGTTACTACTGCCCTCAAAGGCACCAGCTTTTGCTTTCTAACACCCGACCCACCACAACGTGCTCAGCCCTGCCCAGGTCCCACACAAACTGTGTGCTCACAGAGCCTCCTCTGGGCTGGCCACAGACATTTAGAGGCAGGGGTCCAAGGGGAAAGGCTTGGCTCACAGCCTCGGTTAGAACTAAGCTATGGACACGTGAGCCAGTGCATCCTATCATGGCAATTCACACCAAAGCTGCTTCCCCAGGCAGCACTGCGGAGACAGCAGTGAATTATGCTGCCCAAAAGGAGCATTTACACAGTCTTTATGAGGTGCTCTAACTATGATGGGGGCAGAAGGGGCTTTTTAGGAAGTAGAAAAGTCCCACAAGCTCAGTTTCCCTAAAGGAACTGAATATACACAGGACTGGACCTTTTGGTTAAGTCTATGTTGTGGTGAACTCGGATACTCCCTGTGCATACCAAGAGGCGTTACAATTCATCTTTAGGGATTTGCATGGGATCTGCTCAATGTTTCTGCTGCTCAGCAAAAACAAAACAAAAGCATGTTCCATATATTTTTAAAGCAGGATCTGTCCTATACATCTTACCAAATAAAAACATTTCTTTGCTTTAAGGAGCTAAAGCAGTTTGTGTAAGAAATCATTCAACAGATTTGGAAACACCAGTGGTATCCCCAATGTAATAGCACCACTCCCCAAGCATTCAGAAATCATGAGTCAGATGTCTCACTCCAAAAGAAAAATCATACAATTGACTTCAAACCATGCACATAAAAAGTGTAATCAATTCCAAACATGTTTTTGGATTTCTTAGTATATAATTTGGGTCATGTTTCAATCATTTTTCTGACAAAAAAAGCACTAGAAATTTTCTTTGCTTTTCAAACAGAGCTGAGAGATTCTCACATAATCCATTGTTTCTAGGAGCTGGAGTTTTAAGCAAAATAGAAAACACTGTCTCATGACAAAATCATAAAGCTGGCAGTGCTGCTTGTGTGATACTTTTCTCCCATCATTAAAAGCCTGGCAAGGAAGGAAAAACACTGAGATGTTCAAAAGGCTCTAAACAAACTCTGCTTTTGCATATCAAAAAGTACCTTTTTTTTTTTCAATTTCCGCTCTGTGTATTAAATTCAATAGGGATCAAATTCTTTTTATCCAGCCATCACTGCTGACTAGCAGTCATCTACAGCAAGAGCTGCACTGCACTCTATTTGCAACATCATCAGTGTCCTTATAGAGGTGTCAGAGGGATGTGAGGGCATTCAAGTCCCAAGACCAAGGCACTGGGATAAATCCCAAGCGCAAGACACACCACATTGCCACAGGAAAAGGCAGATGTGTATCCTTGCACCAGGCAAGTCCCTACAGTGGTCTCCTCTCCTTGTGGCCAACAGCAGTTCAGACTGGTAGCTCCAGGCTGTGCTTCCACGCAGTCCCAGATGTTGGCACCACCCTTTGTAGTGCCAAGAGCTCTGTGCTGTGCCCCACAACCACCTCCTGACTCTTCAGCTGGCACACAGCTTTGTCTGGCCATGCATGGTGGCATGCTGAGCCACAGGGCAAGCGCAGGCAGGGGACAGCCCAGAAGCTTTGAAAGTTGGCCTTACATGTCAGCCCTCAAGGGCTGCCTCCAGGGCCAGTTTCACTTATATTATAGAAGTACTCTGAAAGCCTTCACCTCTATCTTAAATGGTCGTATTTACCTTTCTCCTCCTGTGGCAAACACTAACAGGCAGGCCATATTTCATCTATTTGCAGAGCTCTAAGAAAGAGTCGTTCATTCTAAACTTTTTTGGTTTTATTCAAGGAAAAGAGTAAGCACTTTTTAAGGTATGATTTTTCTGAACTATTTTGATGTTCATAGATCAACTAAGTATTCTTATTTTACTCCACAGACACAACAGGATCCAGGAAGATCAGTTCTGCTATAGAAGTCTAAGATTTGTTTTGGAGGAGGGCACTGGAGAACTCAATAGGTGCACATAAAACAGGATTTCCTTATTAAAGCCACAGCTCCTGTAAGGTTTTATGATAGGACAGGTATCTGCCTTATTAAGAAACAAGAAGAGATGACCATTTCCCAGATCACCGTTCGAACCCTATGGTCCCCCCAACCACAGGGAAAACCAAGCCTGTAGCCACTTATAAAGCATTTTGTGCATCCAGCTCAGATATAGACTGTTTCTGTGCTCAAAAACCCAACACTATACCTAAAATGTCAATGGCATCAATATTTCTTATTGGACTCTTTGGACAACACGAAAACCACTGTCACCAGTCAGCGTTTAGCTAGATTTGACTAAAGCCAGTGAGAATTTGGCCACAGCTGTGTGAATTATGGGTCCATAGTTTGTTTCCTAATGAAAAGACAAAAATATGCTTGATCATAGCCTCTGCTTCTTGTAGAGACTTTGTAAAGGTCTATAGGAGTTCCTTACAGAAATAAATAACGTGTGTCTTACATGGGAGGACATTTCTTACTATACTTCCCAAAAGGAGCTCCTGTCCAATTTGGTGACATGTAAGAGCAATGAGCTCAGTTAAAGGTTGTTGATACTCACTAGGAATAGTGTTTTTGAAGATGCACTTGAAACTTAGTGAACACATTTTACTTCAAAATATAACCTTGCCTTCCTCTGCACCTTAGTCCTCTTCTGGTCTAGGAATAAACACAACAATTAACACTGACATGAAGAATAAGTAATTAATCCTCATGGGGCCAAAACGGGAATCTGTATCACCAGGAAGATCAAAATACGGATACTCCTGTTTTCCTGAGAGAGGGAGCTAACAGCATTCTCATGGAGAATGTTAAGCCAGGAGCACTAAGCCTTTGAATGAAAGGCAGTTGTTCTGAATCCCCTAACACTGGGCTCGACCGCAGAACCGACTGCCCTGCTCGGTGGGAAGGAAGTGAAAGACCAAAGAAAAGCAAGCATAGTAGTGCTTTTTGATCCTGGAGTGATTGTAGTAATTGTAATCTTTTACATCTAGCCGCTCTTCACAGTAAAATAATGAAAACTATATCAAGATGTAATAATTTGCTAAACATCCAGAGGGAAAAGGAAACCCAAATAATAAGCAGCATAGATTTAAAATTAGTGTTTCCTTTTATTTTAAAACACACACTATTACCAATGGATAAAATCTTAAAAGAGAAATAATTCAGTATGCCAGAATAGGGCCACTGTGATGTGGTTTGAAAACTGACGGAAGGTTCATAACCAAAGGCTAATTCGCATGTAAATGTAATGAGTTCTGCCCTGTGAGGCAATGCATGAATCAGTGTGTTAAAGTGGATTTTTTTTTAGTACTTACAAATCGTCTGAAAGAAGAAATAAACAGTTTAGAAATGAAATCACCAACTGCTAACAGAACTGGAGAAAGATCAAGAAACAATGAAAAAAGCAGAATATTGCAAATGGAAAGAAACCTGCAATTAAAAAGTGCAAGAAGCTGATGTTTAATTCAGGCATAAAAATGGCAACTTGTTGCCTGTGGAAAATACTTGGCTCGCACACATTCAGCAAGGTGGAGTCCAAGTCCAGATGAGAATACAGAGGAAGAGCAGATGAATGCCATAAACATGCACAACCAGAGCCTCACTGGTATCCACGCTCTCATTTCACACTTTCACAGGTACCCCTGTCCTCCTGAGAAATCAGTCCAACAGCACCAGCCAGAGGGTGGGAGTTTGCAGGCGTGTAAGCCCAACGCACGGACCACAGGCTCCCACTTCCTGGCATTGCTGTGCTGGGAGGAGACAGGCACAAGGGGACTGAGCATGGACACACAGTGGTAGCGGCCAAGTGGCTGAGTGCCCCTGATGTCAGGTGTCTCGGAGGGCATTCTCAGCTGACAGAGAGCCAATAGGGCTGCCCTGCCCAGAGCTGGTGTCACTGGGTTTGCTAGGGCTCTGCATGTGTGGCTCTAGCCCTTAAGGCTTTGGGTGGCCCATAAGGTGATGCTGTCTTGGACAGAAGACAAGGTGAGAGAGATGGGGGTGGTTTGTTCCCTGGCAAGAACAGGATGGACAGAAGCAATTGAGTCCAGGAGGCAAGACAGCATTATTTATAAGGACAACTCATGCACTGTATGGAGAATCTGGCAAGAAATAATCAGGAGAAGCAAACACAGATGACAACAAACTCAAAATGCTTAAAGGATGCAAAGATCTGAAAGCTAAGAGTTTATGGCCCATTTTCCACAAAGGATTCAGACTTTTGCTATTTACATCTGTCCGTGGCTAGTACTTGCAAAGAAATGAGAACTGTGGCCTTCTGAAAATCTATTACATAAACATAATAAGAAATTGAAACAGGAATTAAATCCATGCTGAATCTCAGAAAAAGACACCCTGATGCTGTGAAGATGTGGAATGGTATCCCGAGGCATGCTTCTTCACTTCGGCCTTTCCAAACTGGACTGAAGAGAGCTTTAGCACTAGTCCTGCAAAGGATCTGTGCTTCTGTGGGTAAAGACGCAAGCTGCTTGCACCAGCAGGTGTTTTCCTCGTCAGTGTCAAACTTAATTACACAGCACAGGTTCACTTTTGAGCACGTTACAGGAAAAGAACATTTTGAGCCGAAACCCATAGTTTCCCAGCCTCCCAGAGCTCTCACCCATTTGCAAACAATTGCGAAGGTGGAAGAATTCAGGGAACAGATGTAGCCTGCCCCCCTAGTCCCATCTGTTCACATCAGAGAACCACCACGCAATCTGGCAGGGAGATCTCTCTCTGCTCAAGATAAACGCTGGCCTGGGCCGAGAGGGGAGAGGGAAGGGGGGTCAGGGAGGGGCGGTGGTCGCGGGTCAGATCCGAGAGGCACTGCCAGTGCTGCGTGGGAAGCTTGCACGGCATCTGCCAGTACCATGTCTGGCTCAAGTCAGAGCAAAATCCTTCAGCAGAGTCTGTCAAAACACAAAGAACTTGCCTGAAGCTTTTAGCATCCCCCTGAGCACACATCTTCCCACGAACACCACTGCGGCAAGGAAATGTCTCTCGCTCCCCAGTCAGCCAGAGGAGGCTTGTGAATTTGGGGATGTAGGCATGAGAGGATATGCCAAATACACAGTGTGGAAGGGAAGACTGAAGTAAATGGGTGCTCAGAGGTGTAGACAAGAAAGGCAGGGGAGTATGGCCTGCAAAGCATTTGTATATTTTCTTTCCTGCATGGCAAATCATTAACAGCAGCGCTGGACACCCTTGACTGGGATAAAATCCCTGTGATTTGGGAACCTCAAGGATACAGGCTTAAATCCTGTGTATCTAGCAGTCCCTGCTTCTTCTCTTGAAGCCTGACTCAAGGCATGGCCTGCTCACCCTTCTCTTCTTCATCACCAGCTCATCCTGCAGCCTTTCTGCTGATCTGGAGCTGCTCCAGATCTCTGGGGAGCACACAAGGCAGTGGCGAGGTGATGGAGCTGTGGTGTGACAGCCACCAGTGCTGGGCAAAGAGCAGAGTTCAGCTGCCAGTTCACACTCCTCCCAAGCCTCCTCCTTCTCTCTCTTTGGAAACAGGCTGACGTGACTTTTCTTCTCCTTTTCAAGGCTGTTGCAAAGATCTAGATCCATGAAGCATTCAGCTAGTGCACCTTCAGGCAAGTATCCAGGCTGCAACATGGCCTCAGCACTGCACTAACTAAGCTATCCTCCAGTTCTCCGTATGGCAAAAGTAGTGTAAAAACAGCACACAGCCCAATGTACAGCAATAAAATGATGAGAAAAGTACACAGCTTGCTTCTAAGTAAACGGGGAGATATCAATCGAACACAGCAAAGCTGATCCTCCTCCACTGCTGGAGTAATTCAGCACTTCAGATGTGAGATCACAAAATATTAATGGGAAAAGGCAAAGCCATAATGCTTTTCTACTGATAGCTGAGGTGCAAACTATTTTGAGTCCTTTTCTCCTTTTTTTTTTAATAGATGTACTTGTGGTTGTGTTTGGGGGTGCTTAATATCCTCTGGGAAAGATAAACATCAGTGATTATTTTAGGCCTATATGACCTTGCTGAGGAGTAACATGACTCCTTGCAGGGCTAAGAGCAGACTTGGCAGAGCCTGGTTGTAAGGAAGTCTTCTATTGTGCAGACTTGCTTTGCCTGTGAAGCAATATGTTTTTTTGTCTTGCAGAGCAGAGCTCAGAGAAAAGGCTCAGCCTGCACCAAATTCTAGCAGAAAATGACTGACTCATTTTCAGAAAATCAAACAGGATCACAGGAGGAAGTAATAACTGGCCTTGAGAGCTGAACACTTTAAAATCCTGATCTTGATTCACTCACAATGGCAAGGGAAGAAGATAGGAAGTGACAGTGGAACGCAACACACATTCTGTTCAGTTTCAATCAATCTTTGATTTATGACAAATTTCACTAAATGTTAAAAAAAATGCCCACCCTAACATGTCCAGCAATGTTTTCATTTAAACTAACAAAGCAGCGTTTCAAATTTCTGACCACGTCTTGGTTGGCCAACAGCAGAGCCTCTTTCCTGAACAAAATGATTTGTTGTAGCAGAGTGGAGTAAGCCACAACAGCTGTAAATCTGCGTGTGTTTCCCTGCACAGCTCTGCTGCACCTGCAGATGAACTTTCAGTTCTGAATTTGACACAAACAGCCCTCGCAATAAATGAATTTATTGGCTGTCACATGTCCAGACTTCTGCAGGGCACTTGAGTCACGGATGGAGTTATGAACAAGGGACACGTTATAACCAAAGCAGCAGAATGCAATTATTTTTAATGCTGCTTCCACCTAGTCTCTCACTCCCTATAAGAACTCTACAGTTTTGCCAAGGAAGCCCAGGGTACAGTAGGGGTCTGATCTTTTCTCCTTCCCCTCTCCCCTCCCATTCATGTATGGCTGTGTTTGCCATGCACACTTGCACTATGTGGCATGTGGCTGCAGTCCTCTGCAGCATCTCTTGCCCCTTCCCCCTCAGCCAGATGCTGCACCCAGCCCTAACAAAAAGTAACCCATTTGGGGTTAATGAGTGTGGCTGTGAGCGATCCTAACCGAGCTGAGCTTTCAGCATAGCTCAAAATCCTTTCTAGATTAAATTAAGATTATGCTTTTGGGTTGATGTCCTATTTAAAAATGGCATAAAGAAATGCAGGACTGCTGTTGCTATCCCTGAATTCAGCAGTCTCTGCAATACCCTGAGTGATTAATTTGGCAGGATCCAAAGAGCTTTGGTTTACATATGGGTTAACCTCTAAGAAGTAGCACTTCCATATAGCACAATGAAGTTTCCAGGCATCCACAGACTTCATAATATCCACTTCACAAGCTTATCTTTGCTATCTCCTCCCCATTAGAGTGATTTAGGTATTATCAGTAGGCTGAAAATCAGCCTTGGTCAGCTTGATGAGATGTGTAGGAGAAGGAAGGTGCCCTCTTACAGCTGTGTTGATGTGTAGCATGAGCAATTCTGCCTCTACACAGCTTCCACCTGGCTGAGACAGAGGTAAAGAAACACCACAGGAATTCACAGCCACGTGAAGAAGCGCGGCTCTGTTAGCGGGAGGCTGGGGAGCCACAGGTACCTCCTCATCCCCCTTTTCACCAGACTGCCCACACAATTGCCAGCACCCTTGATTAGTCCCTCTAATTATCTCTGCCTAACCACAGCCTTTCCTTCTCATTTGGGTAGCCTGAAATGCTGATAGCTGGTAAAAGTTATGACTTTAGCGAGAAGACACCACTAAGCCAAGTGGAGGGTACTTCACTGTATACAGGGAAGCTTTGCACACACTGCCTAATAAAAAAGAGGCATCGGGATAAGGATGCATTTAGGTTTGAGGTGAGTTTACAGCTTCACTCCAACTTACTCTTTGCCCACTGCCCTGAAGCTCAGACAAGCCCAATGCAAACAGAACAAAACCCCTGGGGGCCACAGGAAGGAGTGTGCAGAGGTTTCCTTCCCTTTTCTTCCCACCTCACCCCAGTTCTGCCAGTTTAACTTCCCTGATATTTGTAGAAGAACATAAGCACCATTGACACCCTTATCTGGGGGCCTGAAAATATTATACACTCACATAGCTGTAGGATAGACCTGCTCTAGGATATATCCTTAGCTGGGTCTCCCTCAATACTATTAAGACCATCTTTGCCTCAGGGGAGGAAAATAAAACAGGAACTCTGGAATCTGACTTCCCAAATTTCTCTCACACCACAGCATGCATGACCCTAGAAAATTGCTGCTGCAGTGTGTACCAGCCAGCTCCTCTCTGGCTAGTGGAGAAAAAGCTGAGAAACATTAGGATCCTTAAGGAAGGAATCTTCAGCAGCTCCTCAGATGGAGCAGCATTCAAAAAAACATCCATTTTCAAGACAAGGTTCAGTTTAATAACGACTCCCTGAATGATAAACAACTTTGTGGATACTTTTGCTCTGCACTCAGCAGTAGCTTTTCCTTTAGAAAAACAGTGGTAGAACTAGCTTCAAGTGTCATTAAGAAGCCCAGCCTTCATGCACACCAACTATTAAAAACAATCCCTTCACTTCATAAGACCTTGCTGGCCTTGGATGCATCCACAGCTGTTGTCCTCTTGGTTTTGTTGCTGAAAAGACTTGGAACAAGTTATCTCCTGGAGTAAACTGGTGTGCTGTCAGCTGATGTCAGTAGTGCTGCACCAGTTTGCACCAGTGGCAAATCTGGCCCCAGCCACAGGAGAATCAGGAAACTGAGGTTACAGAAAGGGTTTTTTGTACTACAGGAATGAATGACAGGGCAGTTTCAGTTTCCTGTGTGACTACATTTCTTGCATCCCTCACTTTTGGTCTTTCTCACACAGTGCATCCCGAGCACAGCATGCTGCGAGGAAAGATTAAAGATGTTGCAGATCTCATTAATCTGGAGTGTCCCTGAACATGTAGCTACTACAATTCTGTGGGTAGGACAGAAATTTCTGTACTGAACCAGTAATGTCACAGAAACAAGTAAGAAAAAGAATTTTCAGGATAAAAGCAACTCTTTTGAGCAGACATTTAGCTTTAATGCAGCAACCTTTCATCTCCCTGGCTAAGTCCTCTGCTGGTGTAAGCTGTCACATCATCATCAAGCCACATTATTTACACTAGTTCATTTGTCCTGCTGTATTTGGAACACAAAATTCATCTACTTTGTGTTGTAACTTCTTGAGATATCACAGCCACCAAGTAACTAGACAATCATCTCCAAAGACAAATCCTGTTAAATGCAATGAGATAGATAAAAGAGGCAGTGGCTTCACTGACAAACTGTAGGTGGATCCTGTGGTAGTACCTAACCTTTAGACCTTACCTTGATCACAGTGAAACCAAAAGAAGTTTCTGTCACCTCTCATGTTGGCAAGATCTGTCCCCAGCTCCTCAGCTGGAGCTCCCAACTCAATCACAGAACACTGCAAGGCAGCCTAACATCAGAGACTGTGATGGTACCCAGGCAGCTTTTCACCTTTGGAAGTAAATAGGCGGTGATGCTGTTGGCTGCAGTTCATGGGAGTCTTACATGGTCAAAAGTTTTGCAGGATTCACCTTCTGAGTATGATCACAAGGGGGGCTGCAAGCTCCAGAAGTTTGTCATTGACTCATACAGAGTGAAGATTTCCCTGTGTGTTCCCTGGCCAACCCCCATAGGAAGTAATTTTGCTTTCTTCTGTTCTTTTAGAGATCAGAGCTTTGCTAGATGACAATTTATGATGAACATTTAGAACGCCTTTCCCTGAGAAGTGTACGTTAAAATAGGACACCTAGGTCCATCTATTCTACCACTGAACAGTCAGGTAGGAAATTCTAATTCAAAAAAGAAAATCAGAAAATTACCCCTGCAACAGTTCTTTCCTATAAAAATGGATTTTTTTGAAACATCCAGAAGTCCTGAAAGCAAGAACAGTCCATAACAAAATCCTGTTATTTCCTACCTTCTGAAATACATTTCAGGAAGAGGCAGTTGCCTCCATCTCAAATAAAATACAAGAGCATGACATGGCAGACAGGGTTGTAGAAAAATAGTCAGTTACAATAAATTATACTATGCAGAGGTGTTTTAATGCTTTAGAATAGTCCTGACACCTCACAGTTAGTTTCTGTACACCCAGAGGGAGCGTGGTGAGAAGGCAGGGGCTAGCCAGGGATTCAGGCAGGACCTGCTCTCCTGGATGAGTCCTGTGGCCCCAGTGATTCACTCTCTAATGTGGGAGTAATGGAACTGGCTGGTTTTGTAAATTGCTTTGAGATTTGCCCATAGAAAGTGATTTGTAGAAAGCATGCATCACTTTTAATTCCACCTCCAGAGAATAATGGTACTACTCAGACTATGGGAAGCTCAGTATGAAGATAGCTTTTTGCTGGACCTAAGCCTTGATTTTTTTTCCCCTGTTTACACTGTGTATTTACTTTTTGCACTTCATTCAGAATAGATAATGAAAACAGTATAGTCTGCTTCCACTTTTGTTTCTGGAATAGATCAAAGACTTTAATAGACTCAGACTCAGCAGAACTCCAAATGCTCCTTTCAGTACAGATACAGCCAATTAAATGGCTCTGTTCGCTTTCAGGAGGATTACTTGAGATTTTATTATTTGCACTGCTCTAAATTCAGTCCTTAGAAGAGAGTGGACACATTCTGCCAAAAAAAAAAAAAAAAAAAAAAAAAAGAGGAGGAAAAAAAAGTGGAAAATAGAAAAGCATTTTTTCTGCATCTCTGTATTTCATGCAATCAGCCTGAGAAAAGTGAACTGCACTCCTCCTTATTAAAGCAGTCCTGTCCTTTTCTTTTTCTCCCCGCCTTGGAATTGCTACAGAGGGATAAAGTTCTGCATGGCTCACTCACTCACACAGTTGTAATAAGTCAGAGCAGGCTGGCTCCCTGCCCAACAAAACACAAACTCCCCTGAAGTCTCCAGCTTTTCCATGGCAACACCATAGTCATCAACACAGCAAACAATCACTCCAACCCCTTTTACTTCTCCCCTTGTAGCACAGGGAAGGATAGCATTGCACCCAGCCCATGGACCTGTGCTAATTATTGGGCATGAAAGGAGACAGTGATGGAGATCATGTAACCCTGTGCACAGAGCTTTATGTGAGATCAAAGGAAAGAAGAGGCACTGAAACACTTAACACTTCTCACTGTATTTGCTTAAATGAAAAGATTGCTGCTCCATGCTCAAGACATGAAACACCAAAAAGAGTAAGCACACTGAGACTGAATGAGGGTGCAAACAGCACTACAAAGCAAGAGTCTAACCCTGAGTAGAGCCCCTTGTCACCTGTCACTCCAAGGTGTGTAATAGCCTGATCCTTGCCATAGCTATTGATGTGCTGGGCCACTGCCTGGCTTTCAGGGATAACAGCAGAATGATGGTTCTGCAAACAGAATTGTTCCCCAGCTCTGCTGTGAGCAGTGCTGCTCAAGATCTTGGAGGAGGGAGCAGTTACTGGTGCTCCAGCAGTTACAGTGCTGGGGCCCTGATCTGTCACTGCTTTGCACTGCCATCCTTCACACCTGTCCAAATAAAAGCCAACACCAGAGCTGAACACCACCATCCTCATCTGGTAGCATTTTACTCACACTTTGCATAGGTATATAAGACCTCACAAGCTGCAAGGCTATAGAAAATTAGGCCCAAAAGGCCCCACAGTATCTTGCTTAAACTAAGAGCTAGTGGTTTTCAAGCTGTGGTCTGCAGACCCATGAGGGTCTGAGGACTACTTCTGAAGGGTCTGTGAAAGCTAAGTAAGAAAAGCAAGTCAATTGCCACGAGGCTTAAATTAGTTGTAAATGAACCTTCATATGTATTGGAAAACTTTTAGAGGATCTGTAGTTTATAAAAGATTGACAGGTATGTCCACAGACTTTATATTCCCCTGTAGACACGGTAAAAACCTGCTCTGTTCAAGAAAAGCTACCTCGTTTTTGGATAATTTGAAGGTACATGTGACAGCATGGATAAGCATATGGGCAGTTCTCTGCCACTAAACCTCAGCAGTGTAAACTCAAGAATGGATATCGTTTTCCTAGCATATGCAATATTGGAATTTCTTTGGACTGAGATTTTTTGTTGAGCTTTTAGGCCCTCGTTAAAGTAAAAAAAAGCTTTGTAGGCTGGAAATACCATAGGCCAACTAGCTCCTTGAGGACAAAGTAGTTTTTAAAGTAAATTGGTCCCCAAACAGCCATTTCCAATTCAAATCCTGATACGAAAGAATGTTCTTCAGGCTTTACAAAATTACTTAACTATTTTTGTAACATTTGAAAAAATTATTTATTTGGAAAAAGTTCAAAATGGAAATAATACTCCCAGTATTCAAGCTTAAATGTAGGTTGAGATAGTCCCATGCTTTCAATGTACCTGGCCTTGGAGTAAATCTGTGGAAAGGTGTGAACCTCTGCTGCAAGACAAGTGACCTTAGGGTGTCTGTCAGTCCTCACTGCAAAATCCTGCCAGCACTAGTCATTCTTCACTGACACACGTGTGACTGAGGCAGTGTGGGGCCACAGTCCCTTGTACAGAGCCCTGCAGCTTGTCTTGGTCCAGTACAACCTGTGGGAGGATTCATCCTTCCTTTGGGGTGAGTGGTACAAACAAGGATTCTGGGGGACTAGCAGCACCTCAGTTACATGTGTTTCAGTCCAAGTTAGTGCAGAACCACTCTGAACCATAATCCAATCCCAGCCAGAATATTTCATTCAGACTTACATTAGAGCCATTTTGGTGTGGATAGCTTAAGAAAGAGGGTGAGTTTTCTACATGATAGACATACACATAGCTCAGGCAGGATTTGTTGCAACTAACACAAATCTTGACACCCTAACACTGAGCTGAACTCTCATTGGCAAGAGAACCACTTCATCTGATACCCACAGTGTGATGAGCTCCTAATGATGGTATGTTCCATGTCATTTTAAGATTGCTTCACCCTGGCTGCTGGGTTACATCTGCAGTGCAGGCCAAAATGTAACCCACTGGTCAGTGTGTGTTATACATCCATTTCTGTGGCTCATCCACAGAGGAAATGAGTCTCTCAGCTACTACCCTGAAAGAGGTTTGTCCACCCACACTATGATAGCTTGTAAGTTTAATTCTAGAGGTCTCTGACCTCTAGAATTTGGTAGTGGTGAAAACAGTGGTTAGCATGCAAGTTTCTGTGTGTTAACATGAACTAGGACACAAAAAAAGAAGCAACCCTATGATTATGTACTGATGACCTGAACAAAGCCAGTCAACCCAAACTGAATTCTTCTATGGAAATGATTTTAAATTTGATTTTTTCTTATCTTAAGAAAATAACATTGCACTTTAGGGCTGAGGCCAGTCCTTTTTTCTTCAGTGGCAACATTAACACTTGTCTTCTGTATGAACAGGCTCATTTGTAAAATCCCAGTGGCTCCTACTGAGACACAACAATAAAACTTCCTCCTGGGACTCTGTGATGTACTGCCACAGCAGTCTCAGAACCTACAGACCCAGAAAAGCAATCTAGAGCTTTGCACTAGTCTGTCTCAGCTGTGATAAGATTCCTTTCAGTAGGCTGGGTAGCTCTAGGATGAACGTGACGTTCCCTCTGTCACTCCCTTGTGTGCCACTGGTGATGGCTGCAGATGTGTGTTAGGATGTTAGCCCCATGGGGCAGCCTCAACTGGAGGAGGTCAGATTGGCTTCCAGCAAGACCAGTAAAGCAAAGATCAAATGACTTATTAACCAGAGGTGAAATTACAGCCTTGTTGCTATTGGTACAGATTCTCTTCTTTCTCTCACTGCTGTTAATCAGAAGAAATTAATGAGATTGGGTATAAAACTGAAGGGTCCTGCCCTAGCCAAGGGTCTACATGATCATTTTCTGCTTTGTATCCAGCTGCTCAAGTTGCAAAGGCACTGTCTGCCAGTAGCTCAGACCTTTTCATTCTGCCATGCCAGGTACTCCTTCCCGTCACAGACAGATGGGGTGGAAGTTCTCAACCATCTGCCTGGTGTTCCTTGCAAGCAGAGGAATCACACCAGGAAAGCAAATGTGAAGCCCTTCATATCACCATCCTACATTATGGTTCTTCCCTGCCCAGTCAGAAGTGTCCCTTGCCATCAGTCAGAGCAGCCCCAGGTACAAGTTGCTGTGGTTTGCATGCCTGCACCCCCATGACATGGGTGGGCTGTCTTCTGCTGGCTGACAGCCTTCAGACACACCAGTGGGCATCATCATCAGGGCAAGCTGCAAGTGTTCCAATAGGAACCAAACACTCCAGCTTAGCTTTGCTTTCTCTTTTTCAGCACTGTTTTCATAAATAAGCAGACTTGCTTCTGCCTGCTGTGAGTGGGAAAGGCACTCACTGTGTTTCTTGCTAAGCAGCCCATCCTGGATAAAACTAAAGGCCTTAAGGGGCCCTCATAAGCACTGCTGGGTGCCTCCCTGTTGTGCTTGGTTTGGGAATAACTTGTGTGAAGCGTGAGTCTTTCTTATCAGTCAAGTTCCTCACTGGAACAGGTAGCCTGGAAAGGTTGTGGAGTCTGTCTCCTGGAGATATTCAAGAACCATCTGGATGCAATCCTGCACCATAGGACACACAATCCTGCATCTAGAACAGTCCTGCTTGAACAGGGGGTTGGATCAGACAACCCACTGTAGTCCCTTTCAACCTTATCCATTTTGGGATGCTGAGTATCTGCATAACTAGACAGCCCTTTGCCTCAGTAACTGTTATGTAAAGTGAATTGCTGGAAATGTTTCTGTGATGCAAGAGCAGACAAAAAAATTAAAGGGGGAGGCAGCAAGGAGGAGGATTGATTAACTGGACTATCCTAACCATGTGTTACTGAGCAGTGCCACCAATAAAAGTAACTGAAAACAAACACTGACAGTAGCTGTAGCTCATTCCCATCAAGGAAACCAAATAAAATCTGATGGTGTAGAAACTACAGGATCTCTTCAGAAAAATGGTCTCATTAATAATGAGACCGTTTCTGAGCGGTGATCAGAGGTATCCATGGCCTTGCATTTGAATTTCACTAGAGAAACTCTCTAAGGCACAGGAAACCTTTGAACAATCCATTTCTGTGCTATAGCATCTCAGTTATCAACACCAAGTATCTGCCACCAGGTCCTCACCACCTCAAAGTCAGTGGGATGGGGGAAGGACAAGAAGGTCTGCTGTTTGCAATGCTCATTGCCTTACAGAAGAGCATGCATACCTGTTCTAACCTTTGCTCAACATTATGTCTCATGCCTCTCTGCCTCATGCTTTTACCAAGGCCCCAGTCTTCTTCCTGCCATTCCTTGATAAAAGGATAATAAATGCAGTAAAGATACTAATGTGTTAGGTTAGATTAGATTAGATAAGAGAGAGTTACAAAAGACCAGCAGAGTTGTTCATGCAGGACTTAAATGTCTCTGGCTCTAAGCAGCTTTGTTTTGCTTTCGGATCCATTGCTTCTGTAATATTGTACCTTTAAATACCATTTCAGAAGAAGCCAGGTCCTAATATGTAGTTCATTACCCTTGTGAGAGGCAAGGGCTCTGGCCTCCCCAGCAAAGCACTCACATTAAGTTGGTGCCCACACAATCTTCAAAGTGCACAGAGTGGTTTGTAAGGCAGGAAAAGGTGATGGCTGAAGAGGGATTAAGTGCTGAGGGAGAAAACCTGTTCTGAGGATACAGAGCATACCAAGAGACAGAAAAGCACAAGTTTTAGGTGTGCAATTGTCTTGTAATAGGCCTGCTAAATCAGGAGGTCTGGCCACTGGCTCCTGTTGCACAGCTAGAGTGGAGTCAGTCAAATTGGATCAGTTTCTTCCTTGGAAAATGACAAAAAATAATTCTACTGCTTCTTGAAAGAATGACTATCCTGCTTTGCATCAATTTGCTTTTCTAGTCCCAAGGTAATTTTTTCAAGCTTCCTTTGCTTAATTGTCATAGGATTGTACAGTGCTAGACACTCAAGCACTGACAGCAAAATTTCGCTCTCTTCCTCTGCCCTTCAGCTCTTCTTCTGCCTTGGGCTCCTAGCACTGGCTCTTAACACCGCTCTGAGATCGATGGTTACCATGTGTGCTGGGAAGTCCAGGCATCCCACCGCCCTGCAAGGACCGTGAGAAACAGGGAGTCTGAGATACAGAGTTTCAGTCTTAATACTGCATTTCCCAGCTGGGACCTGCCTGTGTGTGGTATGCCTAGACTCCTTTACAGGTAAACCCCTTTTCAATAAATTATTGCCTTTAATTTTTTAAAATACATTTTTAGTAATATATCTATAGAATGAAAAGCCAAAACAGAGGGACAGCAGAAACAGTGAAAGATCAGAAGGCAATGATAATAACTTAGCCTTCTCTAAAGGCCCAACACTTACAACACTGGCAAGAAAAGAGACTGGACTGTCTCCTGCTAGCAAAATTCAGGATTTTTCCTAGGCCACATTTACAAGCAAGGAAGGAAATGGGCCTTTTAGATTTGTTCTCTAGTATTTCTAACTGTTCAAGAAATAAGAAAGCCTGTCTTTATACAAGGCATTTAAAATAGTGTTTTCACTGTACAGCAAACTAAAATGTCAAGTTAGTACTACAATTTCAGAAAGTAAATAGGTAACTACTTAGGTAAATACAAAGAATACTTTGTCCTCTGGCACTGATGGATGACTCATTGACTGATGCACTGATGTCACATGTCGGCTTTTTTTTTTTTCAGCCATGGCTCCAGCCTGTATTCTTGACTCCAGCAAAATCTCCTACGGACAAATGTTCCAGAGATTTTAGGCTGAGATTGAAAAATACAATTAGATGCCCAGTTCTCCTTGGTTTTAGTTCAGTACAGAGAAGATTTGATGCCTACATGTTTTAAGTCAAAAACATTTGGACTCCCGAGTGTTCCCAGACTGGTCATTGGGATGCAGGAAAAGAATTCAAGAGTCCAAGGGTCCAACTCCCAGTCATGGAAATAATGCAAACTCTGTATGAAGAGTTACCTTTCTAAGATATAATTGCTCTTCATTTAATGGCAGTTGCTTTAAATATACTGCACCTAGGTATGCACCACAGTTACATTATTGAACATTCAAGCAGCAAATAGGTAGTAGCACTCCCAAAACGTGTTTACAGTTCAGAGACACTCAGATTCCAGAGTGAGTGAGAACGTAAAAGGTGACCAGGAGATCCTCCACATTTTCTGCCTTGCCTGCACCACTCAGTCCTATTTAAGGGTCACTAAAAATACAAGATAGTGGATGAACTACTATTCTTAAAACTTTGGTATACTCGTAAGCATTTTCTGAATCAGACCAATAAATATGCCTCCTCCAGAATGGGGTCCACTTCCACAATGAAGCAGCACTCAAACAGAAAAGTATTTAATCATCTGTTTATTGTCACACACATTTCTTTTAGTATTTTTCTGAACTGGAGCCTAGCATTCACAACTGTATGCCCAGCCTGTGAGTGCTCATGGCCTGTGGTGAAGGGTCAAAGAACTACAAGTGCCTTGTCAACTCACAGAAGCTTTTGCTCTAAGTTTCATGTCAGCGACACAGGAACTTTGAGCTCATCCTTTATAAAACTAGTAAGAGAAGAGAATATACTCAAGGTCATTAGATGTCCCATTTAAGCAAAAAAGCTGAAGACAGCTAGAGAAGCAGTATGAGTGAAGATGAGGAGAACATGTGGAAAACATGTGTTCAGCATGTCCCTCTCAGCCTGGCCCTCTGGCCTTTCCAAACTAGAAAAACAACATTATGAAGCAGCAGCGTCAGAAGCATGAAAGGAGAGATGGGAGGGCAATAACCCAGGTGAGAGGGGGTGCATGTGGAGGAGGAGACATGGCTTATAGCTTTAGGAAGTGGAGGAGGGGGACAGCAGAGAATAACTTTACCAGGGGAAGCGGGGGTGAGAGTGACTTCAGTGACCAAAAGTGGCAATGCAAGGCTGGGGTGAGGAGTCCTTCTGACCCGTGTCAAAGAGTCTGTGCTTTGATGGCAGCCTGGGAGACCCAAGCACAGACAGTATGTCCTGGGAGAGGGCTGCAAGAACCACATAATAAAGTGTTGCAGTAAATAGCCCCTTTGGTACAGCTGTCATCCAAAGGCTGTTATCCTTCAGAGGCATGACAGAATGAACACACATTCAGTACACTGGCAAGGGGGTTGTCAACCTCACTAGCCATCCTGGCTCTAGCAGGGTCCCTCAGATGTATTGTTGTGTGTGGTACAAATGTATGCCAAAGGCCTTACATATGGCTGGTTTATACAGAAAAAAAGTTTTAGAAGTACATACTGTTTACTCAAGGGACTGGATTAACTTCTGCAGAGCTATTCTGGTCCACCTGTAAACACATGGACTAAAGGGCCTTATGAAAAGTAGTTACTGTGTATTTCCAAGTGGCACCTTTTAAAACCTGAATATCTTGTGTTATGAATGCTGGGGGTTTGTTTTGGTTTCTAAGTACCAAAAATGACAGGATCATGCTATACAACTACTGGATACAGTTATTTTTTCCCCCAGTTCAGAGCTGGTTTTTCCCACCAGTCCCCTAAGGCTGAAAAGGTTGTGTGTTAAACTTGTAGTACAAACTGCTGCTGGCAATTGCCCTCATCCCAATGCCCTTGCTTGGATGAATAGGAAGGTCTGTATGGGATTGAGCAAGGGGACGAGAGGGGAGAGGGCTGTGGTGCTCCCAGGCCTGCTTACACAGGAGCCCCACAGACATCAGCCCAGGCACATCTACAGCTTCCTTAGCTGCTGAGAGTGGCACTGATGGCATTCTAGGAGCTCCTCTATGAAGGATGGTCATGCCTAGTTTGAGGATAGCCTTCACACTGCACTTGAGCTGCGCTCTCAGATTCACCATCCACACACAGACTGTAGATTGTGCCTTCAGGTTGCCTCAGGCCACCCCCTGAAGGACAGTCTTGACTTACCCAAAGGGACAGAATTAACAGAGCCTGGAATTAGCCATTAGCTCTGTTTTCTAAACTAAGACTTTGACAGAAAGCAAGAAGATTTTGTAGTAAAGGGGAAAAAAGCAGGAAGCTGGGGAGTGGGGGGGAGGGTGGGGAATGGAGGCAGAGTATGTTTGCAGCTGCTGGTCATCAAATTTCAATTCAATCAACATGACTGAGTTCCAGCTCCTGAAAAAGAGAGCTTTTGATGACATATTGACATAGCCTGAACTACAGTAGTCCAAGTGGCAGTGCTATAATTATAAGGATTATATTTAATACTGCGCTTAGAAATGAAGGCCTGAAACACTGTGACACTCTCTCTCTCCCTAAAAGCTGGCCAAAATATGTCCTAGGAACCATTATGGTAATACACAAAGTTGGTAGGAAAAAAGAAACGTCAGAACTCAAATTGTTATAAAAGAGGATCATGTGGCTGGCAGCTCAGGTCTGTTGGGAGTTGAGCAGTGAGGAGGAAAAATGAGTGTGAAAGGAAGGGCAGTTGGATTTGCAGGAAAAATGGCAAGTAGTTTTTAAAAGTTCAGAATCAACTGGTTTAAGGAAACAAGTCAATCGATAATTAATACACTACTTATTTGTGAATTTGGATTCTTTTTGTAGCATGCCGTGGACTTCAGCCAGGCTGAGGCCTGTTTGTTGAACAAAGACCAAACCCTGCAAATATTTCTTGACTTGCTTAATTCGACACATCTTGATTTCAGTGCGATTACCCATGTGTGCACAATTAAGCACACGCATAAGTGTTTCCGGGAACTCGGCCATGGAGGTAAGCGGCCGCCTGCTGAACACCAAGTCTATCTAGCTTGGAAGGATGTCGAACCAAAAGCTTTCAGAGAAGTAGAGAGAATGCATTTCTTTGGAAAACAAAATAATTGTTTATAAACTAGCATAATGATCAGAAATAAAAGGCCTGATCCCACATTTGGCTGGTATTTCACAGTGCCACATCCACAGTATTTCTCATAGGCAGTTTCAGGAAGGGCAAATCAGATCATAATCAGGACTAAAAATGCAGATGTTGAGCTGCTGTAACAATGAGGAAAAGGGAAAAAAAAGGAAAAAAGAGTGAGGGGAAGGCAAGGCAAGGCAAGGCAAGGAACCTGAAGACGGTTTCTAAAGCAACAGAACCCTAAATAAATGGTCTGATTTTCCAAAGTGAAAAACATAAACTGAACAGCCCATGCAGCATTTTTGCCAACTGTCACTGAGGTGGTATTTCTAAAATCTGGTGGAATGACTCATCCCAGAACAACAACTGTTGCCAACAAGGTCTTTCCTTCAAGTCTAGATATTTGAACAAGGGAGATACAAAAACAAAATAAACAGAAAAATCAGGGGTAGCTTCTTGTCTTGGGGTTCAACTCTGAAGCTACCCATGAAGTCACCCAGTCTCCAAAGTGTCTCCCCAATCTACTGAGTAGGCATCCAGGTGATCCTCTGAGCCAGGGAAGGGATTGAGTAAACGTCCTGTTTGTTAAACCAAATTCTTCCTTCTGCACCTAGTCGCCACCTCTCACACCATGGATACGTGCAGGATGCATCCTCCTGATCCATTCTGCCCTCCACAGCAGCAAACATTACCAGGAGAAGCACAACCCTGCCAAAAGGCAGCACAGTCCTCAAGTGGTTTGAGACAGACACCCTTAAACGCCGTGGGAGCAAGGCTGGACCAAAGACTCCACTGTTGTGCAGTAACCAAACACAGCCCTGTCAGCACCAATGAACGCCCTTCTTTGGCTAGTACAGAATGCAATGATTTCAGAGATGCTTTCTGAAGCAGTGTCATTTTGCTGAATAATTTATGTCTCTGAGTCTTCTGAAAATGAGCAGCATACACTTCAGTGCTGCAATAATACTATTCAGTGGAGACAGTGCACATTATGTTCAGTAAGCTCATTGCTTAAACACTGTTGCCATGACTATAAGAAAATGATTATACTATTGTTTACAAGAGACTCTCAGTAAGTCATTACCACAGTAGCCAGAGTTTTGCCTCAAGTGAAATTTTTTCAGAGGGAAAAAAAGTAATCTCACAGGTATAATTAACTTTGTGATCAAGATAAACCATTGAAAGGCTTTGGAAAGTGAATACATCCTACAGTGAGGAATGAAAATAAGTAAGGATCACCAGTGTCTCAGGACTGTTGACCTACTGGTTTTCTGACTGTTTCATGGGTAAATTCCATTGAAAAGAAAAGCCCTGCTAATTAAATAACTGTTACAACTGATTTATAGGGCAAGCACCAATATAGGAGTTCAACTGCGATGGGTAATGCTATAAAAACAAACCACTTTGTACATAATGGAAGGGGAAAAAAAAGACTTTAAAATTTTGACTTAGAAAAAATATTTGGGATTATGAAATATGTCTTTTCAGTGTCCTGGATTGAAATCAATACCCAGAACACTCAGTTCTGAATCCGCTAGTGCATATACATGTACAAGAGTCCAGTACACGACCTCTTTATCTCAATAACATGGTGATGATCAATAGTTTCCAAAAGTAAGAAGCAATTCTGAAGCTGTCGGAAAGTCATCCTCACATTTCCTATGATCAGTAACAGGCCAGGAACACAAAGCAAAGAGATGATTAATAGAGTGCTGGACTAGGAGTCAGGAAATCTGGGCTCCGTTCCCAGCTCTGCCACTGACCCGCTGTTTGGCCTTGGGCAAGACACTTGACCTTTCTGTGCTTCTGTTGCTCCTTCCATTCTTTGTCTATCTTGTCTCTGGAGGCACTGAGCTACGCAGGGAAGGGCACAATTCTCACTGGGTGTTTGTATAACACCTACTCTAGGGAGGTGGCTGCAGAGATCTACCATAAAGCCAGGGTACCACCAGGATGACTCTTGCACAATAGCATGTTTTGTTTCAAAACAGAATGGCCATGATGAATGCTCTCGGGGTTTCATCTGCCAGTCCAGGATCTTACCGAGTCTTTTAGCCAGCTTCAGGCTCAGGCAGCAGGTAAATGGGTTTGCACGATCTATATCCTCACTTGACAGAAGCACTTTCACATTGATTTCTAATTGGTACTAATTTCTCTCCACCTTGATTCAGCTGGGTTTGCAAGCACATCAGAATTATAACTGAGTGACATAGATAAAAATAGCTACAGGAGCCATTTCTGAATACAAGGAATTTCTTTAGGGAAATGCCAACACCTGTAGGTGAAACCACAGGCATGAGGGTGTTTTCAAATTAAAACTAAAATAAATTATAATTTTTATGTAAGTGCATTGGAATTTTGCATAAATTATTCAATTAAGCAGTATTTCTTAGTGTTTTTCTCACCCTGAGCCCTAAATGTGAACCATCCTCCATTACTACCAGATGGGAGACAACACATGCAGGGCAAGGTGGCTCTCACCTGCTTTCACTGGGGAGCAGCTGCAGCCTCAGAGAGACCTAATGACTTGTGTATATACTCTCAGTTCCAGTCCCACTCTGCTCCCAGTTAGCTGAAGCATCAAGTACATGAAACTTGGACACGGAAGACTTAATAGGAGATTAATTTGAACACATACCGATGCAGAATCAGGGCAAGTAAATCAAGAAAACATAAAGCATACACATTAATGAATATGAAAAGATATTTAAAAAATACTTTTCTCTGCTAAAAACAAAGGTCGCTGCCAAATCTTGCACTTTTATTGTGAATATTGGCAATATGGTGCCATGAAAACCTAGGTTTGGAGTCATGTGATTATGTAAAAGACCCATTCAGGTTTGTATTTCCAATACTCAGATCTGTGGGTCAAATTCTGAAAAGGTGATTTGAAGCTTCTCCAAGCCTTTGTCAAAGCAAAAATTCAAAACTCCTGTTTTAGGCTCCATCAATAATGAATTTGGCTTCTGAGCAATAAAACTCACTATCACATCTCAACTCCCTTTACAGAAGTGATAAATAGTATCTTTCATAGAAGAAACTGTGGTTTATGGAAATGAAATAAGAGGAGTGATCTGTTGAATAGATCCTAGAGTCAAAGTGGAAACAGTTAGATTTCAGTTTACAGCATGCTCCCCTAAAAGCAGTTGCTTGAGAGTTGCAGGTATTTTGGTTTAGGTACTAGTGTTGGCACTACAGTACAAATATGGACTGATTACCTGCATCTAAAAATACTTTGGAAGAATTGGACAAGGTATAACAAATTTACAAGTTGGCTCTATAGCAGCTATAGGAACCTTTCTAATAGTAATCTAGGGCATAAATAGTTTATGCTTTTATTTAAAAAAGAAAAAAAGCACAGAAAAAAATCTATATCTTAGTACTGCTAAGTTGAATCTAAATTGGATCCAAATTGGATCCAAATCTCACTCAGCACCAGCTCCTTCTTTTCTGCAGCCAAGACTACTGCCTCTTTCACTGCTGAAAGCTGTTCCAAACTGAAGCAGCATGACATAGGTAAGACCTTTTTCAGGTTTACAGACTGTGATTAAGATTTGTGGGAAATACAGACCTGTCAAGAATCCCATCAGCCTCATCTTACTCCTGCTGGGAGTACCACCACTGGGAATTCATACAGGCGAATGCTGACATGCAGACACCAGAGAGAGGTCAAAGAGCAAAGACCTGATTCTTCTCTTCAGAGTAGCCAGGTGGCCAAAGCTCTTGTAGGCACCATGCAGCTGATTTTATGCCCTCTAAGGTGTTACATAAGTGGTTGCTTTAATCACCTGCTTGAACTCCAGGATATGATCGTGTCAGGTCATTGACATGTGGAGTTGAACCTTCACCAAAACCCAAGGTGTGCTGGTGAGACTGCACCACCAGAAAAGTTAAAGGACAGAAGGGAAATAGTGGCACAGCAGGAGACATTTGCAAGACCACAGAGACACTTTCTGGCAGAGGTGGCACCTCTATGCCAGTGCTTTGTTAGCTGCAGCAGCTTGCCAGCTTCCAGCTCCTCCTACACCACACCGAGAGTGCAATATGAATGAAGCAGTGGAGATACTACCCTTCCCAAAGTTGTCAAAAGGACCTGGATGGAGCAATTCTTTTCCAGTAGTGAGACAGTGGTGAAGTTTCAGTTCTACAAGGCAGCAGACTTAATAAGAAGAGCAGACCACAACTGGCCTCTGAAGACAATATCTTGGTAGAAGGGACTGCTGACAGCAGTTAGGAAGAGAGGCACTGTGGCCTTTCTTAACCTGCTGACTAACCCAACTGCTGGGGCTTTTTTTGGTCACTGCAACCTCACTGAACCCCATATATTCCCTCTGCAGGGAGTGCTCTTTGAGAGGGGAGAAGTACCAATAGTGATGTGAGTCAAAGTTACGGCAAAACAGCTTCTCTGACTCAGACATCCCTGTCTAAGGTTCAGATTTCCCCACAGAACAGCTCACATTTTTGCTGGAGTCCCACTTTTCAAAGAAGAACAAACAGAAGCTGAATATCACTTTCCTTTGTTGTGGTGCTACGGAAAAGGGACTCAGTTTGAGTACTGCAGGGGATGCAAGAACTCTGTCAGAGGACATGCCATAACAGCCACGGATGTTAATAAGCCCACGGGTTGGCCTTGGAGAGCACATCAAGTCCAGGCAGAGACAGTGTTCCTCTGCTCACTGCCTACAGAAACTTTGGTGGTGGAAACAGTCTCTTAAACAGTTTCAGAATGGAGAAGACTTTCATTAAATGTATTCAAAGCTGAAAAAGCTTTAAAGGGTGCAAGTGATTTGATGGGAGAGGTAGGCCTGAAAAGGATCCTACATAATAGCATAAATTTAACAAATTCATTTGTTGAAATCCTCATTAAAAACAGCTTCTATGCAGCTTGGTCTGGAAAATATTTTCACAGTTAAGGGGAAAAAAGATTTTAAAATGGCACCCATGTCCATCCAAAGCAAATGGCTCTCAGCAGGCCAGAGGGCCCATAATAGCAGACCAATGTTTTCCACCCACATAAGCAATGTGACTTACTCCTTTTACCTGACTCAGCTACATAAATTGTGATTGTCAGAACAGAGCTTTGCTTCTGCAGAAGCCCAAGGAGCAGAGAGCAGTCCTTTATCTCACAAACAGAATTGCTTTGGCACCAAACTTTGTGTCAGTGAAAAGACTGCACTCTAGCTTTGCAGAATGATTTGCGCTTTAATCCACCTGTCCTCACCACACCATAATGTCACTCCACCCCACAGCTGGTCACCTTATCCTGCTTGCTTCAGAGCATTTCCAAATGTTATGTGCATCCACAAAAAATGCAGGTATTTCTGCAGGGTGCCAGGGCAGCCAAGCAGCAAACAAAACAAAGAACTTGGGAGATGGGGATAAGTGTCAGCTTGGGCGAAGATACCAGAGTACAAATGTGCCTCTTACAATACTCAAGGATCTTTAACACTAGCACAGAGGAGGCCAAGCCTCAGCAAACACAGTGTAGATCATAAAAAAAAAAAAAAAAAAAAAAAAAATCCTAAGGAAATTAATTCAGGATCTCCACAAAAAACAAAAAATAACTGCCTAAATTGAGGTTTTACAAGTCAGTCTTGGCTCTTGGTACCAGACAGGCAACCCTGGTTTTCACTGAGGTCCTCTGGGAACTGGGACAAGCCCACTGACTCTTCTAGATTTGTACAGCTGTTGATGAAAATTTAGGAAGCAGGAGGAATTAACACATTCCCTTCTTCCTTGGATATATCACTTTTATGGGATGGTTTTCCCTTTTCTTTTTTCACCTGCTTGCAGACTATATCTGGGGAGCAGGTCACTTTTACAGTCACTTTTCAAGTACAGAAAATATTAATGTATTTAATTGCTATTTTAAATGAATTCTCGTAATGATGATAAATCCAGCACAACTGTGAGGTGGGTGAAAGTAGAATAAGTCACCTGTGACTGATGACAAACATCTCTTAACACACCCAGAGCCACCGGGGTGATGGCTGCAATGAAATGACCTGGCGAGAATAATCCACTAATGCCTATGAGACAGAGTTCCCAGCTGTCACAGAGCAAAATGAGCAGTGCTCAGCCTGTGTCAGAAGGACGATGGGATGAATCGGCTGCCAGAGACTTGAAACTGCAATGCAAGAAGTTTAGTATTACCAGTTCAGTGCTTAAGGCATTGAGGAATGCCCTCCAGAGCTAACTGTTTACATGTAACGTAAATAGTATAAACAGCTAAGTGCCGAAGGGCATATACATACATATAGATGTATGTATAAAAGGAAGACAGAATATTTTATCTGTTCCACTCTGCACCACGAAAAGTAACAACACCACATAAATAAACAAATGTCAGCTCTTGGGAAATGCATGAAGGCAGAAAGTACAAAAGCTTCCCTAGCTGCGTCCCGAAGAATAAATCTCTCATTCACACACGCCCACATTCATTGGTCCAGCTAAAAAAATCTGATCTCCAGTCAGCAATTAGAAAATGCTGTTGCTAAAGATACTTTCTCAAAAATCAAAGTAACATTGTTAAATTGAGGCCAAACCAAACTCCTCTAAAAACTCACTCTCCTGCCAGTTCTAAACTGCCCACTGGGAAAAGATAATTATCAAATAATAGTACCAACAATGTCAGATAATCACTTCAAGCTCTTTGATACGTTCAAGGAAACATTGTTTCAAATGTTACCAAGTGTCAAATATTTACTTTTGAGTCCAACTGTGTAAATGACCCATCCAGTGCCACTAAACACTGCAGGCACATGTGTAACAAGAGCAGTGGGACCTGCAAAGCAGAGGAAACAACCCAGCTGGGTTTTGCAGACAAAAGAGCGTCCTGGTAGCCAGAGCTCCCCAGCGAGAGTTATGACTGCCTTTGCACTTATCTGTGTGGAGCTGTGGGTTTTTTTTAAACTGGCGGATCTACAGCAAGGCATAAGGAGCTTTACATTCCCCTTGGAGTCGGTTGTGTGTCCAGTCTCACATGCTCAGAGTGAGACTCGAACCCGTGCTCCTGTCTTGTACTTCCCTGCGCTAGAGCTGTACCTGTCACAAAACTCAGAGCTGCCCCTTGCTCCAGGACCCTGAGCACCCTGTCTGCTGCAAGGAATAAATCTGGAATTAGAGGGATAGCACATATAAGGCATGCACTGGATTTCCTCTTGAGAATCACTACAGAGAGGATGAATTCTGCTTAGAGATTGTTCTCTTCCCATCCATTTACAATGCACAGGACAACAGGCTTAGTCTACCTCGTCCTTCCTCTTCTAGTACCCTTGGAATAACCGACAGGGATAACTCCTTTTCCAGCTATTGCTGGAATTGGAATATTGGAGGAAAAGCAAGACTCTGTTCTTTCCTGGTCCAGCCCTGCCCTCTGAATTTTCAAGAACAGGAAAAACAAAGCTGTACTACCTCAAAGCCGCATGACCCTCAGCCACTTTAATTCACCCCACTCAGACACTGTCTTTGGCTATTCCTTGTTAATATTTGCAACAGTGTTGTAAGGAGCTCTTGGGACGGAGAAGCTGTACCTCCACAACACAGAGGTGTGACTTTGAACCAATGCCTTTCTCTGTTTCCTAATCAGAGCAGCAAATGAGGAAATGTCAGTGTCAAGCATAGAGTGGGAGGATGTGCAGTGACACCTTACAACAATGCTGTTCCATCAGCCAGCATTTACTCGGTGTCAAAACATGGTTCAGGGCCCCAAATGTCATGCTCACTGAAGTCACACACCTTGTCAGCATGATTACCGAAGGCTGGTGTGCAAAAATGATGGGAACTTTGTCAGACCTTTTGCTTCTCAAGGTCACGTGTGTGTGGAGTTTTCTGGGAGGTAATGCAACATGCTACATAGAGCGAGGGCTGTGCATAGCATCTCCAGCAAGCAGCAGGCTAATAGCCATTAGTGATATCTCAGAAACAAGAACAACCTCTCTGCACTTAAAAGATGAAAATCTTTCAGTATTTTCTTGGGAGTTGTTTCATTTAGCATTTCCAAACAGCTGTCTCCAGCTATTTCATAATAATAGTAACAACTAGCAAAAAAAATATTCAAAACAAACAAACAAAACAAACAAAAAAAACCCCCTCACATAGGCCTGTTGCCTGATTTCTGAAAGTGAATTTTTCTGGGACGTACACTATTAGGTAAAAGCCCTTTTTTTTCCCCCATATGGCAAGTGCAAAGCATTACATTAATACACACTGGAAAAATAAGATAATGGCTTTCTTGATTGTGACGAGGAATGTGGGGAGATTTAATCTGAACACTGAGTCAGGTGGAAGCGCCTAAACTCCCCTCGGACACAATGTTATCGCATTTAACGCTTACATCATCACCCTCACGAATGATGCTGAGTAACGCAGCCCCAAACGTCGATCCACGCACCGCACGGGTAAGGAGGGAGAAACGACCACAAAGGTCCCGTTTTAGCATACGTCAGGCACTAAGAAAGATAAGTTTGATGTCTGGAGCAGAGGGAGCGATCTATTTTCAGCTGTTCGAATAGCAGCCGCGGGCCTATCAGGATGCAGTCACTCCTCTCAGTGTTTCGCATGTGTGCCGAGAATCAAGAGTTGGGAGGCAGCACAGCGGAGCAAACGCCTTCAAAAGCGTGGTGCACTGACTGCTCGTAATAAAGTAACAGGAGACAAGGCTTCGCCTCCTTGACATGTTCAGAGCAATTTCCAGTTGAAAAAGGTCAGCGTATCATTTACAGAGCGGCAGTGCCTGGAAAACTCTCGTAACTCTGCTCCGCGAAACCCTCGGGGTGACAGTAACAGCCTGGGCATCGCTGCCGAGGCCGGCGCTCGGAGCTGCTCCGCTCCGCTCCGGACAGTGCCCGCTGCCCGGGCTTAGGCACTGCCCCAGCTCCAGGGGCACGGCTGCGAAACGACCTGAAATAGGTGCCTGAAGGCCTGGCGAACGGGATGGAGCGGGGCAGGGGGAGCGATCCTGAACGCGGGTGATACTCGAGCGCTACTTTTGACCCTCGCTCGGGGACGCGCTGACAGCGTCGGCTGCCGCTGCCCTGCTCAGGGATGCCGCTGTCACCGCCTCGGCAAGGCGCCACGGCAGAGGCGCGCGGCGCGTTTTTAGGTGCACAGCACGATGTAAAAACCCCCAAAGCAGCGCCCAAGCAGTCCCAAATCCCTTCGAAGAGCACACACACACACACGCCCTCAGCTCCCCGAGCTCGGCGCCCGCCCACCGCCCCTCACACACTCGACGCCGTCGGGGGCCCGCACCTGGCAGGGCCCGCCCCGCGGCGCAGCGGGCCGAGCCCACGGACGCGGCCGGGCCCACGGGACGGCGCGGGCAGGGCGGGCGCCCCGCGGGGCGAGCGGGGGCTCGGCGCGGCGCCTCCCCGCCGGCAGCGGGCGCTGTGACTCACCGCCAGGAGCGCCGAGGCGCGCTGCTCCCCCGCCGGCTGCTCCCCGTTGATGCCGCCGTTGCCGAGGAGGTGCTGGTGGTAGTCCGGGGGCGCCGCGCCGGCGGCAGCGGCGGCGGCGGGGGCGGCGGCCGCCTTGGGGTGCTTGCCGGCCTTGCGGGCGCCCTGCCCCTGCTGCACGAGGTGGAGGAGCTGCAAGGTGCTCTCCCGCTCGCGGTCGGAGCTCTCGGCGCGGCCCCGCTCGTAGCGCCCCTCGCAGCTGAGGTGGTGCTGGCGGCAGACGGCGATGCGGGCCCGCAGCCGCTCCACGATGGCGCTGTGCACCCGGGGCGCCGCCGGGCCCCCCCCCAGCAGCCCGGCCCCCAGCCCCGCGGCCTGGGGGGGAGCCGTGTCGCCCATTGCTGGCTGCCGGTCCTGGCCCTCCGGATGGGTCGGTCCTCACTGCCGCATGGAGGAGGGCGGGGGGGATGGGGGGGGAGGCGGGGGCAGCGGCGGGAGCCCGAGCCCGGGGGCTGGCGGCGGGGCGGAGGGCGGTCAGCCCCGCGCCCCCAGCCCACCCCCGCCCGGCCCCCGGGCGGTGACGGCCCCGCGGGGGGTTGACAGATCGGGGGGCGGGAGGGGGTCGCTAGGGGTGCGCCAGCATCGGCCGGCGGCAGGGGCGGGGGTCGGGCCCGGGCAGCCCCGACCGAGGGGCGCCCAGTGAGGGGGGGACGGCGGGGCTCCGCCGGGGGAAGAGAACGGGGGAAAAAAAAAAAGCCAAGTAAAGCGAGCCGCTGCCTTCAAAATGAATCCCTGGACGAAGGAGCTCTCCGTCGGGAATGAGTGAGACTTGGCAGGTTTATTGGGTTTATTTTATTTCGGGGGAGCGGGGGGTGTTATTCCTTGAAGTGAAAATTTAAGGCATTGCCGTGGTCGGCGGCGCGGAGAAACCCCCGGCGGACCGAAAATCTAATCTTCGTAGGTTAGCTGGAGTGGGTTTGTTGGGGTGTTTCTCTCTCTCTCTTTTTTTTTTTTTTTTTTTTTTTTTCTTTTAAGTCTTTAGTAAATGTGCAAATAAAGAGCCGGGGAAGGAGGAGAAAGAGGAGGAGGGTCGGGTTAGTTCAGTCTTTGTGCTTTCTCGCTTCTCTCGCCCGCTCGTTGCTGGCCACTCTGCGGCGTGGTGACTGTGTCCGGCTGTCTGCCGCTAAACTGTAGTTCCTCTAAAAATCAGAGACAGATCCCCCGGTCCGGAACAATGTCAGTCAGTGGACTTCCAAACCACGATTCGCCTTCACATAATTCAGCCACTGGATAAATCCGTATTGCTTTCAGTGCTCATCTCCCCGCTTAGTATTAAGCAGCAAGCTACGGACACAGGCAAAGAACTCCTCTCGCGTACTTTCCCTTTTACTCCCAGATATCGAACAGTTTCAAGTACAGTTTCAAGAAAAGCACGGAGGAGGGGGGAGAAGGGGAAGAGGGGGGAAGAAACCCCACACAAGCAACCCAGCCCCTCTTCAGACAGTAATTACAAACGGAGAGTTGCACTTACAAACTTCCAGCATTTTGCCCCCAGAACAGTCCAGCAGCCACTTTTCCTTTGTGTTTTTGCATATTCCATGCCCGCGCCGGCGGGCGGGTGTTTGCGGAGCGCTGTCGGCGCTGCCGGTGCCGGAGCTGCCCGCGGCCCCTCCGTGCGGCGCGGCGCGGCGCGGAGCAGCGCGGAGCGGAGCGGGGGCGGGAGGCGGGTGTCACCGACACACAGCGCGGCCGGGGACGCGGCGCCCGCGAGGCCGGGGCGAGGCGCGGAGCCTCCCAGCGGCCGCCGAGGGGAGTCGGGCTGCCGCTGCCGCTCCCCGGGAGGTACGAGCATGGGAGGAAGCCAAGGAAATCCCCGCTCCCCTCCTCGCCCTCTACCTGGGTGCCGGGCCGGGCGCGGAGCAGCTGCCGAGGAGCGCAGCCTCCCGCGCTCTCCTTCCTCCCCCGGCGGCGAGCCTTCAGGCGAGTACGAGGGAGTTCTCAAATAAATCACGGCGCTGCGCTCCTCTACCAGCTGGATTTCTCTGGAACAGACGGTATAAAAACAGGCGGCGCGTTCTAGGGCGCTCGCATGCACGGGACGAGTGCACGACGCGAGGTCAGGCTCGGGATATGGGAGCTCCGGCGCTGACAGGAGCTTCTTGGGTGTCCGGGGCAAGTCACGTAGCGCCTGCACTGTGGTTCCTCCCCGGGAAAGCCGCAGGCTTAGTGCTTCTCTCGCCCGGCTCCTCTATTTAGAGCAGGGCAATTTTAGACTGCGAGATCTGGCCTCTCGAGCTGGCCTTGCTGCAACTGGCAGCCGTCAGGTTCTGCGTGTTGGTGTAGGTGAGCTGCAAAGGAGGATGCAGAAATAGCTGGGAGCTGGCCGGCTTTATTAAAGCAATATACTGTTGTACTACTGTGGCTGCATTAGCCAAATTCCCAAATACCTCTGGTAATAATAAAAATGGCCCCCAAGCATGCAGAGACACATCCCTGATGGAAAACCTCCAAGGTCTTTTGGGACTGTACAGCCCTTAGTAGATGGGTGCATTATCTCTTTCAGTTCTGCAACAGGTCCAGTCAGAAAAATACACAAATTTCATCTCAGCATACCGAGACCATTAAGCTGAGGATGAGGAGGAACTGACAATAACACTCTCAGGTGTTTTTATCCCCTTCCAAGGTCATGCAAATAAATACTTTGAATGCCAGTGATGAAGTGACACATTCCTGGAAAATCCCCCCGAATATAAAAGGTATGCAGCATTAGACATACGGGAAATATAAAACCCCTCACTTTCATGACCCCCATCTCCTTCATGCAGCAACAAACATCAGGGTTTATTGCAAGATGTGGGTTTCCAGGTTCTGGCTTGGTGAGCATCAGCCAGAGCCTCCAGCCCCATGTTTGTTTCAGCAAATGCTCTGGGACTTTGCTGAGGGATAAGGTCTGTGGGAGAGGGTTTGGGGCTGTGCTGCCTTCAGAGGAAGGCATTATTGCTAACAGGAAAAGCGTTTTTTGTTGTTGTTTAACCTTGAACAACTGAGGAAGAGTGGGTTATTATTTGATATGTAACAGTAGCTTGAATCTGTTGAGAACAGTGGGTTGGCACAGCTGGAAAATGAAATTATAATGTTTGTAAAATAGTAGACAATGTTACCTTTGCTTCAGGCCTTGCTTGGGCTTTTATTTGTTCTGTACAGCTCAGATGTCATTACTGTGCTTAAGGGGGTCAGTCACAGAACACACGTGCAACAGTAACACACGAATCTCATGGAGAATAAATGAGAGTGTTTTAAATGATGGCTTATCTGTTTTTCAAAGTGGCTGTGGGAATATGAAATCCATGGTGCTGCTCCGGAAGCTACCAAGACAACTGGAGGAATTCTCTCTCGCTCTTACAAGACTTCATAGAACTCAGAGAGTGATCTTCCCAAGCCAAGAATATTTTTTTAAATTTTAACTTGAGACGTTTAAGATGCGCTTTTTGCCAAGCAGCATCTCGACAGTTCGGTCTGCGTGTGATCTCTCCCTTCCGAGGCGAGAGGCAGCGGCTGCGGGGCTGCGCGGCGAGCCCCGCTCGCTCAATCCGCAGCAAATGCTGCCCCTGGTGTTTCCGAGCAGGAAATACCCCACAGCCATCCCTCGGCTTCCCAAGTTGTGTTCAGGAGACCCTGGCGAATGTCACCAACCCCTGGACACTGCCATCAGTCTTGGACTGGTCGGCTGTCAATTTTCTTAAAAGCAAACGGTTCCTAACACGTTGTAACATCCATTGCGATTAGTGGCATTCTCATAAGCACACTCAGGATAAAACAACCTAAGAGGTCCTTGAACAATTAATTACTTTATTCCTTCTGTTGACACTAATTTGTGACCTTTTTACCTGACATTGCAATCTCACCTGAACTGTCATGCTTGAGCATTTTTTTATGTTTGAATTCCCTACTGCTGTTGAAGCTCTGAGTTTCCCAAAGCAGCAGCCCCCTCCAGATGAGAAAAGCACTTATTTGTGCTGGGTTCACAGCCAGGAATTCTCACCATAGACATCCCATCGTGCTAATAGCTTTCCAAAATGGAACAAAAAGATTGTGCTGAACCTGTGTCACCTAAAATCTTGAGTGCATGCTTCAGTCTCAGCACATGCCTCATTCCTCTGTGCTTAGAAATCACATATCAAATTGCTTCAAAGTTACATTAACTCCACTGGAATGGCATATACTTAATATCAATCCTACAGAGGACTTTCTGAACTCGGAGCTTTGAATTGTCAGCCGTTTCCATTATTTACTTTTCAGTGAGAGTTCTTTGCCCTTTGCCATTTTGATTTCCTGGGGTATTCCCTGCTAGGCTCATGTACGATGCTGCTCACCTGGCAAATTGTTTAACTTTGAAACAGAGTCTGACTGCACCTGAGTCAGTTTTCTCATCTTTAAATTTTGGGCACAAGCTGCTTGCAATTGCTGCTTTATTTAAACTGTGAAGTAAGAAATCTTGAACAGAGCATTCATGTTTGTTTGTTGGGATTTTGTTTGTTGTTTTTTAATCCACAGAAACTGTGTTTATGTCTTATTTAATAAACAATAGGGGAAGAAACCCCAAACAATCCCATGCCACCACTTACTACCTAGACAATTACCAAAATTCACATCAACTATTCAGGGAAGTGGAACCACTGATGGGGTTATTATCAGGTTCTTTTAATATAATTTCACATATTTCTCATATTACTCTTTGGCTGGTAGATCATACTTTTTTACATTCTTTTCTCTAATCTCTGAATTTAGATTAGAAATTGGTATTTTTTTTCTCAAAGCAGAATCAGAAAGGCAACTTTTTGAAGACTACTTTGTGTGTGCTGGGTATTTCTCTTGGAATGGTATTGTGTTTACAAGTGTTTGTGTATCACACATGCACACTAGCACACTCTGTTTATCCAGACAGACTTAAAAATGGATAAAACTAGAAGCCTTTATTTATCCAAATAAATGTAAACTAGAGGAGCTAAGCATGGGAATCGCCTGTAATTGCCTGCTGAAGTGCTAAAAATAGCTGCTTTTTGGAAACAGGAGAAGCCTTCACTGTCGAAAAAGTGGCAGTAACAGCTATCTACTATTAGCAAACAACTTTCTTTCCAAAAACTGAAGGACACAGAGGGAGAAAAATCGTTTCTTTTCATACTTCACTGCAAGAACTGGACAGAATATAGACCAAAAAGAACCTCCTGTCCCTGAAGTACATCATGTTAGTCAGCCTGATCCTGTGCATAAATACCTTGTGTGAACTTCATCATTATCACCGTCTCTAGTTACAGAACTTAAACTGGAGCAGATTATCAAAACATTACAGGAACTAAAGTAATTTCCAAGTATGATCATTAATCACCCGTGCAAAGTCTAATAGCATACTGAGCTCTCTTCATTGTTCCATTAAGACAGGTACTTTATCTTAATTAGAGCTACTGCTTCCAAAATTAACACTAAAAACAATTTAAAATGTCCTACTGGAACAAACATTTTATTCTCTCACCTCCTAACTCCATTCAGCTTCTCTGAGGTGGAAAAAAAAGCATGAAAGACTGGTCAGATTTCCAACTGCTCCCATCATTAGGTATTTGCACAATTTTTTTTCTGCTAGAAATATTCTTACTGATTGATTCTATATATAGAAAGTCTCAGGGGTAAGAGTCTTTGTGCTTCATGCTGTACTAGCATTTGCAGACAGACCTGGAAAATTTGATCTAAATTTTTACATATTTACTCTACTAAAGAATTTTTTAACTTCCTGTGGTGAAGACAAATGTAAAAGTGATGTAATGACACTTCATATTTGCTGTCTTTCAGAAACACTTCAGATAGAACAACAGCCACAAAAGTATTATCACTTCCTCCCATCTCAGTGAGGCGAATATCAGAGTTTAAGAGACACAACACACACAAAAACATCAGCTCCTGCCAAATCAAATATCTGTTTCTTACTGAAACAGAAATGAGTGCTTTCAATTTACAGCATTTTTTTAGTCCCACTGGTGATACCACAGCCAAGACTAGTAAACCTATGGAAGCACTTTCTACCTAGAAGTTTCATCAGGATACTTCTGTATACCTGCTAGCAACAGAAAAAACAATGATCTGGAAAAAATGCTGTAGATAGCACATGCTTTTTAGGTGAATAAAGAGGAGGTGAGGAACAAGTCTGGGCTATAAAAAAACAAGCAGAACGGACCAATTCAATTTCCAATCAAATTGTATCTATTCTTGAAATATTACCTGTAATCAGCAAGCCAGACTTTCACAAACTTATTCTTTATTTTCGTAGTGAATTGTTTTAATGTAGAAAAATGAGAGATCAACCATTCATTCTGATAACAAAATTTTAAAGCAAATTCATAGTCTTGAAAGTTTTCAGAAAATTCATACAGTAGCAAAAATTAGGACCAGTCAGGAAGGCTCTAAGAGGACATATTCCATTACATGGTACAGAACTCATTTCATAATGGTTTTCCTTTGTAAGAATTAAGGTACACCAAATGTATGTTATGTTCTAGAGAAGTGAACAAAACTTTACAAAGATTTTGTTAACAGAAAGAAGTGAGGTTTCAATAACTAAAATGGATATATTCAAGATGGATTCCCAAGTACTTCTAAGTTGATGGGAGTGTTCCCACCAATATTCCTAGAAGAACAGAGATGAGGGGGGAGAAGGAATACAGAAGGAAACCTTCAGCTTTGGTAACTAGGGAGATAGATATGAGACATACCAAACCTCAGAATTTTATGTGTCTAACTTACAGATAAGGTATGGAAAGAATATCTTCAACATAAGCTTACTTGATGGCAAGTCTCAATCTGTTTACTGGGAATTTTCATCTTGGTTTTGTATATCTTGTATCTGTATGTGGTAGAAAGGAGTACTGATGCTACCAACTTAGCCTAATAGCATTTAAAATATTGCTGAATTTCAAGTCTTTAAAAAAGTAAAAGCAGTTAATTTCTCAAAACAAATGCTAGAAAAAGAGTAGTGAATGATAAATCTAAGATAGAATCTCTATGTAAAAAGGCAGCAGATGTTCATTGTTAAGCAATACATCTGGCAGCAGTTGCCTACCCAATCTGAGTATCTGTTCCCAGTAAAGTGGCAAAATAAATGTGGTGACTTCTTATGGACAAATCTATGAGAAATCAGGTTCCATTAGTTTTGCTGCTGAGAGAGTGACATGTTTAAACAAATCAGAGTATTAACAGTATCTTTCACTAAGTTATTCAGCCACAAAAGACTAATAGAGTACTTGCATACAGCAAGATATAGGTTTCAAAACACTGTGCCCTTAATTTTCTTAGGCTACATCTGATTCTTTTTATATGCAGCCCAAAATACAGAGACAGAAACACTAAATAATTTGGGTCGGAAGAGACCTTTAATCATAATGGCCAGGAATATCTTCCAATATACCAGGTTTCTCAAAGCCCCATCCTGACCTAATCTTAACAGCCTTCAAGGGTGGGGCATCCACACCTTCTCTGGGCAACCTGTGCCAGTGCCTCACTGTGACGGTGTTCACAGGGGTTCTTGGATGAGGTAAGAGACTAGGATCTGACTCCATGTTTCAGAAGGCTTGATTTATTATTTTATAATATATATTACATTAAAACTATATTCAAAGAATAGAAGAAAAGGATTTCATCAGAAGGCCAGCTAAGAACAGAATCAGAAAGAATGATAACAAAGCTTCTGTCTCGGACAGAGAGCCCGAGCCAGCTGTGTGGCCATTAATTACAAACAAACCAACATGAGCCAGTCACAGATCCACCTGTTGCATTCCACAGCAGCAGATAACCACTGTTTACATTTTGTTCCTGAGGCCTCTCAGCTTCTCAGGAGGAAAAATCTTAAGGAAAGGATTTTTCATGAAAAGATGTCTGCGACACCTCACCAACTTCACAGTAAAAAATTTCTTCCCCTATGTCTATCTATACCTACTTCTTTGAGTTCAAAACCTGTTGTCCTATCACTACAAGGCCTTGGTAAAAAGTCTTTCTCCATCTTCCTTGTAGGCCCCCTTTAAATACTTAAAGGTTGCAATATGGTCCCCCAGAGCCTTCCCTTCTCCAGACTGAACAACCCCAACTCTATCAGCCAATCCACACCTAGCCCTCTGATCAATTTAGGGACCCTCCTCTGGACTTGCTCCAGCAAGGAGGACATCCTGTCTTTCCTGTGCCAGGACCCTAGAACTGGATGCAGCATTCCAGGTAGGGTTTCAGAAGAGCAGAGAGGCAGAATCACCTCTTTCAGCCGGCTGGCCATGCTGTTTGGGATGCAGCCCAGGACACAGTGGACTTTCTGGGCTGTGAGTACACATTTGCAGCTCTTGTCCAATTTTTCAGAATAGGCAGAACCATACTTAAACCCTTCCAAAATCCTTGAAAATCTACTCTGATTTGGGTTTCATGCAATTCTGGTAAGCCATGCATCCTGTTTCTGACTAACTCCTACTTTCTCTTAAGTTACACTGAAAGAATTCTTCCTTATCTTCCTTGGGCATATTAACCCATTCTCTTAGGGTTACTCCAAGTGCTGCCATTATGTTTGCACAATGTAACCCGATGTTTAAAATCTCAGTAAATTGCCCCAGCTACTTATCAGAGACAGCAATGTGGGCCCATGTGCTCATTTAAATGGCTGAGCCAGACTCAGTCTGTATGACGCCCATACTGTGACTCATCACCTACTTTCTCAAGAGAGGAATGACTACTGTGCTGCAAATGCAGTCAGGACTGCAGAATATTTCCTCTGTTGCCTTGCAACTGTCTATACTGATTCGTCAGAGGAGAAATAGATCTTTGCATTTGGGTCCTGTTTGTTGTAACTATCATTCTAACTGACTGGACTGACTTGTACATAATGAGCAATAAGGAAGGTAAGATGCAAGTTCTAAGTTCTGGTATAACAAAGCCTTACCTTTCCAAATATACCCACTTCAAAAGATAGCAGCATCTCCTGTGTTGTCTACAATGCAGCTTAATCTGAATAGGTGGAAATTTTATTCCACAAGTAAATAGACATTGAACTGGTATTTCTAACAGGAGGAAACTTAAAGTGATTAATGCAGTAAGCCTGGAAGGACTGATTTGGTAAAACTTTGGATTTGTATTGACACAGATGAGAAAAAAAGATACAGCACATTATCAAACAGTAATTTAAAGGCATATGAATTTCCGTGTAACAGCCTACATAGAAGTCTTGAAGTCCAGGCAGAGATAAAGTGCATGCAGATGAAGTAGGCCATTCACATTTTTAAAGATGTCTTTCAAAGAGCTATATGACCTCTTAATCAATTTTCTCTTCTTGGAAATTGTCTGCATCTTCCAGGTAATCTTCAAGATCATTGTATCTCTGTGAATGAAATAAAATTTGTACAATTTATCCATATTTAATAACTGAATTATGCAGACACTGCTTTTCTTGTTCAACACATGACCAAGCATGCCAATAACAATTTAGAGGCTATATCTAAAAGCATACTAAATACAATTGTACTACAAATTGTCTTAAAATAGTTCACGAAGTGGTTCTGAACAATTAAAAGTTCATCAGTGTAAACAGAATTCTAAAATACTCTTGCTGTGTCTCATGTACATCTTTCCCATCTTTCTAAGTTACAGCTCAAGTTTGTTATGTTGCTGCTTTTAAATGAAACAGGGGCCAGCCCACCACAGCCCAGAGATCACACAGATGTCAAAAAGCTTCATGTCAAAAGCTGATACAAACTCTGTGTGAGCACAGCAGCACACCACTGCTTGAAACATTGGGTCAGGAGAAATGGGGGAATGGTTGAACTGAGTTGTACTATTGATGAACAGTAACTCAGAACTGATCCATTAAATCAGACATTTTATCAGAACTTACTTTCATCTGCTTGGAAAAGAATACAGGGAATAACAGTCATACCTTTTGAATCCACCCAGTCTCTTCCAAGTGGCTGAAAAGCCGCTCCACAGTGTCTTTGACTGGTTCATCCTCAACACCATCCAATTCCACAATGGAGCTGCAATCCATGTATAACTTGTACTTGAAGTGTTTCAAGTTGTGATAAACTCTTGTACGATTTGCACACACCGTACCAACCTTCAAAACCTAGGCCAGAGCAAACAAAACATTCCTTTGGATAGAACCATATTTATCTTTACAGAATTGGTGGGCTAATCTAATAAGATTTAACCAGTCAGTCCAGGAAATTGTTTGGAATAATGAAATAAACAGAATGACACTACATGCATAAAATTAGTACAAACCCATGTAGTTTTCACAGCCACAGCAGAAAGATTTTTGAGCAAGCAGGCAGCCAGCAAATCCAAGCAATGTCAGCTTATCAGTGCTGTCTTCTTGCAAACACAATCATGTTTGTAATTGGTTGTATCTTTCCTATCTCCTGGTGGAACTTTGTTACAAAATCACTAACACTTTAGACAACCATCATATTGTGAAAGCAGGGGAAGAGAAATTATTTGCTTACTGAGGAATTATTTGCTTACTTTTGCTTAATATGTAAGTACTTCCTAGGGAGAAGAAATACCAGTTTTAACATTTTGTAGACTGAATAACATACAATATTTCGTCAAGAAATACATATAAACATATATAGGCATACACCTCACTGTTGCTGACGGACACAAAAGAACACAAGTACACCACCTCTCTCAAGGTGAAGGAAAAAAAAAGGGAAGTTTTATTCTCTGATTCTAATATTTATAGTTTTACAAAAGTGACAGTGGATTGGAAGGTGACAGTGACACCTCTGCAATGACACAGGTCAAACTAACAGTCTATCAACTCTCTCTTCTTCCATAAAGGAATGAAAAACAATGAGTTATTTACAGAAAGTGTGTGAGAAAGTTCACTACAAGAATGTCAACATCAGAAGGCTTAGAAAATCTCAAAAAACCAGGGCGACACCTCACAGCACTTAATAAATGAAGAGGCTGAACTTCAAAAAAATGAAATCTGAACTTGAAGCTTTATACAATACAAACATTAATCTGCAACTGTCTGGGAGGAATAGCTAAGCTATGATGGTGCAGAAAATAAAACCTCTGCATCTCCCAGTTATTACCAGTTTTACCTCTATGATTTTCATGCAGAAAAGATGGAACTGAATTATTTCAGTTTTTTCACAGCAGTATTTATAGGTAACCTAATGGTAAAATGTGCCTGTTTTGAACCGATGTCTTGTGACACCTTTCCATAACAAGTATGTAAATGGTTAAAGTTTTCTGCATTAGTAATGCAAGCTACCTGCAATTGCATTGTTGTTTCACATCACATGCAGATATACATATATATATATATATATATATATATATATATTATATATATATATAAGAATCAACTAAATTTTAAGCAAGACTATTTCTTCTGAGCCACAAAAGCGATACCTTTTATTGCTAATAATCCAAATAATCTCAAATTACAAGCAGGTTAAGCTTTATTTAATACTTACAATTCACATTTTCAGGGAGCTTTTCTGAATGCATGACCAAATGTTTGCATCTGTGAGCAGTTCCCCAGACCATCTGACCTACCTGTGCAATCTAGCACTAGCTCTATATGCTGACAATAAAAGTGACAGAAAAGTGTAGTTTTAAAGATTATGTAAATGGAATTTATATGTGTGTGTTATAGATTCTCTTAACTATATGATTATATCTCAATTTCTTAAACATATTTATCAGCAGCTCAGTGGATATCATCAGGCATAGTATCAGTTAAGTCAAAAGAGACAAACTCACTTAAAAGCACTTTTGATCTGACCTACAGTAAATTATTATTTACTGAAATTTTAAACATTTTGAGATAAAAATGCCTATTACTATATTTTAAGTCTCTACTGATCATGTAAATGTTATACCTATATAGAGCTCCATTTTCTAATATCCCCAAAACTGAAAAACTAAGGCTTGTTTGGTGCTGCAGGTGCTTCTTAAGTGCAAGACCTACCAACTAATGCTGATTAATTCAAATTTCCAGAAGCACCATTTCAAATACTGCAGCAATGAAGAACTGAGCTGCCAGTGTTTTGTAGAGCATTGCACAACTTTTCAAGGATCCCAAGCAATGAGGTGTGGCATTTGGAACATTATGTGATATAAAATAGGAGATACCATCTTACATCAAACTGGTGGCCCAGTTTTCTCCCCTGTGACAACAGCTAGCAGGAGATATGTAGGAAGTTAGTATAAGATCCAGCACAAACATTAGGATGATCATAAGACTACTGCACATTTTCTGGCAGTCAAGAGTTAAGATTGTCTGTATCATCCCAGATATCATGTTCCATAGTGTGAAAGAACCTTCCCCAAGAACCTGTCTAAATTGTTTTGGGATCCAATAGTATTCTTCCCTTCCAAAATCTCCTGTGGCAGTGAGTTTCATAGCTTATTTATGTGCGACGTGGAGAAATGCCAAAGGCAAATAGCTAAATATCATATAAATGTAACTATGTATTGTGTTTTTAAGCAAGAAAGATAGTCTAAAAATACAATGCTATTTCAGAATGCAGCTTTGGAAAGAATCTCAGTACTGTACTCTAATTTTTTCCCCTCACAGTTCTCAGTCCCTCTGTGTTAATGCTTAACTTATCTACTCAAGCTGGCCCTATCAGCCAAAGTTGTGTTAAATCACTTTGTATGGAATGTAGGAGCATGGTTGGACAATAGCACAACATGTAGTGACTAAATCCATGTCCTCTAAGCCTGTTTATAAACAGAACACCAAGACAAAGTAGAAAACAGTTTATAAACCAGGTGACATAGGAAGCAAGGAAGTGTGGGGGACACTTATATCTCTAAACCTTGTGATTCTCCCTGATCAGGGGAAAATGAGAATTGGCACCTAAACAGTGAACAATCACTGCAAGCCTAAGCAAAATTGGAACAGCTGTTTCTCTTCTATTTCTACTGGCAAAGCAGAATACTTCAGAGATGAGAGAAAAGGAAAGTTTTATGCAGAAGAAAGAGGTTGGAGGTCTGTTTTTGTTCTCTTTACATCCACTTTTCTCAGGTATTTTCAAATAAATCTATAGAAAATAGTCCAACTACTGTTCTGTGTTTCTGTTCATTCTGATCTGTCAGTGCTGAACTGCCTTCTCTATCAGTCAATTAGGCTTGAGAAATGGCAGTTTTATGCAGCTCCGTGAGCCTCTTTTTCTTTTATATTTTTTCTAAATTGGCAGGACAAGTTGCTCAATGCACTGCCAGCAGAGCTTTAAAGACAACTTGAGAACAGTACTTTTAGCAGTCTAATCTGCAGGTCACCATAAGAACACAAATGTTGCATTACAAGATGCTATCAAAAATGACTGGAAAGTGCTCAATTACCCTCTCTCCTGAGCCTCCTTAACAGCCACTGAGCTATACTGAGCAGGCACATAGCAGACATCCCCAGATGCTGGTGTACACAGGGTAAAAACAGCTCTCCTTTTGTGCTGCTAAGCTGAACAGGACAAAAATGAACTAGCAATTTAGTTCAGTATTCCATAGGATATTTCAAGTTTTTTCCAAAGTGAAAAATAGCCAACACTTTATGCAGGACAACATTTGGTCAGAAGTGAGGGAAGTGCTACTGTTATGTCCACAGTTAAGCTGAAAGTTAGGTAAAGACTAAATTCTTGTGCTAGTTCACTAATTATATCTGTTAGGTTAGGTAAGGCACACACTTCTCATGAAAAACTGAGTATTTTTAAATTAGTGATCAGTATGTAAGGAAGAATGCCTATGATAGACTGCAGTATCAGTGCTGGGATGATTGCAGAGGACTTATTTTACTCCAATAAACAGGATTAAAAAGGGGAAAAGCATTGCTGGAAAAGCCTAGCTTTCTTGACTATCATGCACAAACATACTTTTCAAAACAGAATATCAGCAACTGCTGCTCAGAAGGGTCTGTAATATAAGAAAAACTGTCAAATATTTTTAAGCTCCTGCATTACATGCAGAGCCTGTAGGATGACAAAATGACAATCATGGTGACAGCTCTCAAATCTGTAAATTAAAGAATTTGCAAACACCCAAACAACACAGGTTTGAGCTTCAGTAAGGTATACTTCTGTTTGGCAAGGGCTTCACTTTATTTTTACTTAAGAAATCTTATTATACCTCACTACCAAATATACTTAAAAAACCTCTGCTTATGAAACTTTTTTATTTTCAACAAATACTGTGAGGAACTTCATCTGTGTTCAAGAATTATTTTACAGTCACAAATAAAATACCATCTGTGTCTCCTGAAAGGGAAGAAAGGCAGAACTTGGATATCAGCTTGGTAAAACAACTGTAGCAATATTTTATTCTTGACAAATCAAGTGCTTTGAATTTATCATAAGAGGTCATGAATTGCATTACTGAAGGTCATATGCATACCTAAAAATCATAACAATTTTGCATAGATGTAATTTTGAAGGGAAGGTCTCTAAATATTAGAAGCACCCAGATTCTTGAGAGTCAAGGTTTTCAAAAAGGCTCAGCTGTGAAATAAAATTGTATTAGGCTATTATTAAAATATTTTAGGTGACTTATTAAATCACCTAAAATGACTGCCTAATGGAACATTATGTAACAACATGAAGGATGCCTTTTAGTTAAAAAAAAAAATCTAATCCAATAGAAGTGACAACTGAGGGAGAAATAGCTGGAAGACTACCTAAATGGAAGTGTTCTCTAGTAATGGGGAAAAGGCTCTAATAAAATGTATTGATGTAGCTAGGAACAAGTTTTCTTGAAAGGAGATCAGCAAGTGTAAATGCATCTGAGATGCCAAGATAATTTGTCCTGACTAAATAGCTTCATGGCAAATAGCAGATGTGGGAAAAACATCTGAAGAATGAAGCAATAAATTTTGACAAGGTCACACTTGGACTGCTAGAATGACCATTGCACTATTTCACTCAGAGTTTGAACCTAGAGCAAATAAGAACTGCTGGAGTGCACGTGGACCCTCCAAGTGCTAGAGGCAGAGCAGGCACAGAATTAGTAAACCTAGCAACCCAATGTTGAACAAACCTTACCTGCACCAAAATAGAAAACACAATCAATCATACAATGGCAATGAGTGTCCCTCATACAGAAAGTTACTTTTACAGCATTTCTGATCACCAATCAATGCAAGATTCCTGCTGGGAAAGTCTTAAGGGCATTATAGGCACACACAAAAGTAAAGGAAGGGCTTTTTCATTAAGAGGTAGATGTGGGGAGGAAACAGCACAAGGGTCATTGTGATGCAGGCAAAACCAAAGGTCACAGAAAAACATCCGATTTATTTTCCTGATAAAAGAAAAACTTAAAAATAAAACTGAAAAATATAGTGAAGATATAGTGCTGAAATTACCTGTTTATCACCTGACATGAAGTCATCCACTTCCAAAGTTTTACTATTATAAAGCCTTCCAGAGAGCACTACATTGAACTTGCACCACCGCTTCAGCTCACAGGCCTGACAAGACATATTCTGTGCACTTTGCAAGCTTATGCGAACATCTGGGTAACAATCCACACGCTCCTGTAAAACAGATTCCAAATAACATTAAAGAACCACTGCAAACTGAACGATGCTTCTAACAGGCTACTGAGTGCTCTGTACTCACACAAAATTAGTCCAATAGAAATGAAACAAAATTTCATTATTACAGTGATCACTAAATCATCACACCCATGACACTAATTCTCTTCTAGTAAGATACATACAACAACTAATTGCTCTATACTGACCTATTTTTTGTAGTAGTAGAAAGTTCATGATTAACATACTGTTTACCTTTTTGTGGGAGGAGGAAAAAATCTTATTAGAACATTTAGCAAGTGACAAAAAAATCCTCAAATGTCAACTGCTGAAGTTAGCAGGAGACACATTCAGGTAGCTGAGAACAGATTCTTTTCTGCTACCTGAATGTTTGTCTGGTTATCAACATGTAAAATATTTGTGATATTTATATAAGCACCAAAACAAATTATTTAAGTTAAAGAACAATAGTTGCTATTAAAAAGGAAATATAATTATAGTGATTGTGGCACCTTCACAGAGAATTTCAGCATTTAGAGTAGGATCTAGATACCTTGTATCGATCCTTCCAGCGACTTCTACAGATCAAGTTCTCAAGGCGAGGCTGAATGAAGCGGTCATCCAAATAATGCAGTGAGAGCAGCATCTCTTGTGCATACTTCTTCTGTCTTGTTCCATCTGTTCAGTGAGAATCATCACTAATATGCTGACCCCCCTACGTTGTACAAGCTCTTTAGATAAAATTTTCAAGGACATTATGCTTCTGCATACTAAGAATTATGAATGATTTTACTAAACTGTTATTGAATGCATTTGCTACTGTTACCCATAAAAGTGATCCATGCAATCCATGCATCTTGCTAAAAGGATATATTTTATTATTTAAAAGGGGTACAAGCACAAATTCTACAATCAAGCCAAAAGCTCTCATCCCAAATGGAGATCTATTCACTCAATCCTATTTAAAACAACAGAAAAGGAGGAAGCATGTGGTGGAATGTCATGCTTTTCAACAAACCTGTTTAATTTGTTTGAAATGTATAAGGGAAGTGGTTGGAATCCACAAACAAACTGCTTTGAGCTACTTCAGAGCAGAAATTTCAACAACTCTCTTTGTCACTTACAAAGATCACAGAGAAACTGATCTTTACTTTACTAGCACAGTCAGATGTACTTCCAAATAGTCAAGCAAAATAAATAAAAAAGCATGAGGATGAGTAAAACTACCACTATTACTGTTTCCCAAATACATGCTGGACTCCAGGAATTAAACAGGACTTCCCTAGATGGAGGCCAATGCACACTGCCCTGGACCCTCAGTGTGTACAGACACAAAACTTAATTCAGCTACCCTCCCATGCCTTCTAGCAAAGCTGTTATCCAAAAAAAAGGCAGACCTGAGAAGGGCCGCTGGCTATCCAGCTTTCTATATAAACGCAGTTAATTATCATTATAGCCACCATAATTGCAATTAACTATTTTCCATATTCACTTACACACACATTTGCAGTATGAGCTTGAAGAGGCTGTGCTAGACCACAAAACAAAAGCCCTCCCAATAAAAAGCAAGTGTGAACTCCAATACTATAGTATTGGAGTTACAGCTGTTCTTGAGCCAAAACTAATGAAGAGATTCACTTCCATTAACTCAGAGCAATCCATTCTATGTTACAAAAATACATTTTGTACTGCTAGGCTATGTTCATACAACGTTCATGTACAACCTCCAGCTCACCTGCAGAGCTCATTTACTTCCAGCAACTTGGCAGTAAATTGTTACATTTTATTGAGCAGATATCATTTGAAATAGAAGGAAGCTATTACAACATTAATCTGGCAGTGCTTACTTATTACTTTTCAAAGGCCTGTTTTTACTCGTTGAAACAAAACAAACCAAACACCTGAAAGAACTAGCAGTGGTAGATGAAAGACATTTTTTAGCTCCAAGAGTATACAGCCTTTATTCTGAGGTCTGTGGTGTACTTCAGTTTCTCCATTCCCTCTAGATTCTCGATGACACCAAAACCTCCACTCTTGGCATTTCACTAATTCCTTCCATAATCTGACACTGAGAGTCCTCTCCTTAATCCCATCTTTACAGGGTTTATAAAACTATGTATGAGGTGTTATTCAGCCCCACTAGGCCAAATGCCAAGAAGCACTTCCTCAGAAAGAGTAAGACAAGTACTGACTGCAGCTGAAGCTTATTTATCTGATGTGTTAAAAAAAAGGGAAAAAATTATATAGAGTCATCTCCATAACTAAAAGCCTTTATAATCTATCAAATTCCTAAAAAAAAACAGCTGTGAAGTACAAGACATTTTGACAAACCAGCTGACCTTGAAATGTTTTCATTGACGTATCTGCTTTGAAGCTAATTTGGTTTTCATGCTGGAAAGGCTACTACTGATTAGGAACACAAAAACACATTCCTACATCTCAAGAAGGCATTTCGAGCCTTCCGTGCTCAAGAATTAAGTCTACACATTTTTCCAAGATTACTGTATCATTTTCAGATAGAGTCCCCTCTGCTCTCCCCCACCAAAGTTATATAGCAGGAAAATCACAGATTTCAGGACTCTCAGTTCTATTATCAGGAAAAACACCCTTCCCTAGAACAAATGGCTTTGTATAACTTCATATGCATTAATATATTATTTAAAGAAATTTACTTACCATATAATGAGCTCAGAAAAGTGTCATCAATTGCATTTATGAGGAAAGCCTTTACTATTCTTTTGAAGTGTACATAATGATCACAGCGAGATACTGGGAAGAAAGCAATACAACCAAAATTTACCAAAAGAAGGGGAAAAAAAAAAGAGTCATGTTAGAAGTCCTGTAAGAAGAATTCTTCTCCAGTATTGTAAGTTTATAGTTTTAAAGTTATTTAAATAAAGATTTAGAAATAATTTCAATGCACAACATACACACCCACAGGATTTCGCCTTAAAATTGTGCTTCTTATCCCACTGTTCCTACAGAATTTTAGCATTCTAAAGTCACATGTGCTTCCAGCAAGAAGAGTCCACAGCAAGACCTACAAACACTAAGAAAAGTGCAGAATTTGTTCTACAAATAGCAGAAAATAATATAAATCAGAAAAGACCAAGCTTATGTTGTGGTCATGAGTTTTTTTGCTTGCACTTTGTTTGTTGTGTTATTTTTTTTTCAAATACAGTTCTGCTGAGGTCTTCACTGGGGAAGAAATACAACAAATGCTTGTAACAATTACAACGATCACTGACTGTCCAGTCACTACAAACCTACTTCTGAACAACAAAATACGGAAGAAAATAACTTGCATAAGGTTTTGCTTCAAATCTCTCTGCTCCATCCAGAAACTGGTTTTCATAAAAGAACAACTTGAAGAGTTTTCCTGCTCTGTGGAATTCAGCAGAGATTGGCCAGTGAAGTCAGAAACCCCACTAGACCTCTGGTCCCAAGTCTTGCCACCACAGAATAAAAATACATAAAAAACCCCAAAACAAAACAGAAAAACAACAACAACAAAAAAAATCCCAAGCCTAAACCTGTAGCAAGAACAGAATTTGGACAGATTAACATAGCTGCTGTTAGCATAAATCACAAGACTGTAGGATGAAGGATGATGCCTTCAGGTCTCCACAGGAATTAATGCATCATAGGCAGTCTACTTCATCCTAAATCAGACCGACTGAAAAAAAAAATTGTGCAATAAGGTTTCACTTTCTTCCTTCCAACTTATACCCTCTCTTTAATTAAATATTTAAAGACTGCAAAAGTTTATTGTGGAAATCAGAATACTTTCATAATAAATTGAAAGCTTTCAGGTATCTGCTTTTAAATATCCTATCCTATTCTTTAGCACTTGTATTTAGCCCATTAATTTTTATTACAGTACTATGAGCTAGTTATAAATGAAAAACTATCACTAATTTTGATCTTACACTGTGGGATGTAGTGTGCCAGCAGCTCGCTGTTTGATGGATTTGGTTGCTTTTGATGTGGCTGATTTTCATTCTTCACATGCTCTGTGTTGCCAATGTCATTACCACCATCGTTTTCCTCTTCCTCTACTATAAAATCTTTCATGCTGTCACCATCAATTTCACTGCCTTCTGAAGGTGTGAGGGGCAACTGACAGAATGGTTCCTCTTCTATTGCTTCACCATTAGAATCCTAATTAAATTTTAAAAAGTACTTCAAACACAAGAATTTTCAGTATTTGCACAGACAAAATCCTACATACACCAGCTAAGATTTTTGACCATCTAAAACCATCATTTTTTCAATTAACAAGAAAGCACAGATTTCCAAAAAATACATAATTCTGTATTAGACAAGACTTTCAGCTTTAAATTAGCCATTTCCATCCATGTACCTCTCTTCAGTCCACTTCTAGGAGTTAAGCTAACAGACCTATAAGACTGACCCTAAGACTCTAATACTTCAGCAAGTATTCTGCTTCCTGATAAAAAGAACTTGATAGATTTTCAGCAGTCGATAGTTATCCAGTTAATGTGACTGTTAAAATATTACAGAATTACTCGTTTGTCATGCATTCAAACACAAAAAATCCAACTGATTTGTACCTCTTTACCCTTTCCTGAGATTGTTTTTTTTTGGGGGGGGGGGATTTCCTCCAATTAAATTTCAAAGATAAAACCCTGACCTCACAACTTGCACTGCTGCAGGACCTCCGCGCTGTGCTTTGTCTTACAAGCTCCTTCAATTTTGCGAGCACTTTCTGTTTCCTGCTAGTAGAAGCATTCTCTGTGGGGCACGTTTTATCAGGCTGCTGTTCGCAACTCTCATCGTCATCCATTATACAGCGGCGTTTGGCAGAGACCCTTCTAACAAGTATGTCACTGCCCTCGCTTCCATCGCTGTCGTACATGACGGAGGCGCTCAGCCTCTTGCGCTTCCCAGGCACAACGCACTCATCGTCCCCATCTTCCGCTGCCTCCCCGCCGTGGTGCTTCTCCTGCTGATCGGAAGGGCTGCGCTCCACAGCCGCCGGATCTTTCTCATCTATTTCGCTTTCGGATGAGGCAGACTCCTCCTCCTCCTCAGAGGTGGCTGAGGATTCGTCATTGCTGTCCGGCAGTATGAGCGCCCTTCTAGTGCGTCTCCAATCCACTCGGGATCTGGGTGATGCCACTTCTTTCTTATTTCTTGTTTCGTATCTTTTGACAGCTGTTTTTACCCCCATCGGAAAGCTGTAGCAACACACCTAAATATAAACCGGCAGAACAAAGCACTTGTTACACTGTGCTATTCAGAGGGGAGAAAATAAAAAAAAAGGAGTACATTTTGCTCCGCATGCTCATGACTTAGCAGCACCATTAAGAGACTCACTCCTAAACCGGCACCGAACAGCGCTCAGCGCGCACAGCAACTTCTCCAGAGGCTGCACCTCGCTCAGGACGCGCAGAAGCGCCCGGCTCGGCGTGGCTGCACGGAGGAAGGATTCGGGTCTGGGGCGCCGCTCCCGCTCCCAGGGCCGGCTCCCGCTCCCGCTCCCAGGGCCGGCTCCCGCTCCCGCTCCCAGGGCCGTTCGGGGCCGCTCCCGAGCCTCGGGACACCCCAGCTCGCGCGCCGCCGTTTCCCGCCGCGCGCCGCCTCAGCCGCCAAGCGCGGGCTCCCGCCCCCTCCACTGCTGCACGCATCGCGATTGGCCGCCGCGCCTGTCACTCATGCCGCCGCGATGTTTACGGAAGTGCGGTCACGCCGCGGAGGGGGTCGGGAGGAGGGTTTGTATGCGTTGGCGCGCAGTGGCTGGTGACGTAGAGGTGGCGAGTTCGAGTCCTGCTTCGGCGCCCTCCCCGTGCCTCACCCGGAGGCCTCAGGCATTGCCGTCGTGTGGTGGTTTAATTGTCTGTGCCCGTCCTCGGTGCATCCCCGAGAAAAGTCTGCGTGGGCTTGTGGGGTACAGCAGCTCCGCAGCGGGGCTGGCAGGGGTCTCCCTGGTCTGGGGCGCTCCCCACCACAGGAGCTTCCCTCAGCAGCCCTGGGAGCAAACCCGGTGGGTTTGTGAGGGGTGCCTGAGGGAGCTGGAGTGTTTGACCTGGAGAAAAGTGGGCTCGGAATGGCCTTATCGTTCTCTACCACTGCCTGAAAGAAGGGCGTAGCAAGGATGGGACAGGAGGAAATGGCCTCAAGTTGTGTCGGGGGGGGCGGGGGGGGGATTAAGGTTGTACATTAAGAAAAAAAACTTCTCTGAAAGGAGCAGGCTGCCCGGGGAAGTGTTGGAGTTGTCATCCCTGGAAACGTTCAAAAGGCACGCAGACACAGCACTTGAGGACAGGTTTTAATGGTGAACATGGTGGTAGTGCTAGGCCAGTGGTCGGGCTTGATTATCCTAAAGGTCTTTTCCAGCCTTAACGATTCTATGGCTCTGTGAATAATGAGCTTCTGCTGGTTTTCTGCACAAAGCATCTTTGAATAGTGTGGTAAATAGGCATGATTCGCTCTGATAAAAATTGAAACAGTAATCAATATTGATACAGTAATTAATATTTGGGAATAATAAAATAAGTTAAAAGTTGCAATGCCAAAGAAGAGAGGGAGAGGAGGGGCTCCACCCCCCCTCCCCTTTCCCAGCAGATGTTTTCAAGGACCACAGGAAAGAAGCTGAAGATACAGTTGCTAAAAATGAACAAGAACCCGGTTGGGTCCCAGAAAATGCTAATTATAAGGGATTTATTGTCTTGATATATAGATGCAGTGATACGTTAGTCTTGACTTACATTGTACTGGCTTGGTGCTCATGTGTGACCCAAAGGTGAATTAAAGGACAAAGAGGAAGAGGAGAGGTCTTCATCCAAAACGACCCCCAAAGACTTGTGCGACCACCAAACCGAGTGGCGGCGCATGCGTGATAAGGGTGGTAATGAGTGTGGAGATAGAGATATGACGAACCGAAAATGGGAGGAGATGGCATTGACACATGGCATATAAGGGGTGATTTTCACCTGGCAAGCTTGTACGTGAGGTGGCAAGGGTCATTGAACCCTGCCCTCCGTACCCCACAGTTATTTTTGCTTATGTGCTATTATTGGAACCAAATTATCCCTTATTTTAACCAAATTATATTGTATCCAATTTTATATATTTTTTAACTATTCAATTAAAATTGCTACTACTTTTAATATTGTTTGGGGGTTTTTTTATGATGGGATAATTGGCCTAACATAACAATAGGATGCTGGATTCTGTTCACAGCTAATAAGCTTAGAGATGCATTTTAATAACAAGATTCATGTCTTAAATTTTCTCAGCTTTGCTTGGTCTGTGGCAGAAAACTGCTGTTACCTTGGAACTCATTCTGCTGATATACTTTGGTACTCTTTTAATAAGATCTTGTAATTGCTTCCATATATTTATTTAAAAATAGCCGCTAACAAAACCATAAGGAGAGAAAATCCTAGAAAGGAAAGACAGTTATTTCTCATCTTATTTACATAATGAATTTGATATGGTGAAAGGTGTGTACAGGTGTGTTGAACTCCCACCAAAATGTTTATATTGAAAGAATTATAATGGTTATAATTCAAGGATTATATTGCATTAGGGGATTTATAGCCCTGGGCTGACATTTCTTTTAATTGCTTTACATGTAAAGCCGGAACGTGGATTTTCACATAAATATACGGATCAGAGTTTACCCATGATTTATTATTTTTTCCAAAGTGTGGTGAAAGTCAGCATTTTAGAGCGCTGCTCTGTCCCCGGTCTCCATATTTCTTGCTTCCAACGTCGCCACCTTGTGACAAAAGGCATAAAGGAATCCTGGTGGCTTTACTGCTGTAGTACAGCGGACGGAAAGAACGTAATTACAATGAAAATATTGTATGTAACTAAGGAAAATATCTAGTAAATATGGGGTTTTTTCCTACTTCAATGACATGAAGAGTTTCACTTATGAATACGGACGTCTGAATGACAGCAAGAAGTTTTTACTATTAACAATACTTATATCCTGATGATTTTTCAGGTGAGCCCCAGTCCCAGGAGAGTTGACAGCATGAGGTCATGAGTGTCCTTAGATTTTAGTAGCAAAATTCAGTCAAAAGACAGAAGTTTTCCAAACAGACAAATTCTCATCAAAACTCCTAAGTATCTTAACATGTTCTGTATGCATTAAGCAAACTCATTTGTCTCATAGAAAATAAATGCAGTTGATTTTCTTGCGTACCATAGTATTTTTCCTGACTTTGTGCAGTTACTATGCCATGTGATGGCAGCAGCATCTTCCCAGTACAGAGTTTTATATTTTACTGGGGTATTCTAGTCTTCTATGATTTTAGATAATAGAGAAATTATTATATTGAAACCTTTATTTTAAGTGGCAGCCCCAGTAACCCCTTCTGTTGTTGGCTGCTTTAGCCACTGAGTATTTGCTCTGCTGCTTCCCAGCTGGTCTGTTAGTTGTCTGGCTGTAGCTCTGCTCACATTGCAGTTTCTGTGGAGCTTCAGCTCCTCTGGAGTTCAGTGATGTCCAGGGTTATATGAACATTCCTCCCACAAAACAGACCCTTCCTGCTTGGGGTATTCTCCTTTCCCTAAGGTAAGCAATGGGAAGCTCAGAGCCCGCAGTTCCCAGGGACTGCTTCCTGCAGCAGTGCAGCGTTTGCAAACACCCCATGACTCCCAGGCATACTGAGCATTAGGCTGGCTCGTGCCCAACTGGAAAAAAGAAAAAAACCAAAACAAATACAACATCTTAAAAAGCTCTTTTTGACTTTTGAACTTATGAAGAGGCTCAGTCTGGCTGGGACTGGCACAGGCACCAAAGTTGCTCTTGCTCTCTGACAGATTGCAATAGCTCAACAGCATGTTGAAGCAGAAGTGGCAAACCACCTCTGAGTTTGACAAGGGGTTTAGGCAGTGGCACCCATGGCACTGAGCTTTTTTAATGCTTTTGAAATGAATTTTCAGCATTGCAGTTCCTTAGAAGGGATTTTTTACTGGTCACCAGCTTACATCACCAGGGACTCCCCGTCCCTTCACTAAATGCACTGTTCAGTCCATTTATGTAATGCATTAAATAGAGACATAAATTAACCACACAATAACAGTTTCATCACCAGAAAGAGCTGCTAGCACCCATAGGGAGGTCCCCAAGTAAGACTATACCTGAAGTCTAGAAATTGAATGTAAGGTTGTCTTCTTTTCATTTTTAAAATTCTTTTATTCTTTCTCTCTGTCTTCCTTGCACTCAACCTCCTGCAGAGTACATGAAGAGCATATTAGAGGGGACTGACTATCTTGCATTTCTCTGCCTCCTATTTCTTGTCAATGGAAGACCATCTCCCTAATTTTAGGGAGAATCCCTGCAAATGGTAAGCCTCACAAAAGCCCTTTTAGATGCTGGCTGACTTTGACCTGATTCTTGTCATTTTTTGTTACCACTCTGTAGTCAGTAGCAACAGAGAAATTGACTTTAATAATTACAAATTTTTAAGTGAAAACATTTTAAAATTCCATTTTCAATGCCTATTTTAAAGAACATACATCTCCATTTAGAACAAGTATATTTCCAAAAAAAGTTTTAAAATTTTTCTGGAGCACAGTTTTCATAGTAATTCTAAAGCACCCTCATCACTCCTGCTTTTGTGAATAGTACAACTTTTCTCAGAGACTGGAATTCATTTCTGCACAGAAGCCTTTTTAAGGAATTAAATGGGTTTTATGAGATCCTTAATCCTGATTCTGGCTCTTTGTGTGGTGTTGAATTTCATAGAAAGAGTGAATTTCAGACAAAAGAGACCAACAGAGTTAACATTTAATCTCTTTTTGAAACACTGAGAGCTTTCTGGTCTTGTGAGATTTTGAAATGATGTTTCATACACAAAAGTTTTCTTTGTGTGTCTTGTAGGCTGGATCATGATTACTAGATGACTTGCATGATGTGGTCAGCAGTGCCTTTGGGAACTCTCATCCCTGCTATATAAAAGACCTAATAGTTGATAAAATGTGTAGTTTACCTTGTCCTTTGTATATGTAAGGTAAAATCTTTTATCTTCAGTGCCTGAAGTATATACAGTCTAATGGTAGGAGGGTACAAGGCTCCATGTAGTTAATGTTTGTTATTACTATTTGAAGATCACCTCTCTTTTGATCAGTTTCACTCTAGTAAAACTCAGTTTATTCTATTTTCACTGCCTCAAGCTTTCAGAAATACCTTGGTATTTCAAAGTCACATAGAGTATGAATTACATCCTTCTGTGTTGAAGTAAGAGACTGGGGAATAAATAGGATTAGATGTTTGTCTGGTGCTGATATAAGGGTGAGGCATTCCTACAAAATCCTGGAGAGATTGTTTGAATTATCTCAACATTTAGATAATGCTGGCTATAACTCAATCACATTGATGTACTGAATTTTGAGCAAGAGCAAACCAAGGCGTAACTTACTTGCATCCCCAAGAACTATGTAATGAAGCTCAGCAGCTTTGTACATTGAGGGGAGGGGTATTTCATCCTACTTTCAGAGTTTTTCACCTTCATTTTAATATTTCCTGGAGAGTTTACTTTGACTTTTGTGTGGCTTCTTTTCTCTTGGTCGCAAGTCAAACACAAACTCTTGGCAGCATTTCTCTAGCTGGAGCAGGGTCTTTTGCCAGGAGGAAGGAATGTGATGAGTCATGGTGTGTGACCGGAATAGCCGGGCTGTTAAAATTGCTGAGAGTTGATGGCGTTCCACCCACAGAACTGTGCTTAGGTACTTGAATATATTTGATCTGTGGCAGCAGAAACAAGAGACTCTGAGAATGAACTGTAGTGGCAAAAGCATTCATTTGTTTCTTAGTGCATGTACATGCTATATACCAGAGTCTCTGCACCTGCAAAAGCCTTCAGCTTTAACTTAGCCTTTGTTTTTGGCCTGGGTTGATGAATGGCTATTAAAAGCCTTCCTTTGTGTTTGCATTGCATTCTAGATATAAAAAGTAGGTATTTAAACTCGAATGAAGAGAACACCTGCCTGGCTAACCCAACCTGCATGTACTGCAAAGAGGATACCAAAATATACACAAACAAACTGACATCCCTACGTTTCTTACTGTGTACATTTCTAACTTAATTGAGGGAATGAAGGTGACATAAGCCTGCTTGTAAGGAGGTGCAGTTTACATATTCTATCTGTAAAAGTTAGAAATCTGTTAAATTATTTGTGTAACAGCAAAGTCAGAATAAAGGATTTTTTCATCCCAGGGCTGATGGTGGTTCTCCCAGATTTCTGTTTGAGTAAAGCACCTTTCATGTGTAGGTGTTGTTTCTGTTCAGATTGTTGGCAAAAAGAAGAGGTACAGGTATCAGGACAATTGCAGACAGCTAGAGTGTAGAGTCTTACCTTGCTTAGCCAACAACAGAAGTTCAGCTGACTTCAGCCACACAGATTCAGACCCTGAAAGATCAACACAGGAAAAAGATGTGTGAAAAGATATACAAGAGAAAAAGAGAAAGCAGATTTCAATGGGTGTTTTTCAAAATAGATACATATTTTAAAATGTAATTTTAATTCTAGATTTACATGTTTCAACCGTATGAAAAATGTAGATCACATGGAGAGTTCTTTCATTGTTAAAATAATTAAAAGAGAAGATGGATTTTCACTTTAAATATTCATCTCTGAAATTCTTAAATTTTTCTTATTATTGTGAAATTTGCACATCTGCTTTGATTCAGTATGCTCCCAGCCTTCCCTGATACTGTTTTGTATCTGCTTACCACTGGCCTGTTGCACAGCAATACTGAATTTAGAGGGCTTATTTTTCATTGTTAAAATCTGTAACTCTTTCAGCATAATTGCTGATTATAATAATTGCTGCATAATACAAAATAACAGTATTAGCAACATGTATTATGTATGAAAAGTACCCAAAAGCAAACCGTAGAAAAGACGGACACAAGTGCTGGTACCTGGTAAGCAAACAGATGTGTTCCTAGGCACAAGTCCTTTGTAAGTACAATAACTTCTTGTTTTCTTAACAAGCTATGTTCATCCAATGTCCTTAGCATAGATATGGTCTTTGTAGACGCCAGATGGTGCACTGGGGTTTTTCCTCACCCTAACTCTGTATCTAAAGTTTGCCATTCTCTCTACTCTGTGCTTGTTCTGTCCCTCCAGAAATAGCCTTTGAGTTCACACAAGCCCAGCTTAGTGCTGAGGTTGGGATGTGGTCTCTGGTAAGCCAAAAGGAAAAGCCAAATGAAAGAGTGTTACACAGACCTCCTGTCTTGAAATTCTGCCTAGAAATTATAAAAACCACAGACAAGTAGATAGAGCACAGCATCTCAGCTGCTGAGGTCATCCACTTCCTTTGAGATTATAATAGATCAGAAATATTCAAACCTCTACCACCTTTCCCCACACATTCAAGGAGTATTAAGTCCAGAATAGCAGCATTTGCAGCAAGGTGAAATGGGCCTGAAAGAAAGAAAGCCATTTACTAAGTAAGCAGTCCCAGACTGAATTGCCCCTGAACACTGTGAATGATGAAATAATTTGGTCATGTGAAAGACCTCAAAGACCTGTGCCCTTAGAGGTCTGGGCTAGATTTTTATCTTAGATTTCTTAGGCTAATGTAGTTTCTTAGTTCCTTTCCCATGACTTTTCTATTTCTGATGTTATCTAAGCATATGCGACATACTTTCTCATTCAGATCTAGGGGTACATAGTTCATTAACTGGTGTCTTATACTTTAGCCATACAACATGCTTAAGGATTGCCATGGGTACTTTTTAATCACATGGGAATATTGGGGGAGGGAAAGAAAGGTCTTGGTAGGGAGTGTTGGTAAAGTTGCTTTTATTAGATATGGATGTTTGCCAGTAGCTTAACTTTAAAACTAGTGCTGACTGTAATTTTCATTTGTTATAAGAATTTTGCTCTCCCCTCCCCCTCTTGACTTTTGTGTAATTTGGCTTATTAAAAAACATGATTATTATTCTTTATATTTTTCTTTTAAACATTAGTATTTTTCTTTCTATTACAATAAAAGGTTTAAACAACTTATTTCTGTCTGAAATCTCTGTATCCTGCCAATATATTGGTTATATAACCAATTGTGAGGAAAACAGGTCACAATGAAAAATTTACTAGAGCTTTCTGTGATTGGTTATACCAAACACTTTGGAATGGCTTACATTTGGATGGAATAAGATGCAATGACAGAGATTTTTGCCTTCACATGAGGTACCTCCTTCAGTAATAGAGCATAACATATTTTGAGATGATGCTTTTCTTACAGTATTCATTTTTTAAATTTCCGTTAAACCTAAGTACCCCACACTTGAAGCTGGTAAAACGGTGGTTAAAATGGCATGTTAAATTCCAAGCATCACATTTGCAAACTGCTTAATATTGTTTGAAAACAGAAGAGCGCAGAGCAGAGCACTGGAATGCAATTGTACAACTGCTGGGTCTCTGTTTTGCCCACGTACCTTGTGCAGCTCAAACCACAGTGGCCTGATGTTAGCTGCTCACAGGGGAGGCACAGAAGGGGTGTTTCAGTTTCCACTCACTGTTGCTGTTCTGAGTAGTCATTACTTGTGTTAGAGAAGAACCTATCAGCTCATAGTCCTCCACTGTTGATTATTGTGAAAAGATGGTTTCTGTTCCTTTGAACGTATGATTTAAGGATGAAGTAAGAGACAGAGGGTGGATAATGGGAAACAAAAAAAGAACAGAGGGAGACAGCCAGTTATTTATGATTGCAATGACAAGTGGAGGTCACAGAACCACAGTTTTGTAAACAACATGAATCAAATCTCAGAGAACTTTGGAATCTGATTGTTGTTTTGGCTGAAAACGTATCTGTAGCCTTAAGTTATTAAATCATTCCCTTCTTCCTCTGACAGTGCCAGGCAAGTAGGACCATGGGCAGTTATATCAGCATTTTAGCTGGGAAGCTGAATAAAGTAAAAGAAGTCAGAAAAGCACCTAAAAACTTAATACAGACAGGAGACCACTAATGTGCTTATTTTAAAAAAATTCAGACAAAACAAGCTTTGTTCACATATGCATTCAGGCAAACGCAGGGTGACCACTTTCTCCACCTGAGCATGATTAAATGATTAGTGCTGGGAAATGTTTTGCAGCTGGAGAGATTTGCACTCTAAACTGGCTGTAGTTGTTGCCCTCCTTTAGACCCCCTAGGGTATTTTGCTTAGTCAAAATTGACAGTGCTGTTGCAGTCCAAAGACATATTTAAGCAAACAGCAAAATTCTGTGGAGGCCCTCCAGAAGGATTGTGGTGACCAATGGTGGAGGTGGGAGCAGGAATGGTGGATATTTTATAGAAATACAGCATAGTAAGGTTGCTGTGTGCTGCAGGGCTTCCAGCCTGCTCTGGGTGCAAGGCTCAATTGCTTGCACTTAAACCAGGTGCAAAAGGAAGAAGTGGAGGAGGAAAAAGAGAAGAAATCATGGAGAATGGTAAGGAGGAATATGCAATGGTTTCCCTTGTACATTTATCGAAGATTGAGGGTGTGTGGTCAAGGGTAGAGGACGATGCTGCTTGACTTGAAAGCAAAGTTGCAAAATAGATAGGTGTGCTTGCAGTAAACACCTGACCCATGGACTGGGGGCCAGACCTCTAGTGAACTTCAAAATTTGGGAATGTGCTCTCCTCTCCTGTGACAGTGGTTCAGAAGCATTTGGCAGATCTTTGCTTATGCTGCCTCTGCTGTGTCAACAGAAACAGAATAACTGACCCAGAACAAGCCCTTTTCTTAACTGCCAAAGTAAAGTATTTTTATCTTAAAGTATGCAGTTTTACTGCTTTCTTGTTAGAATGTGGTTCTAGAGAATTTTTAGCATGGGGAATTATATTTTGTAACAGCAGTCTTTTCAAATAGGCACTTAAAGCAGGTTTTTAAAAGTGATTTTTGAGGAAAGGAAAAGAGCTGTTACTATGGAATAATGTAATGATAACCTTTCCTCATTAGCTGACAGGTGCTGATTTATCCTTTTCTGGTGATTGTAGATTATGTAACACTGATTGTATTTTGGGACACAGATAGATTTCTGGATTTATCCAGTATGGTCTCAGGAAATTGCTTTCTTGCTGGGTTTTCTTTTATTCTGATCTGATGAAAAATCACTAGTTACTAAAAAGCTGTAGTCATTAAGTAACTATTTGAGAAACTGGTTTATTAAAAATGATTTTTTTTTGGTACAAACCATGTCATAGAAATGGGTTAGTTAAAATAACCCTCTGAAGTTAAAGATTGCTTGGAGCATTTTTCAAAATTGTGAATATATTAATATTTTCAAAATTGAGAAATCCCTGTCTCATATTACAAAATAATTATGTTTTAAACTATAAGTTAATAGCAACTTTTTGTAAATTATACATATGTCCATACTAGAAATCACACACTTAAATTTACTCAAATAAAATGGTAGTACCTTGCATTATTATGACATTTTGGTTCACAGATTTAAGGGAGTTTGTAAATTTTTTTCCCAGTTCTACCTATTCCTCACAATTTAGAATAAGATTTATTTAAACAAAAAGTTTCAAAGCTTTTCTCATTAAGTAAGCCAATTCCCACTGGTCCTATTAAAATGAAACAACACTGCAAAGAAACCAACAAAAAAAAAAAAGTCTGATTGTCTGTGTATCTACTGCCTTGGGAAATGTGTGTGTGGGAAAGAGGGATGGAGAAGAGGAAGGATAGAGGAAATTACCATATGTGTACTCTTAATCTGATGTGATGGAAGATTAATTTAAGCTGCATGGTAGCTTTGCTTTGTAGCTTATCAAAGAAACTTAGAAGGGGCCTGAAAGCCAGAACTGTAGCTCGCAAAAGACTGCTTAATTTGCAGAATAATCGGAGGTTTTATTAATCCAGGACCCAAAAAGATCCTGTTCTGCTAACTCTGTCCTAAAGGGAACTGCTTCCTCAAATTCAGTCTGTGAGCTCCCCAGGCAGGGACTCTATTTAAGGGGTTCATCCTTCTGGTTCCCGTGCAGTGCTGAAACACATTCACTGAAAAAGAGACTCCAAGTCATCACTCATAAAGGATGCTTACTCAGAAAAGCCAGATAGGACTGCCAGACTGACTCCAGCCCAAAACCTGAAGTGGATAGAAAGCCCTGCTGACTGCCTTGAACTTGCCTTGCACGGCTCATGCTGTGACCCAAAGTTGTGACGCATTCGTGTTCCCTTTAGACTTCTTTTGGTTTGTACTTTTGGGCTTGGGAGGCAGGAGGGGTAGGGTAATGTTGACGTGTGTTTGTATGTTTTTTATGTTTGTATGTTTTTTATAGTCCCCAGTAATTATTTGGCTTTGCTACACAGTATATCCTTTTTCAAGGTGGCCTATGGTTTTTAGGTGCTTGGGGTGATGTTCCCAATGTGAATCATGCTTGTGCCCTATCGTGCCGTACTTACGTGCCAAAACACCTGTCTCTCTTTAGTGTCTACAGAGGGCTTTGTAAGATTGTGTGTGTTTTTACATTAAACCTTTAATACATTGCAATGAGCAACTCTGCCCCTTTCGAGCACGGGATATGCCCAGTAGATGGCACCTGGAACCCACACACTGACAACTGCTTGCCCTGAATTCCAATGTATCTCAATTCGCTATGCTGAAGTGATTTTTAGTTAACACACACCCTATGTTTTCATTAAGACTGGCCAAAGGAGGTTACTTTAACCTCGATTAATAAAATGCATAATCATTTTGGAATAATTTGGAGTCGGAGACCTGCCAACAGCTTTTTTATTTCTTTTTTTTTCACCCCCTGGCTCTTGCAGTAATCAATACAAGAAACTAAAATGCAAATCACGGAAAGTGTCTCACATTCCACATCTCCCTTCCTGCCTTTCCCTGCATAATTTAACCCACCCTGAAAATCACGGTTGTCAGTGCACTGATGAGGGAACCGTCAGCCAAATTTGCTATTTCTTGGTATATTTCCAGGAGAATAAGTGAGGCAAATACACAGAAAAGCACCGCTGCCACCACCCGCGGCATTTCTGGGGGGAAGGAAGTGCCGACCCTGGCACAGTCCCGGCCTACCTGGGGGCTTCTACTGACAAAGAAATGTTTGTGACCCCAGGACGAGGACGGGAGTCGGGGCCGGCAGGGGCCGCTGCTGCCCCGCGGGAGCCGCTGGCCCGAGCCCCCGCATCCTCCTCATCCTTTGCATCCCCCGCATCTCCCTCCCCGCGAAGGGCAGGGGGGTCTGAGAGAGTGTCCTCAGCACCGCGGGCAGAACCCCACCATGGGTTCCTCCTGCCCATACTCCACAGGAAAAAAAAAAAAAAAAAAAAAAAAACCACAAACCAAACTTTTATTTTATTTTAATTTTTATTTTAATTTTCACGACTGGCCCCTTCCCTTACAAAGTTTTCAATACTCTGTAATTAACTACCAGCATCTGTTTAATTTCATTAGTTTATTTATTTTACAGTTATTCTGTGGGAAGCAGGGACATCTTGGAAGCAGGTTCAGCATATTCCTGTTTTGCATGTTGAGTCCATTGTGGTCTTCTATAATAGTCAAACATCCTCTCGGCTTAATGTTGAAATATGTGCTTAAAAGCTGCATCTAAAGCCCGGGTTTGCTATTACTGCTCCAGGAGATGTATTCTGCAGTACACCTGTGGTTGTGTCATCTGCACGTTGCTGTGTTGCAGGTATTTAATGATAATTAACTGAACTGCGAAGCACCTGAGTCCATTTTAACTCCAAGTATACAAGCAGCTCTCCTGAACTCAGCAATTCCCTTCAAGCACTTGAGGTTAATCATGTGCTTAAATGCTTGACTATGTCTTCATTCACCACATCACAGCCTGCAGAAGAGCTGTGAAAAGTATTATGATTAAATATGAGGTAGCGGAGTCCAGGCTGAGATCAAGGCCTGTGGCTCTGGAAAAAGCTTATTTTGTCACAGTCCTGCTGGGCACAGGATCCTGGATTTGGGGATCTGAACGTGAAATCAGTGCTGATCTCAGTAGTCTGCTTGAAGATTAATGGCACTGTCCTGCTGGAGGGGCTGTCACAGCATGTTGTAAATCCACTGTCATGTCGTATGTAGACACTAAAGAAGCTGCAAAATGCTTTAACAGAGCCTGGATCTACACTAATGGCCAACTTTCAGCATGAAATTCCCTGCTTACACACATTCCTCCTGCAGCTTCAAATACCATCAGACTTTGTGTAAGCTGATCTGAGTTTAAGTCAGCTGACATTGATTTAAAAGGATAATCTCTACAAAAGTATTGACCTCTGCATATGAAAGAACTAAAAAAATCCAGCAGGGAATACACTGTGAAACTAACTCCTGAGGCACTCACAGGCTTTGTCTTGCCTAAATCTAAACCCAGCCATGCACTGAGCCCACTCGGGATAAACAACCACTGCCTACATGAAGGCTGCATCATCAGTTCTACAAAGCAGTGGCTTGAAATATGCTGTTCATGTGCTGAAATCCTGATGAGATGTCAGGACTAGCAAAACTTGGGGGAAGGTTGAAAAGGAAGGGGAAGAGAGGAGAGGAGAGGAAAGGAAATGAATCATTAATAAGGCTACACAATATGCAAGGAATAACAGTGAATTTTACATATGATTTTAAACATCACAGTAATGAATACAGTGCAGAGGCAGAAGTTGGGAAAGAGCAAGCAGTGCCTGCTTCCCCCTGATTTAGACATGGACAGGATGTGAAGGTCCTCAGCTAGACAGCTGGAGCAGTGAGTCATTGTAGGCTGAAGTTCCTTCTCAGTCACTTAGAGTTATTATTTGGACTTTAGCAGTTTCAGGAATAACTGAAAATATGTTAATTATGTATGTAAGATAATGCCTATCTCAGTCTAACTCAATCCAGTCAAATGGCTGGTCTGTCAAACAGAGGCTAAATGAAATAGAATTAATTGGCTCAGTAGTGGAGCCAGTCCTATTTAATATGTGTACCAAGGATTGGACAAGGGGATCAAGTGCACCCTCGGTCAGTTTGCAGATGACACCAAGTTGGGCAGGAGGGTTGATCTGCTGGAGGACAGAAAGGCTCTGCAGAAGGATCTGGACAGGCTGGATTGATGGACTGAGGCCATTTTTATGAGGTTCAACAAGGCCAAGGCCGCCTGGGTCACAGCAACCCCAGGCCGTGCTACAGGCTGGGGCAGGGCCTAGAAAGCTGTCAGGCAGAAAAGGACCTGGGGGTGCTGGTGACAAAAGCTGAACATGAGCCAGCACAGTGCCCAGGTGGCCAAGAAGGCCAGTAGGATCCCGGCCTGGATCAGCGATGGTGTGGCCAGCAGGAGCAGGGCAGGGACTGTCCCCCTGTGCTGGGCACTGGGTGAGGCTGCACCTGGAATCCTGTGTGCTGTTTTGGGCCCCTCACACTAGAAAGAGAAGAGGTTGGAAACAACCATCTGGAAGCTGAGGAACTCTACTTAGAGAGGTGTGCTGCTCACTGGTGGCTCACATCAGGGATGTCATTGAGGGACTACCAAGCCTTGCACAGGACACTGACTATTACCTGTTGTTTCATGTGGCACAGACAGGAGCAGTCTGAGGAGAATCAAGAAGGGTAACACAACCCTAGGAGTGCTGATAAGGGATTCTGGAGCACAAGTATTAGGCTCTATGATTATATTGGATTCTCTTGAATTTAGTCAGAGACAGGCATCTGGTAAACATCAGTAAACTTGTTTTATTATTGGAAAGCAATTTATTAAGTATTGTTTTCTACTCCTTTAAAGGTTTTCTACTCCTTTAAAGTTAGCTCAAAAGGTAAATTAGAAACAGTCTTGAAATATTTCGCTTTGTAGATAAACACTTCAAAAATAACAAAAATGCTAAACAGATTTAATGAATATATTTTTAGCAAACCCATTGAGTACAGTCTTCTGAGTCAAATGGATAGCTCTGAACTCACAAACCTCACCTTTTTCTGCCTCTACTTCTATTTTTTTGTAATATTTTGTTTAGAAAGTGAAAACAGATTTCACAGTGCTGAAAAGCCAAGCCAAAATCCTAAGGGAGTTTATTTCAATGATGTGTGAAGTTACCAGAGCCTTTTTCTCCCCTTAATTTCAGGTAGTACAATATGTAAATTGGCCAGAATACTCTGGAGAGTTTCTTTTGGGAGTTCTCCTGAAACTTGTGATGTCTCACACTTTTGATTCCCTCTGTCTGCAAGTGCATGTGCAGCACACTGCCACAGCCTCTCTCCCACTGCCTGACTACACATAAGTAAATAAAGGTGGTATAGAAAGCAATCTTACCCACCAAAGAGTTGCAGCTGAACCAATTACTAAAGATTAGGAGCAAGCCTGATGTTAACAGACCACACCTGTAGCCAATAAGAAGGATGTTATAAAAGAGTGGATTGGTAGGAAGTGGAGTCAGTTGGTTACTGTGAGGACGAGGAAGAGTCAGTGCCTAAAGGAGCTGCCTACAAGAAACATCAAGGAAGTACAAAGCTCTAGCAGTATGGAACCCTTGCAATATATATGACAGCACCTGACTGGTATTTTTTTAACCTAACTTCAAGCATCTACCCTACAGAGATATTTTTTTTTCTCCACTGAGCTGTCTAGGCTTTCATAGTTGATGCAAACGAGAGAAAGGCATTTCTAAGGCATGAGTCACCTTACTGTAATGTACACAACTAAAATCAGGTGGAGTGCTTTTGATTTAAGAGGAAATGTGAAATGTTCCAGGTTCAAGGCATTAAGAATCAGTGAAATTAGGATTTCAGCATTATAGTTTGATTTCTTTCTGCAAGGGGAATACATTTGAGTACTGCTTCTTTATGGCTCTATGTTGAAAGCGTATTCATTAATTTTTCTGACATGTTTGGATAGTAGGGTCACACTGGCTAGGTAACTATAGGGATATCTAGGTACTATAAATATTCAGAATGAATCGTGAGTCTTTGCATCAAAAATTAGGTTCATTAATCTCAGAACTGAAATTAAACTAATGTACTCAGTGAATAGACAAATTAATTTTAACAATGTCATTGTCACTTTGTGTTTCTTCCTTGAGGACAGGTAGAAACCCAAGGCAAATAATTTTCCCAAGCCGTGAGCCATTAGGGAGAGAAAATGCTGCTCTCAGATCCCTGGACTCTCCATCGTGCACACTGTGCTGCCAGGGTGTTAGCAAGCCAGCATTCCCATGCTATATTAGGAAAAAAAAAAAGTTTCACTCATATCATTGAGGTTTAAGATGAAACACAGTCTTTTGGCAAAGATACATGACTAAGTGTTCTGACTAAGGGATCTGTGATCCCTTCCCAGCTCTCCCTCAAGTCTCTACAGTTCACTTCTTCAGATATAAGTGACTTAAGTTCCTAAAGCTTAGGCAGAGAACACAGAAGAATGATGGGTTTTTTTAGGACTGCTGAGTCACTGAAGCTGAATTTGAAAATTAACCTCTAGCTTGTTAATTCTTTGAACTTGCTATGAAAGCAAATGGAAGTACTAAGAATAATTATTCTGTATGTGTAACTATCACAGTGTCAGAGAAAGAATATTCTGAAAGATCCTTAGCCTATTTTTTTTTAAGTATGGAAAGGCATCAGTAATCACAAAATGCCTCCAAAATCTCCTTGAAGTGTTATAAAGCCAAAAAAGACAGCTTCAGCTAAACCTGGAGTGGTTCAGCCACTAAAATATTCAAAGACTGACTTCCAGCAGATTTAGGTTTATTACAGCCCCAGTTAACTCATCCACTGAGAATCTCACTTTTCTGGCCCACCTGGTAAAGCTGCTGTATGTGGACCGCAAAATGTCCCAGATCACATCTCAGTTGTTCTAAATGTGCATTTTGGCTGGTGCAGGGGACAGCTCTAATTGGTTAAGTATGTTCTAGTGTCTGGCCACCAGCTGCCAGCCACAACATCGCACAGTGTTGCCTTAATGCTGTTTGTTCCAATCAGTTAATTTGTCTAGATTATGAACTCTTCTGTCATCCGGAAGAGAAAAGCACTTTAAGGCTATTTCAACCCGTCTGCTCTGCCTTCCTCTGTCAAAAGTCTAATTTGCAATTAGGAATTTCAGCAGCACTTTGATGTGCTCAGAAAGCAGCAGAGCAAAGCTTCCAGGGAGATTTGCTTCCCATAGAAATAGAGGTATCAGCAATTCCCAAGAAGCTGGTCTTTATCAGAAGTTAGTAAATTGTTAGTATTGTCATTTATGGGGCTATAAAAGTGCACAGAGCCGAACTGTCTCCTCCAGAGGCCAGCGTGGTAACGTGCGCCTCACATGGCTGGTTCCTCTCAGGCAGCCATGCTGCTGTGGGAACAGGAAAGAACTCTCTGCTGGGAAGCCCCAAGCTCAGGGTGGGCCTGTCCTTTATGATGTCCTAATAATGTGCTGGTTAGTGTAAAATAGGGATGAGATGCATGAAATCCTCTTCGTTTCCTATGGGACTTGCTGCCAAAGTTCTCCTTCTACTTACGTAGCTGTGCCTTAACCTTTGCTTGTAGCTGAGCTTCCTCAGCCCCTAATTTAAATATTATTTTCCTAATAAGAACCTAATTCAGGACGATGTTGAATTACCTCCTGGAAAGACATTGATTTTTTCTATAGTTCCTATCAATTTCTTCCAGCAATACCTTTGAAATTATGGCCTTTGTTTATTAGTTCTGTTGTTGTTATTATTGGTGCAATGCAAGATTCTTCCAAATGAGTGATCCATACTTCTGACGGTATTGTTCTATAATTAAATCCTGGGGCCATGGTTTCTAAGGGATTTCAGTCCAATGAGTAATTGCTCAGTGAAATAATCTGTAAATGAAGAAGACAGGGATGAACAGACTGGCATGAATACAGAGGGTAGGAATCATATTCTTACAGGTAGAAGTCCTGGTAACTCTCCCTCTCTGAATTAGCTGCCTTGAACCGTTTTATAGTTAGGGTAGGAAGATGAATTATTCTAGGGTGCAATTTCTGTCACTGCACAGCAGATTAGATAAATACCTGGTTTACTCAAGTGACTAGAAAATGAGCCCAGAATGGCTAGATCAAATGTAGGTGTCTACACAGTAAATATCTAAAGTGAAGTTAAATGAATCTTAGGGTGAATAAGATAACACGTTTCAAGGAAAAAAGCCATTGTCCTTCTTCTCAGGTTGTGGGGCAGTCGCAAAGAAGTCCCATGTTAAGCCCTGAATCTTATTGCCTTCAAAATTAGAGTATTTTCCTGTTTTCTCTGGTGTTGCTCCATCCTTCCCATGTCCCTCTCACTCCTGGGGCTGACAGCAGTGGAGCTGGTGGGAATGTCAGCAGCCACCAGTGTCCTCAGTTCTTAACCAGCAGGACTTGATGGCTGGAGATCCTTTCTTCATCTCTTTTAGGGTCACTTTGGGTTTATGTTTCACTATTTACTTAATACAGCCTGCATTACATTGACTTTATTTTATTTAGTCCTCAATTATTCAGTTTTGCAGTCTCTTTGTTATATCTAAAGTGTTTTAGACAGTTGCCTGCCTGTAGGAACCACTGACTGACCACTGGGATTTGTGTTTACAGTCTGGGACCTCCAGTACACCCTGTGTTTGCGTTCTTGCAAGCTGTATTTTATTCTAGGATCACAGGTAGTATAATCTACACAGAAAATGTACTTGTTATCACTATAAACTAGAGCTAACTCAAAGCAAACCCAACTGCTGAACATTTCCTCCCCCAGTTAAATAAAACAAGCTCATTATCAGATTAGGCCAGGACAAGCCCAAACAAACCCTGACACCCTTTTCTGTCAGGTCAATAAAAAACATGTGGCCTTTTAGTAGGAATGGCAAAAAAAGTAGTATTTACTGGGCTACACCAAACACCATCCAGGAGCTGTTTGGCTGTGTTTGCACAGTGCTGTGCCTCATCTGTTGTGCTCCAGAAGTCGTGTAGCTGTGTTGACACTGCTGTGCTGATACAGCCACACAACTGCTGAGCAGCATTTAGCTTGCGTGTGCCCAGCTCAGCACACGGACACAGAGAGCTTCCATCTGTCTCCAGCCATCTTTAGAGGCAGGTCCACACTCTGTCTGCCTCCTGTAAAAATGCAAGCAAGTAAGAGGACAAAGATCCTGGAACTGTTTCTTACAGTGATGGCTTAGTGTTTAGGAAAGCCATCTGAGTAATTCTTAACGCCTGGGTATTTGGAACGCCTTTTTGGAACATGTTTGGAACATCTGATGTCCTGATCATTGACCACCTTGAAAGTGGTTTCAGCAGGCATTGGCTGACTGATGAAACACAGATCACTAGTCCCTTAAAAAAGCTTATTTGTGCCTCTAGTTATTCAATAGTAAAAATCAAGGATCTGTTCAAAAAATTAGGCATCTTCTTTAGTAATTATAATTTCCAATGTCCTGGCATGACATTTTTAAAATGTAATTGTGGGATTACTGTTCTGACAAACCAGAATCTTTCTAATTGTTTAAATTACTCCCCACTACCAATCAGAACAGAATACATACTCTATTAAGTTGACAATTACCATATATTTGAGCATTTTACAGTCCACTTAGTCTCCTGATAGAGTTCCCTGAATGATTTCCCCTTCTCATTTCTTCCGGTCTAGCAGATTGTTTTAAGAAGTATTTAAACACCAGAGCAGGTGATAAAATATTTCTGGTAATCCTTTAAGGTGAATTATAAGCTTCTGGGAAGAAGGGTTGACTTTCATTTAAGGGATAAAATATGGCCAAGTTCAACAACCATGGAAAAGTAGCAGCCACCTGACAGCAAACAGCCAGAGACACGCTAAAGGGACTGGTGGGTTTTTCTAATTTTGTGGGATTCACTTGACTATATAAATATCATAGAGATGACTACATTTCAGCTTGTTCTCTTTTAAATGAATGTAAAGAATGGTGGCTCCCAGGGCTGGAGTAATCATGTTGTGAAAAAGGGCTTCTGAACTAAACCCAGAGAGTCTTGTTCCACGTGTTCCTTTTTTTTTTTTTTTCTTCTTGCTAACCATGTTAGGCTCTGATGGCCAGCTTTGATGTAGATGCCTACTTCATTGACATCTAAAGATAGATGAGATAAATTCCATATGCATCCTAAAGGCAATACCTCCTAGCTAGAGTTTCCAGTGATGAATAAGGACTTTTATAAAATTCTGGACACACATGACACTGAAGTTGTAGTACGCAGCTTTATTTTAAGAGGCTAAATCAGATGGAAACAACACAGACACATGGGACAGGAACATAACTGATACAAGCTCATCCTGCCAATTCAAATGGAATGCTTTTCCATTTTGAAGGGATGACTTTGTGCCAGTGGACTCTGTTCCAGGGCAGAAACTGTCTCATGTCACTCTCCTTTTACAGTGGACTGGGCATTGGCTATCTTTTCCAAGCGACAAGGAGTTGATGCAAATACCTGATCTTTATTTTTTCTAACATGGCTTAAGTACACGTGCTCTTGTCTGACCCAGATCAAATTTCTACTGTTTGGTAATGCATGATATCAATGAAGGTGGAACCAAGGTTGTTCTGTAAGGGTTTTTATGTCTCACCAATGACATCTGCCATCTGGCTTGTCTCCTGTGCTGATCTGTGCTGGCAGACCCCATTTTGAGCAGTGAATAAACCTTATCAGGCGCAGACATATTTCTGTCCATTGATCTCAGTCACCTGCCTAAGTCTTATTTGTGCTGTCTGACATGTCTTTCAGCCCAAAGAGAGCTCCCTTCACATGATACGTGAGGAATGGGGCTAACATGTTCTGGCATCTTCCAGTGCTGAGACTGGCTCCATAATAAGCTTCATACTCTGAGATGGCTGCTACTTTGAAAGCTTTATTGACCTGATAAATGTTCCTAGCTCATGTTAAATGGGCTGTGAGTCTGATCCAGATGGCTTGCTGGATACGGCTTTGAGGTCAGAAGCTGCTGACACTTGAGCCAGCAATGTGCATAAGCTACATCTGGGATCAGAAGCGTAATTCTCCTGCTAATCAAACCAGGCCTCCGTCAGTTGCTGGTGGGTTTGCAACATGATTTTCTCACTTGATACGCTAACAAAAAGAGAAATATTTGCATCTAATAACTTTGGATAATTGATACAGGGAAGACAAACTATCAGAAGATGTTTTGCCTCTCTTTTTCATTTTCCTTTGCACTCAGAAAGGTACCCATGTCAACACTGAGCATCCTATAAATGGATGGTGCCATTTCTCATCAATACTGAAACAGATTTCCCAGAGTTATACGCATTTTTAAATCACCTGGAAGATTTGTGTTCAGACAAAATAAGACATCACACTTAAAAATAAAATAAAGAATATAAAATTGGGCCAGCACAACCAACGTTTTTGCTGACAGACATAATTTGTTTTGCTAGAAGGAGATATGTCAAAGCTTTGGTCAGGACAGCACAAATGTCTTCAGTCAATAAGAGTAGAAATTCTTAGCAAGTTCACTTTGATTTTGGTCACACCTTTCTTCCAGTACTCTAACAAAAAATCCATAGCTAGTAAGTGGTGCAAGACAAAACAATATTTAAATCAAATAGCAAACAACTTTTGAAAAATACAGTTCTTATTCATAATTCTATGTTTGCACAACAGTTCCTTGTCTGAGAGAATCAGCTTTCTGTGTGACTAGTGTGTCTACTCAGAACGCTTCATGTTTTAAGTATGAAAAAACTGACTAAACTGATTGGGTTGGGATGAGAGGGGTGGGGTGGTGGTCAAATTTCTTGGGAAAGTTAGAGAGCTGCCAAGACCAGTGTCTGAACAGCCTTTTTTAAAAAAACATCTTTACCACAGCTAAATTGCCACTTTTGACTCTGTACTGTCCACCTATGTACCAAATTTTCCAAGAGCCATGAGCCTTCCAAATAGTGATTCTGAACCTTGGGGGGGGGGGGGGGGGGGTGGGTGGAATCAGTACCTACTCAAGATACTTGAGTCTTGAGCAAAAATTGATACGCGTTCCATAGAGATCACGGCACTTTTGCTGTGGGGAGGCAGAAGGCAAACCCTCTCCTCCCCAGTAAGTGAGGACTAATGTGTGACCATGTTTGACTGCGGATCGGGTGTGACCAGGGAGAAAATGGAGCCCCGCCGGGGCGGGGTGCGTGTGTCTGTGTACGTGTGTGTCTATGTACGCTATGTGTCTGAGTGTGTCAGTGTACCCCACTCTCCCCGTGGACCGAGGGCGCTTCCCCTGGGTGGAGACACCGCGCAAGGGAACTCCTGGAGGCTGAGAGCCTTCGAGGGACCGGCGTCCCGGGCTACCCTGCTGGCCCCTTCAGGATTCTGAGGCCGCTCGGGTGGTACCGATTGCCTTGGAGCTAAATCCCGCTCAGTAAGAGGAAGAAATGCAGAAGAGGCCCACGGGCCCGCGCCCCGCCGCCGCCGGAGGTGCCGCACACGCCGTGGCCGCTGGGTGGCGCCGTCGGGAAGGAGGAGAGGCGCGCGCGGGGCGGCGGCAGCGGGGCCGGGCCCGCCTGAGGCGCGGAGGGCGGAGAGCGGCGGGCGCTGCTCCCGGCAGAGGAGCGCCGGGCTCTGCGGGGCTCCCGCTCGGCACCCCGGCGTCCGCACAGGCTGGGGGGGCTGGGAGCACGCCGCCCTGCAGACGAGATGGGCGTGGGGGCGGGCGCGCCACCGCTACTCCTGCCGGCCCCGCTGGTTCTGATACAAGGCGGCGCTGCCGCGGGCTGGGCAGCGCCCAGCGGGTGTGAAGATCATCGTCCTCCTCCTCTTGCCTGCCGTCTGTAGCACCGTCAGTCTCCCCGTCCCACAGAGACCATCCGGGGAAGACCCCGTCCCGCGGGCTTCCATCAGCTGGCAGCCCTGGTTTCCGTGGTGATGTGGGAGCCCCTCCTGAGCCCCTCGCCTCCGTGCCCCCGACAGTGGGGGCGGGCTGGCACCAGGCACCGCTGGTGTCCCCAGACCCGGGGCAGCCTCTGGTATCCCAGCGGGTATGCTGGAGCCATGGAGCTGCCAAGGGGTGAGCCCGCCTGCTGCCCAGTGCCGGGCTGCCCAGGACGGTGTGTGCCCACCACCAGCTGTGTGGTGCTGCAGAATCGCTTTCCCTTCCGTGGCTGCTTTCATGCAGGGCTCCTCCTGTCCAAGCACATCCGAAAGAGAAAGTGGGGCACCGCGCCTCCGGGCCAGCAGGGACAGGTGCCGGGCACTCTGGCGTAGTGGCAGCAGTTCGGGGCACTGCTGGTTTCATGGGTGGGCTTCGGAGAACATGAGAAGGGGTAATTTCAATTGGAATTGCGCAGTAATCAGAGACTGAGGGAGGATCTGGCATGGAGGATAGTTTGGTCTAATGGTAGGGATGGGTTTATGTCTGAAAGACTCCTGTCTGGGAAGTGGCCCTGGGTGCTGAGATAAGGAGCAGTCTCAGCACTTTGTCCATCCTGGCGGGGCAGCGCTCTGGGCTCTGTGCTCTGGGACCACCATTGGGCAGCAGCTGGTCAGTGAGATGGACCAAGGGCTGAGCTGAAGTGCTGTGTACCTCAGCCTCCCCTTTTCTCCCTTGACCCAGCATCTCCTTCCCTCCCTTTGACCTGCACAGGCCTCAGCTTCATCCTCCCTTGCCTTTGTGTGACCCTTTGTGTGCCATTGTGTCCTGTCTTCTCCAGGACAACCAAACTGAGCCTTCTATCCCTTCCTGACCCTCCTTCCCTTCCCTTTGCTAAACCTCCCCTTCCTGTCCTTTGCTGTACCTTCCCTAACATCTGATCTACAAGTGGGGTCTCAGCAGAGCTGAGTAGAAGAGGAAAATCACCCTCACCCTTGACTTGCTCTCCAGGCTGCTGGGGATGCAGCCCCAGTTGGCATTGATTCTAGATTGTAGGTAGAGGTTTTTATTTGTCCTATCCTTTTGCAAACGTGACACTTCTTTGACTGACATTTGAGAACCTCTGGTAGACATTAAGGACGTTTGCTGAAGCGGTAAGGAGGAGGTCTCATCACTGTTTTATTCTGTTGCCCAATGAATCTGGATGTCCTCTACCTCTTCAGCAATTTTAGGATTCTGAGGCATACTCTAATGTTATCTGGTTTGAATATTTACAAGTCCTGTGGATCTCCTCTCTTTAAGGAAAAGGCAGAGGAAAGTCCATCTTAGAGCATTACTGCAGTGTAGCCTGGTTCAAGCTAAAGTAGGTATATGCACTGCATCAACATCTCAGCTGATATAAATAGACTTGGCCTGTTCAGTCATTATGTCATACCAGTCACACAGTCATCAGTCCTACCAGTCTGTGCAAAAAGTATGGGATAATTCAGTTCTGTGGCATGGGAAAGATTTTATGTTCTTCGTGCTCCCAGTGTGCTTTCAGCAACAAAAGACATTCCTTCATTAACTTCTGCTGTGTTTAAGTGTGTTGACTGTTTTAATACTCAGCTTTGCTGTTGGAGTGTGTGCCTTGAGGAGAGTATGGCTAGCAGAAGGAACCATCTAGCTGAAAAAAGTAAGTATTCTGTGAAAACTGGAACCAGTTTTCCTTACTTGATAGGAAATTCAAAAGTTATGGGATGTCCTTTGATTTCCAAACTGGAAAATAATCATGGTTGAAAACGGAAATTTAATGTGAGTGAAGCTACCACATTGGCTTGTTTGTTTCATATTTACAGTTCAGACAATATTTTTTTGTGATGTAAAAATGTTTTTAAGCAATATTTTCAAACAATGCTTGTCTATATTATAAAGGATTTTCCATTCTTTTATTCCAAGCAAGATTTAGACTTTGTTAGGGAGTTGTCTCAAGACATTCTGGCTTTAAAAAGCCCCAGCATTTCCAAAGGGGTGAAACGCTCCATTAGTTTTGTAACTAAGTGTAATTACTTACATTTTTACTTCTTATGATCTGCATTTCACTAATTCTGAATTCCTATGTATCTTATTCAGAGGATATTTTCAGCATTAGCTGTTTTAGTGGGGATTTTTATCTAGGTTGTCATAGATGGGAAGTAAATGTAAAAGGTACTTGAGATGTAAAATAAACATTCATTTAAATCCTATGGTAGGAACACATTTATATTACATGTTTCTAAATTCAGAGTACTGTAATACCTAGATCTGGATGTCTGCTTTCGAGGGGAAATGATAAAAAACATTGTCCCTTGCAGCTAGATAGCAATATTGAGTACAGTCCATTCAGCAACAAATCAAAAGATTTATATTAAAAAGGAAAGTCATATTAATCTTGCCTCAGTTGTACCAATGTATGAAACTTATTTGACATAGAAGGTAGAAACAGTAACCTGCAAAAGATGGTGATTACACTTCAGCATAGAGAAGCGATGATAACATGGAGATAGAAAAGGAACTGTCTGTGACTTGGAACTATTTTTTTTCTTCTGCATTGAAACAGAAAACTCAGTATCTGCAGTCACTGACTGAAAGGATGGTCTTGTCTGATGTTACGTGTGTATGCTGCTTCACAGAATACATGGGGAGAGGTGCATTGCAGTATGCAAAAAGTCTTTGTCAGATATAGAGTGCTTTTCATCTTGGTTTTTTATCTTGTGTGGATTTTTGTGCAGGGGGCCTTTCATATATATGGCATGGAATGGTGTCTTTTCTGATAGTGCAGGCAAAGTAAATATCTAATGCAGTGTGCTAAATGATGTGGATATGTGGATATACAGTTATTTGTGAGTTTTGTGCTTTTATTTAGGTATTCCTGAGTGCAGAAGAGCAAATAAAAATTGTAACTGGTAGCTGGATTTATTTGAACTCACTGTTTCATAGTAGCAGGTACAGATAATAGGTTTTTGATTGTTTTCCTTAGACACTCCCAAATTCAGGTAAGATAAAATATTTTCATGGTCTCTGTCAACCAGGACTTGGGAGCTTTAGGCTAAACTTTGACTTAAATGCCACAACCAGGCAATAGGCTTTATGGGCATGACACAAACTTTTATTTTCCATTTGTAAAATGGATGAAACCACTGAGACCAATGGCTGACCAGCCATAAGTGAGTCTGCCACGCATCCCCAAGTGGATCAGATAACCTCTTGAGGTCTTTGGCAGTTTTATTTTCTGATTTTTTTCCCCTGCCTTTTTCCATTTAAAATGCAGTGCATCTGATTGGTCGTATCAATGGGCGTATCTTATCCTGTATATACTCAATTTCAACAGTGACATCTAGTGCCAGCAAGAGGCTCCCAGCATTATTACAGTACAAATAAACAAAAAATACTGCTTTGGTGTGAGTTGGTTATTACTGCTCAAAAGCAATACAGCAGATATTTTTTATCTCCCAGGAAAAAGTTTTCACTGAGACAAAGAGAGAATTATCACTTCATGAATAAAAAACTGTATAGACTTCTCAGACAAAACAAGCAGATATTGCAAAGGGCTTTCCAGGAATAGTATAATTCCTTTTGTTAAGTTGCTCTAAAGGACATTGTGTTCCTTGCCATTTTACCTCAAAAATATATTTCTCCATCTGTGGGGAAATTTGTTTTCCAACTTGGTGAAGTATGGTCGGGTTTTAGAGCTGTTATGAATCTTGTGCAGGAAACATGGGAATGGTTCTGATATATGACAGATGTAGTGCAGCTACTGTGATGAAAAACATTCGAGGAACTCATATTTTTTCTTTCTCCTCTGCTGTGTTCAGAAAACCCTTCACTGTATCATCAGTCTGGAGTTACAGAGCTCCAAAGCTGAATGTCAGAAAACTCAGAAAACATCACCGGTTCCAGCTCATCCCTCATGTAACTCCATGGATTTGGATGAGATTATTCCAGGAGTAAACTGAGCCCAGTGATCTTCACTGAGCCTGCTTGACTTCATGAGATTCAGCATGAGGATTTGTAATGCTAAACTCTCAGTAGAGGCCAAAGAATTGTGTAAGTGGAGTGAAGGAGTTAGGAAATGGGGAGGGGGAGGGAGGAAGAAAAAGTAAAGAGGGAAGATAAAGCTGATGTTAGATGACTGTCAGCTATGACTATATCCTTGCTCTTTATATTTCCTCTGCTTTTATTTGGTTTTCTTTTTGTGATTCTTCTATTAATTTCATTTTCATGGTTTGGTGATTTTAGCCAGCCTTTTCTCTGTGGTGCTTGTTCAGTTTTTAGCACTGTCATTTGAACATCTTTTAACAGCTACACATATTAATCAAGTGACAGGGACCCCCTGGGGGAAGCAATTCAGCCTTTTAGCAGCACTTGGGAAATGTCCTTTACTCTGATTCCAAGGAGCTCTGCATATGCTTAGTAGCAGAAAGGAGCTGTGAAAAAGGGAACTTCAGTAGGTCTAATGGAGAGCAGATGGAGATCTTGGGCTATGGATCTACTTGAAAAGAATAAACTCTCTCATTTAAAGGAGAAAATCTGGAATGGGTGCAGAATTTACTAACATTTGTAAATATTGTGCTGTTGTGGTTGTTATTTCCCTGTTAAGCACATTACTGCCGTGCCCATATATAACAGTCATGGACTATGACTTGTACTTGATACACAGACCAGTCGTAAGGCTGAGCACCTATTTTGGAAAAGGCTCTCCTGGATGAAGATTATGTTCTTGAACTGAAGAAGAGGGGGAAAAAAAAGTAGGTTTGCAGTTCTTCTCTGAGTTTTTTTTATCATCAGCTCTTGGTGAAATTATCAGGAGCCAATAGGAAAAGTCAAATTAGAAATCAATTTGAGCTTTTCACTCTGCATAGATACTGCATTTAAGCTCTTGTTTGACTCAGAGTCAAACAAGAATCTTGAAAGTATTTTCCAGGAAACACCTACAAAATCTGGGGAAAAAAATCTAGAAGGAAGACAGAACATTGAGGGGAAGATATGAATGAAACACCATAGATACTGAAAAAAAAAATCTTTGCAAAAGTGAAGGCCATCAAAAGGCATTGGATGTGATGAAGTGTATGCAGGGATATGGACATCGCAAGTTTTTGTTTCCCTTTCTGGTTTTAATATCCCAGCCATATCCTGTCAATATTCTGTGTTCATTCTTGATTTTTTTCCCCTGATTTTGCAACATCTGTTAGGTTAGGTTCGTTTTGGCTTCTTTTGACTTCTCCCTTCAGTTCATGTAATCCAAGTCATCAGGTCATTTTACTTTTATTTACTAAATTTTCAAATTTTTTTTTTTTTTAAGTGCATTTCTTTTGCTCATATCTCTTTTCCAGAGTTTTTGTAAGGCCTTCTTTTCTGTATTCTGGATTTGAATGGGGATCATTTTTGGCAAGCTTTTATCTATGTTTCAATTCTGTGAATGCTTTTTTTTTTTTCCTAGTAGCCATTTTACATCTTTCATACTGTCCTCTCAATGTTCTGTCTTCCTCCTTGATTTTTTCCCTTACTTTTTCAGCATCTGTGAGGTAAGTTTTGGAATGTTTTGGTCCTTTTCACTGTACCTCATTTCCTCCTTGACCATTTTCTTGTAGCCAGTAAATTTCCCATTTTTAAATTTTTTTTTTAAATTTTGTTTTGGTCATATCTCTTTTTCAGAGTGTTTCAAAGTCTTTTTTTTTTCTGTTTTCAAGATTTCATTTCCTTTCCTTCATTTCCTTCCTACCGAAAGAAGGAATGATCACTTTATCTCTTGAAATCATTATTTGGAAGAGAAATGTTTTACAAGATGAAATGTTCACTTTTTCTTTTCTACCGCGAGCTTTCAGCATATCAGGACAAAATATGAATGCTTTTTTCATTATGTTTTGCTTTCTGTAACTTTAGGGAGATTGTAGTGGTAGTTAAAGCTGTACTCTCAGTAAGAATAAAAGGCAAGCAGAGTTGTCTGTGAAAGATTCTCTTTCTGTTTTGAAGTCCAGAGGCTAAACACATTTGTGGAAATAGTAGTTAACATTATGCAGGGAGATTTGACATGCAGTTCCCAGTGCAGCAAAGTTTCCATGTTTAAACAGGTTTCCTCCAGGTCTGAGAATCTGTTTCCTCCCAGAGGAGGCAGTTTCTCTCACAAAACAAAGGTAGTTTTTCTCCTAACAAAACAAATTATTATGATGGTGAGTGTAGATAGGAAGTGGTGAATATGTCATTTTTGACAGTACAGGCATTACCTGAATGGGTTTTTTATAAGAAGGTTCAGCGATGCTAAAAGTAAAATAAAAAATCTTGTAGCATTGCTGTATTGATTGAAGATTGGTTTAGCTGATGCTTGGATTCATCCTATATTTAGTCTTTATTCTCTCTGGCGCTATATATGTGAAAATGCATTCTTGTTAAAATTAAAACCAAGTTATTGATCTGTCAAGCTGCTACTAAAAACTCATCCTCTGTCAAGAGCTGTGCTGTACAACATGTAGCCCAAAGTAGCCAATTTACAAAAGATAGATACTTTAGAAGCAAAGTTGTCATGACAACTTTAACTCCATATCCACCTTTTCCATGCACACATTATGAATGAAGGCATGAAGGGGTTGTCAAGGGAACTTGAACTGAGCATCCTAATTTCTGGGATTCACAGTTTAGTCTAAGCATTGGTTTTGCTGGGTTTTAATTACTGCTTTGTATTCAGAATTCTAATTCTGTATTTAGACTTTTAGATTATTTTGGGATATTACAGATGAAGGGCATGCATAATATACAAGAAGTAAAAAAGAAAATATTCCTAAGACTTTTGTTGAAATTTGCATAGAACTCCAGGTACAGCATTGTGTTAAATCTCACTTTCAGCAGTACTTCCTGTGAAGAGAGGGATCTTTGATACCTTTATTCTAGATACTGTCTGTGGTTTCAATTTCATGGCAGTTTTACCTTGGGATAGCACCACAGAGCTAAATGGCACTATTCTAATGCACAGCAGCTTAAGTAAAGCAAATCCAGATAAGCCTGTTCTCTAAGAAATGTAACAGACTTTCCTTCCTTTTTCTTGTGTAAACAAAGTGAAATAAATACAAGGATCTTTTACTCAGGTCAGTCACTGAAGCACTTATGGCTACCTTAGTCCAACAAGGAACCATCTCCCTTAGATCTTACTTATGGGTACAGCTAATGTGGAAGAAGAAGTGATGTTGGATGTCTGACTTATTTTGTCAGAGTAGAAACCACTCCCTAATGATTTACAATAATATCTTCAGTCAGAAAGCATTGGGTAGATGGATGTTTCCTTCCTGTGTTAGCATCAGTAAGGCATTTTCACCAAGACTGCTGTGGAGAAAGCTTGTGCTGCCTGCCATCCCCAGGGACCTGCAAGCCCACCTTCCCTCCATGCTGACTTTCCCAGTCTGTTCCTGACCATGCAATTTCAGCAGAGCCTCCCTGTCAGGCTGCAGCACTGCTGCAAGTACACAGGAAATTTGGTATAATGTCCAAATACACGCTGTTACATGCTGGAAGCAAATTGATGAAATGTTTCATTTCAGTCCAGTGTTCAAGGCTCCACTGTGTAGGAGAGAAATTGCCATAGTCTGCACTGATTCATCTGGATCTGAGCTTTGAACTTCAGGCCAGATGTTGGTACTAGCTGATACAAGTGATATGGAGCAAAAGCTGCTGGAATGCAAGAGTCTGAGCATGAATTGCAAATTGAAGACATACCAATGAATGGTTTCAGCAATAACTTTTGACTACAGATTCATGGGGTCCATCTGTGCTAGAAAGTGATCAGCTGCTGACTGCTGTTTTTAACAAGAGTACAACAACATCAGGAAACTCTCCAGGGCAGGATTAAAATTGAGGCAATAGGAGGAAGCTTTCCCTGCTGTTGCCCTGAATCACCTTTTCCGTGGATAAGGGCCTTTACTGCTGTGGTGCCTTGCCAAAGGCACCTATTGTGAAAAAGAAGGATACTCAGGGTAAAGCAGATGAGAGCTTGCACAAAGGACAAAGAATCACCAAACTGAAGCAGGGCTGTGTTCTGAAATGACCCCTTGGGGGAAACTGGTCAAAGCCAGATTCCTGAGCAAATCTGAAAAGCTGCTGCCTCTCTCTGCAGGGATGAATGTTTGGGACAATCTGTGGAGTAAACAGCTGTGTCAGGAGGAGAGGAAGAAGCACAAGCTGGAGAATATAGGGGCAGCAGTTGTCAGCTGAGTGGATGATTCTGATAAACTGAGTCTTATAAAAATTTTGAGCATAATTCTGTACCTGCTTCTAGTCTGTGAATCTTCCATCCTGTGGCAAATCTCTTCCATACATCCTGTGCAGTTCCTACTGACTTTGGGAATGAGTTTGGAATAATCAATTAGATCCTAAAATGTACCAAATTCACAGTGCAGGTAGCACACCTGTATTAAGAAAGGTCCATGCAGTGTTGCTGGCTGTGTGTTATTGTTGGGAGATGTGTAAATGAATTTTAAGTGATAACAAAGTTATTCATAGCCTGATAACTAAAAGAGATGAGAAAGACCTATTAGTATGAATTTTACTGTCTTAAGCACAGAAGGTTTCCCACCACCTTGAGGAAAACATTTGAATTGATTTAAAATAATTAAATGACTTATCCAAGTATGGAGAGGAGTGAGAGCAAAGCCAAGAAAGCTTCACTGGCTAATTTTGAAGCATATGGCACAATTAATAATGGACTGAAACGGCAGAATTAGAGCTGGATATTGGGAATTTTGGATAGTGTGCATTGATTCAAAATGAACAACACTTGAACACCACAGTGATGGGTACATAGAAGCATCTAATAATGCACACATTCAGGAGATATAAAAGTGTAGAAGTCTGCTGATGCATAGGGAAATAAGTGAAATTCAGCTGTTACTTCTATTGGCTAGGAGCGCTTCACTAGAAAGGCTTCATTACCTAGCAAGAACTGACATGGAGACCCTTTATATTCTTAGTGGCTGTGGGCATTTTCCATATGATAGAGACATGTAATGTTAAAGCAACATATCTGTTTGGACTCTTGACTGAAGAACTGTGGCCTCCAGGTCATAAATTTTATGATTTCATAGCTTATTTAAAAATTTCCATTCCTCTCTTCCCTCAGCAAAGTTTGCTAGGGGTTGAAGTAGCCATTTACCCTCTTTGATAAAAGGGATATAGAATGATCAGTTTTGCTTGGTATGCATGTTGTTCATATTGGGATTCTGGACAGAGCACATGCAAAAGAACTCTGTTACCTTGGTCTTAATGGACCATCCTTTCAAGATCAGTGTACACTCATTTTTGGTGTCACTTAGCATCTTTTCTGACCTCATTCTGCAAATTGTTACCTGTGAGTGCTCTTGCTGTCTTCGGGAGAAGCAGTTTCATCAGTATGACTATATATGCTTGAATAAAAATTTGAGGGAGGGGAGCTTTACTTTGTTCTCCTTTATAAATACCACTATAAAGGTTAAAGCTCTTGCTTTAACCAAAGAATGAAATGTAAGTTAATATATGACATTAAAAGATCACAAAATTGGGTGGCTGTGTGGGAAAACGCCGTGTTTGAGGTTGATATACATTATGCCCAAATTCTCCCTCTCTTGTAGTGTCTTGAAAGGTTTATGGTCAGAGAAAGCACAGGAATTGGAGCTAATCTGGTCCCATTATACAGGGTTCATAAGCTTGCACAGACAATCTGAAGTCAAGTCAGAGGGGCAAGAGCTGGCAGTTCTGTCTGGTTTGCTTCGACAACATCTTTTGCAGAAAACCCACTACTAGCATCATGTACCATTTTTATTTTCGGTGTGATCAGGCATACCTTTACTCAGAAGAAGATTGTTATATAGCTTTTTAAAAGCAGTTTGATGTTTTTGTTTGCTAGACCTACTGTTTCCCTGGTTTGTTTTAGTGGCTCATGTACAGGCTATGGTACCTGCTCTAGGATGGGCATGTAGAAATGCATTTATTTGTTTTATTTTCATAGCAGAAATGGAAAGTCTGGAAATAATTTTCTGTCTATAAAGGGTATCTCGAGGTCCCTGACGCTAGTTAATCCTTGTTGTGATGGGGGAATGAACATTTCTCTGAAGTGCTTAACTGTCTGACATTGGACACAACTGGAGTGGAGAAGTGGAATAAGCAAGTGTTTTTTCAATCATGCAGTGAAATGCTTTCCCCTCTGAGCAAGACAAAATAGGAACCTCTGATTGCCTCCCTCCTTCCTAATGTGGCATAGCTAAAAGTTACCCTCTATTGAGAGCTGTGTCTGAGTGTCACTGTCAAGCCCCAAGGAAACAAATTCAGAGAAAACAATCGGCCTTCATGCCTCTGGATTGTAATGTTAATTGCCTGATTTAATGCAACTTAAGTTAAGAATTTCAGCTAGAGACAGTTCAGATACCCTCAGTCTCTGTCTTAGATTCCTATTTCTTTCCTGAAATAAGTGTCATCTGTAACTTTGAAAGTTTTGGATTTGTCACTTTGTAGTAGATCAAACAAAGTAAGATTTAAATGCAGAATTTTTAATATATGTGTCTTCTTATGCCTTATTAATGCAATCAGTCAGCTTAGGAAAAATATGCCAAAGATAACAAACTTGCTGAGTGCACTCTTTCTTCCTCCTTCAAAAAATATAGGTTATGCTTATGAAGATTAACTGCTTACTTTGGAAAGTGGAGTGATCTATTTTTATGCAGGTGGTGTAAAATATGGACAGCAACTGTTTATGCCTTTTATGTCCTTCAGGACCTAATTCTGTCAGGTTCAGAGCAATATGGCCCACAAAGCCTTAGCCTGGTACAGGCAGAGCCCAGGATGTCAGGGCGCAAAGCTAGGTAGGAGCAGGCCCAGAAGGAGCTTTGGCTGGTGTGTAGAGCTTCAGGGCACATTGCACAGCGGGCATGTGGCCTTCACAAACCTCTTCTTGCCCAACACACAGGCAGGAGGGTTGAAAGGACAGCTGACAAATCCCACAAGCAGCACAAAATTCCCACTTGGGGGTGTTGCCTGGTGATGAGGAGGAGAACACATCTCTCACTCTACCCTGGCTCTCTTCTCTCCTGCTGCTGTTTTGTCAGGTGAGTCAGATCAGACATATGGTAAATAATAAATAACTAAATTTCCTTTTTATTATATTGGATATTTTTAACCTTTGCACAGAAGATAAGCAAGACTTGATTATGCATCTTCATAACTGAGTGTGTTGAGGATTTTCAGGATGGAGCCCACACTAAATTATTTCCTCTCTCTGGTTGCATTGCTGCATGATATGGTTCTTACCAGCACAGGGTTACTGTGGTTGATAGGCTGATAAGTAAGCGGGGTAAATACAAATACTGCTTCAGTTCATTTGGTTACTTCTACAACTAGTCCTTGCTGGAGTAGTATTTTCAACGTCTGCTAACTCAGACCTACATTACAAGCACAGAAGAAATGAGAACCTGATTTAATGTGTTTGCCATGTAGTAGCTAAAACACATGGATCCTAAAATTATTTTATAATTGGATTTTACGTGCTGAATATCTAAGCCTTGTTTGCAGCAGGAGGTGTGAGGATTTGCAATTTGCAAAACTTGTAGGTGGTGATTAGTCTGTTAAACCCTATTCAAAAGTGGCCTGGCTTATTTCTCAGCTGTGAGAATGATCTTTAGGCAAATGTCGTAAACGTTCACCAGATAAACACTTTGCAGGTCAGTGACTGTACATTCAAAAGTATTTTACTTAGCAATAAAATCTTCATCACAGTTTCATTATCATAAACACGTGGTGTCAAAAATAGTTCAGAGCTTTGCACACCATGTGTTGGCTTTATATTAATTTTTAGTTACAATTCTTCTGGGGTTACCTACAATGACTCAAGGTCTTGCACTAATTGAACAGGAGGAAAGAATAAAACTAATGGACCACAAAGGTCAGTAATGTGGCTTATGACTCATATAATAATTTATGGTAAATACATGAGAGTGGCTGTACATGTGTAGTCAGATGGCAGCCTATAAAGGTCTGGCACCGGGGTCTGCTGCTTATTTTGATCTAGAAAACCCCCCCTCTTAGCAGTGCTTTGGTAATTTATGATATATATAATTTCATCTGCTTTGCTCATATATTGCATCTTTTTTTATTTTTGTTTTTTTTTTTTTTGCTTCTGGTGTTGCTAAAGAAAATGAGCAAAAGTTCTTCTAAAACAGTGCTGTGTTCCTAGTAGTGAATGCTTAAATTAGAAGAAACTGAGCAATAGTGGTGCATTTTTTACTCAGAAATCTGTCCTGACTTCCAATTAAAATTTGCTGGATGCTTTTGGAAGTGTTATGTGTCTGGAAATACTTGTGTTGGACTGGTGTGGATTGCAAGGGTCTGACCTCTGTGGCATACAAGAGACTTTGTAGCCCTTGGGCCCCATCATTACAGGCTTGCTGCAGGATGCATGAGGCTGGCTGTAAATACTCTGTGGAGTGGTTCAGCATGTTAGCAGAACCACTGTGATTTCCAAATTTTGATGAAGCAGAGAAATACACACAGGGGAGAGAGAGACACATTATAAAATGTCCCAGCTGTGGAAAATGCATTTCTTGTTGTTCTGCATTTTTTCAGACAGTGATTTTTTCACAGTGGTCGAGTTGTAAGACAGAAATCTCTAGAAAAATGGACGCAAGCATTAAAAGATGCTTTGTGGTTTGGATTTTTTTAATAGTGTTCCGTAATTTCCCAACAAATGTTCTAAGGACTTCTCTTGAATAATTTGAACTGGCAGGGATATCAGATTGGCAGAAGAGAAATCTGGACCTGGTACCTTTCCTAGGTCTGTAAGCAATAATTGACTAATGCCAGCTGTGGCAGCAATTATTGTCCACTGGAATGAGACCAGTCATTAGATACTAATGCCTTCTAGTCACTAATGAACTCTTCAAGATTTGAACCAATGATTTACAGGTTAATGATCTCAAATCTTATTACCAGTGTGCATGGAAATAATTGAGAATTGTGGAGCAAGAGGGACTGAACTTCTTAGTAACACTCCTTAAAACAGTAAGAAGCATTTTTCTTATAAATGGCTTGCTTTTGAAATGTTCTAAAATGATTGTACAAACTTCATATCATAATTATACCCTTGATTTCCTGAGTACCAGAAGAATTATTGTTTACCCAAAAGTGTAATCTGGGGTCAATAAATGAACAGAACCAAGATCAACTAAGCCATGGTTATTTTGAGTCCCCTAACCATACATTCTGAAAGTTCCTTTTCAACATCCAGTGTACCTGTGGAACCAATAATTCCAGTGTGACTTGTCCTCCTATGAAATTCTGTCTGGTAGAAAATTTAGGCTCATATCTCTGATTTAACCCCTATTCACAGTGTGAGCCATGGCTGAATGAAATTTTTTCCTTTGAGGTGATGGATAGAGCAATATATCTCAAACTCATTCTACTGTACCTGTATGGCTTTTCTTGTTCTTACAATGAATGGCTTCCATATCCTGAGTCTCCAGTTCCTGTACCTGAAAGCTATGAAAGATGGCATTTGGGTGAGATTGGGCTCTTGCCTTACATGTTAAGGTGAGACCCTTACTGCCACTAGGACGTTCTGAGGTGTATAAATTTTTAAATCATATCTACAGAGTGTGAATGACAGCATGTGTGTGTAAGGCATTGGAATTAGAAGTAAAGTAGTATTTAAAGTAACGGTGTGTACATGGTAGGTCAAAAAGACTGAGAAAAGGAAAATAAAGTAGAGTGATGATGTAAATAAAATTCCAAGTGTTGGAAGTAGCGATAATTGTTCCATGACTGCAGACCTCATCACAGATACAAAGCTGGTGCAAAACAGCTCACGCTGGATACGAGTTTTTTTCATCAAGAGAGGCTCAAAGGCTCCGAAGTTCATGCATTTCATCACTACTCATGATGAATCCAGAATACTGGAATAAGAACTTTCTAGCTGGTGTCCCTTACCCTCTATGTCATCATAAGGCATCCAGGACAAGGTACTAGAATACACAAACATCTCAGTTCTTATAACCATAAAGGAATGAGGGAGTTTTGAGAGAATGGGTGTGGGTGAGGCAAATCTGTTTCTTCAAAAATAAAAGTCTACTTCCCTATCTGGGTGGTCTTGCCTTGAGTTTTGCTTCTTTGATTGCTATACAGGAACACTTCTGAGCTATCTGAGCCTGCTCCAGTCCTTGCTATAGCTGCCTTTACAAACCCCATTTTGTTATCCCACTCCTGGAGACACATGATAATTTGCTGGGCTTTACAAAAAGAATCTGCATCAGAACATACAATTCTGGCATAGCCATAATCATGAGGTTTTTCTCTTCTAAAATGCTGTGAAATAATTTGGCACTGGATAACGGAGGATAATACGGGACAAGATTACTGACCTACCCTGAGGAAAGTTACGTCGTGAAGTTAACTAATTTCAAACTCAGGCTAATCCTGCACTGCTGCCAGTTGTGGAATGACCTTGTCAAGGTATTACATTAGCTTAATTCTTGCCTCGTAACACACCACTTTGACCAGTTTTTTGACACTTTGTATAGACACGAAATAAATTAAAGCTTTAGAGATAAACCATATATACAGCCTTTTTGTATTTTGTACAAACTCAGACCTAACATTAGGAAAAGGACTTCTAAATTATGGTACTGAAGTTTTATGAAATGTAATTATAGGTCCAAGGATATTTTGTATGGAAGGAAAAAGCTTACTGTACACTATTAAAGTGTTTTATGTCCAGAGATGACTGACACAATGCATTATGGGGCTAGAATAAGCATAATTGTCCAGGAAGCAATAATTGAAAATAGTCCTTTAGATGTCAAAATAAAGCTATACATCATGTGAGACTGTCAGCAGTTATTACATATCTTTGGTTGTAGAGACAAGCTTCCGTGTGGGCTCATAATTTATGCTTCAAACAAAAATAACGTTATTTAGGGCTTCTGCTTCAGCATGTCCATGTGGGCACTGCTGGACTGGTTGAGTTTCAAGTGGCCACACATTTTGCCATTACCCTGCTGGAGTAACTGAGGTCTGTGAACCATGGGGAGGCAGGACACCCCACAAGTCCCTGATCTACTGACCTTGGTTGTTCCCAGTGCCTCAGCGGGGTGGGAGCATGGGAAACACATGCTGGTGCCTACAGCAGTGTGAGCTCTTGTGTGCTGGCTGCAGCCCCAGGGAGGGCACAGCCTTCATGATCCACAAAGATCATGTGCAGCTGCTCTGCAGTGTTGCAGCCTGAGTAGCTCCTAGTAAAGTCCAGGGTAAGGAAGCAAAAAGGGCCTTTGCATGGTATCCACAGGTGTTTTATTCAGCGCCTGGTAAGATGTTCAGGTCCCAGGCACACACACACGGAAGGTCCAGGTTTCTGTCTTCCCGAGTTGCAGGGAGCGAGCCTGGACTTGGGGCAGCACAGAGATGAGGGCCAATCAGGGAATAGGGAGGGAGCGGCTCAAGGACATAGGAACACATATAGGAACAGGGGAAGGAGTCAATGGGGTCTTAAACAGCGTTTTCGGGGAAGCTTCTTCTGTCCCCCTAACCTAGGGGATGCCCCTCAGGGTCTCCACACTGCAGGATGGGAAAAATATTCTTTGAACGTGAGAAATCACAGCTCTGGCTTTGGTCTTGGAATGGAGGGGCAGGGTCATCAGCAAACATTTTTAATTAATATTGTCTCTTAACTAAAAATAAATCCATAAGTATGTGACTATCTTGATTTTTTTTGAAAGCTGAGTGTCTTTGAATGAGTGTTTTCATGCATTTTACATACAGGTAATGTTAATTAGTTCAGTCAGCTTGTTGTAAACTAGCAAAGTTTATTTTGTTTGTGAATAACAGCAATGTATCACACAGAAACGCCCTGAGAGTTAATTAACTTTGGGTAACCAATTTGATATTCCTTAGATAAAAGCTCTGTACAAGCTGAATACTCTTGCTGTTCAGGAAAGGCTGTAGTACCTTTGTTCATGTGCAGCAGTAGCTTCATTAGAAAGCCCAGTAGAGCTCATTGAACTTACTTCAGCAGCAGTGGCCTGCGCTAAACACGAGCCAGCCCTCCCTTCTTCTGTGTTACCAGTGATTAATGCATATTTAGCACCATTGCAGTGAAGAAAAATCACAGTAATTTTGTTTGTAAGTGTATGACTGTATTGTTAAAATATAAAAAAATAGTTTATTGAAACTCTATGCTATATCTGTATATGAAGGCTGCTGTGAAAAGTGTATTTCACTCTAAAATGCAAACCAGGTATAGACTGTAAGATGAATATTGCTGGGCTGTAGTTTTTCAACCAGAATAATAATTATTCTTTCAGTGAGGATCTTGAACAGACAGGGAGGAGAAGAAGGAGATGGAGGCTAGCAGTGGAAGAGGGCTGTAGTTTGCTGGAAATGATTTTTAAGAACTGGTTCATCATCTGCTGAGGATTTTCATAGCTCATTCCACTGAGTGAGGTAGAATCACACAAACCTTTCTGTATATGTGTGTTTACTTACATAAATACAAACACAAGATACAGTCTCTAACATCTGTGCTTTACATCATAATTACACCAATTAAACAGAAGGGAGGCCTGCCCATGCTTAATTAAATGTCCAGTAAGTAATTGTAGGAGTTTCGCAAACATCTGGATGAAGGGAATAATAATGCAAGCATAAACACATGAAGTGGTTTATTGGAAATGACTTGATCAGGTCGTGAAGTGTGAGAAGTGTATTAACAACCTGAGGAGCATTCCAAGGGCAAGACTGGTAATGGTGACAGCCAGGGAATAAAAGTCCTCTGGATAAAGCAACCTAGCGGGACACACACTACCCAACTGTGAGTCTGGAAATCTGCTGGAACAGATTTTCATGCATTTTTTTTAATTGAAATGGGCAGAATAATTAATATAACATGAATCAAAATCAGAAGGTATGTGGGGAAAGTTATTTCAAAACCTTGCAATTCCTAATCCTAAAGGAAAGAAGATAAAGACGCTGCTCACCAATCAATTTTCCATCTGGGAAGAAAAGCAGGTATGTATTAGAACTTCTTAAAGATCCAAGAGTCAAAGAACCTCACATAAATTTGCAACAAATATTTCTGATGATAAATACTGCCATTGTTAGGTCAAAATAAGAGAACAGTGTGAAATACAATGCAGATAGAAAGGAGTGTAAGAAAAATGTCTATATAGTTATTAGAACAACAATCTGACAGGGACCTCAAGCATGTTGGAAGAAGGGCTTAAAACTGGAATGAATCTGCTTCAGACAATAGATATAGCTTAAAATCACAAAAAGGGAATTTTATGAAGACCAATCTGAAAAGCATGTTTTAGGGAATAAAGCTCCAGTACAGTTTAGGGGAAAGTAGTAATTCCACAATGCTGTGCAAAAAAATTTGGTGGTGGTACCCGATCATAAAGTGAAGATGGGTCAATAATGTAATGTTAACTTAGAAAGCACTTAAGTCTCTCCTGAATGCATTGGCAGCCATGCCCTAGGTGAAACATGATGTTAGCTAATTTAGTTTACCTCACATTTACAAAATCTGTGTTGGAGGAATGTTTTGGATGTTATGTTTTAGGAAAATGCAGAATAACTTAAAAGATGCTCAACAGGGAGAAATGTGGCCTATGAAAAAAAGCTGGAAAGATCATCTCTTCTATAAAAGAGGAAAAAGTGGATAACAGGACTGGAGTTTTCAATCATAGTAGAGGTGTAAGGGCACTGGTAATCAATGGTTCTCCATGTCTGTGGAGAGAAGGGTGAGAAGTAATCAGGTTAATTTGTAGCAAGGGAGATTTAGGTTAGATATCAGGAGAAATTTTCTAGCTATAAAGATATTTAAGCACTGGAACAGATTGCCTCGGGAGTCTGTGTGGTCCCACTTCCAGTTTTAAAGAAAGACCTAGTTTCTCAGAGGTGGTCTAAGGCTGGCTGAGCTTGTCTGAAAGCTTCTCATCCTCCTCAGGAGAAGGTGATGACCACTTACAACTCCCCCCTTTCCCCTAGGACTGTCATATATATTATGCAGAAAATGTAATATAGAATGAATAAACTCTTCCATAAAAGTTGATGGGTTTAAATGTTATTAGTCACTATGTTCAAAAGAGCCTGTGAAAAACCTTACACTTGGGGACTTCACAGGATGGGGAAAGACTCATGCAGTAGTCCTGGGAGTTTGGGAAGTCTGAATCTGAACAGCTCCCTGCATGTAGTTATGTTACACCAAGTTGGGTCTCTTCATGCTATCTTTGTAGAAATTAAAATGCGGAAATGAGATTAAAATGCACTGATGCTTCATACATGTGGCTTTCTACCAATCAGTGGGCTCTTTACAACAGAGCTGTGGGTCCCTGTAGAAGTGACTAGAAAGTGGCATGCACCATTGCTGGGTAACAACTTTTATTTTCCTTAAAGTAGCTGCACACTCTCTGTGAAGTAAGGCAAAAATAGCCAAAGTAAATAAATAATAATAATAATAAAAAAGCATGCATAGTCATAACTGAAGGCTTGATTCTGAAATCTGCTGTTTGAAAGCCAACTGTAGAGCCAAGATTTTTTTCAGATGCACAGATAGGAAAAGGAGCATGTAACTGAAATATCTTCTTCTTAGATGAAATGGTGCAAGGAATCTGAAAGGATGAAAAAATCTGGTTTTATCTGTAAGCCACTAAATACTTAATGAAAGATGATTTAGTTGTACTTAGATTTACAGCAGTTTCCTTTATGGTAGTTTTCCTGTTTTAGGAAGGTTTGTCACAGAATTGTGGACTAGTAGAAGGATACAGGCTGGGAGGTAGCTGCTCTAGTCCAAGTCCCTCCTAACAGCAGGTCCAGGATCTTGTCAAGTTGTGAGTATCTGCAAACACGAAGATTCCACAACCTCTCTGTACAGCCTGTGCTGATGATTGACCACTTTTTTGTTCAAAATGTTTCCCTGATGTCTGATTGCAATTCCCTATGTTGTGTCTCATGACAGTTACCTGTAGCCCTTTTGCTGTCAGCCTCAGCCTCTGAGAAGGGCCTGCCTCTGGCTTCCTCACATCCACTTATTAGGTATTTCTTTTAAAGGCAACAACAAGGTCCCCTCTGAGCCTTCTCTTCTCCAGCCTGAATTAATCTAATTCTCCCACAAGGCAAGAGCTACATCCCTTCATTGGACATCCTCCTGTTTATTATTTCTTGTACAAATCTGGTCACAATGCTGTAGATGTGATCTCATGAGTGCTGATAGAGAAGGATCACCCTTGTCAATCTGACCAGGAGAATTTTTACCTTTGTTGCTGCAATGACTTATTGCTGATTCATGCTGTTGTCTACTGGGACCCACAAGTACTTTTCTGCAAAACTACTTTCCAGCCAGTTCTCACTGTGCCTGATTTGTTATATAGGATTGTTGTGTCCCAGGTGCAATTTTAAAGTCAGATTTGAGATGCCATGTCAGGGAGCTCTGAGGCTATGTTTACACTAGTAAAAATAAATTTAAGCTTGCCAGAGGTCTTTAACATCAAAACCTTGTCGTGCTCTAGCTGAATGTTAATGGTCATTTTGTAATTCAGCATTCTTAAGTGTATGATGTTAGGAACATATCTAAAGGAACAAATGAATGTCTTCTGAGGTTTAATTGTAGGAAAAGGTGTGTGGATAGTGTTCAAATCAGTAAATGTGAATTACTAGGTGTTGCAGGGTGTCATGCTTAGTAAACACTGTGTAAAAATGCAAAGCTCAAAGAAACAGTTCATAAATGTTTCGTTCTGTTTGGGAGAGTTTAGGATCGTTTTAATAATGGGTTTTGCTTAGTCTAGATAAACTTCATTGAAAATAGGCAAGGATCAGAAGTTATTGTCTTTGTTGCTCCTTGCCTGTTTGGGCTGAAGAGCTGAAGAAAGGCGAAACAAGAGAGTGCTTTTCCTGGCTCTGTGCTGCACAGAGAAGTCACCTTTCTGCATGGGGTTGGTGAGTCATTGGACAGCTGGGGCTACCACAGTTTGGACATTTTGTTCACTGCAGGCAGATGCCAGACACAGCAATCTGTGCATGCCTCTTTTAGATAATCCTCCAAATGCAACACTTTTTGATATTGTGCCAGCCTCTGTGGTCATCGCCATAAGAAGGATGTAGACCTCTAAAGTGGGTTCAGAGGAGGGCTGCATTCAGTGTGGCAGGTGTAACACGGAGCACGTCTGGCATTGTTGGTTGCTTCTTTGTCATCCATGTTAACCCAAGTGGCTGGAAAAGAAATACAGACATTCTTGACTGGAGTCTACTCCCCTGCTGAGGCACCCACAAGAAAGAGTCAAGATACTTTATTTTGCCTTATAAGACTTACTGCAAGTTGTTTATTTTTATAAATATTAGGGTCTGACTATATGCAATATGGATGTTCATCAAGTACTGAGAGAGGAGTAGAAATAAGTAATCCTCTGGCTCCTTTTCTGGCTTTCACCCAGTCAGTAGAGTGGTCGTTATAAGAGACAAGCCATGGAAGCCTGATGTAGGCCCTCACAACATTTCATGATTTCTCTGCCTGCAGATGTTTCCATACAGTTCACTTGCAATGCCCTAGTGACATCTAGAAGGATTCTTCTCATCAGTTCTGATCATTGGGAATGGCAGGAGGGACCTGCAGCTGGAACAGCCTGGTAAAGGTTCCCTGTCCATCCAGTCACTGGAGTTCTCTCCAGTGTGTATCCTCAAGCAGCCTGGTTAGCCTTGCTCTTGGAGCACACTTTCCACCTTGCCCTTATAATTTCAGGGGATAGCAGCTTCTGTCATGGAATCATACAGTCATACAATTACAGAGTGCTTTGGATTGGAAGGAACCTCCAAGATCATCCAGTTCCAAGCCCCCTGCAGTGGGCAGGGACACATTCCAGTAGACCAGGTTGCTCAAAGCCCTGTCCACCCTGGCCTTGAACACTCCCAGGAATGATGCATCCACCACTTCTCTGAGCAACCTGTGCCAGTCTGACTGCCCTCACAGTAACATCTAATCTAAACCTGCCCTCTATTCAGTTTAAAGCCCTTCCCCCTTGTCCTGTTACTACTACATGCCTTGTAAAAAGTCACCTTGTAAAAAGTCAGCTCTCTTGTAGCTCCTTCAGGTACTGTAAGGTGCTAAAAGGTGTCCCTGGAGCCTTTCCTTCTCTGGGCTGAACTACCCCAGCTCTCTCAGCCTCTCTTCATAGACAGCCCTTTGATCATATTAATGACCTTCCTCAGGGGCCACTTAAGAGGTCCCCATCTTTCTTATGTTGGTGACCCCAGAGGTGGACACAGTATCAAAAAGTGCTTCATTTGATTATCTAACACAGTAACAGGCAGGATTGAGTCCTGAACCTGCCAGCATACATCTACAAAACAAAGCAGACAGCGTGGACTGGTTGGTGTGTACAGCTCTGTTTGTAGAACAGTCAGAGTTCTGATGGACAAGTTGAACAAGGGCCAGCAACATGCCCTTGTGGTGAAGAACAATTCAGAACCATATCCTGGACTGCCTTAATGAAAACACAGGCAGCAGGTTGAGGACCATTATTCTTTTTCTCTATTTGGGATTTACGAGTGGTGCTTGGAGCACTGTGTCTGGTTTTGGGCTCCCCAGTAACCTGGAATGTACCCATTTATTCCTCAGGTGACTCTTATTTTGGCCTGTACACCTGGTTACCTCAGCTGAGAGAGCTAGTCACAGCTGAGGCTGGGCCAGTGCCCACATAACAGAAGGTTCAAAACACATTGTGATTTTTAATGGGAAGGTTGTGCTGCAGATTCCTGTGAGCCTGTTTGATGATCACATCCATGCTAAGGAATGCTTAAGGCAGCCCTTGGGCAGAGACAAAGGTCTGTGTGTGTGCAGGCTCTGCAGGCAGAGGGGATAAAGGCAGAGAGAGACTGTGCCTCATCTTCACAATTATTATCTCCATTAACAATTGTGTTCAGCTTGTCATTCACCCTGGGATTATTGGAAGAGCGTTCCTGGTGTGCCTTGAGCCTTTAATTTGCCATCGCTTTCTGCACCACCAGGCATCAAGTGTAAGTTATGAGAGAATAAAGCATATAACAAACTCCTACACAAGCCATAGGTTTTGGGCTATTTAAATTACAGCTGGGAGAGGGGAAATTGTGCAAAATCTTTGGGGGGTACTTGCTCAAAGAGCTGGAAAGATTCAGCACAGTTTCTCTCTCTCAGTTTTATGGCTTCTTCACTCAGATGCAACAATAAAAGTGTTCCACTGGATTAGCTAGGTGGCTGAACTGTGATTTCTCTGCAACACTTTTTCACACTCTAAAAGCCTAATGACACGCAATCAAGAACGTGTTAATTGGGACGATTGCTCCTAGGGGACCCCAGGGTCCTGGGAAGTTGAAGGTTTTCATTAATTCTGTAGAGCTGGCTGCAAAAATTAATGTTTCTTATCCCCAGGAAATCTCTTAGAAATGTGGTAAAATATGAATTTCCAAGTAAAGGTAAAGCACTTCAGGTCCTAGAGGGTCTTTTAAAACTTTTGTCACCAGGGCTTCCTTCCCTCTTGATGGTTCCTCACAGACTTGTCCTGGGTAGGGTTAGGAGGACAATACCCATTAGTTCAGGCACGCTGAACTGATGTGTGACCCCAGGGACCAGAGGTAGCTCCTCCTTTAACCACTTGGTCATCTCAGCCATCCCAGACAGCCTGACCAGCTAGAAGGCATGTTGTGGCTTGTTTCCTCATGCCACGCATCAGCCTTGGTCTCATGAAAATAACACTGCATGCTCTGGCTGGATTTTCCTTTAATTTATTTTTATTTTAAATAAAATTGAAAATAATTGAAGAGCCTGTCATTTAAACTGCCATCAGTAAGCTTGTGGCAACAGCGTGTTGAATGGACAGCCTGCTTCACACATCCTGAAGTCGGTGCCTTGGCTTCCCTGCCTGCCTGCCCTGGGGGCGTTTTGGGGCAGTGCCTGCACTTTCTGCAAAGGTCTGCAGAAATGGGGCCATGCTGTGTGTCTGAGGCAGCAGTAGCTGCCTCTCTTCTGTCCTGCACATTTGTAAGATTAATGTGGATGTCCTAAGAGATGGGACAGTTATTTGCTCTCTCTAAAGTTAACGTACCAGGGGAATTCACTGGAAAAATGCTCCAAGAGTCATCACTCAATGTAAGTGAATTCTGGCAACAGAAGCTTTATTACTGCCATGGCTCAGACAGATGATGATGTTTTTCTAAGTAAATGCTTTCTTTCTGAGTGTCTCATTACCATTGGGAGAGGATCCAGCTCCAGAAAAGGGAGGGATTTCTTACTCTTCCAGTGTGGCTGGTACCATGGAGCTGGTGAGCCTGAACTGACCTCTGTGGTCACTTCAGCAGCCCTCCTGCACCAGGGCTCAGTGGTCCACTCTCAGGGGCATCTCACTGGCCTGCAACAAGCCATGCTCCCTATCAACTGCACACTGAGGACCACTGATAACCTTTTGCTCCATTAAACAATATTATTTTCTGTATCTGGATGATGGTTTTTATGAGTCTTCCAGGAAGCCCAGACACTGCAGTAGATCCCCTGAAACATGTGTGACCTTGCTTGGCTACTGCAGTGGCTTTTGCTTTTCCAGCAAATGCACCTCGTGAAAATGGGGCTCCTTTGGCCCAAGCTCATGGTTAATAGGATAAGCATCCCTCAGGCTGTGCTATATGTGTTTCTGAGTCTTGCCCCATGTTCTGCCTCTCTTCTAGCATGGGACAGCACACCTCTGAAAATCAGTGCAAAGCTGAGGGATGAACCCCTGTGAACCCTGCAGTGTTTAGTTTGGGATTTATTGCTATGTTGTGCTCTTCTTGTCTGCAGATATTTAACAGTAAATACTGCAGCAAGCTTGCCCAGCTGAAGATTAGCAAATCAACACTTCACTGGGGTCACCCAAGAGTGGCAGAGCAGGGATAAGAGCTCCTGTCTAGACTTCAAAAGCTCTTCCCTGATCCCTGGGCTGTTGTGTCTCTTTAGCTGTACAGGAATCAGCCTTTTTATCTTTTAACACAATCTGTCATGAGGGCTGCACTTCTGATTCCTGATTTCTACTCTGTAACAAGCCTTGGTATCCTGATGAGATGCTAGGTCCCCAGGAGTTGCCACTTGCAACGATTTCTGCACCATCCCACCTTGCCCTTTCTTCCTTGCACTCCTCTCCTGGCCTGAAAATGAAAAGCATAAGAGGAACAAGTAAGTATGAACTTATGTGTAAGTTACTCTTTATTTAAAGTACCATAAAATGTTATTTCAAAAGAAGGAATATTTCAAAATCTTCACATACACCTTTCTGCAGTCTACTTGGTAAAGGCAAGTACAAGAAAAACACAGGTCTGAAGGAGAATATGGGTATTTTTGATCCTGTATGAAAAAAAAAAGGTGAAAAAAAAGGTGAAGTTTTATACCTGTGTTTGAGAGTACTGACCATGAGCTGTGTTGAGAGGATAGGGATAAATAGTAGATTGCTCAGGTGACCTTGCAGCTAGGAATGCCAAGACCCCAAGGAAAATAATGTGGAAACCTGACGGTCCCTGTGTTGTGTCTCTCTGCAGCCCGATGCTTTGAGCTCCTTCAGCCAGCAAGGCAATGGAATGAATTTACTCTTTACATTTCAGCTGTGGTTTTTTTGGTTGCCCTCAATCACCTGTCTGTGTTGATTCACACAAGCTGTGATTTATTTTTGCATTTGTATGTAATTATCATGGAGTTACAGTCCCTAAGATGATTAATTCCTCCACTTGTTATCTGTGCTGACAGGCAAGGTGGCTTCTGCTATCACCAAAGTGCAGGTTCACATCAAGATCCGGATCAACAACTTGCCTATCCAGAGTTGCCATCAGGACCTCAGGAAAGTCAGACAAGGGGTAAGGTGCCTCTGGGCTCCTTGTGTAGACACTGGTGTGCTTTCTGAGTTATGCCACACCTGAGTGCCTTCACACATAACTCTGTTGCTCAGCACATAGTACAGGAGACTCCATCCAGGTGAAGGCTTTGAACTTTAGTTCTTCTCTGTACTGTTGAGGAAATGTTTTCACAAATATTTTACCCTTGTATTTTGTCTTTGAGGATCTTAAAAAAAATAAAAAATGAGGGTGAATTCAGAAAAAAGCAAGGTTAAAAGCAACAGTGAAGATGTGTTTTCTGTTAAGAGAATTTCCTTCTCTCCCCTGTAGGTTTTGTCCCTGCAGATTTTCTCTATCCCCCTGTTCTTCCTCTTTCCAAGCTTACCACAGTCTCCTGCCTAGGGAGGGACTTGACCTGTGGTGAGTAGCTCAAGGAATCTCACTGGCTGGGCTTGTATCTTGGCTTGATCAGGGTAGTGCAAGTTACTGTGAGAGAACTGGGAACATCTCACTGTGCTGGGGTGGCCTGAGGCTCACCAGCCTCCAGGGGAGGATGCTGCAGTGTGTCTGTCTGCTGCAGGTGCCTTACTCCCTCTACCTGCATTTCAAAGAAACTCATTAACATCCTTTGTGACTCAGAAACACTTCATAGATGAGGCTGCAGCCAAGACATTGTGCAAGATCGGCACCCTACTTCGTGTGCTGTACATGTGTATGAGGGGATCATATTGGCGCAGGGCTGCGTGTACAGCAGAGCTGTAGTCAGAAAGAATCTTCAAAGTTTTACCTCTTCCTAAACTACAGTTTTTATTGCTCTGTTTAAACTTCACTGCTATTTTTTTTACAATGCTCTGACACATATATTAGTGGGGATGTGCTGTATCAGAGCTGCAGAACAGCCTGCAATTCCCCAGCTTCCTCTGTAGATCTTTATGCCGGTGCATCCATAAAGGAACTCCAGATCTTCCAAGTTTTCCCCATGAGAACAGAGTAACACCTTTCCTCTGGAAATACTGTAATAAAACAAAGGGAATACAACACTCCCATTATGAAGATCCCATGGATGGCCTTTATCATTTATCAAAAAGAAAAGGTGTTCTTGTAATATCTGCTAGAACTGTACACGGGGGAGGCTGCTTGGTGGAGCACATTAATAAAAAGTCAGAAACCTGAAAGATATGTCTTTGCAGATTCACAATTGTGCATTAATTTATTTTTGTAGCTTTTTCTCAATAGTCCAGTGACTTCTGTCTTGAAGCAATTTCATTAAGGCTTGGAGTGTAGTGGTAATATAAAGCCAAGCTTCCTGCAAAGGGTTCATTGCCCTAAAGAGTGTGTAATTGGCCAAATGCCTTAGAAAGTTTTGCTTGGTTTCTCCAGAGCACAAGTAAAAATTAATTGCCCCAGCAGTAGCTGCAGTGCTATCATATAAGGGTGTCAAAACCAGTCTTTCCAAATGGCATATTCTAACTGAGCAATAGATATGAGACTTGCCATAAATGTGATTTGTGAACATCGTTAATGAAGTACTAGACCTAATTGACTTCTCCTGGCTTTATGACAGCATAAAAAAAGTTCTGCACCACCAATGATATTTCTTTTAAACTTCTCCAGCTGAATCTCTAACACTGCAGAGCTCTCTTAAAAGCAAGCTAAAGCAAGCTCTCTGATATTTATTTGGGAAAAAAAGAAACTGACTGTTAGACAGCATTTCCAGTTCTTTAGAAGTAATAAGAACAGTTCTTCCATTGCAGAATGAAATTAAGATGCTCTGCAATTATCCCTGAAAGCTCAAGCACATTAGTGAAGATCAGCTGAGGGTAGTTGCTAGCCTGATCATTTGAGAATTCAAGAATGGACTGGTAGATTCAGGCTCAAATCCCTGTTGTGACTTGGTTCAGGAATTTACATTTCTTATTTGATCACGTGTTCTTGATCTGAAATCACAGCCATTATATTTTTGTCAATAATTATAATTTTAGCAAGATATTTTGTTTTTCAACTATCTTTTGTTCAGAGGTACTGAGGTCTGTGACAGCAAATGTCATTCATGCTGGTACTTGCCAAAAAATAGTATAGCACTTTATATTCCTTCTACAAGTCTAAAACAGCCCAGATACAGCTTTACCTAGTATTTTTAAGGGATATTTAACTATTTTGCTGTATATGAAACTTATGTTTAGCCCTAGAAAAAGAAAATAATTTCCATGTCCTGAAATTGATTTTTTTTTTGTGCATCTACCTTTATTCCCTCCAAAAATTAAACATTTTATGTGTTAAATTGTATGTTTTGGCTGCAATTTTGCTCCTCACTACTCAGAGTAACTTTTTGCGAGGTGCTAATACAAGGGAAAATAATCTGAAGGGTAAAATCAAGACGGAATGAAATGAGTGACCTCTAAGTATTTGCTTGAAACATTTGTAGATTACCATTTCAGACATTAAACCTTCACTTATGATGAAGGTTGCTGTAATGTCAGACATGGTAAACACCCCCAGCCACTGCTGAGTTAATGAACATTGAAAGAGGACCTTTGAGTTGATGGTAAATGATAAATCCTGTTGACTTAAACAGTTCATGTAATCCTGTGTTGATTAGTATTGCTCCATTTTCATTGGCAGTTTGGGTAGAGGTAGAAAAGACTTTTTGTGGGTCAGCTGGCCCAGGCTTTGCTTTGGGCTTCTTCTGATTCCTCTAGGGAGTGCCCAAATCTGAGTGCCCCCAGGAATGTGTAAATGGGTCTTACTTCCCTGACTGTCCTCCTCCCTTCCTGCTTTCCTCTGTCGGATCCTCAGTGCTGTCAGAGTTTACTGGATCTGTTGTACTTTGTTTTGTGTAGTTTGATAAATACAGTCAGCTGAAGAAGTGATTGGAGATTGAAAGGTGCAGAATTTCCCAAACATTCAGCATCTTCAATTTACTGATTTGAGTGAAACTCATAGTGATTGTATTAATATTAATCACAGGTCTTCTCTTTCTTCACTTCATTCCCTCAAGCAGTGCATTTATATGTATGTATGAGGAAGCCAACAAAGGACAATTATAGGGTGGCTTCTGGGATGTGCCCTGAATCATGAGCACCCTCCTCATAAAGAGGAGTTGGCTGCAAGCTACTGGCAGAGAAGGGTCCTGCTTGTGGGGTTTGTTGTCCCTGGTCACAATGCAGAGATTTGCAGCAGGGTGAGGAGCATGGGCATCAGTGGAGTAGTTCCCAGACTACTGGTAATCAGCAAGCAGCCTAAAGGGGAATTCTCCAAGTTCCCCAGATTTTTGAGGATCCAAAAAGACTAATCCCTGGATCCCATTTGGGGAACCCTGTTTCCTTCTGAGATTTGGTTTTAACTGTTCATCACCTCTGGCTGTGTGGTTATCAGCCACGTTGTGGAGCAGTAGCATGGAGCAGTAGGGGTCAGCCTGTGGAGTTGTTGCAGATGTACTGATGTCCCTACCGTGTGCATCTCAGAAGTTTTACACTGGACCACCCCAGGAGCCCCTCGGTCACCTATGGTCAGTGTGCAGGAGGTGCAGCCCCTCCTTGGCTTGGTTGGCAAGGAATCCAGCTGCTCTCCTGTGCCTGCTGGAGCCCAGAGGTGAAGGTGATTGCTTCAAACATGAATTCTTATCCAGATGAAAACACTGAATAGTTGGAACCTTTGAAACTGTTAAATTAGAATGCTCTTAAACATTTTTGAGAGTATTTTCTGCTTTTGTACTCCTGCACTGAAGAGATGAATTTAGTTGCAGCTGTAAACTTACATTTAACATTTTGAAATCTTTGTGAGTTTGCTGGCATTGAGGCGGCAGTTTGTCTTTTGATTACCTCCCTGCTGTATAGTATGATTTGTGATGGGAACTTTCTTCTGTCTTTCTAATAATCTGCAGCTTGAGTATTCTAAAAGCATTATTTATGCAGCACACTTGACACTGAACTATGCTGTGCTGCTTCCATGGAAACCTCTGACAACATATTACTGCCTGGTCTGACAGGTAAACAATGCCTTGTTTTCCCTTATGTCAGCCATCTCAAAAGACCTGCTATGTCAGACCAGAGGTCCATCTGTCCAGTGTCTTGTTTCTAACCATGGCAAATGACAAATGGCTAAGGAAAACTGCTGACACGGGCCAAGAATTTATCAGTACTACTATAAGTGCAAACCTGCATCATTTTTGAACCTTGGGAGTAAAATATTTAATTCAAAGGTCTTTAATACATATATATATATTTTTTTTTCTTTCTCGATATTGTCATTTTTGGACCTATGTAATAATACAGAATAGGAACACAGGTTATTTTTTTTTTAAGAGACTGCAGAGGTCTCTAGTATGACTGCCTGTGCCAGGCTGGGTCAGATGTGAAATCAGACCACATTTCTCAGGTCTTTATTTGGTTGTGTCTTCACAGACTCCAAGGATGGACACTTCAAACTGTTTCTGGGGAACCATTCTTATTTTCCCACCTAGGAGATTATGAATAAGAAGTCAAGTGCTAGTGCTAGTAAACTCTGTACTTTGTTATTTAAAGGTAATCTATCTGAAATCTCTTTGCTTTATGTTGTAGACTCAAAGAATTTGCAGAGGGCACATTTTTAGGTATCTTTTGGAAATTTCTGTAAACTGCTGAAGATGGGAAAATACCCAGACGCATTGTTTCAGAAATCAGGAGCTGTGAAGAGGATTATTATTTTAGTTTTTGGTGTGGAAATATATATAGGAGGACACTGAAGTAGCTGGTTGCAGGAAATGAGCAAGTGACCAGAGGTCACTTGTGCTGGGAGAATAAGTGTATGTCCAGTACATTCTTGTTCTCTGCTTATCAGGCTGGTGCGCATTTCAGTATTAGAAGAATAATTTCATTTTTCCTTTTCCTGATGCTGGACATGATTTATTGAATTTATCTTGTCTAATCTAGAAGGATTTTCTAAGGAGAGTAATGCACACTTTTGATTTTACTTGCTTGATTTCAGTAAAGATCAAAGATAATATCCATATACTTCATCCTCCCTAAATGTGTTATTTATAGGTGGCAAAAAGCTTCTTTATGGAAACTTTAATTAGGCTTAATTTGAGACCACTTCTTGGATTTCTTTCTTAAATTAATTTCTCAGTCTTGAAAACTGAGTTGATCTTTTTCTTCCTGCTTTCATAGAAGGGCTCTGGCAGTCTGTTTAATGAATAGAAGTGCAGAGGTACAAACTCTACCAATACTTAATAATATTGTTAGAATAAGCTCCATTAGACTACAGTCACCACAATAAGGTATCTTAATTTCAAACATGACTGCATATGGTTGAATCACTCCCAGGCCAGAAAAGCATTTACTATATAGCTTTTCTTTGCAATAAACAGAATAATCAATGACTACTGTTGAACATGGCTTTCTTATGATCTTTGAAGAATGTTAAATAGTAGCAACCAAAATATTTTATTGTTCATTTGTTTTCTAGTTTTATGCTACTTGCTTTTTATCTGTTAAAGAGAAGAAATATTAGCAAAGGCTGTGTGAGAAAATTTTGCCAATATGTTTTAGCCGTCTTCTCAATGACTCTGAATCATATCCATCAAGGTAAATGCTTTTTCTCCCATTATTTAGTTTGTGACAAAGATAGTTTTTGGCTTTGTCTTTTCTTTCATGCTTTTAACCAATTTAACTCTATTGGGAAAAAACAAAAATGCATTATTAATACATTTTTACTGGTTATCATCCTCTTTGTTCATTCTGTGGTCATCTTACACTCATTAACTCTTGAAAAGTGTTGTAACCACTATGCTACATCCCCCTTTTCTAGGGCTGGCCTTTGGCTGTTTTGTAGCAGGGAAAGCTCTGAATTGAGCTCTATGACTTTCTGACTCAAGTGGCTTTCTGAGTTTATTTTGAATTACTTCTGATGTCTGTAGTCTCAGGATACTCTTGACCCTCATGTGTCCCTTCTCAAATTCTTACTGCATCACATGGTAGTTCTTACTGGTGTCTATAAATGTTTTATCTGAATTTGTGTTCATAGTCTCTACTCAGGGGCTGTTTTCCACTTGATTTCCTTTTCTATTTACACCTTTTTTTATACTTTCTCTTTTAAAAATATTTTTGTATATGTTATCCTTTATTAAGTGCGCTTCTTTAACACAATTTCAGTCACATCTGCTATCATTGGAAAGCTCTTGAAAACATCAAGGGCTTCACATAATGAAAACATCAAGTGCTGCAATAGAGGCATCTATTGTCAGAAATAAAACTCCCTCTCCTCTCCTCTCCTCTCCTCTCCTCTCCTCTCCTCTCCTCTCCTCTCCTCTCCTCTCCTCTCCTCTCCTCTCCTCTCCTCTCCTCTCCTCTCCTCTCCTCTCCTCTCCTCTCCTCTCCTCTCCTCTCCTCTCCTCTCCTCTCCTCTCCTCTCCTCTCCTCTCCTCTCCTCTCCTCTCCTCTCCTCTCCTCTCCTCTCCTCTCCTCTCCTCTCCTCTCCTCTCCTCTCCTCTCCTCTCCTCTCCTCTCCTCTCCTCTCCTCTCCTCTCCTCTTTTGTGTTCAGATGCAGAAGTGGTCTTCAAACCTTGAAGTCTTCTAAACTCTGATGGAGATGTTAATAGCACCTTTCTTCCAAAGATGTTTCCCTCCTCCTTCCAGAACCACATCTTTTTTAATTTCTCATGGTCAGAAAGGCAGACACAGGTGGCTTCATTCAGTGGATAAGGAGCTGCCATTTCTTGTAAAGGAAATACAACTTTGCCTTGGGCACGGAACTGCTCTGCCAGGGCCTTAGTGCAGGAAGGCAGAAAGAGAGGCAAAGCTGTTGTGAAACCTGAGCAGTTGCTCTCTCTAGTTTTGATGAGAGGTTGTTGCTTCCATTGACCTCTGGTAGCCAACTTCCTACTGGGCATGTGCTTATCCTTTGCCCTGACCTTGACTGTGATAATCTCTTCAGAGGGAGTGTTTGCTTTTGTGGCTTTGGATTGCTTTATCAAGGAAGATGTTTTTCTCTGGCTGGAACCCTGAATTAGCTACCCAGCAGGTCACAGACAGCATCTTCACAGAGCACCCTCATTCCGTTGAGCTCTTCTTAAGGAGACCAGCATTCCATCAGAGGGGCCTTAGAGATCTCTGAGGAGTTAAAGAAGGGAGGAGACTAGAGAGGAGGGAGGGAAGGCAGAAAGGAGAGTCAGAGAAGGCCTCCAGAAAAGCTGTTGGAGATCATACTGGTTTTCAGTAGGAACTGGAGGACAGAGATTAGGTTAGGTGTGATTAAGGATGTGGTGGGTTGACCTGGCTGGGTACCTATGGTACCCAGCAAACCACTCTAAAACTCCCCTCCTCAGCAGGCCAATGGTAGGGAGAAAATAAGACATTAAAAAACCTTATGGGTCAAGATAAAAGCTGTTTAACAAAGTAAAAGCAAAGACTGTATGCTGAAGCAAAGGTTAACAGAGGATTTATTCTCTGTTTCCCATCAGCAAATGATGCTGTGCCACTTTCCAGGGAACAGGCCTTCAGTACGTGCAGCAATTGCTCCAGGATAGAAACATCAGAGTAATGAATGCTGCAGACTCCTCACTTTCTCTTAATTAATTGCTGAGCAGATATCATATGGTATGGAATATCCCTTTGCTCACTTGGGGTCAGCTGTCCTGGATGTGCCCCTTCCCAAGATTTTGACATCCCCCTCCCCACCCCCAGCCTACTGGTGAGGGAATTTTGGAGAGACAGCCCCAATACCCAGCCAGCACTGCTCAGCAGGAGCCAAATCAGTGGGGTGTCATCAGCTCCTTTCAGGTACCAATGCAAAGTACAGCCCTGTGGGGGCTGCTGTGGGGAAAATGAACTCCACCTCAGCCAGACCCAATGCAATAATACATGTCCACCCAGGAAAGAAAATGTTGCCTAGGCTGAGAGTAGGCAGCACCTCCTATTGCAGAAAAAGGAAATCTCTAGCAAGGATGTCCCTTTACACAGCTCAGCTCAGGCAGCCTAGCAAGTTTACCATCAATCCATCATCCCCCTAAGAGGAAGGGATCCCGCATAACTGGGGCAGTTTTCCCTGGTGAGAACTGGTGATACCTTAAAGAAGATTCTCCCTACTGAGTAACATCACGTTGCCAGGGGAAGAAAATCCTTCTCGCTCTCTGAAAGACAGCACAGCCTTTCTGACAGGCAGGCTTTTGGTTCAGTGTCAAAATGTGTACAAATGCTCAAGCAGGCAGCTAAATGCCCTCAGAATTTGTTAAGCTAATAGATATTTTTCTGCATAGGCTCCTAACAACTTCAAGTGATATCTAAAATATTTAAACAAAATTGCTCATCTGGTCTAGGGTAAATCCATTCATATGATAATTTGTAAGGTTGCTGCTCTTCCTTTATATTTCATTATTTGGGGAAAAAAAGTCTGTCTAATGCCTCATTTAAGATTCAGTGGAATCTTCCTTGCTTCGGTAATTTTCCTATTAAATTACAACTATTAACACTCATTCCTCACCCTAAAGGAAACCAATAGAATCACCCAAACTAATGAAGTTGTTTTCAGCAGCAAGCACCTCGTTACGGGGGTATTTCTAATTACTGTTAAAATGAACTGGAACAGAATGCCTCCAGAATGGGATGTCCCAGAGCGATCAACCCAAACCATAAACATCTGTGCAACTCATAATCTCTTCATTTAACCTTTGTAATAGCAATACAACCTCAACTAATTTTTAAATGCTGATAGACATTGAAATAAATAGATATGAAAATGTCACTGACACATTTTAAATATAATTCTAATTTATGAGCACTGACTCCCAGTGAGGAATGCAGTTTTTGTCTTTCAAAAAATAACTGTGCCACCTGGAGTTTATCTTTCTCTTATATTGTCTAGTCTGAAGTAATTTTTTTTCTTTCTGCACTAATTGTTATATTTAGATATCATCACCCAGAAGACTATGTTGAGGAGTGATTAGGGTACAGCTTACACATCAGAATGCACGAGCTAACTAGAAAAGCAAAGCTTCAGATCAGATTTAATTAAGATAGCTTACACTCTCAGTTCAGTTTTCTGCCTAAAGCAAAGAAAAAAAAATGAAGATTAACAGTTTCTTCCAGAAACATGATACTCCTGGGACAGAAATTTAGAACTCCATAAGCAAAATAACTTTTACTCCTGTGAGTAGTCCTCCTGAAATCAGCATGCCTAGTTATGTGAGTAAATGGTACTCTGCATAAATTAATAATGCACAATCTGGCCATATAGAATCCTTGCTCTGGTGCAGATTACTAATTGCCTGTGAGTCATTCAAATAATAAAAAACCAGAAAAACAAAGTGATATTCATATGAGTAATGGCTTGCAGGATTTTCCTTTTTAGTTTTCATATATGGAAAACCGAAGCTTTAATACCTAAATAAATAAAATTGGGAATCTTCGACTGGAGCTTGCTAAAGGTCTGTGTATGCAACTCATAATGCATTCACCTCCTTATGAGAAGAAAGGTGTTTTTTAATACCAGCAGCTTAGTCTATAAACAACATGCATAACTGTAATCACCATCAATTTAGTGCTCACATTACAGGGCAGTTAGAAGGTTGGGGGCAACTGAGATCCATTTCCATAAACAGCAGGCAAATAAATACTGTGAGTAACTGCACTGGACTATCTATGTTAAATCTCATTCATAGATCATCCTTAGGCTTTAATGTTATACATGTATAGGGAAGCATGAGCCAAAATCTCTTCCATCCTTTCTCCTGCTTCTGGGTGCTAAGTGCTGGGCTTTGCAATGCTAACTGAAGTAGAAGGGCAGAAGAATAATTTTATAAGCAATGGAATTATGAGGCCTGGTGTCCTTTGGATTTATATCTTTTGGCAGATGAAGGGAAGGGAGAGAAAGTATGATCTTCATCTGAACCTTTTCTCTTTGGGCTCTGTTTGAGGTATATACCCTCATTTCTATAAGCTGGTGTACTTTCCTTTGGCTGGGGCATGAACGGGATCATTCCTCTGCTTCTGGCCATTCGTTTATTTGCATGAAATTTGTAGAAACTTAATAATCTGTCAAACTGTTGTTAAATTGCATTAAGAGTCAATCTGTAGGTTCCAGTGGTATTGAGAATGTTATGCAAACACAGCAGTCAAACACACTAGCTTCAATTCCACAGAAAAAACATGGTCTAAAATACAGAGGTGGCTTTTTTCAGTAAATTAGGTGAATAGTAAAAAGTGGGAATATTTTCAGTTTAAGATTCAGTTTAAGATTATAGATGTTGACATAATTGTAATTTTTATATAATCTGATCATCAGTGGGAAAAGGTGCTGTGGAGATAAGAAAGTCCCAGTCAGAGGCAATGGCTCACTTTGCTAGTTGCTATTCAGGTCGATAAGGACAGTTCTGTTTTCATTGGGTTGTTTATGACCTATGGAGACAGAACAAAGGTTGAAATACAAAGAACAAAAACCATACTCTTAATGCAAATGATATCTCTATTCTTTCCATTTTTTATTCCTGACCACTCTCTGAGCCTTACTATAAAGCCTGACAGAAGTATATCTGTGCCCTGATAAACTGATACACAGGGAGAAAAAAGTGCCTTGGTTCCTAAATCTTGTCCCCAAAGTGCAGAAAATTATGCAAGAATTTTTTTCAGAAAGTTGTTTAAGAATGTCTTTGCATGGTCTGAAAGAAGACACAGAAACTGTTGTGAAAGAGGCAGACAATTGACTGGCATAATTTGCTGCATAGAGAGAACAGGGAGACAGGGTAAGTGACAAGAATAACAGCACCAACTGACAGAAATGTACCTCTGTCATGAGCAATTCAAAGCCTACTCAAGGATATTATCCTGCTGCACATCAATACAGAGCCTGAGTTGAACTGGAGACGCTGGGTGATTTCACTGAGACTTTATCTGTTTTTCTCCTTTTTTAGGTAATATTACTGACAGGGGTTTTGATTTGTTCTTGTTTTAAATTATGGCCATCATTAAAAACTAGTTTGTAGCTGTTTTGCTTTGTAGTTTGTGCAGGTTGTTTGAAAGCCTTTGGAGTGAAAGAAAGCAGCAGGGCCTGGAGAGGAGGTCTGGGATGGAGAAGAGAGCTGGGGCAGGTGGAGCAGTTCATGGCACTCTTCCTGCAAGGCTGCAAGGAAGAAAGTGGTTTTGCAGCTTTCCCTCAAGGAACCATGTTCCAAATTTGTGCCATTTTCTTTTCCAGGCTAAGACACAGAGGTGTCAATGCTGTGTCAGATCAGAGGTGAATCTGGCTGCTCATCCTGTATTTGACAGTGGTCCATAGCAGTGGTAGAAGAGGGTAAGATGCCTGCAGCCATACAGCCTCATGAGCTTCAAAAACCTGAATGACATAAGTATCTCCTATGAAGACAGAAAGAGAGAGTTGGGGCTTTTCAGCCTGCAGAAGAGAAGGCTCTAGGGAGACCTTAGAGCAGCCTTTCAGTACCTAAAGGAGCCTACAAGAAAGCTGAAGAGGGACCTTTCACAAGGGCATATGGTGACAGCCCAAGGGGGAACAGCTTTAAAGTGAAAGAGAGTAGGTTTAGATCAGACTTAAGGGAAAAAATCTTTTCTGTGAAAGTGGTAAGAGACTGGCACAGGTTGTCTAGAGAACTTGTGAAGGCCCCATCCCTGGAAGTGTTCAAGAACAACTTGGATGGGGCTTTAAGCAGCCTGATCTACTGGAAGGTGTCCCTGCCCATGGCAAGAGAACTGGATGATCTTTGGTTCCTTCCAACCCAACACATTCTGTGATTCTGTGATTCTGTTATAAGTACCTTTAATAGTCTTTGGTCAATTTAGTTTCCATTATCTTGTCTACTGTCCTTTGGAAGCCTTGCATGTCAGTAGGATCCAGGAGGTCTTGTATTTTATTTCCCAAAAAGACTCCATTCACAGCCATTTTGCACCTTTGTTTTGAACTCTGTGATCTGACTTTCCTGGAGCTGCACATAAATCTGGTGATTCACAGGTCTGCAGTTGCCCTTACTAATCTGATACTTATAGAAGGATCACTGAAATAATGAGAACCTAAATTCATTGAAGTCATTGCCATGACATCATCTATGAAGAAAGATGGCAGGTGTTTCCTGCAGAGCTGGGATAGTGAACTGTGATCAGATTCAAATACAGTAATCCAGTTTGAACATGATCATTATGCTCAGAAACATGGTTAGGGGAAATGATAAAGTTTCTTAGACTTTAGAATTAAATAAATCATGATCTGTGGAAACACCAAGAGATAAAGTCTGAAGAATTTACACAAGTCCTTTTTTAAGTCCAAAATATAAGATTATAAAGGTAAACATAGGTCCAGAAGCATGAAACAGCTGATTTGAAATGAGCATGTGCAATGGAAAGCTTTATCTGTTCTTTTAAATCTATTAGGTCTACTAATCTTAACTCACTTACATGGATCATTAGAGATTCAATGCTGTCAGTGATCTGAATAAATCATTTGGCAACACTGATGGAGACTAGCCAGAGGACATTACAACAGCAGCCACTTGCTTTGTCTTTCTGAGCTGTGAATGAATCCTTTCCAACAAACTTTTAAGAGTCTCATTTGTCAGAAGCAGTAGCCTTCCTACTAATTTATTGTTTTATGTATAATGAACCCTTCCTTGAGCATGATAACATTCTCTTTCTAAATGCACCCTTTTCTATGTGACAAAAATGTGGGGAAAATTAAAGCTTCTTTTTGGTGGAATTATGGCTTGATTTCTTCCCTCTTCCTTCCCCAGTCAAACTGAACTCATACAAGGGAAAGTGTGACAGAAAGCTGTTAATTTTGTTGACAGCATTGCTTAACTGCAGAGATTAATCTTCATATATGACTGTTTTTTAAAATCTCCTATTCATCACTGAATTATGCCCAGGTGAAGTACTCTGGAATAACAGCATGCTGAAATTTCAGAACATTTTAACAATCTACAAGAGATAGTGCAATATGTCAAAAGATGATAATTTTCCCCAAAATTCCTTTAAAATAGAGTAATAGTGATATGGCATAGCATTTATAGGGAAATCTGAGAGCATTCCACAGAAAACTAGGAAAAAGCAACAGAAGGGCAAGAGTGTTGGGCAGTTTGCAGCCATGGCACACACATGATTGTCATTAAGAATATTTATTTCCAAACTGCTTTGTTTTTTTACTAGCTCATTAGATTAGCTCCTCATTGTGGAGAGATTTATCTGAGATTAAGAATTATAACAAGCAATGTTATGAACTAATAAGCACATCTAATTTGGATGTTGTTAGAGCATTAAATGGAATTAGTGACAGCACCATTTCATTTCATTTTCGTGAGGTTATTATCACCTGCAGATTCCTTCCATGAAATGGGACCGTAGCTACTTCAGTGGCTATAATGGGAGCACACACAATATTTCTTTGTTTCTGTTTTTAGGTCGGCTATCACTATTAGATCATGTTCATCATTAGGGAGGAAAAGTGCTCTATTAGAGGGAGGCTTTTCCTTTGGTGATACAGGGAATATTAGGTGGGGGATTGGAAAGGACCTTAAAGATCATGCAGTTCCAAACCCCTGTCATCAGGAATGATCTTTTTTTGTCTTAATGTGAGAGAACAGGGAGCATGCACCTGGATCTACATTTTGCAGCAAGTAATTGCCAGGAGTATCCTGACAGCTTCTCACGCCAGGGGAGGCAGGGGGAACAGGCCTTCCATTTTGCAAAACTTCTATGCAGGGTGTGGTTCAGATGTGCTCCCCACCTCCCTCTAATCAGGGCCACCAAGAGCTGTGGCATTTATCAGATGGCTTCCCTTCTTCAGGTCTTCATTCACAAATTCATTTCTGTGCAACGGTGCCCAGGACAGCGCTAATGAGTTTGCTGAAGTGCTGCAAGCAGGATGGCCATGGTTTTGTGGCGCTCTGCCCAGGTTAATCAGCCCTGTTTCTCAGCAGTGTTAATTAGGCGAAGCAGAGATCTCTGTGGTGGTGAGTATATTTGTTCTGATGCTCAGTTATTTCAGGCAGCTCCGCGTTGCATTGCACTGTGCTGCTAGACCTACACTCAGCATCAAGGACATTAAGAGGCAACCCTGTCCAATAGCTCTGTAGGCTTCCAGCTCTCTCTCTTCCAGTAAATGTGGTCAAGTTTTTCATCACAAATTATCTCAGAGATACTCCTTAGAGACAGACCTAATGCTGGACTGAAACATTGCTCCCGTGCTATGAGTAGAAACACTGTCATTGACTGAGATGAGATGAAATCACGATTCCAAGTGAGCAGTGTGAAGTAGACAAACTTGTTTGAAATGCTGCAAGTTAAACAACTATCTAAAATGTGAGTGTTGGACATTAGCATGTCAGTGTTAATGGCTTTTGTCAGTAGCCACCAGAGGCAGAGCAGCTTTGCTGGCAAAGGTAGGGAGTTCGTTTTACCATTGCTGGGTAACCAGTACCCCACTGTGGCTTACAGCTATAGAAACCAGTGCTCAGAGCATGCAGTTGCCCAGTGCCAGGGACAGCTAAATTATACCTGTCACTTTGCACCCCTGGGACAACCTTGCCCGACTTGCTAGCATGGGTATGGAAAGCTAGGGATGGCCTGAGCAGCCCTTAGGGATGCCAAAGATCCGATTTGCACATTAAAAAATCAGGAGTGAAGAAATAAAACATTCTCAGTCTACACTGAGTGATGGCTGGGGAGCAATTCTCCCTTCCAGCTGAACAAGGCTTGTTATATTTTTTAGGTTGAGTCCCAATTTAGCTTCTGTACCATCTCTTTTCTTTTCTGTCATGGCCAACACTATAATTATTCTTGAAAGACAATCTCCTCTGTACAACCTGTGCATAGTGAACATTCTATGGCATCCCATGTGGCACCTCCTGGGACATGCTTCAGGCCCCTAGTTTGGGAGCTGCAGGGGAATACTCATGGTGTGTCTCCACAACGGGGTGCAGCAGCTGGCTCAGTATCTCCACTGCTTGGCCTTGTAAAAGTTTCTTCTCTCTTTCTTCACAGGTGATCCAGAGGCTGTGGAAATAAAATAAGAACTGGAGTGTGAACTGTTGCAGACATTTTTTCATAGAAATCCTTTCTTTGGGATTTGTTTATCTTCTGGGAAGCTGAGGCCCCAGAAGAAGAATGTAAACAATTGTTATCGGCTGGTGTGGAATGCAACAGGTGCAGCGGGGATTGGGCTTCTGTGAGTGTTTGGATTTGCTGACCACTCACAGAAAGAGTTTGTCCTTGCTTTCTGCTGGACACAGAACTTTGTTATTCATTCTTTTCTATGCTATTCTTAGGTTAGCAGGCTCTGCAACTTCTCTCTTTATTCTTTTTAGTATAGTAATAATGTATTATATATCATATATCAGTAAATCCAGCCTTCTGATCATGAACTAAGATTCTTGTCCACTTCTCTCACCCTGAAGACCTCATCAGGTCGCTGTAATAGTGAACCTGTTTCTTCTTACAGAAGAAATGGGTTATGCCTGACATGGTCAAACCATTACAGTGCTTGCTCTCTGTTTGCTCCTGTGGCAGAGCTTTCTACTGCTGGTATTGTCTGCAAAATTAACATGGAGAACAGGACAGAGGAATCCATGAGGGGACCTACATTACAGAATCATAGAATATCCTGAGTTGGAAGGACCCACAAAGATCATCGAAGTCTGGCTCCTGGCCCTCCACAGAAGGAACCAAGAACGTGGGAGTGTCCAAAGTCCACTCTGGCAGGCACCTGGGAGAAGGCCTGTTCTCACTAGAGAGTGTATCAGAACAATACTTTGGTTTAAGGGAAGTTAAACTTTGCAATGTCCTACTTGTGAAAGTTCATAGCAATGCAATTGTCATCCTAGCAAAATCAGAGCTAAACACTGAACGTGGCCTGCTTTCAGGCAGAAATATCTCTATTCTTCCTATTTTCTTTTCTTTTTAAGAACATTATGCAGGCCTGCTTGAATCAGAGTATACAGATTGGATTATTTATGCATTTGATAAAGTAATTGAAATAAATTGGAGGGTTAATGATGACGCACTGTTTTGGTGAACCCCCATGGTATAAAGAGCAATAACAGGGAATTAGGCTGTTTCACAAAAATATTTTCTGAAGTTATGGTCTTTGATCAGTTCTCCTAAGTAAATTGACACTGCACTGATGGTCATAAAATCAATGTGAGGTGAGAGAAACTGGGTTGCTGTTTTTGTGGAACAAGAGCATATCCTCCGTGTGCCGTACACACTTTTTTTCCTCTCCTGTGACCTTTTTAAAATCTGTTGGCAGGGATAAAAAATCATACTCACACACAATATTTCCCTCCAAATGGGATTGTAACATAGCTATGGCTCATCTCTTGACCTCCAGCTTCCCACATAATCCAATTCACTCCTCCTCTTGCTTGATGCCCCAGAGACATCTGCTGCAGCTCTGAGGTGAATCTCTGCTCACTTATCTGAGTGCCATGCGCTCCCTCAGCACCTCTGTCTAGGGAAGACTGTGACTTCCTTGCCTGCAGGGGTAGCCACAGAACAGCAAAAGAAAAGGCCGCCTCTCCGTGCCTGCAGAGCTGCCATCCGCCAGCGCCTGTCTCTGCTCAGCCGTGCTGCAGCGTGTGGCTAATAGCAGCGGGCTGCTGCTCGGCGCTGCGCATCAGGGCAGAGCTCAGCCCTCCCCTGCCATGCCTGGGAGCACCACTGTGCTAAAGGTGCTCCAAACCTTTCCTGCGATATATTATCAGCCTCTCCTGCGAGCCACAGTGAGTGCAGCAATGCAGGGACATGCGCTAAATACACGCTGCCGCTGTCGGCTTTAAGGATAACCGCACTGGTAGAGGTAGGGAAAAGGTATCAAAACAAACCTTTGGCTCTCAGTGGATGTGATGTGTACTGTTGGAAGTAAAAGTACTGATAATCAGGAAACTATTCTGCTGCATCAATATGCTTGACAAGCTGAAAAATAGCTACAAAATTTCATGAATATTTCTGTGTAAATTGCATTTAAACCAATGTTAGTGCTTCCCCTTGTAGATTACGAATTAGCAACTATTCTTCTGTTAATGTAAATTTAACTTGTTGTTGTTGTTCTCTGCTTTTGTACAAGCTCTACTCCAGTAGAAACTGAAGTGCAAACTTCTCAAAGCGTCCAGATGGCAACAATAATTATTATCTTTAGCTACCATGATTATGTTGTCCAATCTGTGATATTGTAAATCAGTTTTCAGATGGTCACAAGAGTTGTAGCAAGTTTGTGAAAAACATTGCTCATTATATGTTTCTTCAGAAGGATTGAACCAGAGCACTGCAACTCTTTCAACATAAGTAAATCAGTGTGGAAGTTTAGATCTAAAAGGGACTCTGAGTGTGGAGAGACCAGTGTGGTGGGATGCACACAGTGAGGAACCCATCAGTCATGTGGCACAGAGTCTAGGTTTCTCTGAAATACACACTCCCAAAGTGGGTTCAATCAAGGGCTGTGCTATTTTCTCTTACTGGAACCAAACTGAAGTGTAAAATGAGACAAGTATCTTCTTTGGGCCAAGGCAAAAGCATGACATTCAGTTGTAGCACCACTGATGTTCAGCACCACTGAAGTGAGGGTTCAGCCCTAGTGCAATTTGTGAGATTTGCATGTTTTAATTACAAACTTGCATAGGTTTTGCCCTCCAGAGTTTATTTTTCCCCTTAACCTAATTCTATCCAATCTGTCATCTTTTCTTAGTAGCATTCTGAGGCCACAATTTTTTTTCTTGCTGAAAATATTATCTTTAAGTGTTTTATATTTGCAGGGTAATGGTGACATTGAAATGAAAGGAATGGCATACTGATTTTTAGCAAGGCTTTTATAATTTTTCTTCTTAGATTTATGATGTATCATTTGATTTACAGCACTACCATTTTTGTGTATGCTGCTATCTATTAACATTTCTACAATAGCCCTTATTTTTGAATTCTCAAAGGCTAAAGTAACACATTTTTACTCTGATATTTTTAAATTTGGATAACTTGATAGTCACAATTGCTGACTCTTAATAAGAACAGAGCTTGTTTTCCAAGATACTATTTTATCTTGAGCTCTTATGCGGAAAAATTTGCTGTTTAAATTTTAAAGGTCCCAAAACTTACTCTGACAAATAAATCTGTCTTTTGGTGCTCTCAGAATTGCTCCTGAGTTTGATGTATTTTAGAATTTTTAAGGTCTCCAGAATTTTTTTGTGAAGATTATCAGAAATCAAAGGTGCTAAGCTTCTATTTTCTCAAGGCATGAAGACTGAATTAGTTTTTTTTTATAATTAACTCACTGTAGTATCTTGATTGGAAGGAGTTAAAGGACTTTTCCTTCACAATCCTTCTGACGGTACATTTATGGCAATTAAGAGTCTATCTATGGTGCAGAGCATCTTTTCCCATGCTGAAGCATAGGAATGCTGCCCAAGTGAGTGCCTCTTCCTGCCTGTGTGCATTATTGGGGTCTGGTCTTGCCACCATCAAGGGTATATTAATAGATGGTATTTTCTTTCCTGCTAAAGGGAAGAAAAATGATGGCTCAGATAACTATTACAAACTCACAGGAGACCATTCAACTTCCACAAGTCTCCAGTTTGCCTTTTGCCCATCACTGGCCAATACTTGTCAATGGAAACTTGTCTTCTTAACTGAGTCATGGTGTTACCTGCCCAGGCCCTTGCTGCTCTGTGAGAAAGATGCTCCCTTCCTTCATGGTACCCATGAAATTTATGAATAAAGTTTCAGAGAAAGGCACAGGACTATTTTCAAAGACTGGTAGGAGAAGGAATGTAATGTTTTCTTGTTTGCTAGTTAATGGGCAATTGCTTTCAACAGTAGAGAAATATGGATGTACAAGCATGGCAGGAATATATTAGAGCAGTATTGCAAAAGGGATTACTATGTTTAGAAATAGATATACAGAACTGTTTGAAAACCATGAAAATATTTCTGTATTGGATTAACTCCAAGGTCAGGTCTGTTTCAGGTGACAACCTGCCAGATGTCAGTCTTGTGGCAAAATCCTCAGGTTAGCTATTGCCTTTATTGTCCAGGAACAAGCACTGGGGTGGGCTTGCTCGGTCCTTTGTGGATGAATCACCTCCATGGCTGTCTTTAATCCCTGCATTCACAGCTCCATGGTACTTAGGCTGGTCCAACACCAGGAGTGTGATGGAACCAACAGCTTTAGAAATAATCCTAAACAGGGGTTATTTTGTCTGTCATAGCCATGGCTCTTGACTGTCCGTTGTACTTCCCATTTTTTGAGCACACTGCCATATAACGTGTGAGCAATTTACAAGATAGTGAACTACAAGGTGGACATCTGATGTGACTTTTTTCCTTTTTTTTCCTCTTAGTTTGATGTCCATTAATTCTGTGTAATCTAAGATTGAAGATATTGTGGTTTGTAGGGTTCCACCACCACCCCCCCTCCCCGCCTTAGTATAAAAGTTTCACAGTAATTAGTGAAATTTTCTGCAACCTTTAAAAGTGTCCTGAGAGGTTTTTACCCCCCTAGTTCATTAGGCAGCCACAGTTAGGCTTTCTATGATATAGCCTAGGGTTGTGTGCTTGTATGGAAGGCAAGGAGGTGAGTGAAGATGATGATAAGAAAGGCCACTGATGTGTCTCATGTTCTCCCTGCTCCTCCACAAACATGGGTGATTTCTGCTGTGATTTGGGAGCAAGTATGTCTTGGGCAGATTTCACATGGAGATCAAAACAAAGATGAACAAGATGCTTCAGACAGCACTGCTGAAGGAAAAGAATAATAAATGCTGCCCAAGCTAAGAAAAGAAAGGGGAAAAATCTACTCATATTATCTTAAGACTGTTGTCTAAAACAGATTACATTTAAGGCCTGTCTTGTAAAGATGTATAGCAACAGCTGTTTTTGCAAAGCCTTTGAATATAGACAAAGCAAAAACCTGCTACTTGTATGACAACTGGACTCCATGTACAAAATAGCAAGGCTTTTTCAGACCACATCAGGCACATTACCAGTTACTTTCCTGGCAAGAATGATGAAGAAAGATGCAGCATAAATTTGCCACTGAAGATGATAGTTTGTCTAACTTTATGCCTTGAATCTTACTGGAATCCTCTAATTTAGGAGCCTAGTGACTTCCCTTGAGACTTTGGCTGCTGCTCTTATCCCTCCCAGCTGTCCTCTTATCTCTACTGCCAGGCTAGGTAGAATCAGTGAAGGGATTTTAGAAAGCCATTATGTTGGCTGTGGCCTTTGCATGTCTTTTTCATGAGTATTAGGGCTGTCCATATGGTGAGTGGAGAGAGGAGGTGGAAATCTCTAAGCCTTCTCAGCTATCCTAAAAGATAAGATCACTGAAATATTCAGTGATAAATGCTGTCTGTGTACTGTTTTAAAGATGTTGTGGCTATTCAGTTTGCTTTCACTTTTCTCTAATTATCTTTAAATTTTAATTCTGTATTTCTACTTATTTTCTGAGGCAGAGAAACACAGAAATTCCATGGTGGAAATAAAGCCTTGAAGGAGAAAACACCTGTTCCTGAAGGGCCAGGGGTATCTTGTGCTTCTGCCAGAGTGCTAAGGATACACTAAGTGCAAATCTTGCCAGCCGGCAAACTCAGAATTTTCTTGAAGGAAGGAAAAACATCCTCTAAAAGACAAAATCCTTTAGACAATACTTTTTCTCCCCACTTCATTTAGAGAAAAGCAACAGAGGTACAGTAATGGCAATGTCTGACACAGCTGAGAGCAAGCCTGTGCACAGTGGTTGGAGGGAAGATACAAGGGCCAGGATTGTCTTTTAATTTGTCCATTGCCTGAGGATGAAAGAAAACTGCTGTCAGTCACAAAGGGCAAAGGAAGATATTCTAGTGTGCTTAGGACTGCAAAAGGGCTCTTTTATGCCTTCAGTGATCTATGACTAATTTCTGAAATAAAACCTTCAAGTCACCTGCAAAGCCAGTTTCACAGAGAACAGTAACAAACATTTCTTCTAGGAGTTCTGGAGGAAAAAAAAAGAAAAAGAAGAAAGAAAAAAAATAACATTCCTGCCCTTTATTTTGTCTGGTATTATCTGCTGTACAAATGTCATTAAGTGACATTTTTCTCCTACAGGCCATCCAGTATATAGGAGGATTATTATTCCTTCTTTCTCTCTTCCACTGAAAAACAGATAGTGGCTGACAGTTAATGAGGAGGACTCTAATCTGACAGCACTATGAAAGCTACTGACAGAAAAGATCTTGATAGTGGCATAAGAAATTCCTTCTATCTCAGGCTACTGTTAAGGTGCCTGTCTGCAGCTGAGAAGTCAGGATATTCTCCTCTAATCAAAGCTTGCTAGATCTGTATCCTCTTGTACGTCTGCAATCTCTTTAAGAGGAAAACCCAAAACAGCTGTGGGGAAATAAGAAAATAAAGGCATTCAAAATATGAGGACCTACTAAGATTAAATTCCTAAAGAGGAGTTTGTTGCCATCATTCTGTGCTCAACAATTAAGCTGTATTTTGCTTTCACTTGCAGTGTTATGCCTGAGTAACTCCATATGCATATATATGGATATAGAAATGGAGATTTCACCATGGGAGGTTCTGTGTTTCATGTGGGACTTTCCAAACTGAGGGATGTGATGTCTAAGTTTACATGACAAACAACCTCCTGATTTTGGATGGTACAAGCTGTTCTGGATTACTTGCATGAACAAAATCCATCCCCTCAGCCACAGCCCTGTCCCTTCAATCCCACTCTGTGGTACAGGTATTGATATTGCCCTGAGGTGGCCCCTAAGTGTTTCAGAGCAGAAGTTTATTCTAAATATGCACTCAGGATTTTTACTCTGGTATGCTCAGGCCTATGGTTTTAAACTATTTAAACTCTGGACACTGCTGGTGTTAGAGACAGAAGTTTCTGACTGATGAAGTTTCCGATGATGAATGTCAACTATTTGGACACAGCTTCTTTTTGAGAACATGCAATTATTTAACTTCTGAGATCTTTTACTGTGCTTGAAGAAGGGGTTAATGCAGACCTATATTGGAGACTATGAGAAAGGCAGTGGTGGGAAGTGCAGCAAACAAAATGTGACCAGAGAAGTTAAAACAAGGTTTTGTTTTCAGAGAGTCTGGAGCACTGAAGACTTTTTGTACCAAGCTTGTTGCTTGTTCAGTCTTTATTGAACTTTTCCAAAGAGTTGTCCCTTATATGTGTATTTCAGTAAAAAAGAGAAACGTTGCTTTGATGTAGGTTTTCTTTCTTTGAGCAAAGAACAGGCCATCCAGGTGCTTCACCCCTCCTAACAGGAAAACTTGAATAAGGCAGTCATCCTACCCAGCCTGTTCCTTGCATTTTGTAGAGCTAAACTTTATGTATTCTTGCCAAATCTCTGATCATTTTTGGAGCTGACACATATAAATGCATACTGTATTCTCTGTATTTTTTCCCACTGCTATGTTGTCTGCTCACAAAAGATTGTAATTCTATGTGCTTTTCTCCAGCTAGCCCTACTTTTTTTTTCACCTACACATTCAATTTTAGTGTGCCATCTGCTTTCAACCTGCTTAATGTTATACTCCAGCTTTTAATGACAGAAGATATCAAGTGCCATGGTTCTTACTTTATTGCTAAAGATGGCATGCAGACCTTCTTTAAATGATTCCAAATCATTGAAAGCCTCTCTTTGGACGGTTTTCAAAGGCAGCCTAGGGTTGTCAAGCTTCTACTGCAGAGCTTGTGAGCACTTTTCATAGGTTAATCTTTTTAAAAGCCCGTATCTGAGGTTCTTTAGTTTCCTAAAGGCTCTTTTTTTTTTTTTTTTTTTTGCCTACTTCAAAGCTTTATGTGAAAATTACATACATCATTGTCTTAATTTGTCCTGACAGGTGCAAATTCTTGTTTGACCTAAAATCCAGGGAAAAAAAAAAAACAACCAAAAGATTCCTACCTTAAAAAAAAAAGCATAAAATAATTTTTGTCATTTTTATGCACCAAACTGAGACTTCCTTTAACACCTGATGTTTTAAAATCTTGAGCCCAGATTATTTCTGGAAAGAGACTGAATCAAAATAATGTGGACCTTCACCTCAGGAATCTGATCTTAATTTTGAAGTGGAATAGCTTCAGTAAATACCTTAGTCAGCTTGAGGTACTTTTTGGTTTCCTAGCTGTGGAAATTGCAGCTTTTCTTTGGAGGTCAGGTTTCTGAGGAGCAGCAAATAACCTCCATGAGTAGCCTGGGTTTTTATCCACGACAAACACTTCCTCCAATTCCCTGATATGTCCAAGGGATGGTGCTGATCTGGGGGCAGACTGCTGTCCAGGACAGAAAGCACTGAACCTCTCCTTGTCCAGCTTAGGGATGTGTGTGCAGAGCAGCTCTGCTTTGGTGGTACCTGTTGTGTCCCAAGTGCCAGTCTAAGCTAGAAGGCCATATAGCCCAGCAAGCAGCAATAAAAAAGATTTTTTTTCTGGGGCTTTCATGCAAACAGAATGCTGGTTTTCTTGGCTGGATTTCTGATTAGATGTTTTATTTCTTTAGATTTTGAATTGTAGTTTCTGCTTGCACATAGGTCTATTAAGGATTTAGGAAATCCCTGTGGGCACCAATCTGCATCTTTAAGCACTTTAAGTATCTTTACAGTGTTCTTCACTTATCCATGGGGAGATAGCTCCTCAGCAGAAGTTAAAATTCTTTCTAGAAATACCTCTGCTGTACAGAAAAGATATTTTTCTCTATGAAACTCATAGATTGGTTTTGCTAATATTCCCAAGCAATTTCACAGCAAGGATTAAATTCTCAGTTATACTTAGTACATTTACCCAGATATCTAATAGAAATTTTTCCCTCTTTTTTTTTTTTTTTTTTTTTTTTTTTTGGCTAGAAGAAAAGTCTAATTGGAATGGATGAAATGACATTATTAAATACCAGAATGAAGATCACCAGGGAAATAATCTAGCTGCTCTACTCTAATGTTAACTCAGTGCTTCTAAATAATCAGTAATCAGCAGCTTGAATTAGACTGAGATAGACCGAGCTAAGTGCTTGACTGTTCAAAGTGAGTGCAAGAGATCTGGGGAAAAGTTCAGTGCAGTCAGGGGAAAAAATGTACTGCATTAAACATGCAGGACTAAAGAAATCATGCTTCTATTTTATTTTAAGTAAACACATTATCTTTTGATATATCTTGGTCTTTCTTCATGTGAATACTGAATCATGCAGCACTTCAAGCCCTGATTAATATTCTTAATTGCTCTCCCTTTTTCGTTCTTGCAGCTGGCAGATGGAATGCTGCAGATCAGACGGTGCCACATCAGTAATGTTTGCACTGCCTGTGAACAAATGGTGTTACAGCCTGCATGTTTATCCCCTTTGATCCACACACAACTGGAGCAAGGTGCAGTCACCAGGACTGGCTTTTTTTTCTTTTCTTTTTCTTTTTACCTTTTCCCCCCTTATCTCTATGGCATTAACGCTGTTGGGAGCAGATGATAGAAAACGGATAGTCAGCCAATTTCTGTAATGCAAAACAGTTTTCTACAACAAGGAAGTCTGTAAATCAATCATAGGAGACCTACATCCAGAATGGATCTCCACATCTGCCCTCCTTGGAAAAGTATATGCTAGAGAAATGCCTGTCTTCCACCAAGCTGGGCTGAAAATTCTGTAGTGGGAGTGTCAATTGTTTCTGTGCTTTTCTGTGCCCCTGCTAATTAAGATGGATATACAAAGAATCCAAAAGAAAGAGCATCATATTAGTAAGAAGCTCAGTGATGATTTCTAATTAGCTGAAAAGTGAATGAAGGTTCAATTCTGTTTGTTGGGGGCAAAGAATTAGTTCTCAAAATGAAAGAATCCTAATTACTTTAGAAATTCTAAGCTGTTCAGGTCTTTCTATTTCTTGTGAGTTAGTGTTATCAAATTACCTTCCAGGTGAAAGAATTACTTTTCTCACTAAATGCAAACTCTATTTTGATAGGCAAAGCAAAACCTTCCTGCTCTTTCATGACTGTTAGCAAAAACCAGTAGATGAAGAATGACCCTTTTATTACATGCACATTGGTTTCTTGATGCTAAAATTAAATTAAATTTTGTATGGTCAGCATTGCTGTCATAATCTATACATTTGCAATGAAAATATTTTAACCTAAGACATTATGTTATGCATAATTCCCTTGTTTTTGGACATGGGAGGGTTTGTGTGTTTTTCAGTCAGGTTTTTAAGAGGATGTGTGTTTTCTCATGTATCATGTAGGACTTATGTAGCACCCCCCCATAAAAGCACCAGAGACCTTAATCACCTTCTGATTAACATATCAGAAGGTGATTGCCTAAGATTAGGGACTCTATTTTGAATATTCTTCTTCTTGGAAGAATGTAGGTAATGAATCAAATGACCTCCTGTGATTGCTTGGATATGATTATTAAAAAAAAAAAAAAGTAAAAAAAAGTGAAATATCACAGGTTATGAAACCAGCACACAGAAGTGTGGCAAAGCCCCCAGGCTCAGACATCATAATCCCTCATCAGCTATTTCTCTGAAATATTTTGGGACTTTGGCTGTAAAAGGACTTGGTGATTATAACCATGATGTCAGCTTGCAGGAATTCAAAGAAAGGTGCATTGGAGAACACCCAGAGAAAATAATGGATGTGAGGCTATGAGAGGTCCATTTAACTGTCAGAAATATTCTGAACATGTTTGCATTTAGGACACATCAGTGCCATCCTGGCTGCAGCCTCAGGTGACAACACAAAGCAAAGCAAACTCAGCTCAATAATTTCTATTATTTCCAGCTGTAAGATGATAGTCTAAAGAGGTTCTCACATCATCATACTTACTTATGAGACTTTCCATTTCCTGTAGTTTCATCTTTGGATTGAAACTGTTTTTCAGTCATGTTATCATTCTCACTATTAATAGCTGAAGGCACTCCTATAATCTCCAAGTGTCTGATTACAATTTCTTGCATGTGTCACTTGTTCTCTACATTGTTGATGTTATCACTGAACTTACATTTTTGTTGCAGTATTTGTCACAATGCTAAATTCTCATTGTTGTTACATAGATGTTGTGAAATGCTTTTTGCATTCTGCGCTGGAAACCAGAGCATTGTGGGGTTACATGCTGTACCAGCACCTTTCTTATTTTCAACAAAGCTACCTCATCCTTTTATTTTTTGTTCCAGTGTCTAAAATAATAATAATTAAATAAAATTTTTTGAGGTGTTTCATGTATCTAGTGGTGTAAAGATGTGTCATTTTGATTTGATTTACTGCTCTGATGTACAAAAAGGCCAATTTTCCCCCTGGCAACATGTGACAGTTCTAACACAGTTTGCATTCCAGGCAGGTTCCTGGCCAAAACCAAAGGTGTATTAGAGAATTTGTCTGACACAAATTTGCCCAGGTCTTGCAGGATGCCAAATCAGCAAGCTTAGCATCTGCAAACCAGTTTTTTTTTCCCTCCTTCCACGCAATCCATCACTGTTTTTCTTCAGCATCTGAACTCATGGTGAACTGTCTGTTCTAATAGGCTTCATCTTCATTACAGGATAATATAATGTGTAAGTGTAAATTGGTAATGAGATGTTAGTGCTCTTGGAGAGTGATTTATGAGGAGGAAGCTAAATTCTAGTTAAACAAATACACTTCTGTTTGAATGCTGACAGAAGATGAGTAGAGCATCTGATCATTCCTTATATCTTTAAGAAATGGCTTCCTAATGAAATCAGATACTTTAAATACCTAGATCTCTAGCTCAAGACTTCTTTGACATTTCATTATCATATGAATTACATTTTTAGTTGGGCAAGTTTAGACATAAAACTTGGGTACTACGTACTGTGTGAAAAATTGACTAGGGGAATTGTAAAAATTCTAATATCTCAGCATTTTCTTTGCTTTTATTGATCATTGCAATCTAGCTGATGTGTCAGCAGCCAAAAAGCATTCTAGAGTAAGTTGATATATTAAAAATGATACAACTTCACATCTAGATTTATATTAGATGCAATCAGGTGACACACACATGTAATTTACTTTGTGACTTTCGAAATTTGTTATATCAAAATCAAAGGAAATTAGACTGAATAATATTCATATTTTAGTGCTAGTTGTGCTTATTTATTCAGGTATTTACTGTGATATGGTCCCTAACATTTATTCTGAATGAAAGCGCCGAGAATTATAACTGCCCTAAAAAAGTAGTTTTCCACCAGAAAATTGTTGTGTTAAAGTATAGTTAGTATGCTTAGTTGTTACAAAATTGTTGCCTCACCCTAACTATCACATTTTGCCTTTGTACAGATTTTATTGAATTATATCCTGAATAATACAGGGGAAAATTGCTGTTAAAAATAGGACAATTTTTGTTGGGTTTTTTTTTAAAGTTGCCTACTTTAAATTGGATTTATCTGAAACCTGGTGTTTCATGTAATAGTCTGCGTGGGTGCTTGGTTAAAAAAAAGCTATCTCATGTTACCTAAATTATATATGCTAAAACCCACAGCATTTTCTAGTCGCTAAAAGTGCATATGATAGGTAAAACTTATAGGAAAAAAAAGAAAAAAGGACTGAGGATTTCAAAGTGATGTTTAACAAAGAGGTAGTTCTGTTTTAAAATAAATCACATCTGTGTCAAAATTATTGCCCTGTCTGCTGTTAAATGCTTCATTTTTTTCCCTGGCAGAACCCAGGTAAGGCAGGGAAATCAACAGCCATGTACATGAAAAATTCTTCCTTAGATAAGTCAGTGAAAGAGATTGGTCCAGGGAGAGATGAGTCTCAGGGAAAGATGGGCTCAGATTTGTATTCTGGCACAAACTTCCCCTGAGGTAAGCGGGGAAAGACCATAAATCCCATATTCCAAACAAAAGGGTTTGTTTTCATTTTCAGTGGATCATAAAATCCCTGGGGCTGTTGTAGACCTAAGGAGAGGCTTGTGCTCTACTCTTCTGACTTTTCTAAATGGGCTTTATTGAACTTTTCTGTTATACAGTGTATTCTGCAGTCACAGGACCACTGTTTCATTTTGTCAGTCTGGAAACAAAGATCATTTCACAAGGCAGCCCAACAGTGTCTAGCAGAAATGTTCTGGAAACCTATGATGGGATGAAGAAGGAAAAAAGTGAACAATAGGATTGCATCAATGTGTAAGAAAACATGGGGGGAAAATCCACAAAAATTGTAATTTTCCAGGCTTTGAGTAAGAGAAGGTGGAGGGAAAAGTGATGATGAAATAGTGAAATGACAATCAAAAGGAAGAAGATGCAGTCTGACCTGGGGCTCACTGGGGGACTTGCATGTCTGGAAATGCAGGACCCACTGGTTCCTCCTGCTTCTGGCTACTTCTTTCATCATCTGCTTGGGTGGCACTGCATTTTTAGGGGGGGAAATAACAGAATATTCCAAGGGGGAATATTGAAAGGGACCCAATTGAAACATGATCCTCAAGGAGGCCTCACTTGAGACGAGTTTGTGCCTGAAGATTATTTCTATTGTTGAGATAGATGCCACATGTCTTCATTTTTTTCCTCAAAGGGTGCTTTTTTCCTGTGACATCCATAGGGTTAATCCAGACCTCTGCATGTCTAGTCTCTTTCATGGGAAAACTATGGCAACAAAGTTGATCTCAAACTTCTCCACCAGGTTACTTCCTGCCTTTCACCTTTACCTCAGAAAAAACCCATTAATTTTTATGCTATCCTCTATTCCTCTTCACTTTAGACTCCAGAATGTGCTTAGAATGCATTTGACTTTCAGTTCTTTCTTGTCTTGCAATTTTACCATGTGTCTCATACAAAACCAGAAGCACACCTTTTTCCCCTTGCTGTTGTTAACTATTTCTTTTTAGGTAAGGATTTTCTTCAAGGAAAAATATCACTAATGCAGCAGATATGAAAATATAAATTTTTTTTCTGCATGGATATATTTATAATATCTTTTTTCAGCAAAATTTCAGTAAGGAAAGCAAAAAAACCCCCCCAAAAAAATTGCTGCCTGGTCAAACTCTCTGCCTGGCATGTGGTCTGTCTGCTGTGCTTGTGCACATTACAGCTGGAATGTACATCAAGTTAACCAGTTTCATCTCTTCAGAGCAGCAAGGTGGGCTTTAATCTGCACTTAGTAGAAGTCCCTCTGCTCTGTCAAAAGCCTTCTTTCTATTAACTCTAATAGCCCACCGCCTCTCACTGTGGTCCCTTGCTTTTCTTCTCTATTGCTATTTCCAGATTGACTGTCTGATCTTCAGCTGCCTGATCCTGACCACAATATCTAGTGGCTCTTTTAGGTGCTGCTCCTCCTGCCCGCTCCCTCTCACCCTGCTGACATATTGCATCTCCAGAACTAAGGGAGATTTATCAGGACTGTACTCCACTTCTTCCAAATCACACTTCTTTGAGGGAAGAACAAGTGCTGTCTTCTGTTTAACACTGCTGGCCTTTGTCCAATTTTCAGTATCTAGTGGGAGGAATTTTGTATTTGAAAAGTGATGCTTGTGGATGCTGCCAGAATTAAAGAGCGTTTTTTATTCAAGGCAGAGCTCAAGCAGTCTCTGCCTCAGGTATTTCTGCTCTGTTGTTCCAATGATTCTCTAGAAGCTGCAACTTATGAATCCAGTTTGTTCCCTGATCTTTACCAGACAGGAAACCATTCTAAAACAATAGAAAACTACCATTGTCTTATTTATAAGAGGTAATAAAAGTGTAAAAAATACACCATGTTGAAGGTGTATAAAACCTTCAGTGGCCAATAAAACCATCTGATGTAGGTGAAACCTCTGATAGTCACTGGAAAGGGCACTTTTGGGTCAGTCTCTGCTGTGGAGGAGCTGAGTGCTTTCCATATAAAAGGGGGTACTGTTTGGGAGGAAAAGTACAGAGATTTTACTTTTAACTAGCCTAGCTTGAACAGTGAGGATGGGTGGGGGTTTCTGAGAAAGTTGTTTATCAGGGATGGTTCTTTGGGACTGGCCTTATGAGCATGGCTGAGCCTCTAAACAGGTAACAGTGGGGTTGGGGCTTCCCAGATGAATGAGGGAAGGAGAGGGTAGAGGCAGAAGTGAAAGAATGACCAGAATGTTCTTAAAAACAATCTTGGAAAATATCGTTCTAAGATGCTCACCAAGAAGAAGCTTTCGTTGCTATTCTGAAAAAGTGCTGTAAGCAGAGCTTTGGAGGCAAGCAGTCTTCCCCAAGCCTGGAGTAACAACTGGAGACATGAAAGCAACACACAACACAGAGAAAGTGAGGACTGTAAATACTGAGTGGAGGGAAGGGTTTAGGTCAACATGAAATTGCTTTCCTTGATATTTCCTAGACTGGATTAGTGCACTATTTTGGAGTGCATGGCACTTTTCCCAGCTTTTACTCAGCCAAGTGAGCAGTACTGGAGCAGTGAAGATTCTGTCCCTAGGGCAGGTCAGTGCTGTTCTGTTCCTGTTTCTGACCAGGAGCGTTACTTGCACCAGAACATCACAGAGGTACGACCCTCTTCCCGTGAAACTGCTGTCTTTTCCCCATGCAATTTATTTTGTTCCTGTTCTGCTGCTCTGTGCCATGGTTTTTGCAGAGAAAGCTCTACACAGGACCCTGCATTCACCCTAAAAGGCCTTTGCACTTGTATGGCTTGCTTGGCAGAGATGGGAGAGTGATGGAAGGTACAAACCTGCCCCTGTCAGAAAGGGTAAGTGTAGCAGGGCCAGGGGCATTTGTGGATGTAATTATGGCTGAATAGTCCTGTCTGTGTATTCTGGGGTCCTTGTGACAGAATGGGGGTGGGGATTGTGAAGTTTGCTTTCTCATGTGGCAAAATATGACTAAAACTATCCCCTACAGACACACACTGTTGGGGTTATCCTTCACATCTTAAGTTTAGTTTTAGCTTTCTCCTTGTCAAAATCTCTCTGGAATTAAAGATGAAGAAATGTGATTCTGTAAGTTACTGAGAGCAGGAGATCCCTCTGAGAAGGCTCCCAGATTCATGGTTTTGGTCCATTTCTGATGGGCCTTCCTGTTTAGTGTTCGTATTTATGGACTTTTTAGCAAAATAGTGATTTGGGATATTTATTTTTTTTTCCTTTAAGGGAAAAAGCTTTCACGCTTGGTCTTGAAATGAGACTGTTTAAACTGTTGCTCATTTTGTACTGGAGCTGCCACATCTGCAGCTGGAACTATGCCAAGGTTCTGATGGAAAAACAAGCAGATGGACTTCTAACATTTACAAAGGGTATATTACAGCAAAGCAAATGGGAATTAAATTAGTGAAGCCATACACTCGGGCATCTTATGTGAAAATGGAGAAAGTTCAGACATATCTTTGAATTGGAAACTGTTCTGTGCTCTGGTCTCATTTTATTTTGTTGAGAGGGAAAGGAGCAGTTCCTCTGCCCCAGCAGTCATAGTGGGAAAGTAAAAATTCATTATTTTGTTCCAGACACAAAAGTCCTTGGTGTGATTTAGGGAAAACACTAGAGTGGAATATAGAATTGAAACCACTGAAAAGTGTCGCGGTTTAACCCCACCATGCAGCCAATCCCCGTCCAGCCTCTTGCTCGTTCCCCACTGCCAGGATGGGAGGGACTTGGAAGGGCAGAAGTATGAAAACTCATGGGCTGGGATAAAGATCATTTGATATGTAAAGCAAAAGCCTCACAGCAGAGCAAGCCACAGAATTCCCTCACCTTTCTCATGGGCAGGCAGGTGTACAGCCATGTCCAGGGGAGCAGGACTCCATCACGGGCTGTGGTGGTTGGGAAGACAAACGCCATCAATGTGAATGTTGGTGGGCACCTTAGGCCCTGCCACGGTCTGCCCACACCACCCAGGCTAAACCAGAACCATCAGAAATCTCATAAAGCTCAAGATAAAGACATTAATGGAAAATGAAATGGGAAACTTTTTTTTTTCCTCGTGCATTATAAATGCGATTCAGTTGAACAAGTGTAGGTTCTGCTTCTGAAATTGCATTTTTCTTCACTTTCTTATTTGATTTGATGTAAAAGATTATTAAGTGACACTTCTTGACCTAACGTCCAAGTTTGGAGGGTGATGAATTCTGTTTTAGCAGATCACATGTTTCCATGGAAATTTTGTTTGGGATGAAAAAGCTACTGCTATCATTAGTCAGTGTCAACAATATATGTATATATATATATAAAAATCATACAGTAAAATTGGAAATGAGAAAGAAAATATAGAACTTGTCTTTAGATCTTTAGTATCCTGGCTATAAACATTTATTCAAAACAGAATGTCTGTGGTTTTTCAACAGTCAAGGAAAATGTCTCCTCTTCTGGTTTCACTGTGAACAAAGCAAACTGGACAAAACTGTAGGAGTAGGAGAAAAGTCAGCTCACACAGATCCTAACATTTAGGTAGAGCACAAGGTAGAAAAATATGAATAAGTACTACTGCCAGCAGAGAGGCTGTTAGCAGAAAGAATTGACTATATATTTAGTAGAAAGTCTCCAGTCTGTATTGTATTCAGGTTCAGTGATGCTACTATGTTGCATTTGATGTACTTCTGGAAAAACTAAAGCAAAAGCTCATTAAACTGTAGCTCCTGGTGATTCTTGTAGAGGCTGCATTGTCCAGAGCAGGTGAGAGCAGTGACAAAAAGGTGAATACATCCATTTCTTTGTCTGATTGGCAGCTCCATAATAAATGCTACATAACATGCTAGGAAGAATATAAGAACAGGTCATGGAAACACAGCAGTCTTGATATTTCAATGAATTGGGTTCCAGCCAGCAATGCACATTTTAAATGTGGCCAATGACAAAATTATTAAGGTTATACTGAGGATCAAATAATGATATGGCTACAGGCTGAGGGGGAAATCTAATCTCAGAGCAAGAACTCTGAAAGGAATATGGGATGCTAAACATGCTGTGGCTGAAGGGAATATTTTGATTCTTTAAAGAATAAAAGCCCAGAGTTGCTCAGGAGAGAGAGGAATGATGATACCTACCTTGAGTTTAGCAAAGCTTTTGACATTGCTTGTGATACCTTCCTTCCATCCATCTGTCCAAGCTGGGATATTAGAGGCTGGTGGGGTGAGCTCTAAGATTGGGTCCCTTTCTGGGTCATCAGGCTCAGTAATTAATGAATTGTGTTCAATGTGGACCTCCATGGGCTGCAGGGGCACAGCTGCCTCACTGTGGGCTGCACCAATGGGCTGCCCCATGGGCTGCAGGGGCATCTCAGCTCCAGCGCCTGCAGCACCTCCTGCCCCTCCTTCTGTGCTGACCTTGGTGTCTGTGGGGCTGCTCCTGGCCCATATTCTCACTCCTCTCTTCCAGCTGCTGTTGTGCAGCAGTTTCTTCTGCCTTGTCCAGGAGTGGGCATTAGCTCAGCTGGACATGGGGGAAGTTTCTAGCAGCTCCTCAGAAGCCAATCCTGTAGGCCCATCACTGCCAAACCCTCGCCACAGGGACCCAACGCATCTGTCAGTGATCTGGGAGGGAAGGCAGAGGATATCTGACCAGCTTCAGGGGTGCTAACAAATTGAGGCAAACAGTTACATTTTCAGGCAGGTTTGCTACTCAGAGGCTTGGAAATATGGGCTGACCTGAACCTCCTCAAGCTCTACAAAAACTGCCAGCTGCTGCAGCTAGGAAGGATGAACCCCTGCACTACCAGAGGGCCTCCCTGGGAGCAGATTTGCAGAACAGTCCCTGTGGTTCCTGCTGGTGGTAAAGCTGAGCATAGAACCAAAGGGAAACTGGTAGGTAGAGAGGGCACCAGCACACTGGGCTGTAGGAACAGGGTCAGAGCCAGAGCACACAAGAAAGGGTTTATTTGTTTTCTAATTGACATTTGTTAGACCACATCTAGAATAGCGAGTCCTGTTTTGTCCCCTCTAATAAAGAAAAGCATCAGTAAAATGAAGTGAGGTAAGGGGGGCCACCAATGTGGTGATGGATGGAGTACCTGACCTGTGAAGAGAGGCTGGAGAGCTGGCCTCATTCAGCCTGGAGCAGTGACAGCTTTAGGGAGACCTAACAGCAGCTCCGTGTGCTGAGGAGATGAGGAGATGGTTCTTGGCTTTTTCACTGCTGATCTTCTCCCTGGTATCCAGAGACAGGACATGTGGGAATGGTTCAAAGCTGTGCCAGGGGAGGCTTACACTGAACATTAGGAAGGCAGCATTTCTTTGTCAGCGGAGTGTTCAAACTCTGGAACAGTCTTCCTGGACAAGTGGTTGATGGCCCATGAGTGTCAGTCATGGGCAATCATTGGACAATGCCCTTAACAGCATGCTTTAGCCTGAATTGCCATGTCAACCCTGAATTGGTCCGGTGGCTGAACTAGATTATGGTTATTGGTTGGACCTATCCTATCCTATCCTATCCTATCCTATCCTATCCTATCCTATCCTATCCTATCCTATCCTATCCTATCCTATCCTATCCTATCCTATCCTATCCTATCCTATCCTATCCTATCCTATCCTATCCTATCCTATCCTATCCTATCCTATCCTATCCTATCCTATCCTATCCTATCCTATCCTACTTTTGTAGTGGCGCAGGTGGGAGCGTGACTGAGAATGTGGAGGTACTGATAAAAGGAAAACTTTTTTCACCATTACAACAGTTTAAGGACTGTAGGACAGCCTTGGAGGCTTTCAAGACGCAGCAGGATAAATCCCTGAGCAGCCTGATCTGAATTCAGTGTAGACTGTACTTTTAGATTAGTATAGACCCCCCTCTGAATTATTCTGAGACACTGTGATGTTGGCTGCCAATCCTGCTTATGGAATTAATGTAGTTCTGGTGTTGCTATTAAAACAAAAAATTGTCTAACTGCAAGGAGGTTCAAAGATCCAAAAGTGGGGTTTAAAGGAACTCCCAGAAAAACACCCCTCAGCATGAAGTGTGACTAATGATTCATCAGTTAGCTTACAGACGTGAGCATGAGCAAACCAGGTAATAGTAGGCTTTTCACACTAAAAGGAGATTATTTGTGCCTATATGACTATTTGTGAATAAGAATATCAATTTATATGTATGCTTAAAATCAAAAGGGAAAATTGTGCATCTAATTGCATAAATACTGTGTGTGGAGTTAAATACTGAGGATACCCACAGAGATAATACTGGTTAGAGAGAAATATCAAGAGAAATCAGCAAATAAACCTGTCATCTAATTGGTCTGGCTAGATTTGCAGTTTTCCAAGCATTGCTAAGACTGCATGCTTGGGTACAGCATGTTGAACTAATGGGTGGCTGCAGAAAGGATCTGAGCAATCTGTGATTAGTTATCAGATGCAGTGTATCAAGGCTGGCACCTGAGTGCATAGCTACTCTCCATCACTAGAAACCTGCAGCAAAGGCACCTGTATATACAAAGGTTTGCTCCAGCTGAGCTCTGAATGCAGGCTTTGAAGCAGGGCAGTGCTGTGACTCCTGGCATACACGAGTTCAGGGTAGTCTGTCATTATAAACCCCTGGGCCATGCTGGCAGGGTCAGTGGGAGGATGGGAGGGCGTAGCTGATATCTGTGTGCAGAGGCTACAGGCAGTGCTTTGGGCAAATTTGTGCTATCTGAGCAGAAATCTGGAGACTACAGCATGCTGACTTCTTACCTGTGAGGCTGTTCACTCCTTATCACTGGAGGAGGGTGTAAAGGCAAGGCCATTGCTATTTACTGTTTCTTGAGAGACATCTTAATTTCTTAAAAGTCACCATTAAGCAATTAAATTCTCTTATTCAGTATATAAGAGGACCTATAACTTCTAGAAACTGTTTTGATGATAGGATAACACAGATATAATTCATTTTCACAGTGTAAGCAGCACTTTACAGCTACAATCCATCAAATTCTTGCAAATCTCTGTAAGCGCGCTTCACATTGCAAATCTATAGTGCCAGGTTTATTTTTAATCCATGAGCCTCTTCTGCACAATTATTCAGAGGAGTTTCCATGGTTATGCCTATAACCTGTAAATGAAACAGCATCAGACTGTGGGCACATGCAAGGGCTGTGTTCACAGTTAAGCTGTTAGCCCAGAGCCTTGACCTGCTGCAAGTATTGCTTTCCAGGAATTTGCTCAGCTAGGTCTGGGGAGATAGCACAAACCAGGGACAGTTCCCAGTGAACAGCCTGAAGGCAGTCACTCTGTTTCTTAGGATGAGAGTTTAGCCAAAAGGATAAAGCTGTGCTATGCCAGTTGGTCTCCAGGCTGGGGAATGGTCCCTGGCCCCTTTCACTTACTAGAATAGACATAATCGTGGTTGCTGTGTTCACAAAGATGTCCTTAGCAATTTGGGACCCTGGTGACATTCTTGTCAGCCACTTGGCCACCTCTGGCTGTGGGTACATAAAGTTGTGGTCCTGTGAAGGGCAGAAGCTGTGCTGCATATTCTCGGTTTTGTGTGACTTGATGCTATTACAGTGTGAGAGGATAGCCTGAGCTGCCACCTGTGCAAATAAAAACTTGTTCCAATTAACACGTATCGAATGAACACAGCACCAGATAATTGCAGGAAGATATCTTTGGAAGGATAAAAAAGTATTTTCCTTTGGAAAATCAATGTGCTCTCACCCTACCTCTTTAATGACTGTTCATACCTGTCATTGCAGCCTTCCTGTTGAGACCACATGTCTTCCTCCCCAGGCCATTAGCTGTCTCTTTTCATTTGTGTTGCCATGCCATAAAAAAGAAAACAAACACTGTGGGATCACAAATGTGGCCATAATTTTTTATCAAGCAATTTAAAGCAGAAGCTAATAACAAGGAAAATGACTAATACTTGAATAGGTTGCTGCATATACAAACAACACAGTAATTGTCTCTCAGTCTGAGTAAAAAGATAATAAAAGTGTTTTACAGTGCTCCTTAATTGTATGAAAAAACCTTAAAATCAAGACTTTATTGCAGAAAAAGCAAGCATTAATCTGTCTGAGGGCCATTTTGTGGAGAATGCTTCCTGGGGTGGTGTGGTGATAATTACTTATCTTTAATAGACACAATAGGGTTGTGGAACCAAAATGCAGTGGTGAAGGAGGTACAGCAGTTATTTATGAGCCCCTGAGCCACCATGCTCCATTATATCCCACATCTAGTGTGACTTGCAGGTCTGCATTTTCAGCATGTTTCTTTGGGTCCCCTTCAGCATCCAGCTGCTGCAGGCAGTCAAAGGAAGCACACTGGCTGAGTCACTCCACAGTGTCACGTGAGTTTTCTGCTTTCCTCAGTGAAGCATCGTGTTGGCAGCTCAGAGCACAGAAAGGACTGGTAAGGCATGGTGATGGCCACAGCTTCATGGGAATCAGGCAGGCAGCAGAAAAAGGAGTCACAAAGATACTGTAGAGCACCAGGTCAGAGGAGCTTGTGACCACAGTGGTAGCAAAAGTGGACAGGAATGAGCTTGGCTGAAACAACGTGCAGCCAGAGGATTCAAAGGAAAGTTGGTTTAAGCAAAATACTGGAGGAGAACAGGCTGTCTTTGTATTTGAAGTTAATGGCGAAATTCTCAGGAAGGGATCTATTATGTATTAATTCTTGCTGAAGGGTCAAGTTAACTACTGAACAAGGTGTTTTAGGTTTTTTTAAAAACCCAAAACATCTATTAATTTGATAGAAGCTGTCTATTGGCATCACTTTTGTGCAGAACAGCAAAACTCTTGTTCTCTGTTAACTGTTCCATAACCAAGACATGGCAAATAATTTTGGTTTTTCCCCAGAGCTCCTATACGGTCGTGCAAGAACTTTTCTCTGCTTGGTGGATATCAGAATTCTGTTTAAGTGTAGATGTTCAAGCTTCTTCCTGTGGTTTGTGTTTTGCTTGTACTTATTCTGCATTCCTCCAGGACACATTTGTTGTAGATTTCTGCACTCGGAGCAAACAAACACTAAATTCAGCTGACAGCCCCTAGAAGAGAATGAATAGAGCTAAGAACTTCTCTTCAGTTATTGACACTTAACTCCGTGAGTGGAATAAAGTTCAGTATCTCAGTGCCAGGTAAAACTATATAGGTTTGTTCTCTAATCTTAAAAAAGCCTGGTCTAATGAAAATGAACTATTTCTCTAGTGACTCCATTCTAGTGAGACATGGAATATTGGTCTCACATACCATTTTTTGTGATTTTTTTTTGCTTTCAATATGATTGTATTTACATTATGAGACATGAGCAAGAGTTTTGGTGTAAGGCACCATATATAAAGGAGCTTGGAAAATTGGACAAACCTCCATGAGCCATCTTTTGTATGGATTTTAGGGTCTGACTTTTTTGACCTTGTCCCCACACTTTCTGAAGCATCCTTTTATATTGTTTGTTATATGCTATATAAGTACTGTACATTATATAAGCCAGTGAAAATATATTAATAATAATTTAAATTAGTAGTCTCTGTTTGCTATTTGCGTACTCCAACTTATTCCCTCACCTCTGCTAGAGAGAAGCAAATTACTTTAGTATAGATGACAAGAACAATTCAACCTCAGAAGGAGAAATGCATGGCATAGTAGAGATGAACAGATGAGAAATGAATGAATGTGCAAATTTAAGAATAAATTAATAGAAGCAGGACGTTTTGGTAGCATCTTTAATGCATGAAACACCAGGGACATCAAAAAACATTTGTGAAAATGTTTCTTCTGTCATTATGAGCAGGTAGTGTGGTTATATATATGGTAAGTGGAAAGTGAATGGAAAAATAATTTTGATTTATTTAGAATGCTGTGTAATTTTGAGGCAAAGCTGGCTGTAGAAGCACTGCAGCACATATATCCACAACTCAGCTCTGAGTCCTCCCAGAAAAGTGCTGCGATGGAAAGGCAAACTCCTATACTTGAATTACTTGGGATCAAACCAGGTTTTTGCTTAGCTTTTTTTTCTTCCTGTAACTATTAAGTATTGTCATCTATCATTGTTAGAAGAAGTACTTAATGACACTTTAAACATAATTTATCACTCAGTCTACAGCAGTAAAAATCTCTAATCAGAAAACCCAGATTGGAGGCTAGCACCTTTCAGGCTGATCTGTGTAAGGGAGTTGGATGTAAGAACAGACATTAATTTCAACAGTGTGATTATTACAGGCTTTTGGCTTACAAAGATTGTGGTGATAACTGGGGCACTTTAAGGATAAGACTAAAGTATATCTTCATGTCTTCTACTGGCTCATGGTGTAGAAGTAACTCTATCCTAATAATGAGAAGCCCTTCTCTTAGGCTTTGGATAAATGTGGGCTGTCATTTCATTATTCAGGAGGGTGGCAAACCATGAAGTGCTGTGCTGCCCTTCTAATACCTTTCCTCACTTGCTACATGGCTGCAGGGAGTCTCTGTGTGATGGAGAGGGAGATTCAGGGCTGAATATGGGTGGTGCAGATGTGGGCAGAAAAAGCTGATGGTGAGGGGGAGCACTCTGCAGGGGTGAGGTGATTCCCAGGATGGGGACAAGGAGCAGAAGGGAGCAGGACTCACTGAAGTCAGCAGAGAGCAAGATGTATGGAGCAACCTCTAGCAAGAGTAGGTAACTCACTATGAAGCACTGGCAAGGGTTTAATTCCTGTGAGCTTGATGAGCTGGGCTGGCACCAAGCACTTGCCTCCTGGATGTGTTGTAATATCCGAAAAGTGCTTCTCAGAGGACACTGATCGAGATCTTTTACAACTGGCCAGTTGTCAACAATTTGCAGCTAGGAGGCCTTGGCATGAAAGACAGAAGAAGTGTGAGACCTCTTGCAGAGAAGAAAAATTAATCCCTGGGCCTCATGCTGTCAAGCCAAAAGAGAAATCGATGCCTTGGACTGGCTACCTAGAACTGAGGCTAGACAAAGTTAGAGTATAAAGCAGGTGTTTATTAAAAGGCTTTCAAAGGATGTACCTTGGGCAGTGCAAAAGGCTACACCCAAGATGGATGACCATGAGGAGTTTTCTCAGATGAATATATGCTTGATCTATTTGCATATCAGAGATTAATTGTGCAATTGCAGCTTCAAGAAACGAAGTCACATTCCCCCAGTTTGCTTTTCACCCCAATGCACTTTTGTGTGTACTTTTCAAGCCTGAGACTGTAATGATGACCTTGGTTCTCAGGTGCAGAAGGATTGTTTAGTCTGACCAAAATGTGAACAAAGCTAACTAGCACTCTCTAAAGAGTTATATAGTAATGCAGTACAGAATCTGAAAAATATAAAAGCTAAAACTTATGGCATCAAAATGACATGGCATTTCACATACCTGCCTAAGTTAGAATCCTCCCGTAGACACTATGACTTTTTTTTTTTTCCTTTTGTTTAAATATGTCTTTCCAGGTGTGTGGTGGAGGTCACCAGATCAGTCTTTGCTGACTCACACCTGTCAAAGCATCTCAATATTTTTCCGGCTCAATTTAATAAGACCAAGTCTGAGGCACAGAGAATATAACAGATTATGAGCCAAGCATATGATCAAGTATACTCTGAAACTCCTCATACACATGAGATGCCACTTTGCTTCCTAGCTGCTGTGACATGGTTACTGCATTACAGCTCTTTAATAGCACAGTGGCAGTGAGATCAATGGTAACTGCAGTACATCAGCTTTATCACTGAAACCTCATGGAGGTCAGATATCCACCTGCTCTCCAAGCAGATGGCCCCCATGGGTACTTTTAATATTTTCTGCTTATTGTATAATTTAATTTTTAATCTAAAAATCCTTAGAGTCATAAAAGTTACAACCTTTTCCTCTTCTGTGCAAAGCAGTGCAATAGTAATTTATTCCAGTTGTTTGGCACTGCTGAGTGCAGAAGCTGGTGGTGGTCTCATTCATCCAGATAAAGGTTTACTCAAGACCCTGTGGAGTTTGTGTTGCTTCCCCAACTCTTGCTGAGAGCAGCAAGTATGTTTGTTCCTGTACCTACTGTTATGTTTGCCCAATTATCCCATCATAAAAAAACCAAACAATATTTAAGGTAGAAGCAATTTTAATTGAATAGCTTAGAAAATATATAAATAAGGGATAATTTGGTTCCAATAATAGCGCATAAGCAAAAGATACCGCAGGGTAAGGAGGGCAGAGTTCAGTGACCCTTGCCACCTCACGTACAAGCTTGCCAGGTGAAAATCACCCCTTATATGCCATGTGTCAATGCCATCTCCTCCCATTTTCAGTTCGTCAGATCTCTATCTCCGCCCTCATTACCACCCTTATCACGCATGCGCCACTCGGTTTGGTGGTCGCACAAGTCTTTGGGGGTCGTTTTGGATGAAGACCTCTCCTCTTCCTCTTTGTCCTTTAATTCACCTTTGGGTTACACATGAGCACCAAGCCAGTACAATGTAAGCCAAGACTGACGTATCACTGCATCTACATATCAAGGCAATAAATCCCTTATAATTAGCATTTTCTGGGACCCAACCAGGTTCTTTGGTCATTTTTAGCAACTGTATCTTCAGCTTCTTTCCTGTGGTCCTTGAGAACATCTGCTGGGAAGTGGAGGGTGGAGCCCCTCCTCTCCCTCTCTTCTTTGGCATTGCAACTTTTAAACTATTTATTATTCTCAAATATTAATTACTGTATCAATATCAATTACTGTTTCAATTTTTATCAGCATGAATCATACCTATTTATCACACTATCATAGTGGAACAGAACTGGATTCACTGGGCACTGACAGACGTCTGGTAGTATTCACCAGCTGTGGAGCACCCATCACGCCAGCCAGATTTGACTGGTCCTTGTCACCTCCCGCTTCTGCCTTGCTGCAAACTGAAATTGCACTGATTCTGCTGACAACTTGCTTGCATTCATATTGCATTCCTCTTTCTTTTTATTAATCTAAAAATTCTTTCAGGCAAGGGTTCGACTTCTCTGTGTTGTTTTTTGTCCGGCCTAGTCTGACCCTGGTCAAATATGAGACCTTCTGTCCTTTTACAACTACTGCTACTGGTATTACTACAAAAAATCAATGGTATCATTAAAAAAGAAAACTCCCGTATGCTTCAGTGCAGCTGACACCCAGCTGATACATAGCTACATTAAGACATAGTGATATCATACTTACATGTCCTTGTTAGTGCTTGTAGAATGATAATGTGGACCTTGATTCTCAACAGCTCTTTTTAATTTCCCCAGTGAAGTGAGTTGCTCTCGCACAGAAATCAGAATAGGTTGTCAGCATTATCTATGAATCTGTGAATATATGAACTTGAACTACCTCCTCTGCCTTGCTGGGTTTGAAATCCTGCAGCATAACAGCTACATCAAGTAACAGCACTGTTGTTTAAATAGACTTTGTACACAACAGGCAGCTCATCATCAAAGCAGAAGCATTTAGTGAATGTGCTTATTCAATTGGCCTTTTTATTGCATTATGGCTACAAATTTTAGAAAGTAGAAATTGCATACTTTTTCAGATTGACTTCGGGCTTTGGATGCCCATTTTTTCGTCACTTACCTAGTGGATGGAATTGCATCTCATGATAGCCTCATTGCTTCTTCTGCCTCAAAGGAGGTAATAGTCATCTCATGTATCTGCCTTTCCATGTTATCCAGTCACAGATGTTTTCTAACCTATTGATTTGCAAGTTCTAAAATGAACAAAAAAAAGGGAAAATTGTAAAAAGTTCTGGAAGGCAAGGACATGTCACAAACAAGTTTTAGCTCATTGCTTAGTCTTAGTATTTTTAAAGTTAAGTTGTTTTAGTAAGTTAGGTCAGCTGAAAGCAAATAGGGTGAATTTCAAATGGAGTGTAAGTTCAGGCTTTCTTAAAATCTGGGGCCCCTGAGCTCCAAAAGAATTAAACAACTGTAAAGACTTTGCCAATGTGTAGTACCAGTACTGTCAGTGCTGAATTAGGATCCTTATCTATCAAGATAGAAAAGGAATTTTTTTTTTCCAATGGCTAATGTTATCCTTAGGTTCTAATTTCTTTCTGCTAATGCCTTTCTGCTAATGCCTTATGTTTGTTCATCAAACAGAACAGGTCTTCATTTGCTAATGTTGACTTTACTTTTGTCTTTCTACTTCCAGCCAGACCTATGTCTGAGCTGGGTGTTGTTAAAAATCAGCCTTACAAGTGCAGGTTCAGATGTTTCCCCTTCTACCCCCCTGCAGAAAAGCAGAGATAGAATCTTGGCCCATAGCTCCTGAATAGGATCCTGGTTCAAGCGACTTTTTCATAGCTGAGCACAGAAACATGGAGCCCTTTATCCACTAAATAAACCTGCCGTGGTCACAGTGTAAGCCCTTGTTGACTTTGCCAGGAACTTGGATTATTATGAGCCCATCCAGTGACTGACTCACTTCAAGCTGCTCAGGGAAGCATCTCAATGGTGCTGCTGGTAAAATGTGAAATGTTTTGTTAGTGAAAGATAGAAGAATATGTTGCTACAGTGGAGAACAATGAAGTGTATTCCATCTACAACTGTGATAAAAAAATATGTGTGTGTGATTTTACAGATGTAGTCAGGTAGCCCTGTGGTCTGAAGACTGTGGTGGAAAGGTCTACTCTTATATTTTTTGTAGAGAAACAGAAGACCGAGGCAAAATCTACCTCTTTCATTTAGGTGTTGACCATGCACTGAGAATGTTTCACTTGTTCTGGTAAAAATTCATTCAGTTGTGAGGAATGGAGCTGTGAAATTTAACCTATTAAAGAGGATAAGAAAATACATTCAGAAAATATTTTATAGGGCCAGAGAGAGGGGAGGTGGCTGGATTAAAGGGAGTTTCTCTTGTTGACTTTCTGAGTTTAATTTTGTGTTCCATTTCCTCTTCATGAAAGCATTTTTGTTTCATATTTAGACCCAGACATAGGAAGTTATTGCTGCAAAATTTCTGTTTGGGGAAATGTTTGACATTCTGTTTCTGTGTCAATGTTGAAGCTATAACATTTTTGCTATCCTTTGAAGGAATTTATCAATATTTGAAACCGGTTTTATTTGCTGTCAGCACAACTTGCCTGATAGGTTGTATATCTGTCTGTAAATAAACTGAGCCCCATAATAAAGCTCGTGGATGCGTTTGTACTGACACAGGCAGGACATGGAGGACAACAAGATGTTGCTCCTGCACAACAAATTTACTGCTTAATTTCATAAAAGGTGATATGAAGAGGGGGGAAGGTCTGTCTCAATGTCAAAGAATGACAAAAGGAATGTAGACATGATGTGAAGAAGTACATGGGCTTTGGAGTGCAATCAGATAAAGGATCTCGGGTATTTGGGAATGAGTCTACCCAGACTGGCAGCAAGCCTTGGCACAGGGGAGGAGGGACAGGTTAATGGAGCATGTGTCACTGTGTGCACTACCACTGTTTCAAAATTGGCATTCTGTGGTACTTTATCTTAGAGATTAGAAAATCAATATTTACTTAAATATATGGTGCGTTGCTAGCAAATAAAAGTAGAACAGTGTTTTTTTCCTTCTGAATGGGAAGTGACTGGTAATTAGTCATTGAGATGGAATCAGGGGTGGGAAATCTATGACCCCAGCTTTTTCAGGCTGAAGCTTGTGGGTCTCCATAGCCAAGTGACAGAAGATAACCAAGATTTTCTTGCTTGTGAGTCCAATTAGTGAGGAGTCTGTGGCATCATCAGCATTCTTCAGTGTCCAGTCTGAGAAACCTCTCCCCTGTGGGGAAGTACCTTTTTTAAATGAAGAGCTAATAAAATATTCCATCGTAAACACATTTTTTACTCAGAAAATTTCAGGATAGATTAATTGGTGCTTGTGTAGACTTTTAGGACTATATACTTTTAGTACTGAGTTCACAATGGTTATCATAATCTAATCATAAAAATTTAAATTAGACTTCCAACAGTGAGCATTTTAATCCAAGTTAGCTGGAAAATAGCTCCTCTGCAGTATTCTTAATTTACTTAAAAAAATTGTCAGCATTATATATGTGTTATGCAATTACTTTATGTAATATATTATTACTATTTCCTTAATATAGTGATATTAAGTGTATTTTTGCACATTCATAGCTGTTCATAACAATCATAACAACCACTAAGAAATGGTGTGATAGGACATTGCCTGTCAATGTACATTTCCCATCTGGAGTCAAGAGACAAGAAAGCATAATGGATTTTTTCAGAGTTTAATGAGTTCCTGCGAAGTTCAAGGTAAAACACAGAAGGACTGGTGCTCAGGAAGTTGGATCTTGCATGTAAGTGGCTTGGGCAAGGGAGAATTTACTGTATACCTTCATAGGCAGGTTTTCTCCTAATTCCTTCAAACTTGTTTGGAGGGGATGAGGTCTCGGAGGACCTTGCACAGAACTAGGTTGAGTCTGACAAGGGGATGAGTGACAACCTGTACAGCTAAATGCTATAGGCCACATAACTCTGAATTATCATTATGGATACTCTGCAGAAGCCATTTATAAGCCAAAGCAAATTAAAGGACACATCTAGAGAGGACATATTAATGCAAATGCAGTCAGAACTAAAGTTTTGTCTGAGCATGGGATAAGCCCTATGAGAGATGCTTTGTACGGATAAGCCTCAGAACGGATTGCAACGCAAAAGCAAAGGCAAAGCAGGGTTATTATGGAATGAGAAGCATGTAAAATATAGGACACTGCAGACAGAGCAGCTGGAGCTGTGAATTCTTCAGGCACTGCCGAAGCAGGACTAGAAAGTGCCCTTGTGCTCTGTCTCCAGCAGCAGCATCAGGAGATGCTATCTTGACTGGAGATTTCTGCCCCAGGCTTTCCTTATGCAAAGCCCATACTCCTTCCCCCAGCAGCTCCTGTTCGTGCAGGTGCCCGGTGATGGTTTTGCTCACTGCGGGCTCTGTCCCGCTGGGCGGTGGGGCAGAGAGCCCGTGCCCGGTGTTCCGGCCCTCCGGAGGCGCTGGGCAGCCGGCGGGCACGGCGGCACCTGGGGCTGCTGGCCAGGGCACTCGGCTCGCTCCGGCCCGCGCCTCTGTAACCTCTGTAATTTCGCGTCTCAGCTCCTCCGAGGCTCATGGGTTAACACCATCTGGTCCCAATGACTTGTGGAAACCGGATCTGTCTGCTTGGTCTGAGACCCCTGTGGGTTTGCTTCAAATTCCTCTCACTCTTCTGGACCAGTGTGCTGCAAAAGTGTCGGGTCTCAAAAACTCCCCATTGTCTTCAACAGTGCAAATCAGTGCAAGGAAATGAAATAAGATTCCTCTTATTGTCCCCACAAAAGATGCTCCTTATACACCTTTATCATCATTCTGCTGTAACTGGTCTGATCCAGAATTTTAATGTCTCTGAAGGAGGACAGTAAAGAGAGCAAAGCATTTTTCAAGTTATTTTTAAATTATCTGCTTTACATTTGACCCACACTGTTTTATAGGCTTTTCTGTTCTCCTTATTTGAACCATTGTCCTATTTCTGAACACCAACCAATTTGCTAGTGACTTTTCTATTGAGCTATGCAAGTTGTTTTCTTGAATTTCTGTTTCTTTTTCAATCATGATACATTTTATCTTTATTTCTGATGCACTATTTTTGATACTCTTCAGGCTTCTCATGGTCTTTCTGTTTTTTATTTTGACTGTTCTCTGACCCTCTCATGCCCTCCATCCCTTTGCTGGCTTAACTTATTTTTATATAATTCCATCTATTCAGACTGAATATCTATGTGCTGGAGGATATTATGAAAAAAAAAGTCCTGTGGACTTCTCTTAGGTGGCATGACAATTTTGTCATAGTATTTTTATACTTTTTTGTTTAATATTACTCATCTCACAAAAGCAGCTCCTCTGCCTTTACCTACTACCATATTTTTCCTGTAAGTTTGGTTACTTGATAACATGGTATTTGTCTGCTTTTTCTTCTCCATTATGTGCCAGAGATGCCTGTTATAGAATCATACAATGATTAGGATTTGAATTGACTTTAGAGACCATTTGATTCCAACCCCCCTGCTCCATGGCACTTACTAGATTTTAATTTAGTCTGGCATTTTATTTCTTCTATCTTTTTGGGTTTAGGCTTTTAGTACTGCTGCAGAAACATTTGCAAATTCTGCCCTCACCCTGTCACCTGAAACTGGCATGAACAAGTGGAATGGCACTAAAAGTGGCCTTGTTCACCTTCCTTATTTATTGTGTTTATGCTGAAATTATTCTACCATGTTTCTCAGAGGTACACTGAGCATTAGCCACAACCAGCCCAAACGTCACATAAGATTGAAAGAAGAACTCTTATGCTGTCAGCTTTTCTTCTGCTTCTACTGCAAGCACTCCTCCTGATGTAGTGAGTTTTAGTGCCAGCAGCCTGGCTGTATTATGATTAAAATGCATTTAATTTTTCTTGTTCAAGTTTTCCCAGCTCCTAAAATGCCTATCATCTCTTTCACTAACAGAGACAATGGATTTTTGCCTGTGTCTTTGGTTTCATGCCTGGGGCTGGCAGTATTTAAGAGAATGCTTTCAGTAAAGTCCTGTCACCCCAAATGAAGCCTCCAGAACTCCTCTCTTGCCCCTCCTTACATTAATCCAAACAAGATAGATAATGACAATGACATTTCATTTTGTGCACCCCAAGTAAGTATGGGAATCTCATGGGATCTGCTAAAGTTGCCCTCCTAAAGGCACTCAGCACAAAGAGTGATACTGCTGAGGTGGGAACAATCTGCCAACTCTACAGGCTTCAAACAGGACTCTTGTTCTGTTTGTTGCTCCACTTCAACTCACCTCAAGTGAACAGACTTACCACTTGGGCACGTAATCCATGTTCACCTATGCTAGGAAGAGCAGACTTTTTTTTTTGGAAGCTTTCAGTAGTTTAACTTCTCCTTTGAAGAAGTAATTAATATTACATTTCCTTTAACTTTAGTAAAGGTAGCTAGCAGTTTGTTAGAAATACTTGAGAACATGAAAGAAAGCACATAAAACCCCACCAAACAAGCAGCAAGGTGACATGCTGCACCTTGTGTTCACTGCAGCCCAGGTCCCAAGAGCAAACCCAACTGTACAGAGCATTCCTTTGGTTACTCAGCCACTGCTTGTAAACCTCTCCTGGTCTGGGCAAGGGTTGCCTCCTCATCAGGATAAAAATGTGCCACCCCAGTTCCACTTGCACTCTGCCTTTGGATAGCAAATGATTAAAGAAGCCTCATCTTGGCCAGACAGGGCTCAAACATGTCCCAAGTCCTGGACCAGCACTTAAAGACCATACCTAATCACACAACCCAAAACTCCCCAAGGTCTTTTTGCTCCCTGATCCCCAGTTCCAAACTTCTCTTTCACTTCCTACATCTCCCAAGAAAAACTGCTCTCCAGATCTTCCTGCTCACTGTCATCTGTTTTCTGTGCTTACCCATCTGTTCTGCTTCTATGGGAGGGACACTTGCTAGGGGACACTCATACAGAACTCATCAATTACATTCAAATCTCTCATATATTGTAGAAAACAAAAGCTCTCTGGTCACCAGTAGCATTAAACCTTCTTGTATTTACCTTAAATTAATTGATGTTCAAGATCTTTAAAATCAGGCTGTTGTGAACATCTTTAATTCAGAATTATTGTTAAGAACTCGTTACAAAGATTTTTCTTCCAGACACAGTGGAACAGGCTTCCCAGGGAAGTGGTCACAGCACAAATCCCAACAGAGTTCAAGAAGTGTTTGGGCAATACTCTCAGGCACATGGTGTGATTCTTTGGGATGTACTGTGCAAGGCCAGGAGATGGACTCGATTATCCTTGTGGGTCTCTTCCAACCCAGGATATTCTGTGATTCTGTGATCTCCTGACAGTGCAGCTCAGCTGGACTACCATGCCTGTGTGGGGCTCCAAATGCCAGCTGCATTTCATGTGCATAGGTAGACTTGGCGTCATGATACAAGACAAGAAATGCAGCATAAGTTTACATTAAATTTCAGTATTAAATGTGAATCTAGGCAGTTTAGTAGACAATCTGTATTAGTTAAAATATTAAATAAGTCATCAGAGAGATAAATGAAAAGCAAAGGTCTACAATGACACATTGCAGTCTCTTCTTTCTGCCCTTTACACATTCAACACTGTTTTTTTTCAGCACCTTCATTAAATTAGTTCTTCATTAATTGTGAAGTTTCCTTCCTTATTGTCTGTGTCAGCCTTGTGGCTACTGTACCCATAGTGCTTCCAGTGCTGACACAATCACCTAATAATAGAAATGCTGATCACTGTAATCTCAGCTGCAGGAGTAGTCCCACAGGTCAAACTGACCTTTAGTGTAACCCTAAAGTTTCCCAGGGACAACTTTAACACTTGCAAAGCAGTTCATCAGCCCTGCACATTGCTACTCAAAGGGAAATCTGACTGTTTAGAACATGGTTTAGACAAGTGTTACACTAAGTTGCCTCTTCTTTCTTGAGGTATATGTTCACTTTCTCTGTTCTGACATAATAAAAGCAGCTGAAACAGGTAGTTTTTACTACCAGTTTAGTAGTTACTACCAGTTTAGTTTTTACTACCAGGTATCCTAATCCTATTATTTTAGAAGCCTCCTTTATTTGCTTGGTCTCTCTCTGGTGCTGAGATAGTAAGCATACCTACTTCAAGTGTGTATCACTTTCTCACACTCAAGTATGAGAAATTTTACACAACCAAAATGAAACAGGCATTTATTTCTTTCTCTTTTCAAATTCTGACATTGTGAAAATCAGTTGAGTTAAAAGTATGTGTGGAATTATAACCTTTTTTCTCCCTCATGCTGGTTTATGTAACTATATTTGATCTGAATTATAGCCTGTCATTGCTACCTACATAACACCAAACTTTTATTGTATTTTCATAGGGTTTGCTAAAAGAAAAACCTTATGGGTTATTAACCCATATTTGAAGGCTAGGCCCACCCCATTCTAATGGTTTATAGAATAATTTAAGTCAGTTTTGATGGAGAAATAGCTTTTCTATTTTTAATATTTAAGAGAAGGTGTAGCTGCTTTCATGTAAGGGTGACAGTAAGAAAATTTGAAGACAAAATATTATGGGTCTCATAAATCCCTGCTTCTACTAAAAGCAAATAGGGGAAGAGATGAATACCTCATTATTTAGGTACCTAAAAGTTAGATTTATACAAGGTTCCTCATTTATCTGGGTAGACTTGTCTGATTGGAAGATAGCCATCTAAAATACAACACTATGGCCCCATGAAAGTGGGGGTATTTTTTCATCTGCTGACTGTACAATATCTGGAGGGAAATGAAGCCACTCACAAGCTCAGGAGGGCATTGACAGGTCCTACAAGTTTTCCTCCCCACCCAGGGTTTGGTGGCTGTGCTTAAGGGAAGGCCTGACCAGTACAGCAAATCCTGGGGTCTGGTAGCTGTCCCTCCCACACTGGCAAAATCACCATTCATGTAAAGCTGGGTAAAGCACCACAATTGTAATGCCAAAGTATTTTAAAGCCTCTAACTTTTACTTCAAAAGCCCAAGATTTTAAGAAAATATTACAGATTTTAGATAACCAGTCCTGTTAGACATGATGGCTCTTGGGAAATCTGGTCCTTGAACATATCACAGAAGTTGGACATCCAAAATCAAATCACAATAAGTCTTCTGTAATTTCTGGAAAAAAAAAAACAAAAAACCAAAATCTCCAAAACAAAAGAACCCAAGAACCACAGTGGCCTATAGATGCAGAGAAATAAAATTACTAGCCGTTGAAAGTGGTTAATACCTCTGAAAAAAATGAACTGTTGAAGCCGATGCTTAAATATTGATTTCTATTCCTAAATTTAGGCAGCCAATTTTGAAGATGTTGGCTAATAACCATAACACCTGAATAAGTGTTCTGATTTTCAGAGACTGTAAGACTTTCGTATCTCATTAAAATCAATACCTTGAATAATAACTGCTGCTGTTTTGCAGAATTGTTTTGGATGCTGCAATACATATTTGTGCCTTTAAACCTCAGGCAGATAATCATGCCCTTATGTCTGCCATTTATTCCCAGGCATGTCAGTGTCTGGGTATTTGTCTTGAAGGACTTAAGTTATTACTTATTAAATACAACTGACCCAGCCAAAATGAATTGAGTCTAATCAGAGAGACAAGGGAAAGAATCTATGTGGGATGGATCTTTAACTTTTTCTTCTTGTGTACCCCCAAAAATACTAAACAAAATTTTCAAATTAATTAAAAACTTCCTTTTTTTTATTGACTTGGATGGAACACGATCTTGTCTGACATTTTTTAAAAATGAAATGGAGAGACAAAGTTGAGCCTTTCCCTCTCAAAATGCTTTTACGTGTTGGCTATGTACTGCATAGAGTTAGAAGTCCTTACACTGCTAATTGCGTTTGTATGCAATGGAAATGGCATAGATGTGGACATCAGGAAACATTTATTTACTAAGAGAGTGGTCACAGACTTGAACAGGCTTCCTAGAGAACCGGTTGATGCCCCAAACCTGTCAGTGTTTAAGAGTAATTTGAACAAAGCCTTTAACAACATGATTTAAATTTAATTGGTCAGGCAATAATTGTAGGTTCCTTCTGACTTTGCTGTTCTATTCTATTCTATTCTATTCTATTCTATTCACAGTAAATTAAATTAATATTTCCATCACTGCAATCTAACTTTACTTTTTAAGTACCTAAATGAAAAAACCAAAAGAAAATGGAGTTAAATTTACCATGTCTTTTTAAGACCAAGTGAAGGCCTGAAGTTGAAATGCTGAGAGATCCTTATTGTTACAATGCAGACATTAACAGTGACATTTCAATGTTTGTAATATTAAATTTTTTCTAGATAAACTAAAGGAAAGCAGAAGACAAAAACATCTGTTTCAGCCTGGGGACATACATTGGCGCTGCTCAGTGTTATCGCTGGCACATCAACTAATCATACAGACATTGTTAAAACAAAGATTGTTTTTTAATCCTATAGAAGCATAGCATAATAAAAACTCAAATAGCCTCCAAACATATTTGACATTGACATACAATGCCAATAAATAAAAGCCATACAATGGATTGTGAGATTGTAGATGGATGAGCAGAAACAGAACTGTTTCTGTAGTAGCTTTCTATCAGTCACCTGCTATTTTTGAAGCAGGAAACAATAAAAATGACCTGGTGCTTTATTTTCTGTGGCAAAAGAAGTATTCTTTGAAATTTTTCTAAACATATTGCAGGAAAATGAATATTTTACATTCACTCAATTTGCAGCTCATGGAGCTCAGATGTTTTAGAAATTATGCTGCATTAACTTTCATTCAAAAGGTCCTTGAAGATGAGCAGTGAGTGCAATGTAGCACTGTAGAGGATTAGCTATTTTGAAGAATAAAGAATACCCTGTCCTTTATCATTAGATTTGATTTTGTTCACCAGTCTGTGACAGAGCCTCTAATTGGTATGGACATACTGCAATGTGTGGACAGAAACAAATGATTTTTGTTAAATACTTGGGACTAATCAAACAAATTGTCCTGAGTGACACCAACTAAGCATGTTTGCATACATTCATTCAGTGATTTTGTGGTAATGGTTCCTGATTACAGTAATTTCCATAATTGGTACTTGTAAAGCCAACGATAGTTCCAGTAATTTATAGGAGATGTAGGTATTCCCTAAATTAAATGTTTTTCATGGCATGAAACTCGGTTATTTAAAAGTACCCTCAGGACTCCTTTCTCAATGATGCCACATATTGGCAGCTTTAACTGATATAAGTTTAAATACTAGAAGACTTCAGTTTGGGAGAGTAATGGAATTAATTCAGTGGGAGCTGAGCAAAGCAATTGCCTCCATATTTTACAAAAAGGGAAAAGACCACTCATTCTACCCTTTCCCTTAATGTTCTTTGCCTCTGCTCAAGTAAAAAGCTCAAAAATGGGTAATTTTTACTATATAAAAAGGATCAGCTTTTTCTTTTTGGTGAAATAATCTAGGAGGAATGGGTAAAATGATAGTGTGCAAAACATGTTACCAAACCGTAGCTTAAGGGGTGCCAGCACCTATTGAAAAACCTCCTAGGCCAAGTACTTTCCAGCAGTTATTTTTTTAACTTGGCAAGGACTAGGAAACAGTCAGTCTTGCAGATATAGGACTTTGGCTGGGCACTGAAGATCTTGATTTTGTCACAGAAACATTTCAGGTCTTGGATAAGATTTGTGTTTTGTGGCAGTGCAGGGGATGTGCAGTCCTGGGGCAATTCTGGCTGCAGAAGAGTAAAGGAGCAGGAATTCTGCTCCTCCTACAAGCCCTAGAAAAGAGGGCTTTGTAAGATTTATGTGCTGTGTAAGCTTCCATGTTCTGCCTCTGCCTAACAGCTTTTTCTTCAGGTCTCTATCTCTTCAAATCAGTGATAAGAACATGTAAGCATGTAGTGCTTTCCACTGTAGAACAGGGAAGTACAAGGACAGAGGGTTCCAAGTCCTGTGGGGCTGTATGCAGAACTCTTAATACAGCACGAACCACGGTGAAATATTGTGCTACTGATGACTGTGGATTGCAGGTTCTTTTTTTTTTATTAATATTCATAACATAAAAATATAATATTACAGGTTAATGAAGAATTAAAATAATTCTGCAGAATAAAAAACATTTTTTTGCTTTCAAATTCAATCAATCAAATTCAATTATATAATCCAGTGAATCAGATTGTTTGAAGTCACTGCCAGTTGTTCTATTCAGACAAGTGTGCTTAATGTTTAACTCATAGCGACACTGGAGGAAGTTGACTGCATTTTGCTATCTTTCACTGCAAAAATCTGAAACAAGCACACAAGAACAGAGAAGGTTTACTTTCCACATCTGCTCTAAGGACTTTATAATTTGTCATAATGCATGTTATGTTGCCTTGGAAAACTTTTAAGAAGAAAAAGGTCACAAGTCAAGGTCATCTTTCCATTTTGCTGGCTTGTAATGTGTTCCAGTTGCTCATTTTGAATGGCGTTTGTGTAGAGATTCAGACCTGTAAGGGATTTTGCTGATTGTGTGAGGGGTTTTATATGGAAGTAAAGGCAACACACCCAGTTGGTTTCACTCTGCTCTGATAGCATGAAAATGAGGCACTGTCGTGGTTCAAGCCCAGCTGGCTACAGGCATCCTTTCACCTTTCTCTTTCAGGCAATTGGAGCTTAAGCATATGGATGGTAGGTCTGCTTGATTGCAAATCAGTTCTGCTCTGCACTGAATTTGATCAGAATTGCAGTTTTTAGAGACTTCTCAGACTGAGAAATACAAAGAGATTCAGTGGTACTGCAATTTTCTTGGTGCCTCTTTGCTGAGTGGGTGTGTTTTAACCAGTGTGCCTCATGGAGTTCATCATACCAGCTTTTCTGAAGTGCCTTTATTTTTTCCTAAACACATCAAACCACATTTCTTGAGGGAAATCCAGATTTTTCTTTTCAGCAGTGTGTGGCATGAAATGCAAAAACATTTATTTAATAAAATAAATGTAAAAACCATCGTTTATTTAATGACTCCTTCCTCTTGAGGGCTGGAGTAACATGCCTGTGAGTTAGTTGTAGTCTGCTTGGCAAACTAATTTACAAATAGTAATCCTGATTCTCTATGATGCTTAGAGAATTCAGCTCTGCTGGATTTTAGATTAATGCCATCCCAGTATGTAATGCCAGTGGATGCTCTGGAAGTGATGTGTTTTCTGAGAAACAAACAACACATTTGGACATTCTGCATGGTTAGCTGGGGCTTTTTCTTGTTGGTTGGTTGGTTTTGGGTTTGGAGGCTTTTTGCCTGTTTGTTTTTGGTTTTGTTTTTAATTAAATAAATGTTTGGCTACCTTGAGTCCACCTCAGGTCTCAATGAGAAGTATAAGAAGCTTCAGGAGTATGTTATTGCCCTTCTACTATTTAATAAATATGAAATAATCCACAAATAGTTCAAGCCATTGTACTTAAGAGAGCAATAGTCTATTTAAGAGTGTAAGAAATACATAGTCAAAGTTGAATTTTAAAGGATTATCAGCTACTTGGCATGTTAAAACAGTTGCTGGGAAAATGCTGTAGAAAAATCCTGATGGTATAATTTTGCCATCTAGATTTCCCCTTTGTACACAGGTTATGCAGCTGCTGCTGTTGTAACTGAATGGTTCAGTTGGTTTTTGGGGTTGTATCCATCTGAGCAGGTGGAGATGGCTACACCTGGGCTAGGCTCCCTTTCCTAAGAAGAGACACTTGTGAGCACAGACCAATTCACTGTTAAATATATTGGTCAAATATACAAACTGAAACAGGATCAAGATATTTTACCACAAGTGACGTGGTGTAGACATTAATTAATTTCTGGTCTGTTCTTGATATGTACCAAAGTACATGCTCTGTCTGAAAACTGAGCCCAAATAGTCTTAAATATTCTGGAGGATTTACCTTGATAAATCAAATCTCTTTTTGATGCTGTTTCTGCTCTGAGCAGGGGATAGGACCAGACGACCTTGCAAGGTCCCTTCCAAAATAAATTTTTTAATGGTTATAATAAGATTTATAAGAACCAAGAAATTCAAAATGAAATTTTAAAACGTGGTTTGAACTGTTTCTCTCAGCTGATCTCTTTACAATGTCGTGTCTCAAATGAAAGCATTTAAAATTTGTAAGCTAAGAAGCTACGAGCAGCTGGTAGGCTTGACGGATCGGGTTTGTTCTGTAAAGTATTTCCCTGGTTGGGGATGGTGAATAGCATTACAAGGAAAATCCTATTGACACCATGCTATTCAAGTTCTATATTCATGGCAATTATAATGGACCTGAGCCTGAACTTCTCCCTGGGGCAAAATTCCTCTTGAAAGTAGCAAGTGCTGCTGACCTTTATCCCTTTAAGAGATTATATTGTCAAAATAATCTCATGCTCCTGGACACAGCCTGAACTGAGTCTGTGAAGGGTTTCAAAATATATGATTAATTCAACCTTGAAGGTTTTTGCTGCTTGCTTACTCACACTAGAGTGGCACACAAGCTAGCAGATTAAAAGCTATGTTCTTCACCTCTGTTAACATGACTGGGTAGGATAGGAAACATAAATAAAAGGATTACTGCCAGCACAGCATGCAGTTATGGCAATCCTGCTGGTGTGCATCACGCCTGGGTTCACAAAATGTACCAGCAGAAGATTAAGCAGGTATTACTTGTGACTTGGTCACCCTTCAGGTCTTCTGGAGGCTAAACTGAAGGTAGAGCAGCTCTAATCTACCTTCTCACACTTTCAGAATTCTCAGTCATAAGGCAACAGTTGAAATCAGATACTAAAAGCAGCAGGACACCACTTCTGCCTGAGCTTATGATTGGAAGCTGCTTCTAAGACATAGCTGCTGGAATTGAGAGTCTGTATTAAAATGTGTTTCCTTAAACAAAAACAAACCCAGTTCCTGGATATTAACCAAGAAAAAAATTGCAGTATCTGCAAATCCTCCCTTGGTGCCTTAATTAACACAATTAATATTTGTCTCTTGAGACATGGGAAAAAAACTCCTGAATACCAGCTTGGATCACCAGATTCAGAGCTGTAAATCCTCTTGGTGGTGTTCTACATCATGCCACATAGATGGTACTGGAAGTTTTCTGAGTAACTTCTGTAAATTCTGTAATCCAGGTACCATAAAGACTGTGGTACTGCTACTGTAGAAAAAGAAAATTGCTGATTTTAGGCACAAAAGGTTTAGATGATGGAATCTGAG